>NC_044322.1:287625768-288250768 GCF_007399415.2 Gopherus evgoodei | reverse complement strand
TCCACTGATGATAAGCTGAGTGTTCAGAAGTGGCTGGTTGGGATTTTCTCTTCCTAGAATCTTCTCTATTCTTGAGACAGTTTGGACAGAGGGAAGCGCTATAGGACCTTCTGGAAGTAACATGAGATGTTGATCTTCTATGGGAGCCTGGGGAGGTTGGACGGGGAACATTATCTGAATTAACTAGAGAACAAGCTAGTTTTCAGGACCTTATGAAAGTTGGAGCTGCCTCTTACTGTGACCCCCTCTAGATGGGTGGAGGGATAGCTCAGTGGTTTAAGCATTGGCCTACTAAACCCAGGGTTGTGAGCTCAATCTTTGAGGGACCAGTGGAGCAAAATCAGAACTTGGTCCTACTAGTGAAGGCAGGGGCCTGGACTTGATGACCTTTCAGGGTCCCTTCCAGCTCTGTGAGATAGGTATATCTCCACATATCTGAGCTGAAAAGAGCAGTTGGGCAGCAGGTGATAAGACTTAGAATGAGATAAGGATTGGGCACTGAGGCTTTTGCACTCTCTGGTACATTTCAACAAAAAGAGCCTGCCACAGAAGCAGTCAGGGTGCAGGGTAGGGCACGGCTGCACAAGTTGAATATGGTCATTCATATGGCTAATAAGAATATTCTGAGTTATTATTGCTATTTCTAATTTTTTTTAGACCTCCTGTTTCAGGGCTTAAGCCTATAGCTATTAGAGCTCAGGATGAAATCTACTATGAATATCAGATCAACCCACATTTTCCTACTGAATAGTTCTTACATCTTGCTCTGACGTATCTGGTGTTGGCCACCGTCAGAGACAGGATACTGGACTAGATGGACCTCTGATCTGATCCAGTCTGGCAATTTATATAATACTGAGATACTGAAGCCTAGTTTATTCTTATGGGGGGAAAAGCATGAGAAATTGACTATTGCTATCTGCAAAGACAGATGCTGCTTCAGAAGATAGGTCATAAAGCCCTGCAGACATACTGGAGGACAAGAAAAGGCCAAGAAACCTGAATGGGAAAGAGGGTCCCCTCAGTGGAACCTGTCTGCCTTACAGAGACAGAAGGCTAGGTTCTAAATGAGGGTAAATATATGTGTGTGCCACCAGGGGGAGCTAGCCAGTGATCCAAGGTAAAACAAACCCAAGAGGCTTCTAGACTTTCAAGTCATGGAGTCAAGATCAGGGCTCCATTGTGTTAGCTGTTATTGAGACAGAGAGCTGCTTAAGAAATTAACTTTTCCAACCTAAAATTAAGTATCTGAATGAAACTTCTTAAATTTTGGAAAAATGATTTAAGGATCTTCAAACAACTGTAGACAGTTCCACACATCCACATATTTGTATGATATGAAACAAAAGTGATATATGAACAAACTCCTACAATACCTTTCCCCACACTGACAGACTGGTTTACACAAACAGGAAAAAACCCACACAGACTCTTTGAAACTCTAAAGGATGGAAATCTGAGAAGTACTTTGATTTTTCCCCTCCTTTCTTTGAAGTTTTTAGCAATGACTGGGTGGCCAACTCAGACCGATGCATGACAACCTTGACCTGACTCTGAGGCTCTAGATAGACATCTTTTTTTCTGCAGCCCTTTGGCATAGCTTTATGAAAAGTTATGCTCTTCAGTATTTAATTTATCATCCACAGTTAGATATCTAGGAAACCCCTTGCAGAACCTTTCTACTTGAGATCTACAGATTTCCTCTGCAGTGAGTCACTTCCTAAGCAAGTCTGAATTTTGCTGATATTGAAGCTGGCTTTAGCATGTCAAAACAGTTGAAGTGCGTTGCCTGGAGTATCATAGTTGTAAAAGTAATCACATCATGTTTGTTGAAATATTTAACTGTCTACTGATAATGACTGGGCTAGAGGCATGATAGAGATTCAATATCTAAATATCTTGCTTGTTTAACCCCTGATCTTGCAACTGGTGGTGCATGGGAACTCTGCTTGTTCACAGATCTTCACTAACATCAGTGGGACTCTATAATGGTGCAGGAACCCCTTGCAGTCATCTGTGAGACTGGAATCTTATTGAGAAATCTATATTGAGAAAAAGAAAATGTAAAGCCTAACTATGTGAGTAGTCTTGTTGATTTTAATGAACTATTCATATGCTGAAAGCTAGACATATGCTTAAGTACCTTGAGGAAGCAGGCCTTAGTTTGTAAGTTCTTTGGGTGTTTTATGACAGGTTTGTACAGTTCCTAACTCCCAGAGGATCACTATCCTTATCAGAGGTCTATGAACTGCTGTAATATAAAGTGATTGATTTTTGTTCCTTATGTTCCTATGCTAAAACCTCCCTTCTTTCCTTTCCAACATCCAGACCCACAAAGAGCTTTCAAGAGGCCGCGCAAGATTTTCACATGCTAATATGTATTGACACTTTCTGCGAAACATCCCTGTGTACAAAATTTCATGCATATGTATTTTCCTGAAAGGCAAATAAAATGAGTCTGAAATACTGTTGAAGCAAACGCACATTGATTAGTTCATTGAATATTTGAGAATATTTTTAATAATATGCCTTTAATCAGTATAAGTCCTCTTTGTAGAGTTATATTTAGAAGAAAACTAAAATAAAAAGTTTTTCAACCATTTATTACTTTTAGTGACCTGCAGGATAAGTTTGGTACAACAGTGGAGGCAATTTTTATGGATCACTGCATATGAATTCAGTGTAATTGGTTTGATAAACAGATGACATTTACAGTCACGTATGTGGATATTAATTCTGTATGATGGTTGAAAAGCCAAGATTGGTTTGAAAAGCCTGGCAGAGTTTCCTTTCATACCATGGCAATGAAGTTGGTAGTCAGGTATCCACTGTTTTGGGGTTATTTGAGATTCCTTTTCCTTTAGACATATTTGGGGTTGAATTTTAGTGCACATTAAAAGCAAAGTTCCACTAACAGATACAAGTTTTTCAATAATATTTCCAGCTCTGCTCAGCCTTGACTCATGTCAGCAACCTGTTCCAATATTAGGCCTCTGATGTGTAGATTCCCAAATCTCCCAAACAGCTCATGCCATTAACAAACATTTTGAAAACCAGTCATTAATATGAAATACATTAGTAGTCTACTTTTTCTGTATCTTGTCTAAAGCCCACTGAAGTAAATGGAAATATTCCCATTCATTTCAAAGAAGTTTGGATCAGGCATTCAATGAGGGTGTGATAACAAGTTTGCCTTGTATATTTAGTATTAAAAAAGGGTTTTTGCAGCAGAGCAAACCATTCTGCCTTTTTAGGCAAACAAAGCTCTGACATTTTTAACATCTTTCTCTTAGAAGCTGTTAAAGCTTTAGATATGCAATACAGAGCAAACAGAAATGGCAGTCTGTATCCACAAGGCCAAAAAGCTGAACAGACAAGAGATGAGAATTCAGTAGAGATTTTGCTCTTGCAAATATTTAACCCATTTTTAATGTTAGGACGTTAGAGTAGAGTAAAAGGAAAAATCAATTGTTAAGTTGTCTCTGCAATTAAAGTTTTTTGCATTTTTTATCTATTGTTAAGTCTGCTTTATAACACTTTCTGAAGTCCAACAATACCAACTAAATATCAGTTCTAGAGGAACTTGAATGAGGAAAGGCATTCTTAACATTAGATCACATGGTTTTCTATTCAATCTCCTTTATATCTACCTTTAAGTCTTGCTCTAGTTTATATTTCTGTGTATCAGTCCTGTACCTTTTGAAATGAATGGTAAATTTATCCTCAATTTCAATGGAAGCGAGTTCAAGTCCTAAGAAATTTACACATCTGCATATTTCTCTAGCCAAGCGTTTAGCAGACAGCAGTGTTAAGACAGAATCCAGTAACGAAACCAGCCATTTAATGACTATGGAAAAATTTGGAGCCTAGCCTCTCTGCAAATGTAGATAGATACTGGAAACTGAAGTCATCCTGCCCATCCAGCATTTCCCCAAATGGTTATTTGTTGGTTGTCTACTTTGAGTAATTGCAAACCAGAGCTGGCTGGAAAATGGAAGTCCCTTCATGCAAAAAATTTACTTTTTAAAATAAAATAATAATAATCCCAAATCATGACAAGAAGTCAAAACATGAAATTGTTCTCAGGACGGGATTTCCAGAAAAATTTAATTTTAGAAAATCCAAACCAGATTTTTTTCAGCTTCCCAGCTGCTTGCCTGGAAGGCTCTTCTCAGTTTCACTCTCTCTCCTGCAGGAAAATTTCAATATAGCAAAAGTGGAATTTTTGTCAGAAAATCATTCTTATGGAAAATTCCCAACCAGCTCTAGCTTCTTTTGGAAGACTGTGCTACAATCTACTAGTTACTATAAGGAAAGAAGGTTTTCCTGATGTTCAGCTTTTTTCCTCCTTTTAAATTATTCTAGTTACAACTTCCTAAATAATTCCACTTCCTTCTTGGTATTTATATACTTCAAATACATGTACCTAATTATAACCTTGCTATGTCTTAGTTCTGCGTATCATATATATTTTGTTTCATCTCACAGGTCTCCAAATCTTTCTTTTTTCCTGTGGAACTCTAGTATGCCCTCTCCCCCCCTTTTTTTTTAAAAAAGATAAACAGAATTGTTGACATTACATTTTCTCCCATAAGTATTAAAAAAGAAAATGGTAGATTTAAAGACTAAGTGGGTATAGAAGCAATGGGGAAGTATAGGTTATGAATTTCAGTAAGTAAACACAGATTTTCAAAGATGATTTACTTAAGTTGGAGACATGTATCTAAATCCCCTGCACTACTTCAGAAATCTAAACCATTGTTATTCTTAAAGCTATATCAGATATTTCTAAAACCAGTTCACCCCTCTTGGTCTAGCATTTCTCCAGTAGTTCAGTTCTAGACTATACGCTGTAAGTTGGTTCATTATTTTGATGGGACCATATTTCTTTAGATAGTATTTTTGTGACCACAGTAATGACATACCTTTCTACATGGCAGTCACAACAATTTAAAACAGGTATCCATGTTTGTCCAACTTCAGCTAATGAGGATATTTCCCTAAAACAACAACAACAACAACAACAGGAATTTGGGAATATGAAAGGGAACACTTACCACCAGTGCTGCCCCATGGTCAGGCAGGAATGTGGCAGTTTGGCAAATGCCTGGGAGGAAGTCATTCTTACTACCACTTCGCTCTGTAGTGTTCGGTCCTTTCAGGGACTCAGCCCAATATAAGGCAATAGATTCAGGGCTCCTCACCTTTTCAGAGTCTTCCCCAAATACATTCCCCACAATGGGATAGACCTCTGATTGATACGGGAGCTCAGGCCAGCACCAATTCAGGACCCAACAGTAGGCAGCAAAGTCATGCACCCTCAAGCTATACAATTGCCTCCCTGGATCACTTCCTACTAGATCCCTTTCTTCCCACAGATCAAAGAACACAAAGATAAAATCTCTAACCTTCAGAGAGTTACAGGTCCCTTCTTTACAGGTTTGGTTAGATGACTATAGACAGGCCTCTGGCAGCAAGAGCTCCTGTGATGTTCCTTTCCAGGAGTACAGATCAACTCACCTCCACCTTCTGCCAGCCAGTGAGCTACTCACCTCCCTTTTTTGAGCTCTCCTTTAGCCTGGGCAGGCTTTGCAGGTGCATTGGAATGGGGTGGCCTGATCTCAGACCATCTCCTTAACCCCCTCCTCTCATCATGGCTTTGTATAGCCTATTACAGGAAAATAGAGTTCTTGTAGTAGTTCGCACATTTATTTATTTTAAATTTTTACTCAGGAGCCTTTCAATTTAGGACAGTAACAGAAAACTGGAAGTTTATTCCCCATACCATGGCAACTCCTCAGCATTTTGCATAGATTTTGTTTTAGAAGACTCAGGTAAACACTTATCCTAAATCTCCACCTGTTTCTTTCCATGAGAAGGAACTGGTGTTCTAGTGCCTGATTTTACACCACTGGAGTCAATGGGAGTTTTGCCATTTAATAAGAGTAGGACTGGGATTTAGGGGCAGATTTTGAAATATATTTAAGTGACTAAAAATACAGGAAGGCACCCAGTAGGATTTATGAGTGCCTAGGCACCACACCTAAGTGCTTTTCTAAAGTAAAGTTGACTGGGAATTTTCTGATGAAACTTTGTCAAAATAGAAACTTGTTGGAGAATGCACCTGGTTTGACTAAATGTTAGTCAGAAAAAGTTTGAGGTTCACAATGGAATTTCTGCTCAGAGAGAGAGAAAAAGGCTCCAGAGCAGCCAATAGCCTAAGGGTTAGGACTGTTTGGGAGACCTAGATTATAATCCTAACCAAGGCCTCAAACCCAGGTTTGCTACTACCCAGCTACATGCCCTGACCACCAGACTATTGATTGTTCAGGGGTGAGAGTGCAATTTCATCACCTTGTAAAATGAAAAACCATTTCTGAAATGACTAAAATTTTCATGGGATGTTGTGATGGCTCTGGGGGAACTGGGATCACTTTTTTACTCCCTGCCTCCAGCTTGAGGGAGACTTTCTTGTACTTAACTAGGTGTGAGCTCCCTATGCTCTTGTCCATGCTATGTCAGTCCTTACTTGATTTGCAGGTTAATAGGTATACCCTAGTCCCCAAGTTCTTTTGAAGCATTCCCCTCATGCCCAACTCCTTTCCCACTGAACACTCACAGAATTAATAAGTCCACTATCCACCAGGGAACAATGAACATACCAGCTTGTATTATTAAACTCAGGATCAATCCCTTGCTTAATATCACAGCACTTAGATAGATGTATAGTGAAAACAAGGATAAGCTTTGTACTGAAGATTCAAGTGATAATGAGTAATACTGGATAATGATAATGGAAACAAAAGTGATAATGGAAACAAAAGGTAACAAAGCAATCATAACATGCTTTCTAGAGACTAAATTTAACTTAACAGGCTAATGTCCTGTATAATGAAGTTTACCTCACCCAAAGCCTTTTGCAGCATTCTTCATCAAGATAAGCAGAGTTCCGGTTTTCTTGAATGTAAATGCACTACCTATTTACATCCTAGGTGCAGGATGCGGGGTTTTTTTTTGGTTGGTTGTTTTTTTTGCATTCTACTTATATCCCCAAAGTTCATTATCTGTGCTCAGAGACAATATAACTCCCACCACTTGTTTTTCCTGTGTTTTTCCCTGTTGACTTTACATCTCTTTGATAACTTCATTTGCGAATGGGCATCCATTGTGTTAGTTTACAATGCTTGATTAACATCTGGCAGAGAAACAGATGAATATATTTTGTCTGACAAAATCTGTGTCTCCACCTCTACTGTGATACAGAATTTAAGAACATATTTTTCATACACACACAAATACTAGGTAAGAAGTTGCGCATGTATATATGTTGCAATGATATCAATGACCATTATGACCCTAGCTTTCATTTAAAGCCTCACATGATATTCTTCGGTGAATCAGAATGTAAATATCAGAATCAGGATGTTCTTGCAGCCTCCTTACCAGTTGATATTAAGGTGCTTTCGGGTCACAGGTGAAAACACTATTTCCAACCCAGCTCTAATATAAAACCCACTAGGCATCTAACTACCTACATCTTTAGCTGCCTGGATTTCTTTAAAAATCCGTCCCATAGTGACTAGTGTTATATCCTACCAATTCTCTGGATAGTTTCCTTTCACAACCTCATATCACATTGCCAATATTTCCCCAAAATGCTGTGGACAAAAAGTACAAAAACCTTTTAGAACAAGGAAAATGCTATTATTTTGTAATTGCCTTATACACCTCTTTTGGGGATTTAAACCTCTCCAGATCACATGATTTTACAAATAACTATTAGAAGATGCCAAAGTCTTGGCTTTATACCTTATAATGCTCTTATAGTGTGAAAGGTTTTAGTTTTATTTTGTCAAATACATTTTCCATATTTTAACCAGTTCTACCCTTTTCCCCTTATATCTTTTATGAAATCAGATGTAGATATCTGGGACATTATAAATAGTAGACAACTTTGAAAACTCCCCTGAAGTTCAGGTGCTTGATCATATGCTCTTTAAAGTCAATGACAAACTCTCATTGACTTTACTGGTGCAGGATCACAACCTACTTTCTGAATGCTGTATTATAAATTCATCTCCAGCAGAGCTTTGTTGAGAGAAACTATCACCTTTCTGCTCCATGGCCGAATACCACTTTGTACATACCTCAGAGTGGCACTGCTATTTTTTTCTTCCATACAAGTTTGCAGACTTATCTAATTTGCTGTTATCATGTGGGTGTGCCAATTTTGTTTCCCATTAAGTTTATTTCCCCTCCCCCCCATGTTTAATTAACTGACATTTCAAACCTCATTGTTACTTTGTCCTATTTCTGAGCTCTGTTTCCCTTTGTGTTATTTCACTGCCCTCACTAATGCATCAAACACCTCCCAGTTTAGTATAATCTAGGAATCTAATTAGTTTGCTGTTTATTCCTTCTTCAAGATAAAGAATGAAGATGTTAAATAATTTGGGTTCTAACACAGATGTCTGATACCCTACGAGAGACCTCCCTTGCAACTCAATACACTGGTGAGTATTATTAGTCTTTTTTGTGGCCCTTCTGGTGGTTTTCATTTCATGTGACAGTGTTCATATCCAAGCTGACATGAATTACTTTGGCTCATAAACTCTTACCTGACCAATTATCAAATGTTTTATTAAAATCCAGGATGTAATAAAATTATCCCAACATCAATCAATCTATAAAAAACTAATTCAAAACAATGAAGTGATAATTGGTTGGAGAACAGTAACCTTTAGAATGACATTGTTTAATTATCTAAGAACACAACAGTAAAGTTTTGCTAAGTCTATGTTCTTTTTCAAACTTTGTTGCCACTCAGCAGAAACAACTTCAAACATACTGGATCACTTCTTTAATCCTATCAATACATAGCACCCTAAAATATTCCTTGTTTAACTGCATATGAATCTTTAGAGAATTATGTTGTCTTCTGCTCTAGGGCTGTTCATAGTGCTAGCTTCTGATTATGTTTCTTGGAGAAAAGGGCTACACAAGAGAAAATAGAGTCTTAAAGTTAACAGATACAGTCTATTCATCTGCAAATTTGACACCATCAGCTCAGGATTGAACAAAGACTGTGAATGGCTTGCCAATTACAGAACCAGTTTCTCCTCTCTTGGTTTTCACACCTCAACTGCTAGAACAGGGCCTCATCCTCCCTGATTGAACTGACCTCGTTATCTCTAGCTTGCTTGCTAGCACACATATATATACCTGCCCCTGGATATTTCCATTACATGCATCTGAGGAAGTGGGTATTCACCCACGAAAGCTCATGCTCCAAAACGTCTGTTAGTCTATAAGGTGCCACAGGATTCTTTGCTGCTTTTACAGTCTATATGACTCACCATCACACCACTTCAGCAGCTTTTAAAAGAACGTATAGATGAAAAAAATGTATATAGTTTCTTGTATATACTGTTTCAAGTAACATATGATTCACTAAGTAATCATGTTTTCTACCTGTTGTGACCACACAGTTAAGACAAATGTTTTTAGCCAAAATAATTTCTTGCTAGGATGTCTAGTTGCACAAGACACATGGTGTAAATTCAAAATGATGTCTATTTATACCACTAGATGGAGCTGTCTGTTTGATATTAGTCCACCCTGTTGGAAACGCAAATAATTTTTCACTTAAGCCAGGCCATTACTTGTTACATTTGAGATATCAATACAAAAGGAAAAATAGGGGTGGGGGAGAAAACTAATGTAAAGATTTAAACTCCAGTGCAGCAATGTCCACATTGAACTGGAGTGAACAAGTATTGTGTGCATTTATATAAAGTGATCACCTTTTCCACTGATAATTCATGAGGCCTATTTGGACTTTCCTAGCCTACAGATAAAACACAACAAATTAATGTCCTGCTGATTCACTAGCACAGCATGGACAGTGCTTCTTTTCCATCATTCCTCCACAGCTCGCAGATACCTCAGCAAGGAATTTTGAGTAGTAAAGTGCTCTCCTCAGCTCTGGTGACTTTTTGATACAGCTGATCCTTTGATCTTCACAGCAAGTGTAGTTCTTTACTGCAGCTATCACTTCTGGGAATATATATTATCACCTCCATCATGCAGGTAACCGTAGGTACTCAGCTTTCAAAGGAGAAAATTATATGGAAACACATCATCTGAAGTTCTCTGGAGGTAGGGCTAGGAAATGAATGTTAGTAATTTGAATTTGTACTAAAAGGTTCCAAACAGTTGCTAATTCAAAAATAATTTAGTCATTTGTGTTGAGATTTCAACCCAATCTTTGGGAATATGGAGCCCTTGGAAGGAGTGGATTTTAGGCAGTCTTATGAGGTCATGAAGGATTTTCTGTAGGATGCTTGGGTTCATTACAGGTTTAAGGGTACAAATACGCTGACTGGTTCAGGAACAATAAGAACCATATGAAAATCAGATTAGCTTTCCCACAAACTGAACCCAAGTCATTTTTCAGATTTGGATCAATTCACAAAAGAATTCCTCAACGTTCTTTCTGGGACAGATTGTGTTTGGGCACGCACGGGTGTGCAAGAAGTCTCCCTCTTCTGCCAGCTACACGCCTCTGCATGTGGCCAGGCACTATAGCAGTTCTTGAGCCCAAGGCCTAGAAAAAGACTCCACCTGGCTAGCACAGACAGTGGTGCTAGCCTTCCTGCTGCAAGCTGGGAAGATGGGGATATCCTCAGCTCTTTCCTCTACATTCTGGCTAGACTAGCGTTGTTGGGAGATACTGTTAGGGTGGCACCCCTTCACATGTGACACAATCCATATCGCAGGGATGTGCTTTTAACACACTCCAATGTTCTGTCGCCCAGCAAGGCCACAGTTTCTACCTTGTCATCCTACAACTTTCAAATAAGGCTCTTGTCATTCTCCTCTAACAGGCCCCAACTCCTGGTCTCACAATCACCAATTCTATCCCACAATGGCCCTTCTACCTTTGAAAAGCCTGTTAGGCTAACAGGAGGCCTTTTTTCTGATGGGCACAGAAGTAACACTGAAATCCAATTTCATAAGTCTCAAGGATAAACATCCCAGAATGGGTAAGATTTGAAATCAGCTGCAATTGGAACCCAGCACAGAGGTATGTTTCATAGCTACTGGGGTCTGGTGTTGGGATTTAAGTGTGGGAAAGAGGTATTCGGAAGAGCATATTGAAAGAAAACAGTTAGGGGCCATTCAGTTGCAGGGAATAAAAGGACTTAGTTTTTGCAGTCCATATTAGTCCATCCACACAGTACAAGATCTAGCTGAAGAACACTTAGTAATAGGCTAAGGATGGATTTGAACACTTGGCTTCCTTTTCACTGAACATATACAGAAAACAAGCATATCTGAGCCTGGGGCAATGCCTCCTGTCATGCTAAGCTGATCTTCATGCACCATCTGAAAAGAAGAAACCAAATAATAATAAAACAATTATTCCATTGCCTGTTTAATGCACAACACCATATTTATGTGCACTCTAAGTTCCTAGAAATGTATGAAGGCAGCATGTAGCACAACATACCTAGATATTTTTATTACCATAGTCCAGGAGTGTTCTTACTCATACTGCAAGTGTTTGAGAATTTTCATTGCCCGTGTTTCTATATAAACAAAAAGATGATAAAAAATATTTATGAACAAAACCCTCCACAGCATTCTGTGGCTATAGGTCTGAACACTCCAAGGCTTGGTTGCTATGGAAGGCAACAAGTCACCACTCAAATAGACTACTGGCTCTAACTACACTCATTCATACACTACTGTGGAACATTGAGTTATGCTTCCCTTCAGGTGTACACATGGATGATAATCAACCTAGCTCTCAGAAGGCCTCAACAGGACAAAGTCCAAGAAAACATTACTGTTTCGGAGTGTGATTTAGGGGGGTCAGGGAGGTTTGAAAGACAGGAAAGTGAGATTTAAAGTTTCACAAACAATCTGAATCCTAACCTTGTATCCTCTCTGCCCTGTTCACCTAACCAGACATTCATGATGAAAATTACTAAGTATTAAAACAACTTTAAAAGCTTTTCAAATAAGTGAAATTAATGACATATTGAAGTTTATTACAGGCTATGCACAACTCAGCCTGTGTAGAATGATTAGGTTAATTTCTCATAGTTTGGGGAAGGGTGGATGAAGTAAAGATGCATATAAGACTGGTTTCTGGAGAGCTGGCTTTTAGAATTATGAGGTCCACACAATAAGGTTTCTAGATTATAGGGTGGCTGGAGCAGAACAGATTACACAGTAATGAATTGCACCAAGGGGGTTGTTTTTACAGGGGAACATGGAAAAGAGGAGAGAATGGTGTGGTTTGCCATCAGCTAGAGTTGGGTCTGTGGTTAGTATGAGATAGGTATGAAATTGTTCTTATTTCTGTATGGGAAATGAAGATGAAGTATGGTAGTTGGCATTAAGAGGTAAAGGCAGAGTTTGGGTGTTAATAAAGATTAGATTTAAGGTTGTTTGTGAAATCATTACTGAGTTGTCTGGCTTTAAAATATTTATTACTGTTATAAGTAAAATGATCTAATGTTTTAAATTAACTATTTAAGGCCTTAACTCTAAATTTACCTACTTTTTTTTTGTCTAGTATTGCCTTAGTTTTCTCTAGAAAAAAAACTAAAACAATCAATAGATGAAAACTAAGAGGCTGCAAATGCTTATAAAGCAACCAGTTCTGCTAGTGGAACTTAGATTTTTCATGGTCTTCATGAATAGGAGACAGGAGAATGTGATTCCTGTGCTCTGGTACTGACAGAGTTACAGCAAGTGCAGAGTGAATTGGGAGGTAGTGCTTGGGATCTGGCACTAAGTGGGTTACAGCCTTGGGGGATGGAGAAGGGAAATGTGAAGAAGGATCATAGTACTTCCACTAAGACAATGACAGAGTTACATCTGATGGGGAGGAAGTACAGATGCCACCATCATTTCAGTGTTGAAAGGCTTGTGCCACATGGAAATGAACTGAATGGTGGCGTGATGGTCTGGCAATGAAATCTATGTATTAAATGTAGAGGTGGATCATGGCATCTGCATTCCTTAGCTTGTCCCAAGGCCATAATTAGTGGCGTAGAGGATCACCTCCTTCTTCCCCTCTTGCTGTTTCTCTGCTTACCTTCCCTACAAATTTCTCTGCCTCTTTTCTCCACAAACAAACAATCTCATTCCCTTCTTATGGTAAGTAGGAGCCCAGGTGCCCATAGTAGATTTCAGCGATGGCAGAAATAGCACCATGCGACACAAGTGAACGTACATGTGGTAGTGGATTCTAAATCCTGAATTACTTTAGTACTGCTCCAATGTGACAGAGGTCAGTTTATTATGGTGCACACAGAGGTCACAGCTATGTCTTCAATGAGCTCTGTGACTTTTATTTCCCCTTTAAAAACATTAAGATTTCTCTGGGCTCAGAGAATTTTTAAGGAGAAAGATGTATCCCACCTGCAGTATGTGAACATTTTGTCGCAGCCTGACCACAGTTTCAGGGGTAGGAAGATTGTGCTGCCGAAAGAGTACAGTGATATCCAAGCTCTCTCTTGAGAGATGGGGCAGTTGCTCAGGGATGGGTGTGAACACTTAATCTCTCCTAGGCCTTGTCAGCATGAGAAAAGTCACACCAGTTTAACATAATTTGGTTCAGACCTTTGTGGGGACATTCTTAGTTCAGTTTAAACTGGTTCCTAACTGACTTGAACAAACCAAAATATGCCTGGTTTAAACTGAAATGAGTGTCCACACAGCCTTGTGCACTAGTTTACTTAAATCCTTTTAAAAATCACACCTTAAAGTTAAACTGGTGTAACTTTCTTCTAGAGACAAGGCCCTAATGATAGCACTAGCTAGAAGAGCAGGGATTTCCTAATGAAAGTTCATGGAAACATTGATGAATCAGTGAGCACTTGTTTTTTCTGGCAGGCAGTCATGTATCTGAAGATTCCGCCAGCCTGGAATACCTAGATAGAGGCATGATGTATGCATTAGCAATAATCAATTCAACTACTCACAATAGTGTCTATAAGATAAGATCCCAAATTTGCTGTTGTGCTCAGCAAATGGACTCCTTTAACTAGGCACACTGATAGCTTCCATATTTATTTGCTTGATTTTTTTTCCAGTCTAATTTTCTCAACATACCAGTTTTCATTTTGTGAACAAACTATTCTCATTTGCAACTGGAAAGTCAAGTTGCTTTCTTTCTAGCCTGTATATCACTATCAAAGATTCTGCAGCCCATGTTTATTTATTTCCAGGGGTTCCCACAATGTGCCAGACAATTTGGTAAGAAGTCATATGTTCTCTCAGAAGTCACAGTCCACACTCATGAGACTGCCATCATTTGTACTGTTGCAATCCAATTATTTTAATGTAGAGTTTTGCCTTGCTTCTGGACCTTAGTACAAAATGAAATAGGTGACAAATCACTAAGAACAGAATCCACTTCACTCTTTGAGATGTGATTGTTCTACTGTATTAACAGCAGAAGGAGAACAGTGAAAAGTTAGTGCCTACATTTAACAGATCTCATTTGGATCACATGGGAACAAAGGCTGTGGATTGATTTGTTTTCTGATTTTTTTTTAACAATCAATTCTCAGAGTAGAATTGCACTTAACTCGAGTCAGCCCTTCTCAAATAAGGAAATACAAATCTTGATTAAGGGCAGAAATATTTCTCAGTAGGATCATTCCCTTAAGACTTCAAGCTGGCAAGGATTCAAAAGATTCCCCTCTTTGCTCCAGAGCTTGCTAGCAGATTCCTGGAGGATAGCCCATTATAGGTTACAAGAAGAAAAGAGAGGTTATTACTGAGCTTAAATGGATACAAATGAAAATAACTTTCAATTTTGCAAATTCTAGCGACAAGGGAATAGCTTTCTGTGGAATAAAATGTTTATGAAAGTGGAGGGAGAGGGGCTTTTTTATTGCTATTACATTAATGTAACGTAACAAGCTTCAAACGCTGGAAGTAGGTTAATAGGATTAATGTTTAGTTTTAGGTGTTTAACACATACTTGCAGTGCAGACTTCTGAGTGAGAAAAATGAAATTATGAATGTTTGTCTCAAACTGAGTTTCTCATTATGGAAGTGACTTTTCATAAACCATGCAAGTAGTAAATGGCTATTGAAATATTGAGCAATTCAGTGGAGCTTTCCATTATATTTCAGGGATCAAATTCACCCCAGGGTAACTCCCATTGACTTCATTATATTAGGTTAACACCAGAGATTAAATTGTCCCCAGCTGTCAGCTCTTAGGTCCCAATCTGAAAAGGCATTTAGGTGCCTACATACCCTTGGGGTATCTTTGTATATATCTCTGGGCCTTAGATATTATAGTGATTGGCACTATATAAAGATACATGAAATCCTGAAGTCTAAAGTATCAGGGAGAGTTTCCTGGTTACTTAAGAGGGAAAAATCCAGACATGCTGTGGGTTGGCACAGCTCCCAAAGAAATGTGAGCCTAGTCCTGTTTCAGTTCCATAAAGTGGGGTGTGTTACATGCTAAAGCATAAAATCTGCTTTCTGTGATACTAGTGCAAAGCTGAAGTACCACCACTGATTTAATGGAGTCACTTGAGAGTTACACTAAGGTAACCAAGAGGAGATGTTGGCTCTTTGTGCAAGTAGATAAGAAAATAGGTGTAAGGGGTAAAGTAGTGACACTTGCACCAGTCTGGAATTCACTTGACACACAAATGGTTGTAACTTGCATCCTGAGGGTGAGAAAGGAAGCTATGGCAGGAAAACTACTAACAGGAGCCTTTAAAATAAGCAAAGTCTCCACTTTATCTTACATTTCCATATTAGTTACATTTCCTTCAATATTCTATTCCCCCATTTCTGCACCTATAGCATGTCAGTTACGATCATTTTGCTTCATTTTAAAAATAGCCATTATTGCAGTTACTGCCAAGAAGGGCTTAGCCCTCTGGATCATACCAATCATTTCCTCATCTATTGTCTCCACTCTGTGTTGAAGACCTCAGTGTGACAGAATCCACAGTACTGTTTTGAAGACTGACTTTCAGCTTTATTTTCTTCCCCCGCCCCATGAGTTCAGTCTATGGGTTTAAATAAAGCAGGATTCCCTTTTTCCTGATCTCAATTTCCTAAAATTCAATCCATATCCCCTCTTCATATCGTACTATTTGTTTCTAGATAGTCTGCATCAGCCCCTTCTAATCCTTTTGGGGAATGTATTGCTTCAATCTGTTCTCCAAATCTTTTCCCCTTGCAGTGTTGGATAACTTTCAGTTTGTGCAAAAGAATAGTACTCAATACATCCCAAATAATTTTCTCCTCATCTCTTCAAACAGTGCTTTGTAATTTTATCCTTAGAGTCATCTTTCTGCCTGTTTGTGGTTCTCTAGATCTACTGAAAGAATGAAAGCTGCATAGAATCCTCAGAAGACCTAAGGTCTGGCACTCTTCAAACTTGGGCTAAATGAAGTTTTTATTCTGTGCTTCAAATTCTTCCACACAAGGATTTTTAAAAAAATCTGTACAAACATCAGATGAGCAGAATTGTCTTGTTCTAATCCTTCCACATTTCAGGATATTGAATAAAATTCACTGACAGAACCAACTTTACAACTGAAAAATGTTTTGTTAATTAATGCACACTTCTCATTAATCTTTTATCATGCCCCATAAACCAGATGTCCTGATCTAGAGATTTAGAGTGCCTCATTGTTTTTTATTCTAGTGTGACTTGTCAGACTGAAATATTTATGAAAGCTATAAATATAAGCTACGAATTATTCAAAAATCTAGTTTTGATTTCCATCTGTTTAACAAACATTTGATTTTTGACAAACCTTATAGTTTCTAAAGATTAAGTGTAAAAATAAATCAAGGTTAACTATTAGAGACCAGTATAAATAAACCAAATCAAACAAGAGAAAAAATTCTAAGTAAACTTCAGCCCTGCAAAGACTGATACATGTTTAGCTTGATGGAATGAATGTAATACCATTGCAGCCAAAAGGAACTACTCAATGTTATTTCATTCCTTTCTTTCACTGATTTCTCTCAACTTTCTCTCTACTGAACAAGATGTTTCCCCAGAAAATATAACTATTTTCCTATTTTTACTTTTAATATTTAGTAGAAAGCTTATGAATTTAATACAAATATTTGATTTATAACTTCTATTACATTTAGTACCTACATCAATAAAAGTCAGTCACTCTTAGGGCTGGTCTACACTGGGCTGGGACAGGAGGGGGAAAAAAAAATCTAAGATACGCAACTTCAGCTATGCTATTTGTTTAGCTGAAGTCAAATTATCTTAGTTCAACTTACCTGGCTATCCTCACGGCAGTGAGTCGACTGCCACGGCTCCCCTGTCAGTGCTACTTACTCTTCCTGCCGAGGTGGAGTATGGGCATCAATTCACGGATCGATTTATCACATCTAGAGGAGATGCGAATAATCGATCCCCAATAGATTGATTACTACCTGCCAATCGGGGGGGGGGGGGTATATATGTACCTCTAGTATTCAGTGAGTTCTCAGGAAATCTGTAGGTCACAATTGGGGTAAACGATGCATTTAATTCAGAAATGAGACTTTCCACAGAAAATATCTTATATTAGCATGGAAGATGTTATTGCATACACTGCATGCATAAATTGTCTGCCATTCTCATGCTCAATCTTTATGGAAGCAGATTGCTACAGATACACTACAATCTGTTTTTCTGGGCCTTATGATATAAGCTATCTATTTAGAAAAATTTTATCACTCCCTTTTTAAGTAAATGACATGAGTTTCAGATCTAACAATTTATTTAACTGAATGTCAGCTTCACAGTAGTTTTCTCTTTTGCACACTGGTTCTTTTGGGGATAGTCAAAAGACAGATACACCAATAAACTATATTTTGATAGTTCATCCACCCAAATGTTGAATTAGCAATGGCACCCTCCTTTGACTACAATGAAAAATATTTGCACTTCTCCACTGAGAGTCTTGTTGCCAAATATACCAGTGTCCATCTGTCAGGGTGATAATGCGTCCACTCTCAAGGTAGTCAGACAAACTAACTATGGCACAGATGACTATTGCTGTTATGTACTTGTGATGAAAAATTAAATGGTAGAGAAAAAGGACAGTTCATATTATAATTGCCAGTGAAGCAGGTTGTATTACAATTTAAGAAACATGAAGACAATCTGTTCAACTGCATGTAACAGAAGAGCACGGCCTGTAGCTAGGTTTATATAGAGACAGACAAATGCATTGAGGAATGAGATGAACAGTAAAGCAGCATTGCCCCCATTACAAATTCTGTGCTCATTCCAAGTCTACAACAGCATCCATTGGTATAATAGAATTAGTGATATGTGAATTCATAGGCTCTTAATAAAGTTGGTGTGTGTTTTGGAGAAGATATAAAACCAAAAGCCTGATCTCCTGTTGTCTATGAAGTTTTCAGGTCAGTTTTCCTAACAGCAGGGTTGTGTTTGTCATTTATCCAGTTACCCCAATAAAATTGCAAGTGAGTAATTGCATTCTGCCCACTTGCTGGGGAGTGGTGAAATGATCCCTACATAGAGAAGGGTCATATAATTAATCTCCTTATTTATTTTCTGGCTTTGGAACAGCCCCTCTAACCACCATCTCAATCAATTCTCTACCCTTTTTATCTTTGAAAACAATACCTCTACTCTCTTCTTTCTGATCTCTCTTTTTCTGGTTTCCTACTATTATGATTTAAGAGCTGTATTACAGTAATTCCTAGAGGCCTCAACCAGGTCAGACCTCATTTTGGTAGGCATTGTGCAAAATGTCAATTTATGTCATTTTAATGTTTCTCATTTTCCACCTCCATCCTAACACTGACTTCAGTCCTGAGGGCAGAATCTCTGCTCTGGCTGAGTCATGGTGGCACATGATTGGTTGGTGACGGGAGGAGGAGGAGGAGAAGGGTAAAGGTAGCTTCCAACATCCTTTATGCTCCAACTGTCTAAGGACCTAGTTTCCTCCCTTTAGATATGTATAGGGCCTGATTCTACTCACTTACACCACTTTCTAGTTATTTAACTTAATTGGGGTTTCTCCTAATTTACACAGCTGCCTATATATATATATATATATATATATATATATATATATATATATATATATATATATATATATATATATATATATATATATATAATAAAGCTGTAATCGTAGAGTGAGAACTTTCTAAATTACTCCTGGCTGTGCAGTTAGTTATCTATGCATACTTCCATCCCAAGCTGGGATATAATATGCCTCCTTATAATCATCTCTCTCTATTATTTTCTTTGTATCACTATTTCCCCAAAGAAATGCCGCTGTTGCATTTTAATTGAAAACTGCCAATATGAGCTGTTAAAACACAGACTTGCCCATGTTTATGCATCCTCAGACTATTATGGCACTCACTTGTTATTCTGCACTAGTTAGCAGGTTTATATGAGGCTGCTGAAAACATGTCATTATTTGTGAACTTGTTGGTTTAAACAGATGTTTGACAAAAGAGGTGCTTATTAGCAGTGACCCTACCTGGCTGAGATACCAAATTTCTGGCTATGGAATCTTTCTTCAAACTTAAATTAAAAAAAAAAAAGAAAAAGAACATTGGTTCCTTTTTCTGGATAATACTATTGAGTAATCAAAGCAGTTAGAGGGAGAAATGAACCAAGAATAAAATATTACACACAAACCTACCGACCGCTATGCCTACCTTCATGCCTACAGCTTCCATCCCGGACACATCACACGATCCATTGTCTACAGCCAAGCACTGAGGTACAACCGCATCTGCTCTAACCCCTCAGACAGAGACCAACACCTACAAAATCTCCACCAAGCATTCTCAAAACTACAATACCCGCACGAGGAAATAAGGAAACAGATCAACAGAGCCAGACGTGTACCCAGAAGCCTCCTACTGCAAGACAAACCCAAGAAAGAAACCAACAGGACTCCACTGGCCATCACATACAGACCCCAGCTAAAACCCCTCCAACGCATCATCAAGGATCTACAACCCATCCTGGACAATGATCCCACACTTTCACAGGCCTTGGGTGGCAGGCCAGTCCAGACAACCTGCCAACTTGAAACATTCTCACCAGTAACTGCACACCGCACCATAATAACTCTAGCTCAGGAACCAATCTATGCAACAAACCTCGATGCCAATTCTGCCCACATATCTACACCAGCGACACCATCACAGGACCTAACCAGATCAGCCACACCATCACTGGTTCATTCACCTGCACATCCACCAATGTAATATACGCCATCATATGCCAGCAATGCCCCTCTGCTATGTACATCGGCCAAACTGGACTGTCTCTACGGAAAAGTATAAATGGACACAAATGAGACATTAGGAATGGCAATATACAAAAACCTGTAGGAGAGCACTTCAGCCTCCCTGGCCACACTATTGCAGACCTTAAGGTGGCCATCCTGCAGCAAAAAAACTTCAGGACCAGACTTCAAAGAGAAACTGCTGAGCTTCAGTTCATCTGCAAATTTGACACCATCAGCTCAGGATTGAACAAAGACTGTGAATGGCTTGCCAGCTACAGAACCAGTTTCTCCTCTCTTGGTTTTCACACCTCAACTGCTAGAACAGGGCCTCATCTTCCCTGATTGAACTGACCTTGTTATCTCTAGCTTGCTTGCTAGCATACATATACCTGCCCCTGGAAATTTCCACTACATGCATCTGAGGAAGTGGGTATTCACCCACGAAAGCTCATGCTCCAAAATATCTGTTAGTCTATAAGGTGCCACAGGATTCTTTGCTGCTATTACACACAAGAAGCTGCTGAGCAGACACATAACTATCATATACAGGAAAAGGCCGGAGGCTGTATGACAGGGGCCAAACATAAAATGTTATTTCGGTTAGTCTGAGTTGATGTAGTGATATGGATTTGGAAAATTGGAACAGAGGCTATTGTTTTTCAAGATGTCAAGATGGAAAAACCACCTCCATGAACTCTGTGGCTCCCAGCGCTGGTGCACTGTCTACACTGGCATGTTACAGCACTGAAACTTGCAGCACTCAGGCGGATGTTTTTTCACAACCCTGAGGCCATGGCTACACTAGAGAGTTGCAGCGCTGGTGAGGGGGTTACTGCGCTGCAACTTAGGATGTGGCCACACTTGCAAAGCACGGCCAGCACTGCAACTCCCTGGTTGCAGCGTTGGCTGTACACCCGGTCGAGCCTCGGGGGTAGCGATTCCAGCGCTGGTGATCCAGCGCTGGTCAGCAAGTGTGGACCCCACCAGCGCTTTTATTGACCTCTGGGGTATAAGGAGGTATCCCAGAATTCCTGTCCACAACAAACTGGAAGAAAGGGAGAGCTCGGAGTTCAGCCAAACTGCTTATTTAAAAAACACAGCTCCTGTTTGCTGAGCGAGCGGAGGCAGGCAAGGGAATTACTTTGGAATGTTTACAGCTGTTTGCTTGAAGAGAGAAACAGCACGCTCACACAGCAGAGAGGGAGGGGGAAGTCCATGTTGAGCAGATGCTTATCTGGTCTGATGGCTATTTAGGAGTACATAATTTGCATTTAGTGAATGAGAGAGGGGTGGGGGAAGGGGGTCAGAACTTTTAAAATGATTGAAGGTAGGCACTGTGTGTCTTCCAGTCCTTAGAACTTGCAAGGCAGGGAGCTAAGAACAGTGTCAACTCCAAAAATCCATTCTGTCTGTCTCTCCCACACTCCCTGTCACATTCCACCCCACCCCTCTCTTTTGAAAAGCACGTTGCAGCCACTTGAATGCTGGGATAGCTGCCCACAATGCACCACTCCCAACAGCGCTGCAAATGCTGCAAATGTGGCCACACTGCAGCGCTGGCCCTACACAGCTGTATGAACACAGCTGTAACTACCAGCGCTGCAGAACTGTAAGTGTAGCTATGGCCTCAGCAAGAAAGTTGCAGTGCTGTAAAGTGCTAGTGTAAACAAGCCCTAAGTCTGCCCCCATGGCATGCGTGCCTCCTCTGAGAAGGCTCATCAACACACAAATCAACTATTTTAGAGATGTTAGCACTGTCTGGCTATCAGTGGCTATTCCTTTGTTCTAACTGAAACTGGCTGGTTATGGGTGTTCCCAACCTCACAACATATTTCAGTAACGCACATAGCAATACTTCGTATACAATGATAACACATACATTCCAACAGGATATTAATGTTCAGATCACAACTTTTAAAAGTGATACCTCACAAGGCATACTTTGTACAAAACATAATCATGTCACCATGGTGAATATGGGGGTTCCAGGGTGCTACTCTGAGGTATGAGGGGAAACACCCTTCCAGCTGCAGTGTAGATATACCTCCACAGTTAATATCCAAACCCCTTCAGAATCACAACATGTCAGTTTATTTAAGTTTCACCATAACCTCCTCTGCCTTAAAGTTCTGTCAGGCCAATGAGACACTCCCCACCATCTTTAAATCCTAATCAGAGCTAATTAGCCCCACCTGCTAATATGATTCAAAAATAATTGCACTGACTTAGTGTTTTAGTACCTGAGCGACTCAATGAATGAACACTGCATTCCTATTCAGGATCTTAGTGACTGTGTCCCCTCCCTCCTTACAGTAAAGAGAACATGTTTATCATTAAAACAACTGCTTGTGCAGTGGAATTTTGAGCTATGCATCAGTCAGTGCCTTCCAGAAAGAGGGAGGAGTGAAAGGAAGAACTTTCAGGTTTCATTGTGTATTATTTCCCCCTAGACAGCACCATGTGACTGCCTCACTACAGCAGAGACACAAAAGAGTATTTTTACAAAAATATTGTATGTAGTCTTAACAGCTTCTGCGGAAACGGTCATCTTTCTGTCTTCAATCCATACAAGACATTAACATTATAAAAGACAGGGAAGGAGAACAATTTTATGTGCATGTACAACTTCAATCAAAAAGCAACAATTACACTGGTCTACAATTTGAGAAGTCGTCTGCTTCAGAGATAAAATGTGATATTTGTGTATTTTGATGTGCTGAATTCAAATATGACAATTAAAACAACTGATTGGCTACTGTTTAAGATATTTAAGTTTTTACATTTTATGTCTATGTATATTGCGTAGATAGAGTTTTAATCATAAATTGTAAACCTAGGTCTTTTCATGTGTTTATGGTTGCTTTACATGATATTTCACTTGTCCTGTTTATGTAACACAAAATTAGCAAAAGGGTTATATAAATAAAATTTATTATGAAACAAAAGGCAAAAAGCTATTCTGTCCATAGTTTAGTCCTATTCAGTGTCTACTCGGTGCTTCTTGGCTTGTCTCTTGTATTCATTAAATGGAGCATCTCTTGTCACTGTCCAGCAGTAGTCTGCAAG
Source organism: Gopherus evgoodei (assembly GCF_007399415.2). Taxonomy (NCBI): domain Eukaryota; kingdom Metazoa; phylum Chordata; order Testudines; family Testudinidae; genus Gopherus; species Gopherus evgoodei. Next base: position 288,227,405 of record NC_044322.1, on the reverse strand, counting down.
CATTGATGGGCTCCATTTGCCCTGATAGCCTGCCAGGAGATTCCACTGCTGTAGTCTGGAGCCCAACAGCTCTGCCTTCCTCTTGGGTAGTTCCAAATCCCTGACAAGGTCATTCAGTTCACCTTGTGTTATGAGGTGTGGTTCAGAGGAGGAGGATGGGAGAAAAGGTGGGTCCTGTGACATTGATGGTTCAGGACCAGAAGTTTCATCCTCTTCCTTGTCTGACTCAAGTGAGAATGATTCTGGTGCATCAGTCCTTCTCCGTGGGGTACTGGGCGTATAGCTGATGGAATGTTTGGATAATGCACAGTCCACTTTTTCTTCTTTGACACACCTTTCCAATCGGAGGCACCATGCAGAAGTAACAATTGCTGGTATGATCTGTTGGCTCTCTCTCCAAATCATTGGCACTGCAAAAGGCAGAGATTTCCTTTTCCTGTTCAACCGCTGGCGAAGATTTGTTGCACAAGTGTTGCAGCATGTGTGGGGCCCACCTCTTGTCCTGATCTCCAATTTTGCAGCCAAAATAAAGGTGATAGGCTCTCTTAACCATAGTGGTTATACTATGCTTTTGTGATGCAAAAGTCACTTCACCACAAACATAGCAGAAGTTATCTGCACTGTTCACACAAGTACGAGGCATCTCTGCTCATTTTGGCTAAACAGAAATGTGTCCCTTTGCAAAATCAAACTGACAAATAAGAGCACGACACTGTATGATTTCTAGAGCTCATATAGGGCAATTTGTTCAGCAGAGTGATGTAAGCTTCCTTATGATTGTATCATCCATGACTTCTAGGAATAACATGATGCAATTCAAATCATGTATTACGCAATACCAGCCTCAGATTGCAGCATTCATTGTTTTGCCTAAAAAGCTAGTACTGTCCAAACCCAGTCAGATTTATTCATCGATCCAGTCAAAGATGTATTTTAGTCATTTCTGGTTTAAATTGAGATCCCGTCCCTTTATAACTCTCTTATCCTCCGCCATTCCCAAGTCAAGGGTCGTATATACTGACCCAATAGCATATCTTGAAAACTAGAGCCAATCAACAATTTTAAGCATCATTTTCGTTCTCAGTGACCCAGAATTAGTAAAGTTGGACTACATTTATTTCAGAAGCATTTTGGCTGCAGAGCAGTGTTATTGAAGTGAATTTAATTTCTCATGGGAGAAAGTAAACTGTTTAGCATATCCACAAGGGATAGTGTAGCCACCTGTATTTCCTTGCTTTCAGGCACCTGCACTAAGAGCTTGTCTAAACTTACAATGCTGCACCGGTGCAGCTGTGCCACTGTAGCACTTAGTGAACATGCAACAGTGGCATGCAACAGTGGCAGGGGGTTTGTAGCTTGATGTCAGCATCAGTGTGAGAGTGAGACAGGCAGTTGGTTGATTCAGAGGGCTCAGTGGTCCCATAGTCCAGGTTGCACCCTGAGGCCCCCATCACACTGTAGGGTACATCTACACTGCAGCTGGGAGAGTGTTTCCCAGCTTGGGCAGACAGACATGCACTAGCTCTGCTCAAGCTAGTGCATTAAAAATAGTGGTGTAGCTGGAGATGACAGTTTGCCACCTGAGTAAGACCTGCCCAGAGACCTGGCTATGTACTCAAGCAGCTAGCTTCAAACTTCCACTATGCTACCCTCGCCTATGCTGCTATTTTTAGCGTACTAGCTTGAGCAGACCTAGCATGTGTCTATCTGTCCAAGCTCGGAAGCACGCTCCCAACTGCAGTGTAGACAAACTCAGGGTCTGTGTTCTCAGTTGGGGACCAGGTTGGGACCCAGACCATTTGCAGTCATTTGCATCTCTCAGAGAGTAAAAGCTGAAAGCCCCTACAGCTTTGCCGTACTAAGTGTAAGTGCCCACACCTGCACCCAGACCCTGCTCTTTGCCCTCAGAGTATTCAGTTAATGAATGTAGCCTCCTGATTGGCTGAAGACTCGATCAGGCACATTGTTTAACTCTGCAGCAGGTCTTGGTCCCTGGCTGCCCAATAGTGTTCCACACTGGCAGCTGTGATCCTGGTCCTGCTTCCTGTTCCCCACTCCTTTCTTACTCTATTCCTCACTCTGGATCCCTGCTCCTGCTTCTTATCCCCAGTTTCATTCCTGGTGTCCTGCTCCAGCTAATACTCTGGCTTCTGGCTCAGATCTGTCTCACTCCCTGGACTTATTTGGCTTCTAACTCAGCCAGCCTAGTGGCTATCTCTTTTCCAAACATTAAGCTAGCCTCCCACCCTAACCATTAGGCAAGAGCACCCAGAGCCTGGTCTTTATACTGGGCAGGCTTCACTGAAACTACCGAGCAGTAACAATAACACTCTGAAGCACTGGGTAAAAATGTCTATTTTCCTTTTTGAAAACATACCTCCGTAAGAAGATAAAGTTATTAAATGTACTTTTGTTATCTGAAAAGTAAGAGGGAATTTTATGTCTTGCAGAGTTCAGCAACATAATCTGTACTTCTTTTTCCTTTATTTTTTTTAAATGAATCCTTAGACTGAAATTGTGTATTGCTTTGTGCAGTTAAGGTCACAGAACTGGCCACCAGACAACATTAGAGACAAACCTATCATGGGAGAAGCACCTTTCCCCCTCTGGTTTTACAAGCAGTAAAAGAAAATATGAACACAGCAGGAGCTATGCTTGCATTTTTCATCTGTTTTTTTTCCCCTTTTCTAGTTATCAGTTCAACTGAAATGAGAAAAAAAAAACAGAGCACAAGCACAAGTATCAGACTGACTTGGCAGCACAATGGTATTAGAACCTAGTGCTGCACTTTTCATAGCTGATTAGTCAAATAAAACTTCATTTGCACAAAGCTATAATGTAATGTTAACACAGGGCCTGTGGGACAGTAGCCCACAGGCTCAGTGTTTATAAGCATGTGTGGAGCATCTACACTGATTATCAACCCTAAGTTTAGAATTTCTGGACCCAGGTTTCATACCTATGCACAGGCTTCTACATTGCACAAGGCAGATGAGAGCCATACCAGCCTCGCCCAGGCTTCCAAGTGTTCTCCCCAGTGGTAGCCACTCTAGCCATTTGTTTGTGGTGCACTGTGTGAAAACATGACTGCCCATCCTGAGGAAGTTTCAGCCTGCCAACATATCCTGCCAAACTATCTTTTGGTAGTGGGAAGATGGGAAATATATTGTGTGAAAAATGCACAACATAGTAAAAGAGCACATTTTAAACAATGTTATGTAGGAAAAAAAAGACTAAAATTACAGGATTTCTCATCCATGTAACCCACCTGTTAAAATGCATGTGTTCCACTCTGTTTTGTATTTCCACAACTGAAATACCAATATGTCAAAATTGCAGGGCAGCTAGCTGAGGCAGGAGCAGATGCAGGCATGCCGAGGGTGCTATTCAGACCAGTGAGAGGTTGAATCACCACTTGCCCTGCAATGCTGGGTGCTTCACAATGCTACATGAGCATCCCAGGTTGGGAGCTACAGCAGCCATCCTACCAGCATGCAGGTCACACCCTGACTGGTGTGTGCTAGACATTTCTGGTTCAGCAGCTCTGACCCCAGCAGTCTGTTCGCATCCCCACTCTGGCTGCCACCAGCCTGGGTTACGACTTTCAGTGTGACCCCAACACACTCCCAGTCCTGAATAGGGCATCTGCTACCATGTTGTCTTTCCTCTTTATATAGGAGAAACCTGTCGTCACCTTTGTTTGTGTACAGTCCCCAGGACATAATATCAGAGATTACACATCATTTCACCTACAGAGTTGTTACTAACATTCCACAGTGGCATTAGTGGCCAATGTGTTCTTATATTTCAAATATATTACATGCCATCCTTTAAATAAAATCAAGGCTCCAGTGTGTTAGGTGCAAATGAGTACGTCAGATCTTGAAAGAGTTGCTGACAGAGCAGTGAACCACAAATGGGTCTGTCGCAACAGGCTCGAGCAGGGGCTGCCTTAAATGAAAGGCGGCACAGGCTAAAGCAGAAGCAAAAGCAAGCTGGAGCAGGGAGAGACAATCTTGTCAGAACTGCTAGGCAATAGGAGTGCTCCCAACCAGATGGTGACATTGAGCAGAGTGGAGAGACTGTTTCCATTAGGAGCCTACATACATGCATTGGGATCAGTTGGCTGAACCATGGTTAAATGCGGTGGGGCCTATCACCAGATCTGTAGATAATTGCTGCTGATGACTCATCACACTCTGGGTCAGGGATAACTCACCAGGCTTTAAAAGGCTCAGGCTCAGAGATAACTCAGGGATGACTATTCACAAGATGGTAAACCCTCCCTTTATGGAAAGGTCTTGTAGAGGTCATCTCATCAGTTTATATACATTGATGCAGTTCCTGCATTGAAGTCTCCAGCAGAGAATCTAACCAAAAGAAACCAAACGGGGTCTATAGAAATTAGCAGAGTTCTACAGACTTACTCTACAAATGTAATAAGTAATAGCTTTACTATTGTTTTTAATAAGGGTCTTGCAGCAGAATGGTTATGGTTGCACTGTGCAAGGGGCAGAATTTGAGGGCGAGGCATGAGGCCTGCCTCTAATGGATTTCCTGTATAATCAAGCTTGGGAGTAGACACCGAAAAATCTGCTACTACAAAGATCCTTCCAGTCCTTCAAACCTCTTACAGCCATGGCTTTGTGACTAGAGCTGCTTGACAAACTGAGATTTACATTTTCAAATGACATCAAAAAAGGGTGTGGGAGGGGGAAAAAAATCATAGGACCTTTTTACTAATTTTCTGATCTCCTCTAGGTATGAAAGTTGTACTCTCTCCAGATAGGAGGAAGCAGGATAACTCTCCCTCTTTAGTCAGTATGTAAGGATGACTGAATATCTGTTCATAGATTTTGATCTTCAATAAAACTTTTAAATAGTTGCCTCTTTGCTTTAATTTTACTTTAGTTTAAATCCAGTTTGGAGTTTATATAAAGTCAATTAAACTAGAGAATAGAATGTACCAGAAGATGTTTGAGGTTTGTAATTAGGAATATTCTTGGAGCTGTTATTTATCATTACCTATAATTTAGAAACTGTTTATTTTAAAATGATGGTTCAAAAATTAAGTGCTTTGATGCTTTGGCACGTACTGTTATGTTTATTTCTAGACAATATGTACAACTGTAATTGGGTGGCTATAGGAAACTGAATAGAATATGCATCTTTGATTCTGAGGCCACAGAATGTAGTCACAGGACTCACTCTTGCTGTGTTACTTATACAAGATATTACTAAAAAACAAACACTCAAGGTGTGTACAGGCCTAAGGCCATGACTCTGCAATGAACTCTGGGCATGATCTAAAGCCCACTGAAGTGAATGCAGAGACTCCCACTGACTTCAATGGGCTCTGGATCAGGCACTAAATAGCATAGGCTCAGGGGGCTGCCTAAGCTCCATTTCAGAAGATAGGGAGCTGCATGGGCATAGAGGTCTGCCTGTGTGGAGCTCATGCCAAGATTATGGCCCTTCTTTGTAACCAAGATATTTTGGCCATTCCTTTCCCCTTTGTTGGTTGTTCATGTTCCTCACCAGATCATAACTGAGTTTAAGTAGGGTGGGGCAGGGACTCTTTCATTTTGGGCATGTGCCTAACACACTTTTGCACACTTGAAATGTAATAGTAACAACAATATGGTCCCTATTCTTGGGCAGCAATCTGTATCAGCAATGACCACAGAGTGGTTTATAGGCACTGGAGACTATCCCCTCCCACAGAGGATAACTGCCCCTACTCTGCCATATTCCCATATTGGACAATCAGCTTCATGGAAATCACAATACCAGAGGGACTCACTAATTCCTATAATATTTCAACACTGTTTGTGAACCTTGCCCTTTTCCCTCTGCAGAGCCAGAGGAGTGCATGAAAACACAGATCCACTTGCAATATTGATTCAGGACAAAACTGCTCTCAAAGCATTCTGATTGGAGACCAGTTTTGATTCCAATTGCCATAACAAGACCTCACCTCCTCAGAAAGTAGCTAACGGAGTCTGGGAAAGGTGCCTGGAAAAACTTACAAATGCCTAAAAGTTATGTAACCTCCCCTTCATCCCAAATCGAGAGTAAAAAGCTGAGAGACTTAAGTTTGGTTTCAATGTACATTTAGTGCTAATATGAAGTGCCAGATTAACACTGGAAATTGTGCACCCTCTATTTATGTATGCACGTATGGCTGGCAGCAGTGTAACCTCCCCACTATTAACATGGAGAAACATGCTTTTTTATCTGAACATAAGAACATCTGAGGCTTTACACCACTTCTATCAGCACTGTTTCTGAGGGGATATGTACACTGGAACTGGAAGAGTAATTTCCAGCTTAGACAGACATACGCACACTAGGTCTGATTGAACCAGCATGTTAAACTTAGAAGCATAGCTGCAGTGGCACAAGTGACAGGATGGGCTAGCAGCCCCTAGAACATACCCAGGGTTTCAGGCAGGCTAGTACTCAGGCTGCCCGTGCTGCCATAGCTACACTGCTATTTTTAGTGCTCTATCTTGATCACAGCTAGTGAGGATAGGTCTACTTGAGCTGGAAATTAGATCCACAAATTAGACATAAAAAAGGGCTGATAAAGTTGGAAGAGTAACCACAGACATATCACAATGTGACAAATCCTCTTCGGTTTCCCATACTTATAACCCTGCTACTTCACCTCTGACATGGAAGAACTGTTGCCGGTCATGTATCTAGCTACCTATTCATGGTTTTACTATGGCACTTATCTACATTGTATCTAAGCCCTGTAAAGTGAGAATAGTTCCATTTCCTTGCCCATTCAGCCTGGGCATCTGCTCTGAGTGTCAGCTGAGATACCTGATTGTGTGTGTGAGGATAGTAGCTTTTATTTTTCAAACGAATATCCATTTACACTAAAGTGTACTGATATCAGTTATTTGCCAAACAGACAACCAAACAGCAGTCCAAAGATAGCAGGACTTGCTGAACTGGAGTCTGAACTGAATTAAAATAGTGACCTAAAAGCTATACTCCAAGATTTCAATGAGATGGTCTGCATCATTGCTTTTTATTTAAATTGAATTGGTTACTTAATCAATTTTTGAGTTAAAAACCACATGAGAACTGCATTCAAGAAGACTATGTAAAGGAAACTGCACTCAGTGCCTCACAATGCACTCAGAGAGAGTGTATATTGTATTTATTATTGCCTACATACTGTGTGAAGCACATCTTAGTATTCTCCTGGGAATGCCATTGAATCTGGGGTATATTTTTTTTAGTTTTCCTATTAGAGATTATCTACTACGCTTATAATTAAGATATATATCAAATCACTATTCAGAAGAGACTCTTTCAAAGAATGTACCATAATTCCTCCCATGAAATATATATCACATAGTTTAAACAGAACCTCCCACAAGCAGTCACCTATAATACTTTCATTTATTTTGCACTCTATTAAGATACTTTTTTAAATAGACAATGGGAGTTTTAGCTGAATAAGAGCCAAGGGGCCACAAGTCATCATGTTAACAACAAAATGTCTCCTGATTGTGTTACAAAGACACTTTCTCAGTGCATCAAACTGAGAATTATAACATGACCAGGAGACACTTTGATCTAGAAAATATCATATATTTTAGTCAGTGCTCAGTAGCAGCTGCCCTTAATGATTTTTAAAATAAAAAATTAACTATTATATTGTCAAACAAGGACATGTCTGTAGCTGTAGTGCATAGCCCACTATTATCCACTAACGTATCATAAAATAAGAATAAAAGTCCATCTAACAGGGTCTTGACTCACCACCACTGGCACTTCCTGCTGGTTGCTCCAGGAATTAGCTCTTGTCAGCTGTGGAGTGCCCTCATGCATGGTGTCTCACCCGTTGTCTGCTTTGCTGATTTGGGAACCACACTGCTCCCCACTCAGTGGTATCCACTTCAGGACACTGCCCTCCAGCAGTGTCCACTACTCCACTCTCACCCCCCTTCTGGAGGTGTGGGGTAACAACTGTCCTTCAGCTGGCACCTGCCTCAGTGGCCAATAACAACCCCAAAGTCCAGTCTCTCACCTCAGGGGCAAGTTGCAGTCAGTCTCAGCCACACTCCTCCATGGCCAGGTGCAGTGCAAGGGGTGGGAGGAAGTGGAGAACCCAGGCCCTCCTGCTATCCTGGGTCCCAACCCAGGGACCATCTAGCAGCAGCCTCCCTCTGCTGCTCCTTTTCTCCCCTCTTGTATGCCCGTCATCCCTAGATTACTTCCCCTTTGGCCCTGTGCACCTTCTTGACCCTTTTTAGCAGGGGCCACAGCCTGGCAAGTAACTGGGCCGGAGCTCTCCTCTGCTCCCCCAAGCCTGTCCAACACTGCTCTGTCCAAGGTGCTACCCCCTTCCCTCAGAAGCCAGTCCTGCTCCCTTGCTAGTCAGGAAGAGACTACCATCTCCTTTGCTCGGCAGCCTTTATAAAGGGCCCAGCCCAGCCCTGATTGGCTGCCTCTTTCTTTACCCTGATTGGCTCTCCACAGGCCTTTGCTGATTGGCTGATGGTCTACGCAGCCTCTCTGGCCTGTTCTAGACTTTTTTCTCATGGAGTAGGGCATCCACCCAGTACAGGTCCCTTACAATTTCCTCACATTTCCAAATAATAAAAACTTATTGAATTAAAAATTTCTCAAGATTTCCATTTTGCAGAAAACTTCAGAAATTTGTGTTTTAATTTGGAATAAAACCAAATATTTTTTTCAATGTCAAAATTTCCCATGAAATGGAAATTCTGACTTTTAACTAGCTCTAGTAATGGACAAATCTTGACCTCTTCCCTGTATACACCCATAGTGCAACTGATTCATTTCTGATGTACGAGTTGAGCAGGTCTTGAAGAGCCAGTTCATGGCATAGACTCTTATGCACTATTCAATCCAGCTCCATGAGGGCTCCTTACACATCTCTTGAAACTCAGCTGCAGGATAGGACAGCACAAAGAATGGAGGCACAGGACCAGGGCTACAAGGCAGCTCCCCCAGTCATTTTTCTCAAAGAGTCGGGATGCATGAGAAAAAGTACTACTCTGAAACATGGATGTTATATTGTGCCATCTCTACTTCCCATGAAGGACTTAGCCCTAGGACTTTAAGAGATACAAGTAAATGACAGGAGCATGACCACAAGTAGCAGGGTTGGATGTTTGGTCAGCAAGACTCATGGTCTGGGCTTGCTGCTCTAGTCTCTTTTTTAGTTCAGTGTGCCCTGAGCTCCCTGATTCAGCTGTTTCAATTTCCTGGTTGCTAACCCCCAGTCCTGTCCAAAGGGCTAGGTGTCAGGGGACCTGGGGTGGGTAGGAGACCTAGGCCCTCCTGCTCCACCAGGTCCCAGCCAAGAGCCCTAATAGTGTGATAGTGCAGGATGGCCTACACTGAACCCACCTCCTGCTCACCTTCCATGGGCCACTTTCTACCACACCCACTGGCTCAATTTGGGGCATAGCTGATAGTTTAATTATTGTTATTTGCTTCAAACCCCACAGTCTCACAGCTGATGCAGGCAATGCTCTGGTGCTTAAGCACATGGTTCTCCCTACCTATTTGGGTGATGCATAAAAGGAATGGGGAGAGAATCACAATTGGACCTCCTCAGTAAGAGCTCCTTCTCCTACTATTGCAGGGCAGTGCTTCTTCAAGAAATAGCTTCTTTTCTCCCCCCCTTGCCTGGGCAGCTCTCTTTGTACTACTCCTTTCCTCAGGAGCATGCTCTGCTGTGCCTGAGGGGTGGAGCTTTCCTGGATCAATACTGACCCAGCTTCTCCCCTACCTCAAGTGTGGGGTTTGTAAATGCCATCACACTATGGAAGCCTATAGTAGTATTTGTGACATCCAACTGTACACCAATTTGCTTCATTATGATTAAAGATTTTTTTATAAAATGAACAGCTTCATGAAAGAATGAATGACTGTAGATATCTGATATAACTGCTGATATAACTGATATAACTGATATAAAATCAAGACTCAAATAATCAGCAAATTAGAGTAGAAGCAGTATCTTTCAGCCAGTGCAGTTATACTAGAGATCGAATCTCAGTGTCTAAGATATGGAAAATATTTAAGCTTTAACTTTGTTATGAGCTCTGTGAAGGTAGATCCTCAAGCTCATGAGAAGCACAATTGACTTTAGTGTAGGGTGACCCTTTGTCCCCATTTTCCAGGGGCAGTCCCCAGATGGGCACTGTGTCCAAAGGCAAATAATGTTCTTGGAAGCGTCCCCGGTTCAGGAAACTCATCCCTTATTTTATTTTTTTCATTTGGTTGATAGTCTAATGCATAAATGCATTATACATTAGATGCACAATGCATTAGACAGAAAAATCCAAAACATTTCTATGCATAATTGTTTTGTATTTAGTGTATATGTGCAACTGTTAAAATATAAGCTGCTAAAAATTTTGTGCCCCTCTACACTCCGTAACTAACATTTTCAGTCTTGGCTACTTTCCTGTACTCCTACCCCTGTGTTTTTCCAGACTGGGTTTACAAAATATCGTCACCTGTTTAGTGCAGCTCAATGCAAGCATAAGAGTCAACCCATGTGCAGTTTATTGCAGAATTGGGATCTTTTAATCTCTAGCCACAAAACACATCTAAGTTCTGTAAATATTAGATATATGTAGAAAATTTCAGCAGTGAAACAGAGTGAACCATCCATTTTCTTGGATTTTCAGAAACGTAGGTATCAACTCACATTTTTCCACAAAAACAAAATGCATTTTGGCAGCTGAAATATTAAGTTTCCAGAACTTTAATGGGTATCTTGCACTTACTATATGATACAGCTGTCAACCCAAAGTTCCTAGAGAACCATACTCTACTACATATGCAATTTAGTTGGTGATGTAAGCATGATTATATATATATCATACTCACATATGAAAAACCCTTTACTCAGCCGCTGAAATACAACCAAAGGAGGTAACATGTGGCATCTGTTTTAACAGTGCACAGCTGTTACATTATCCCACAATTTAGGTCAGGTGATAAAGATTGAATCCTATATCCAACAGTAACCACAAGGGAATTCAGTTTGATAATAGATAATTGCCTATGTTGGGATCTGTTCAGTGCTTTAGGGCTACCATTCCTATTTTTGCAAAAAAGTGTACAAGATTCCGCAGTAAAACCCATGTGCTCACATAGAAAGCATCTTATTTCCCTCATAATTATTATGGATCTTTAATGACCACTGATGGTCAGGACTTTGCATTCTATCTCCTCCCCTTAACACAATGCTGATGATGGTCAGGACTTTGCATTCTATCTCCTGTCCCTTAACACAATGCTGAGATGTTCAGAGCTCATGAGGAAAAGTGCCATCTATTGAATCGCTAATAACACTTCCTCTTTGCAGCCCACCAGGCTTGATTTTCTACTTCCTTGAATGCTGTTCAGAGACACAAGGTGGATGAAGTAATATCTTTTATTGGACCAACTTCTGTTGGTGAGAGAGAGAAGAGCTTTTGAGCCATACAGAGCTCATCTTTAGGTCTGGGAAAGGTACTCCCAGTGTCACAGCAAAAGTGGGGGTTAGTTGATTACAGTTATCTAATCCTCTCTTATTTGTCCTATGGCTGCTATGGCCTTGAATGGTCCCTTACAAAATGTGCATCTACTTATGCTAAACAATCTCTTTCACTTTGCATTTTGCTGTGAGGGTGGGAGTACTTTCCCCAGACTCCGTGTTGCTTGAAAGCTTGTCTCTCTGTCTCATCAACAGAAGTTGGTCCAATAAAAATATTACCTCATCCATCTTGTCTCTCTAATATAATGGGATCAACATGGTTACAATGGCACTGCACTGCAAACTTTTTAGTCATTTAGACTTGTGCAAAGCCTGGGAAAACACTACCACCAGTGTGAGAAGTGAATTTTGATTAGGTAACATTTTGCCCATGTGTAACTGACTGCAAAAGGTACAGGACAATGGAGGCCAACTATGTTTTCTTTGTAACTCTCCCATACAGTTATTAATCATTCCAGCCATACTTAACTTGAGAGTTTTGGCAAGATCACACAGTTTGAATGTCCCTTTGTCCTTGATTACAGTAAGCTAATGAAATGGTAAAACTAGCATTTGAGACTGGGCTTGTCAAAGGGAGTACAGTGCTAAACTCCCATGAAAGTTTTAGAGCAGTTAGGTTACAGGCAGAGGTATTATAAATGGAGTAGTATCTTCCATTTTAATGTAATGCTGATTCTTGATATATATTTTCTTATAGTCAGAATTAAAGCTTCTTCTGAAAAGACTTGCCACCTAGAATCTAATAATTACCATTTTCAAATAGATGAAAGCATCACAATTAGGACTGACACCATCTGACACCATTTCATTCTTTAACTGTTATTGGAAAAGTAATCATGCCCACCTTATGTAACTTGTGCACATCTGAATGATTGCAAGACAAGCAATCATTTGTATACTTGGTAATTCTGATACACTTCTAAGATTTTTTCCCCCTTTCCTCTTGGTTAGTTATAAATAGTTCTTTTAGAGCAATCTGTAATAGCTTTTCAAAAATCTGAAATGGAGAATTAGTTTGCTAACAAACAGAAATACTTTCTTGCTTCTTTTATACCACACTCCAGTCAAATTGGAATAATTTAGATTTAAATCCCCCCTTGTCTTTTAATCTTCTCTCTAAAAATTGAGTAAGGAATTGCAAAGAAAGAATGAGACAATATTAAGAAACTTTAAATAACCAAAGGACATGAAGAGAAGAAAATCTTCAATTGCTTATACACCAGTGCTAGGAGCTTGGGTAATCAACAAGAGGAATGATGGGGTGATTCATGTGATTGAAATGTTAAAATCAAAGGTGATTACCTATTTAGGAAGGACTGAGTGGGCAAAGGGGGAATGGAGAGGCAAGAGATAATGCACAAGATGGAGTAGTAGTTAATGTCTTCTATAGACCTTCAAATTACACTATGGAACAGGATGACCAGCTACTTACACATCTATCTCTAATATGTAGAGGGGAAAGCTGCATGGTCAAGGGGGACATCAATTTGAGTTACATATACTGAAGATCTCATTCTGTCAGTACTGAAATATCCTTGGAATTTCTAAACATTATAGAATGACCATTTCCTAACTTAAAAAGTGTTGCATCCAACATGAGGGAATTCTATGTTAGACTGCATCTTGACAGGAAAGAGGAACTGGTTATAGAACTAAAAAAAAATAATGGTAGCTTAGGTACATGATCATGACTTGATCACATTTATAATGTGCAAACAGAATAAAGTCCACACCAGTGACACACACACATACACGCACACACAGATTTAGAAGTTCTACTTTCACTAAGCTGAAAACAATTATAAGTCATATCATCTGGGAGTAAAAAAATAATCAGGAAAATCTGAATGATAAGTTAGAATTGTTTAAGAACACTTTGCTAGTAATCCAAAATTCCACAATCAAAGCAGAAGGCTATATTGGTCTTAAAAAACCCAACAACAACTTGGTTTAAGAGGAATTGAAGACAGCGATAAAATATAAACAAATTGAAGAAAGAGAAATTTGAAGGATGACTATAATTTAGAAGATAAGAACTGTAGAAAATTGATAAGGGAAGCAAAGGGCAAATCTCTGTACAGCAGAGTAAAGGAAAATAAGGGGGGGTTATTAAGTATATTAGGAGCAAAAAGAATTCTAATAATGCTATTGGTCCATTACTAGGTAGGAAATATTCTAGTGCTCATCTCTGTCTGGCAGTGAAATGAAAACAAAACCAGATCCACAATAAAAACTTTAGGAGTACTTGTAGCACTTTAGAGACTAACACATTTATTTGAGCATAAGCTTTCATGGGCTAAAACCCACTTCATTGGATGCATGTAGTGGAAAATACAGTAGGAAAATATATATACATATACACAGAGAACATCAGACAATGGGTGTTACCATACACACTATAACTATAATAGCTCAGTTAAGGTGAGCTATTACCAGCAGGAGAGAAAAAAAGTCTTTTTGTAGTGGTAATCTAAATGGCCTATTTCCAGCAGTTGACAAGAAGCTGATCATTCTTGTTATAGAGTGTATGGTACACCCATTGTTTCATGTTCTCTGTGTATATATATATATATATCTATCTTCCTACTGTATTTTCCACTGCATGCATCCGATGAAGTAAGTTTTAGCCCACGAAAGCTGATGCTCAAATAAATTTGTTAGTCTCTAAGGTGCCACAAGTACTCCTGTTCTTTTGTATCTGTTGGATACAAACTAACATGGCTGCTACTCTGAAACCTGTCAATAAAAACTTTGCCTTTCTTCTATCCTTTCTGAATTTCCACTTTTGTTTATATAGCTTCCATCTAAACATGGCACACACACTATTCCTGTATCTGAAAAGAGTGTGGACCAGGGCTTCCCAGAGGATTCAGACGTGCCACACGTCTTCGGGGCACTTCAGTGGCGGGTCCTGGGGCGGAAGGACCCCCTCCATTGAATTGCTGCCAAAGACCCGGAGCAGAAGAAGCTCCAGGGGTCCAGGCCCCGCGAGAGTTTTCCAGGGCCCCCAGAGCGAGTGAAGGACTCCGCTCCAGGGGTCCCAAAAAACTCTCATGGGGGCCCCAAGGGACCCAGGGCCTGGGGTAAATTGCCCCACTTGCCCCCCTCCCACCCCGAACGGCCCTGGTGTGGACCCTTCTCGAGGATTCCTGAAGACCAAATATATGACATCTACAATGCTCCTATGGTAGTATCCAATAGCTAGGGAGGTTAGTTTCTTAAAATCCACCTAGTACATTTCACAGTATTGTCAAGTGAAGGATTGTTAAAGCCTTCAACCAAATATACAGTTGAAATCTTATAGTTATACTGTTAATAGCCAGAATACAAAGTTATCTTGCTTGCATAGCATCAGTAGATTCTGGGTTAGTTGCTGGCCCCCAATAATGCTGCCTTGAAACAAGTATGGATCAGTGGTCTTATCTAAACAGGTAGATTAACTCTCAATTACCATCTGCTTGCCGTTACTTGATAATTGAGCTCTTGTTGTGTATGTGATGCTAAAAAGAGCTGCTATGAATATTTTACCTGTAAACATTAAGGATAATATGGTTGCTAAGGAAATTCAGTATAGGCTAGAAGACTATTGTTGATACTATTGCCCTTTATGCAGTATTTTATTTTTTCATATACTTATTTATTTCTTAGATTCAGCAGATTATTGCAGCAAAGCAGTATTTATTTTGTGTTTTGCATTTAAACCACTCATGACCTTACCTGCTATGACATTTAATTAGTCCTGCTTTATGTGCTGGCAACATGAATGTATGTGTGTGTGAGAAGACATACAGGATCTCCAAGATCTTTATTCACTAATCAGGATTTTCAGCTAGTCAGTTTTCTCTTATTATTTACCTGTACAGCACCTAGCACATGGGACTCTGATCTTGATTTGAGCCTATAGGCAGCACCACAATATAAAGAGTTATTACCAATGCCAATAATAATAAAGCCTGACCTCATGAGATAACCAAATCAATTTCCAGACTGATCTGGAGAAGAGTGGATTTTATTTGAACAGAAATTCTCAAACTTTTGAGGTCTCTCAATAATCAGTTTGCATGGCCGCATATTGGGAAGAGTTTTAGTGCTGAATACAGAAAACAACAAAAAATCATTTTCAGTTTTTCATAAATCAGTGAAGATCTGAAGTCCCTCAATACTAACTGGATACTGCATTCTTCATCACAATTTGTGTTTAAGCTGTCTTCTGGTACGCTTGCCTGAGCTCCTTTATTTTCACATGGCACTGCTGTGTGTCCCTGGTGTAGTCTTTGTTCGCCATTCTCCTGTGCAATTTTGGTATAGATGTCAGTGTTTCTTCTGCTGGTTCGGAGCTCTGCCTGCACAGACTCTTCTCCCCACACATCAGTCAGACCCATGGTCTTCTGTATGCTCAGTGCTGAAGCATGTTTGCAGCCCTGGGCAGGCATGGTCAGCTGTGCTGGTGAGCTCTCCATGCTGAGCAAACAGGAAATGAAATTAAAAAGTTCCTAGGGCTTTTTCTGTGGCTAAAGTGCAGTGGAGTTGAAAGTGCTACCCATTAGAGGTCATGTTGGGAGCACTCTGGGACACCTCCCATTGATTACACAGTGTTGTGTCTACACTACCCCTAATTTGATCCAGGAAGGTCAATTCTAGTATTACTCCTCTTGCTGAGGTGGAATACAGGCATTGATTTTACAAGCCCTTTAGGTCAAGTGGAAAGGCATATGTCATAGAATATTAGGGTTGGAAGGGACCTCAAGAAATCATCTAGTCCAACTGCCTGCTCAAAGCAGGACCAATCCCCCAATGACTCCCTCAAGGATTGAACTCACAACCCTAGGTTCAGCAGGCTAATGCTCAAACCACTGAGCTATCCCTCCCCCCTATCTAATGCCACACTGTAGTCAATCTAATGCCACAGTGTAGACCAAGCCAAAATGTTTTAAGATTTAAAATAGCTTCCCACTTTTATAATACCAGACTTTAATGTCTTTTGGATGCTGAATGAGTTAAATACTAATACATACTTCTATAAGGTATACCTTTGTTGTTTAAAAGCTGACAGAACAGGGCTGAGTTAAAATATCTTTAGGGAACTTTTGTTGATATTCATAGGTTGTTAACTTTCTTTGTCACTCAATTTTTTTCCCCCAAGATATTAATAGATTCTGGAAATGAAAATATTTAATATAACTTGTAAATCACATTTGCCAGTTTTTGTACATAATGCATCTTTTCAGTAGGACTTTGATTCTAAATCATTTGCTTATTATGGAGTTTTAGCTAACTGAGTCTGGGCTAAAGCCAGCATCTGATTCTGTATTTTAAGCTCTGAGAAAAGGCAAATAATAAATGTCAATGTCACTAACATAATAGGAGATATGATCTCACTAATGGTCATAAATTAGATCCTTACTATTGACTAGTGAAACCCCCTTTTCGGAGGAACAAAAAGTGGGGAGTCTTGTTCTAACAAGCTTTCAGAAAACTTTTTCCAGTAGCTAACAGGAAAAAATATAGTCTCACAATTTGTCTTGCAAGCTTGTCATCTCTTGCTATAGATAATAATTTGAAAATTTTGCAACAAAGCACTTTTCAATTTTGTGATTCCTTTTAATAGGACCATTTAAAATAATTGCAAAATCTAAAATTTGCTTGCTTTCAGAACAAGGGGGAGGTGTTTCTTTCAGATCACATCTGGAAATGAGATGAGGTATTTCAAAAAGAGAGAAAATGGTCTCTTATTTTCAGGCAAAAGATAGCTTGGTTATGAAAGTTTTGGGCTGATCCTATTGAAAGAAATCACAAAAAATAAAAAACTTTCACACTTTAAAATTTGCATATTGATCAGAACAGCTCAGCTCTCTGTGAATCTTAACAGAGCAATAAGTGTCTCATAAAGACAGTCCAAACCTATTTCTCTTCTATGAAGCTTCTAGTGGAGAATTCTAGAGGTAGACCCAAATAAAACCTTGGCTCCATACAACTCAGAACATTAGCAATGTTTGAGGTTAGATCTGAATTTTGTGGTTTAGACACATTTTTAATATTTTCCAGTGCTGTAGCCAGTTTAGTTATTTTCAGTTGTCTGAAGTGATTGGTCATCTCTCCAAAGACTTCACCACACCTATTTCATCTTATTAAATAGATTCATTTATGCTAATATTATTATATTGGGGCAAAAATAATTTGATCTGTTCTGAATATTGCTTGATGAATCAAATGTAGCCCTTCTGTAAGAAGACAAGTCTATTGAAGCCTGTTGATTTACACCAGTGATTTAAAATACTTTCCAAGAATACAATGAGACTTCATTCTGATAAGAAAATGTTTACTATTTAGGATAAAATGGACATGATTTAAGTTGCATCACATTCCCTCAACCATAACTTGTTATTTCCATTGGGCATAGTACCTGGAACTGTGACAATATCCTCCTCATCATCAGCGATGGACTACCAATATATATAGTAACTGGAAAAGTCCATGAAATTTCGCAGTGGGGTTCAAAATGGTAATTTATTTCAGTTGATAAAACTCTATGTATTCACACATCTAACTCAGACGTGTGTTTCCATCACTGGATTAAATGACAGAGAGCTCCTGTATCAGTGAAGCCAATGAGAATTTGCACAACATCTTAGGATCAGGCCTTGTAGTCAAGACTGACTGCCAAATAAAAGTGCAGTGGTCACACACTATTTCTTCCTGTACCTTCTGAGGGAGATGGTGGAACTAATATTTTGTCAAAATGGAAGAAAATTTCAGTGCAACTATTGTATTCGATAGTAAATCCTGTATTCATGCAATAATTATTTGGGAATTTTCCACTGGCAAATAGGGGACTGTTTCTTAGTTATCTGTTACTTTCACTCTCAGTCAGCAAACTGCATCAGTAAAATATTTAGGAAACAAACAGCCTACAGATATGACAGTGAATATTACCAACACATTCATTCAGTTGCTGTAGGGCATGATGCATCACACACTATTGCATACTTCACTCTTATTTATAGCTCATTTCATCCTCTTATGTCAACATGATAATTTTACCAATGGAGAAGAAGTTACCTTAAATTTTTAGAAGCCTGAGTTTAGAACTACTTAAGAAAAAAATAAGGGAACCACAGCCCATTGCACTAGCATTTGTGCTTAGCATAGTTAAGCTCTAATCAGGATTGGGGCCTTTGAACACTACTGTAATACAAATAAGTATTAATAATATTAGTTCCAAGTGTGGCCTATTCAGGTAAAAGATGCAGGGCTAGGTCAAAGGAATGTCATCGTTTGGTTGTATTGGAATTGGTTTAAATCGGTGATATACCTTGCCTGTTCTCTCTGAAAGTCATTTGGTCAAATACATATTAAGAGTTCATCAGATCATGGGAAGAATTTTCACATCTCCCAAAAATTTATTTTTATTTCTGCCCCACTCTTCTGCCATATGTGATTAATGTGCAATAGGAATTATAGACACAGTTTTGTACTTCAGTGCATTTTTTTGCCTATAGTATTCACTGTGTGTCAATGGGAATCCATTCTTTTAGAGACAACGGAGTTGAACTACACTATGTGAATCTGAGAGGGGAAAAGCCTTTAGAGTAGAGGTTCTCAAACTGTGGTCCATGGACCACCAGTGGTCTGCGAGCTCCAGTAGGTGGTCCGCAGATAGTTTCCCTCCAAGGCAGCGGTCCCCAACCTTTTCCAGGAGGTGGGCACCAGACGACTAGCCACTGAGGACAGTGGCTAGTGGACAAGCATCCGCCAAAATGCTGCCAAGAAGCGGCAACATCAAGAAGCATCGCCATCAAAATGCCACTGAAGTATCGTCATCAAGAGGCATCGCCGCTTTTTGGCAGTGACGCCTCTTGATGTTGCCGCTTCTCAGTGGCATTTTGGCAGATGCTTGCCCACCGGCCAGTATGCGGGCCTTCATAGATGCCCCAATAGGTGTCACTGTGCCCCCGGGCACCGTGTTGGGGATCACTGCTCTAAGGTGCGTGCCCGGGTGGCCACACACTAGAGAATGAAGGGCCACTAACCTAATTAGTGGAGCCACACAGGTGTGAATCTGAGAGGGGAAACACCCTTGTGGGGAATAAGGGGTAGTTGGGAGGGGCAGTAGGGTAAGAAGAGGGAGTGAGGGGAATTTGGGAAGTGGAGGGCTACAGTGGCCAGAGAAAGGTGACTTGCCCCAGCTCCAGGGCAGTGGCTGCTGGACAGAGACCCCTCTCCTTCCCAGCCCCAGATCAGGGGCTGTCATAGCAGGGGAGATAGGGCACATCCTTCGGATTAGAAAGATAGGACTACTGATATTAAAATACAAGTTGTGTGCTTTTATTTGCAGAAAAAAACATTAATTATTAATAAGGGGGTTTTATATATAGCGTTTTTATCCAAAGCACTTTACAATAGTTAGCTAATGGTACAAAAGACATTTGGAAAGATCGTTAATGGGTCCACCGAGACCTTCAGCAATTTTCAAGTGGTCTATGAAAAAAATGTTTGAGAACCACTGGTCTAGAGAAATCAGCAGAAATGTACTTTTGCCAGTTTTGTATAAAGGTCCCAAATCCCAGTTTTTTCACTCCCAGCCAAAAGGCTTATCACCAGTTACAACTTTTTTCTTTACTTTCTTTTCACTACCTTGAGGGTGGGACATGCCTCCTCCAACACTCCGGAGCCAAAGCTCTGTTCACCTAGAAGTCCTGCTCTGAACTGGAGGGTAGCTGCTCTAGTTTCCAAGATCCTTAGAATCACTCCATGGTTGCCATGGAAATACTAAGAGATCATGTTTAAAATTTCTGCAGCAGTTCTTCTTCACAGTACAGTCAAAATAAATTCTCTTTGTCAAAGTATATTATGCCTTGTAATTCTCCTTAACTTCATTAATCCTCTTACCTTCCCCAAATAATATAACACACTTTTTAGCAAAACCAACAAAAATAAAGTCCTTATTCCCAGCTTCATTACTCCAGTTTTACACCAGCATTACACCATTGAGCACCTGGAGTAATATTAGTTATCCAGACCCACAAGTGATGGGAAATCTTTAAGATGGCAACAAAAGATACAATTTCAAAGCACCATAACTTTCAAATTCCTTTTATGATTTCCAATAATCCTTTATAGAAAAACACTATGTTGCGATGAGATATGGCATGAGAAATTTCAGGAGGATCACTTTTTTTGCGGGGGAGGGGATGGGAATATGGAGGGAAGTGGAGGCTACAGATGATGAAGCAAGCTTCTCATTAACTATGAGGTGCTACTGCTGCTCCATAATAAGAGCTATCCTGCTTACCATTTTCTACCTTTGTAAAGTGCTTATGTGAGTTACTAGGGCAATATCAAGAAACAAGAACTGCATGGAAGGGAATCTTGGCTTCTCAACCAAAAAACAAAAACACCAAAACAGGAGCATTCTATAATTTTAGAAAGAGCCTAGACTAGATTTTGAGGAGCTATGCATGAAGGAAGAGGTAGATCCTTAGGAATGTATCCATATGACAACTATGCAGATCAGGGATATTTAACATTAGGGGCATTTGGGAAAGTTTCAGCAAATGAGGGGTTGTTATTTAGTCTCCCCTCCCCATTTCCCTCACTACTATAGCTGGGGAATGGTAATAGTTTAATTGATTAGAAAGGAGACAGATAAAACTGTGGCAGTTAAGAGGGTTAATTTATCTTTCTAGGTAGTGATGGAGAGGCAGAGTCAGCTACCAAAGAGTTGGTATCTACTTGAAAGTCCTGTTGACAATTAGAGTTTCCCAAAAGTACAGACTTCACCCCTAACTATCCACCTCTAGAGCAGACAGTTGGCAAGGCATACCTTATAAATATGCATAAAAGTAGTGGTTGGTTTTAAAATCTTGTCAGTGTTCAAGGGGGGGTATGATGTCTGCCGTTAGAAGAAGCTGGACCTGATTCTGTTGACCACAGCACAGTGAAAGATAAGCAAACAGCAAAGGAATATAAGCTTCTCCCAGCATAACAATGGAAAAGTCAGCTCAATCTACCATAGCATGGGCAAACAGCTTTTCTGGAATAAAAACAAATAGAAACATTCAGCCAATCTGGAGAGAAGGATGATCTTTGGGGTTAAGGCACTGGAACTCAAAAAACCTGAGTTCTAGTTTTGGCTCTGTGTAGAAAATGCACAACCACCAACAGTGCTGCCTAGTAGTCAAGCAGTGATTGGCAGGATGTCTCACCATTGAAGGACAGTCTTGTCCCTCAGCATCCTCCCACCCCAGGGGTTTTCAGTCCTCCCCTTTAGCACAGGGACTTTGAGGGTAGGGACATTGAACAGTCATAGTCTTTTCCAGAAGGCCTCTCACAAGAGGAGAGGACTCTTGTTGTTGTAGTACTGTCCTCCCAGAGTGGCCACCCCTCTTTACCAGGGCCCAGTCATGGATAACTACACCCAAAACCATAAGTTCCTGGGCAGAATTTCCCCTCAGATCAGCTGTCTGCTCCCTTCTACTGCCTGCCTCTGAACAGCTCCTTCCCCTTTCTAAAGCCATGCCTCCAGCTTGTGCAAGCTCTGCAGGTGTGTCTGCATGAGGCAGCCTGGTGCCAGAGCTGTTCCTTAACTCCTTGATCTCCAGTGTGGGGTCTGTGGGGTCATCACACTCTGCCACAGACTTCTTTGAACAAGCCACTTCATACCTCTGTGGCTCAGTTCCCCACCTTATGTTTGTAGATTGCATTCTGTTCTCCTGTCCTTTATCTGACTTAAATATTTAGAAGGTAAGCTCTTTAGGGTTGGGCTGTTTCTTATTGCATTTGCACAGCAGTTAATACAACAGGAGCCCAATATTGACTGGGGCCTTTAGGGACTACAATAATAAAAATTATAATCTGATTGGTTGAATATTTGCTGGGGCAGTATTTTAAATATATTAATTTCTAGTTTGACAGCGTTGCCATCAGGTTCTTTGGCAGGTACTGTAACCACTTTGACTATTAGTACAGTGTCTGACCTAAGGCAATTAAATGTTAACAACCTCACAGACCAATGTCTCAGTGTGTTTGAATATTATCTACCTTAAACTACCAGCTACCTTGAATTTGTATCAAGCTGGCGTTGATTTATTTAGACATTTAAATTCCAGACATTCCATTCATAGCATTGCTCCCTTCATTCCTGCCAGCTTAATCATTATATGCAGTGTTGTCACAGCCATGTTGGTCCCAGGATGTTAGAGAGACAAGGTGGGTGAGGTAATATCTTTTACTGGACCAACTTCTGTTGGTGAGAGAGAGACAAGCTTTTGAGCTGACAGAGCTCTTCTTCAGCACATGAAAGAAAGTGGGTGCAATAAACAAATACCTCATGGCCACCGTGCAAGCTTAATCATTGTTGAGCAAATGGATGAGTTGTCTTGATTTGTCAGTTTGATTCATCTCTTGTTGTCATTGGTTACATTTCCTGTAAAACTTCTAATTGTGATCCCACATGCACTATGAATTTTGCCTATGACTTCAGTAGGAGCAGGGAAATATAGATATGAATGTTAAATTATGTTAAATACATTTCTCTAAAAAAAGTTTTAATCTGTTTAATATTAGACATTGCCTGTGGTAAGCCAATTCCTTCCTCCACACTGGAGAAAGAAACCTGCAGAGTTCCTCTAGAACATTTTGTCAAGGGTAAGGGCAAGGTATGCCAGTTCAATGGAAGAAGGAGGCAGCCATATAAAACTTGAACCTGCCTCCCACTATAAGTTCCTTAGGGATCCGCTGGTGAAAACAGAGAAGAGAGCTCTGAGCCTTTGCACCAGCTCCACTATCCGCCTGCCTAAATCAGCCCCCAGACACCTCCTGGAAGGGGTCCCCTTGCAGAGAGGATAAGCTAATGCAGACTTAGGCTGCATTAACTTTCCTGCTTATTCCTCCATTGGTAGCTGAAGGTGGGAAGAAGAGAATTAAGTGGCCCCATTCCTAGTCCAGGAATGGTGTCAGCGAGGATGTTCATGGGCCTACAGAGATCCAAAAAGGGAAGTCACTTCTTTGTACAAATCTTGGATAATTATGAGTAAGTTGCTGCTGATGGGGTGACACACTTGTTATGCTCAATTTCATGCTCATAGAAGATATTTGTTCCTCATCCATGCACAAATTACATATCATTTATTATACTAAATCTGTACACAGGCATCATAAAACAGTGCTTTCTGGCCACTGCATCATACAGCAAGATATATGCTCTGACAAATCTTGTGGCTTTTCAAAAAAATTGGAAAGCATTTGAAGAATGACTGCTCCAGATCCCTACACCACCTCAGATTTATATTGGTACCTATCGTACTGCATGTAACTGAAGTGAGGCATGTTTTTTTTCAAAAGGGTCAAAGCCCAATACCATTTATTACACGTGCCGCTTGCACTCAAACTCTGTGTCTTTAAGATGAGCTATAGGTAGAAATCAGAGTAATTTCAAGACGTGATTTCCCTCTATGGTCAGGTAATTAGAGACACAGGCTTACAGGTTTGTTCCTGCAAGGCACAACAAATACAGGTGTATATTTTTCAGATGCAAACAGCACCAAAAATTGAACCTCGCCTTGGAAAAAGTCTCATTATGGTAATGTACCTTTATAAAATCTCTTTTCCATTACATCTCAAGTCTTAACATTGCTGATAGGGACTAAGAGGTTAAGAGATCCTGCAGAGCTAACGCTGATTAGCGGGGGGATGAGGGGGAAACCTTTTAGAAAGTACTAGTCCTTTTGTACCACTCTCTTTTTTCCCCCTTGATGGTTGCAAAGAAAAAAAAAGAGATTTCAGGCCTCTAAGCCTGGGGTCTCAAACTCAAATGACCATGAGGGCCACATGAAGACTAGTTCATTGGCCTGAGGCCGCATTACTGACACCTCCCCCGGCCGCCCTTGGCCCCACCTTCACTCCATCCATTCCATGAAGCCCTGCCCCTGCCCGCCTCTTCCCACCCCTTCCCTGCCCCCATTCCAACCCCTTCCCCAAAATCCCCACCCCAACTCCATCCCCTCCTTGCCCCCAGGAGTGCAGGAGGGGTGTGGGGTGTGGCAGGGGGTCAGGATGCAGCAGGGGGCTCAAGGCAGTGGGTTGGGGTGTCTTTCATCCAAAAGACATCTCAATACAAGAAAATGCATAATACTCAGGAATCTATATTAAAAAGAACAAAGAGCTGAGTCAACCTGGCTAGGCTATGAATTTGTAGTTATAGGGAGCCTACAAAGATCAGACTTGGAATAAAATGCTGAACCATCCCCTCTCAGATGGGATCAGGGAAACATTGCATATATGCTTCCAGGGTGGATTAAAAATACAAAAACAAACAGAAATGGCTGCAATAAAAGCACTTCATTATGCTGATAAGAAAAGAGATGATGTTTTTCTCTGCTTGCTGTTGCTGAGGCTACATTTTTGTCTTCCTATCAGCAGACCATAATAGACAGGAGGTTGTTCTCCTGTTCCCTAATTAGTGATGTATATGTTCTTCTGGTGGACAACTCTAAGAAGAGCACCCTTCCCCTTTACATCACTGCAGTATTACAACATAAGTGCAGTCTAAGTGAATGTCTGTACCATAGAGACTACACTGGCACAGCTATGTCAGATGCAGACT
This sequence comes from Gopherus evgoodei, assembly GCF_007399415.2. NCBI lineage: Eukaryota > Metazoa > Chordata > Testudines > Testudinidae > Gopherus > Gopherus evgoodei. Next base: position 288,202,257 of record NC_044322.1, on the reverse strand, counting down.
AGCTGTAGGTATAGACATAGGCGCGGGAAGTAGAGGTGTGGGCTGGCCACCAGCCCAAATGCTCCCCAGGGGTTCGGTTGCTGGCTTCAGGGTCCTGGCGGTTATCTCTGTATGCAGGGTCCTGGCTGCTGGCCTCATGCTCAGGGCTTCGCACCTGCCCCTGCCCCTGACTGTGGTCCCAGCCTCAGCTGCCTTACCTCTGTCTGAATCCCGCTCCCCCTTCCTGGAGCCAGAGTCCTCCTCCTGGCTCCAGGCCAAGGGGCAGTGAGGGGCATGGACAGGGGTAAGAGAGGTGCAGCTCAGCCATCTGCACATAGATGTCTATAACTCTTTTGGTGTGCCTTAGCTGTGCTTGTACACTATCTTCTCCCATAGGCAGGAGTAGCTCTCTATGTGTGGAGCTAACACAATCAGATCCTCACAAAGGTGGGCTGGTCAGTGTGCACGCCAAAGTGGGTAATCAGGAAAAGGCATTTCAAAAACACACTGCAGTTTTTAAGGGAGGTGGGCGGTGGGCTTCCAGTCTCTGTGACCTCTGGGAAGTGGAGTTTGAAACTGTGGCTGGAGCAACCACTGTTGCAGGGACGAGGGCATTGGGGACAGCTGCAAGAGGACTTTTAGGGATGACACAGGTAATGCCGCATTTACACTCGTACTGCATAGACTGATGTAGGCTGCCTGTGGCTCTGGGGAGGTAGGATTATTGCATCACTGTAACAAGGTGCTTATCTTGGCGAGAGGCAAAATGAGGTGTAGACACATGCACAATGGTTGAAATAAGTCAACTTAGGTCAACTGAACTTTGTAGTGTAGACCAGGCCAAGGTTCCCCTCTGCATGAACTAAAGTTTTGAAAACTAAATTAATTAAATCTGGGTACATGAGAGTAGATCTCCATGTCCAACCAATCTGTGCTTAGCAGAGGACGTGAGGGGTAGGTGGGAACAAAGGTGGTCAGGAAGTTTGAGTGGGGGGGTTGGGTCCCTACTTCACTAGTCTGAAATGGGAACAATATTTCATATTAGGGTGACCAGATGACAAGAACAAAATATCGGGACAAATGGCGTCCCAACCATAAATCGGTCAGTACGTGGGACAAACAACTAAATATTAGAACAGTCCTGATTTTATTGAGATGACTGGTCACCCTATTTCATACTCATACCTAAGAAGAGTTGATAGTTTATCTCTTAACTCACTGTCTGCCTCCACCTACAATAGCCTTTGCTCAGTGATAGAGACAGTGGCAATATTTGAACTAGCAACATTGCATTAGTGACACTTCTGGTATATGGGACAGCTCTGGCAGTATTTATAGGCTTTACTTCATGTACTTTTGTCTGAGTACTTTTCCCAGCAGCACCAAAGCACTTCAGCAAGTTCTTTGCAGGAAAGAGAAACTGGAGTTTAAAGTAACATGGAGATCTAAGATTTTAAGAAAAAAACATCCCTTCCTCCCTGCTTCTTACGTTATATTTACTTTTCTTTTGAAGAAAAACACCAAAACAAATAACATGATATACAAGAAATAGTTGAGAACATAGTAAAACTAAAATAGTTATGGCAGGAGCCACTAGATGGCACTGTTAAATAGAGCCTTACAACTTTTTTCTTAGCATGGAAGCAGTGTACAGTCTTAGGAGTAATACTGGTAATTTTGTTGGGAGAGCGTCTTTTTATGGGGGATGTTGGAGAAGCTGTTGTACGCAACAGAAAAGTTTGCTCCTGCCTTAATCTCTCGAACTAGAGTCAATTGGAATTGGGCCCTAGAATTTGGGCTGAGATCCCTGAAAGAGTGATTTATTTGAGTGCCAACTACACATACTATACATAGTGTTGCAATACAATGTAAAAATACTCAGACTCCATGTCACTGGTTTTTTCTCTGCCAGGAGAAGAGGCCAACTTGCAGGGCCCTAATATCTGCTCACCATCAGAGGGTCAATATTATTTTAGTAACTGTTCTTTGCTGCTTTTGTTGATTTGTAGAAATATTAAAGTTATGGTAGGAATATATATCTGATGCAACATGTAAAGACAGACATTCAGAGCAATTTTGGCACCAGAGTGACTTAGGCGAGTGCGTGCTGTGACCAAATGAAAAAAACAAACAAACCAGGAGATGACTAATAAAAGATGTGAAGTTAGATATCATGTAATTCTTTCAGATGGTCTCAAACAGAATGATACTTCTTCCAGTTATTTCTCCAAGCTAGTGTCAGCTTTTCCATGGTTCTGCCTTGGACAGTTTGTATAACTAATCAGGAAAAGTGGGTGAGGTTTCCGACCTGCAAATGCATGGAACTCCTTTCCTTTACTGTTTCATAAGCCCACACCCCTTCCCTCCTTCAAATCTCTCTACAAGACCCATCTCAATTAAAACAATAAACCTATTAATGGTGTCTCAATTGAGGAATAGCTGGGGACACTTGGTGCTTGATCCATTTATAATAAACCATTGGCAAATGTATATAAAATTGTATATATTTTGGTGTATTTTTTCTCTCCACCTTGTCACATGTTTTCTTAGTTTCTTGCTGGAGCAGGAATAATGCAACAGTAGACTCCTGCAACTGTATCGAGCTCCTGGCATCATTAGGACCTTTGATTGTAGTCTCTTAGGGGGGAAACATCATGTCTTTATATGCTTGCACAATACCCATAGTAGCAAAGTGTGGTTTCTGGATATTGCTGTGTTTATAATAATAATAATAATACATTAATAATTTGCTTTGACACTAGCATGGCCATCTAGAACTATTTTCATATAAGTCAGATAAATCAGTACTTCCAAATATCTATTAAAGCACACATTAAAGGTAAAATAAACTTCCTTATGCATGAGTACATTGGAATGGTTATTTGGCAGATGTTCATGCCACTTTACTGAAACATAACCCTTAAAACGTCATAGTAAATTATACTCTTACAGCAGGAGGTTAATTCAGGAGTTAGCTATTAATACCCAGGCCCTGCAGAAAACGCCTAATCCACATCAGTGAAACAAGAACAGAAAAATTAGACACAATTAGATACCTGATCAGGGCCCCTGTGTGCAGCATCAATACATATATTTTATCACTATTGCTGCTAAAGCAAATACTCTCTAAAATTCATTTAGGTGTTATGGTCAATGTTCAACTCAGATTTGTGTAAGAGTTCATCAAGTAGTCACTTATCACTATGTGGCATTAACACCTCAGGAGCTGAATCAACAGCAAGAAAGTTTAATTTCTGCCATTCTAGTCTCTAACTAGTACAAAAAATATTAAAACGACTGCTTCCATTTACCCTCCCCCCTGCCCACCTTAAAGATAAGTTCTTGCTGCTAGTACGTTTTACACTGCACATCAATGATTTAATTGAAAACAAACATGTCTGAAATTTTAATGATTACTTTTCATGAACACAGCCAGTGTTTTGGCTGCACAGGCCAATTTTGTTCAAATATTTTCAGATAGCAGCATATTTGTCTATGAAAAAGTTAATAACTCCCAAAAATGTGATAAATATTATAAATGATTATTCACTCAATAACTCATACTAGAAAAAGTGTTCTTAAGTTGTTATTTTCTGGTGTAAAAATCAATGATCCAGTCAGGAAGCAGATATAATACCACATGACATAAGTGACCAACCATTGCATCCATAGTTTATGAAAACAAATTTTAACCTATTTGGGGAAAACTTCCAAATAACAATCACATCCGAAAATCAGGACCAGTCGTTAACCATTCATGAACAGAAAATAAAGGGTAATTATTTTGGATAGGTTATTCCAGGGGTAGGCAACCTATGGCACCTGTGCCGAAGGGGGCATGTGAGCTGATTTTCAGTGGCACTCACACTGCTCGGGTCCTGGCCACTGGTCCAGGGGGCTCTGCATTTTAATTTAATTTTAAATTAAGCTTCTTAAACATTTTTGAAACCTTATTTTCTTTACATACAACAATAGTTTAGTTATATATTATAGATATATAGAAAGAGACTTTCTAAAAACGTTCAAATGTACAACTGGCGAGCAAAACCTTAAATTAGAGTGAATAAATGAAGACTCAGCACACCACTTCTGAAAGGTTGCCGACCCCTCGGTTATTCTAAATGAATGGTATTATTAAAAATGAATTTGATATTATTTGATTTTTAGGTTGCTACTTAATTTCTGTTGTAAAGAATAGAGGAGCCCATTTATCCAACAATTTGTTCACAAAATTCTGATCTATTCTCTTTTAAGCAGCGTATGTACACTAATTAAGGCCTGCTTTCACAGCACTTCTAACTGAAGTCAGTGGGAGCTCTTAGTTCTCAACAATTCTGCAAGGGGCAAATCCTGCCCCTCATTCATAGGAAGATTCTGAATTCACTTTAATTCACTGAAGTTTGTGCATAGGGCTCTGTGTCTGTGGCACATCACAGTTCTGCAAGTACTGTTTTCATCCCAGTAAAGAGGAGGCTTCCTTCAAGTGGCAAGGCTGGTGAAGCTATAACTATGCAGAGCCACCAGCTAGGTGCTACTCTGTGATCTCAGGAAAGGATTCAATTTCCCCACACCCGTGAGGCTTCCCAACACATGGGTCATATACCTGAGCAATGTTTGGGGTCCAGCATTTGGCTGTAATAGTCTTGAGAAACCGTGGTGATTTTGTTGACTAATAAAGAATTTTTTTAAATAAAAGAAATGTTAAATTTAAGAGACAGATATTAAGATGGTGAAAAATACAGAAATATAACTGAAAGAAACAGTGCATATGCAATGTTATCTTCCATCAGGTAAGCAGCTGGACATGTCATGACAGACGTTTATCATGCTGATCACAGTATCTTCATTACTTTGTGCTTCCTCCAGTCTTTGTCATATCCACCTCGTGTGCCTCTCATTTTCTAAAAGAGTTGAATCAGATGATAGACAGTGCCTAGCACAAGGGCATGGGGCCTCTAGGTGCTACACAACACAAATAATAATAATAGCTTATACACATCATGCTTCAATTTCCATTGTCCTGTTGGTCCACAGTTACCTTTGGACAACAAAAGTGGATAGGAGTGGTCCACAGTATCATAGTGATGAGCCTATATATAATACATAAAGTAGTAATTAAGAGTGCTATAGAGAGAGAGAGAAGAAATGCCACCATTTAATGGTTATTTCTGCACAAGAAGTTCCACTAGGTGGGCAAGAAATATGGGTTTACTAATTCACCCCACGTACTGTCATGACACTTTGATTTGTCCAAATAGTTTACTATGTAATAATCTGGCTGTTGGGTTTTCTGGATAGCTTTTCAGGAGCTTGTTTTGTCTCCTATGTACTTCATAAGGCTAGCAGATAGATAGGAAGGAAAAACAGCAGTTGATGGCCTGAATCTCAGCTGAGACTCTCACTACTCTTAGTCTTGTGGGCTGGTGAGTGACTTGTTACAGTTGCTGAAATCTGTGCCTCGTGGCACAGTTGCTGCTATATCCATGAAATATTTAGTACAAAACCCATAAAAATGAAAACTTGACGTGCACCAAGTTATATATACAAATACTATAAAGCCATCCTTTAATCTCCCAACTTTATTTCCCCATCATTTGATGGGCAGCCAGCTCAGAGGAGGACCATCAGTGACTTTCCAGGAATTGCCATGTGTCATTCTCCTCCTAGAGTAAATACCTTCTGAAATTCAGTCTTAATGAGCTCTTTCTTTAGGTTGGTCTGTTGGCTGCCAGCTCTATGCACACTCACTGAGTCAGTCTTTCATGTTAAATGAGCACTGAAGGAAAATACTTAAAATATTCAATAAAAGCAAATGACCTTTTTATTTCCCTATAAATAGAATCATTTCTCTCTCCATTTGTAAGTGCACACCATTGACTACTTACCATATTGTATGACATTTGATACCAAGGGACACTTAACATGTTTACTTCCTGCCATTCTCATTGTTCAGCTGGTGAAAAAAAGTAAAGTTCACTTCTCCCTTGCAGTCACTTTACTGTTTATGTAGTTTAACAATTCAATTTTATATTGCAGTGCCTTTCCTTTAATCTTTTTCATACTTATAGCTAGCCCATCTGTAAGGCATGTGTGTCTGTAAGATATAAGTGTAGTGGACCTGGAGGCACATATCTAGGGCTGGCTCTGTCTTTTTTGTGGCCCCAAGCAAAAACAAAACAAAACCAAAGTGTGTGCGTGGGGGGGGGGTGTCCAGAGCAGCAAAGCAGGGGGAAAAAACACACGGAGTGGCTGGAGCAGCAAAACAGGGTGTGTAGGGGGGACAAAACAAAAAAACAGCGTGGCTGGAGCGGCAAAGCGGGTGGTGGTGGGGAACAAAACAAAAACGGCACGATCGTCAAAGCTGGCGGGGGTGGGGGGCGGCCGGCAAAGCAAGTGAAAAAAAACAAAACAAAAACCCCTGCAAGGCGGCCAGAGCCAGGGGGACTCCCTATGCTGCAGAATGCACACTCGGTCTAGTGGAGGGGAGAGGGAGGGAGCAGGGGAGAGAAAGGGAAGGGTTGCAGCCAGAGCTTCAGCGTGGCACTCGCCACGTGGCCCTGACTGCTGCACCACCTGCCAGGAGGGCTCTGCACCACTCCAGTCAGTGGGGAGGGAAGGACGCGGGCTGTCCTGCCATGTTTGCTGCAGGGCGCTCCCCTCCTCCGTGCTTCTGCCCCCTACAGGGTGGCCAGAGCAGCGAACAACAACAAAAAAAAAGGCAGCAGTGCTGCCCTAGGTTTGGGCAGAATGCCGCCCCCTAGGATCTGCCGCCCCAAGCACGAGCTTGCTCAGCTGGTGCCTGGAGCCAACCCTGCACGTATCAAACTCCTGCAGGCTGGGTCAAATCCTGAAGTCTTAGTCAGTCAAAACTCCCTTTGAAGTCTTTAGGAGTAGTGGCTGAGGACTTCAAAATTAGGCCCTTAGACATCAGTCAGGTACTTTATTGGGTGGTGAAGACTTTTTGCCCTACGAATTTTTCTGCTTTTAAATTATTCTGGGGGCAGGAACGTGCATATCTCTAAATAAAAGTACTCCAAACCTGGAAGTTAAATGGAACAGATCACTGGATGTCTTTCCCAAACTGTTTCTGAAGATAAACACCTTCCAGTTTCACTGTATTTCAGAAAGAATGGAATAAACTTCCTGTCAAACTTACACGGGGAGGTGAGTCAAAAAGGGAAATAACAGTGGTAGTGGCTAAAGGGTACTCCTTTGACCCAAGAAAACAACATATCAGATATGTTTAGCTGAAGCTAAACAAGAAAAACAGAATAAAAATGGATCTTTTCCCCATTCTCCATCCAGCTTTCTCCCTAATTGGAATATGCTGACATTGTTAGATAGGCTTTTCTCATTGATGCCCATTTTTAGTACCTTTGGAAATTAAAGTGAAATGTCACATAAGTTCCAGCTTCCTGTTTATCAGTTTTGGCATGATTTCTGCAATGGCAGTCAGACTGCCCTTGTGGAAATTGGAAATCCCCACTGGCTACCAAGTGAGCCAAACATATTTTCTAAGGATTAATGAAATGGTCAAAGGTTAAAAAAAGTCATCATTCATTTATTTCCAGCAGTTCTGGATTACCAAACCCCCTGGGACTTCACAGCTCCAAAAATTCATATGGGAAGCAAAACACTAATGTGTCTGCAAAATAGCCAGAATCCCAGGTAATGTTCAGACCCATAACTCAGGCAATTCTTCAGTGAGAGCAGAATCATCCTCCAGATGTCAAAGGGGAAAATTGACGTTCCTCTCACCATAGGATGACCAGATAGCAAGTGTGAAAAATTGGGACAGAGGGTGGGGGGTAACAAGCACCTATGTAAGAAATAGCCCGAAATATCTGGACTGTCTCTATAAAATTGGGACATCTGGTCACCCTATCTAAACTACATTGCTCCACCACCATAGCTAATTGAACTTCCCCTAAAAGATTTCACAAGTGTGGAAGAACCACCTGACTCTGCAGTAAAGTAGGGTGAAATGTTTCAGCTGCACAATGTATTTGCAGAAAAATGCCATTTCAGTCAACCCAAATTATTCGTGAATTGGACACAAATTCACCAAATAATTTCAGCTAGAAAAAAAATGTATTCAGGCTAGATTCACAGAGTGGCCAGAAGAGAAGAAGATGGTGGTGTTAGTTGCCACAGTTCATGGGTTAACTGCACCTCTGACCCATCCATGGCAACCATGGCACAGCTTTATTCTCGGACCCCCTTAGGTCTCCTCTCTATGGGTGGGGACCTCGTCTTCTTTCCCTTTAGACTAGGGATTTAGGCTTGCAGTCCCACTGAAATTCACTGTTCTTAACCCAGCAGTCTAACCCTTAGTCCAGAGACTGCAGTTCTGCTCCCTCCCAGGGGCTATGACAATGGTTACCAGATTGTTTCATTCAACCTGAAATGGTATTTCTTGATTCACTAAAATTTATCGACTTCAGTTTGACCATTTTTTTCTCCATTATTTTTCAGAACTGCCCATGAACCAAAAAAATCAGTTATTCACCCAGCTCTCCTCCACACCCAGCTTCCTCCTTCAGTCTTAGCTCGTACTCTGCTTTTCTCAGATTCCTTTTGCACATGGAGAAGGCTACCAAGTCTTCCACCAAGTGCCTTATATTAATCAGATGCACAAATAAACATCAAGGAAATAAAACTTGAATAACTCCATAGATTGCAACCAGAGGAAAGAAAGCATAGCCAGAATATATACCTGCTAAGTGGCTTTTACCCCTTTTTGTGAAGAATTGCATGCCTGCTCAAAGCTTGGTTCTAAGAGAATGTTCTGTTCCATTAAAGACATTTTTTCAAACCAAAGACTGAAATAGGTGCAACTAAGCTACAACCTAAAAGCCACCAAAAGGTTGCTCCAGAAACTTCTATTTAGCTCTTAGACTTACATTCATACCATACATCACTAGGTAGTACAATACTTTTACTTGCAATATGGCTTTGCCATCATGAGACACCTTACTTAAAAGTTTTTTCAAATTCTGAATGGCTTATCAATGTACCACTCTCCTCTCTATCCCAGCTCCTTCCCACTTTGTTTAAAGGCATAATTAGAGCATGCTAATACTCCCTAAAGGTGCTTTGTTTTGCTCACAGATAGCTAACTGAGAAACATGTAAAGAATTTAGTTAGTAAATAATTCATGGGCTACAGGTTTCTGCATGAGCTAGTTTAAAGCTTTCAAGTCTGGTATAGAACAACACAGAAATTGGAAAAACACAGGATACAGAAAAGGTTTAGAAGATATTATTGGATTCCTTTTCCTAATCAACACAAAACAATCCAAAAACTAGCAGTTTAAATTGCAAAGTAAATATTTGCTGGAAATAATAGTGCTGAAAGGTGTTCAGATCAGAGAACTTTGAAGTGGTAATCAATGTAAATGATTAATTTTAAATAATCAGGAGGATTAAAAGAATATCAAGATTTTTTTCAAGAAAGATTGAATACACCATCAGAAATTAATCTGCTATTGAAAAATATTGGAAAGTAATATACAGACTGTATTCATTATTGTTTAGTAACTTGAACATCAAAAGATATTTACATTAACTGTCAGAGGGGTAGCTGTGTTAGTCTGTATCTGTAAAAAGCGACAGACTCCTGTGGCACCTTATAGATTAACAGACATATTGGAGCATAAGCTTTCATGGGTGACACATGTGTCTGATGAAGTGGGTATTCACCCACGAAAGCTTATGCTCCAATAGGTCTGTTAGTCTATAAGGTGCCATAGGACTCTTTGTCGCTTTTTATATTAACTGATTATGCACATTGTCCCTCTAAATCAGCAATCAGGCAACCCATACACTGTTCTAAAATAATTCTTTATCTTCTCCATCTATAATACAGTAAACAGAAAGAAATAGATCCAGCAGAGAGTAACAAATTTTGTACCTCATCTATTATGTTTGACCCTTTCTTAATAATTATAATAAGAAAGAAAACAAAAAAGATCAAGGAGAAATATAGCTCTAATTTATTAAACTTGGAAATATCTTTTACAACTGAAAATCAGGCATATTCATGTAACGTTTCAATAACCACCCAGGTTTTCCAGGCTTGACAAGGAGCTTAAATCTGTGTGCCAGTCAAACCAAAAGTGTTTTCTCAACTACTTCCATTGTTGATATAACATAGCACTGAAAAAATAAAAAGGGTACATGTTGTGAAGGTTCTCCTTTTATTGATCTGATTTGCTCAGTAACAGAGCCCTGGAACACAGATTTTAAAGGGCTGTGAGCTTTCTTTGCTTTTCTGTCAAGACTCAGTGATCAGACAGCTGTTGTGCTGCATGTCTTATTCACATGATCACATCCTTAAATTCTGGGAATATAATAGTTGAATGAAAATATTAAGGGTGTAGCCCAGTGGGCTAGTTTGCCTTTATTATATTTATTGCTTTGCATTATATTCTGCTTAGCATTATATTCAGCAGTAATGCAAGAAACCTACAGGCCTGTATCTTGTAAGACATTAGCTTTAGTAAGTTAGCACAAGGCTTGAGGCCTATGATCATTGACCAGATAAACTTTCCACAGATAAAAGGCCCAACAGAACCACCCAAGTATTTGGTGAGCTGAAAACAGAGTTTAAAGGGAAGTTCTGACCACAGGTACATGATTCAACCACAGAAGTCTTCTGGCAACAAACTGATGTACACAACAGGTACATGAGATACATTTAAGGTTAGCCTGTTTGCTTGCCTATATATATATATATATATATATACACACACACATATATACACACACACATATATATATATATATATACATTTCCTGTTTTCTTATGGGTTTGATTATTTGGCTTACTATAATAGGTTTATATTAGAGTATATTTTTGCTGTAATGCAAGGCCACTTCCTGTATGTTGAGCTAAGTCAAAGTTAGCATACATATGTTTGGGACCTTTCACCTAGATAGAAGGTGATGACCTAAAGCATAAGGTCCATATATGGCTGCAGCATTTAACATGGAGGATGCATTGAAATAGGTTGGCATGGGGGCTTGCTAAGTTTATACCCTTTTAAATTTAACAGGTACACCACAGCTTGGAAAGAAACAAAATAACTGGTTAGGACTGAAATAACAAATGTGATAGCTAACCGCAAAAGGGCCATGGTAATGAATTGATGTATATGATAATAAGTTGAGCTAATTAATATACTAACCTGTAGGAAAAAAAAGACACTCCAACATTAATAAGGTGCAGAAATACAAAGAAGGAAAAAGGGAAAAATCCCCTACTGAATATGCATTGAATGAAACGGCATCAGTGTAACATATTACAAAAGTTGCATCCCAGCCTAGGGGTGGTAGGAGTGAGAGATGTAGTCCTTGGGAGGTGCCAGAATGATGGCCACTGCTGACGATGAGAAAGGTGATGATGATGAGGAAGATGATGGCTAACACTTCAGGTTGCTCTACAAGGGATGGTGTGAGTATATGGATATGCAGATGTACATTCTGTAGTAGCTCTATCTACCTTACTAAGTCGGGGTGTTTGTGACTGTGCTAAATGTAAATATAAAAGAGTTTGTAAATATAAAAGAGTTCCTATGGTCTGAGTGTTGCAACTGTGCACATCGGGATTCCCAACTATATAATAATTTAATTAATATTGGGCCTGATTTTGGGACAAGAACTGATCAACCCTCAAAATAATAACTAGGATTCTTAAGTTTTCAATATAATTAATATATAATCTAAAGATCAGCAACAAGGCTGAAATCCTGACTCCATTAAAATCAGTGGCAAAACTCTCACTGAGTTCAATAAAATAAGAGTGCAATAAAATAAAATAAAGTAAAAGTTTTATGGTTTGATTTCAAGCAGAGCCAGCTCCAGGCACCAGCATATCAAGCTGGTGCTTGGGGCGGCAACTCAGGAGCGGGGCAGCACTTTTAGGTATTTGGCAGCGATTCAGTGGAGGGTCCCTCACTCCCGCTCGGAGTGAAGGACCTCCCGCTGAATTGCCGCAGATTGCGATCGCAGCTTTTTTTTGTTTGTTTTTTTGGCTGCTTGGGGCGGCAAAACCCCTGGAGCCAGCCCTGATTCCAAGCCCACTGAAGTTTCCCATTCACTTCACTTCGGATCAGGTTCTCAGGAGGACACAGAGATGGGAAAAAAGGGGAGAAACACAGAGTGAAGAACAGGGGCACAGGTCCATAAAGACACAAAAAGGAGAGAGAATTCAAGCAACAGAATCCAGAGCTTGGCTTCTGGTGGTTCTTCCTATGCTAATGGTACTGTTTCCCATAGAGAAATGGTTTCCCATAAACACATAAGACACAAAAGGAAGGAGAAATGTCAGTTTGGATGTTGAAGACCAGCAAGGATATTCAAAAGAAAAAGCCCAAAGAGCTCCGCACATGGGTCAGCCTTATGATGATGACAATCACCGTTCTCAGTGGCTCCCAAGCTGAAAAACAATGTGACTGGCTAGTTGTGCCATGCTATGCACTGGGGAACACTTTTCTCTTCCTGGCAGCAATCACCTGAAGCACACAACTGGATTTCAAAATTCAAACAGACAGAAATCTAGCAAATGCATAACAGGGAATATACCTGCTTTGGCAGAAAGATTGGTTAAATGACTTAACTGGCCTTTTTCAATCTCAAATGCATATTACATTCCTTTTTCTGCAGTCCTAACTGAAATGTTGGGCTTAATTCTTGGTTGAGATATGGTCCCTTTGTGCCTCTCCAGCAGTGCCAAGAACTGTAAAATCCAACCAGATATTTTCCCATTATGGGGGAATGTTTGAGTGCCAAGGAAAAAGCCAGTATAGCCAGTTCTACATCATATTCTTTCTTCGCCCCAGTGTAATTGCCATGGTAATAAGAGACTGTAGACTAAACTATTTCCTGATCTAACTCCAGTGACTTCAATGAAGCTACACACCAACAAGGAATCTGCCTCTGTGAATCTGAGGGTATAGTAGCAAAATGCTCTATATATCTAAACTTACAATATAAGCTTCTGCTGCTATCATTATCGGATGGAACAATTTACTATTTAATTGACTGGACTAATGAAATCGCTAATCTAATCTAGAGACCAAAATACCACAGTGCCAGTAATGAAAGAGAGGGGGAATGCTAGCTAAAAGAATATATGCAGCATTACTGCTACATTTATTTCTCTAGATTAGCACTATTGCCCTAATGAAGTCAATAAGCCATGTTCTGCCATTAGTTGCACCCAGGACCCTTGCAACCCCAAGTGACAGCAAAAGTTATCCCTGGTTTTTAATAGAGAAGAAGTCTCTAGAATGAAGAAAGGTACAGCAGCCACAGGCCATTAAAAGGATGATTTGCTGACATTGTGCTCATCATGACTGTCTCACCCCAAATTAGTGTAGCAGCCAGCCACTCTTTTCCATAATAACAATGGAATGTAATAGTGCAAGTGTCAGGAGAAGTTGTTCGAGAGTGTGTCTGCCCTCTAAATTGAAGTGTGATTGCACCGTGGGTTGACACACCTGTGTTAGCTTCACCCATACCAGAATGATTAAAAGTAGCAATGCTTCAACATTGGTCTTTTTACTGCCAGGCCACAGGTTTAATTCAGAAACTTTTCATTTACATTGAAACACTTTGGTGCTAGACTGTGTTGATGCATTTCTACTTACAGTAATACAATCAGGCGCTTAATCAGATGCTTATGCATACAGTGATTAGTAATTGACATGCTTTCAGTAGTTAACTTGCTTGTGTGCTGCACATTACTTTTCTGAGACAGTGCGAGCAGGAGCCAATCTTTTCACACAATAATAATTGGTAGTTGTCAGTTTATTTCCTATGAGTTTAACTCCTAATTTTAATTTCATGGTTTTAACAGAATTAATATTAATAGCATTGCATGAGTTTTATGTAATTCTTTGTTTTCAAGATTTTATTGGACTATTTTCAACTGGCATCCTTAACCTTTTATTTGGAGATTAGTAGATAAAAGTTGGTAAAGTACTTTGGTCCCAAACAGTGCCTTTTGGTCTGAAAAGATTTGGACATTACCTTATCTGGCTCACCAGCAAATGTAAATAGAATGGTTGGTGTCAGGCCTGGGTGGTGTTAAAACAGTGAAGGGAAGGAACTGAATATGCAAGGAGGGCTCCTCAAAACTATAACAGCCCCAGACCCCCATCAAACTTAATCTGGCCCTGTATACAAGCCCATCTGGAGCCTGGGTTACCCACTCATGTTACTGAAGCCTGTGCTGCTGCTGCTATGTGGTGCTGCAATTTTTATCCATACTACCTAGATTAAAGGTAGCCTGGGTGTATCTACTGAAATTGCAATTACATTTTGTATTGTCCCCTGAGAATACCTTAACGGGTGCTGCTGTGCCCAACATCCCTGAATAGACAAAGGAATGCAAAAACATTTGCAGTTTCATAAAGACATTTGTAAAGTAGCCATTCAACGATATGGGAAACGCCATGGCACAACGACCATCAATACCACCCATAGTTAGTTCCTTAGGGGGAGACGAACATTCCATGGGATTTGGGTGATTTTGAAAATCTCATCCCTCAATGACAACAGCTTTTCAGATGTGAAGAGCACCTACAGCTTCCAATGACTTCAGCACCTCTGCTAACACCACTTCTATTCTGATACCTATATGTGCATTTAGGGATTTATCTATAGGCACCCTAGTTTGGAAATGTTGGCTTAAGCTTACTAATGGAACAAACATGAAAGTGGAATTCCTTGTTGTCACCATTTCAATGAATCCTCGTGACTACTTTTCAAGGACTGTTTTCATTTGAGGCTCAGTCATACTGTTGCACCCTGAAGATGAAGCTTTCTAAAGCACGAAAAGCAGCAGCAGTAGCGAGGACTCGGTCCTTAGAATAAATCCAAAATTGTGACCACAAGCAGATGGAGCACGATTTTACAGTTGTCATGATGTAGGTTTCCACTTGTACCCTATATCTACCACACTTTCATTAAATGAATGCTTTCCAGTGAGCTGTGGACTTCTGATATGATTCCTTCTTTTTGCTATACCCGGAAAGCTCAGTTCTAATAACAATGGCCTTTATAGTCTGTGATTTAATATTTTTAATTCCAACACTAGCTCCTCTTCACCTGCCAATAATTAACAAGGTGACAAAACAGTCGACCTTGGAATCATTTTTTCATCCTGATTCGAATCAGACAAGATCACTGGAAAAATGAAGAGTCAAAAAATCAAAAGGAGATGAATGTGGAATACAGAACATTTTCTTTTTAGAGATGTATTTCCCTTTCCCTTCTTTGTTAAAATCTTTACTTGACCACAGACTGATGTTCCCACAGCACATACTATTGAACTCTCTAGCACAAAGATCTGTATGGTACTGTACACTCATATATAACTTGTGTTTGATCTTCTCAAACAGCTGCAGAGGTAGTAGTCTGGATATGAAACTTTTAAATAAAATATTTATGTTAATTTCATTCATTGCTCTTGTGCACCTTGGATTTTAAAGTGACAGTTAAAGGTAACTGACAAGAAGAGATGCTTAAATATAATTCAGATTTTGAGGGTTTTAAATATAAGCAGCTATTCAGAACATCCAATAACACAAAAGTAGAAAAAGATCTATTCAAATTGTGGCACTAATTTGAAATTCTGAAAAGTCACTATAATTTAGCAAAATAATAATAATAAAAAAAGTAGATTGCAATCAAATATCCAGACTTTGTTACTTTTCCCCCACAAGGTTCAATAGGGCTGTATTTGACCTCTACTCTGATTATTATGCAAATCAAGCATGTAATACAAAGAAAATACCTTAAATAAGATATGTGACACAGACAGGGCAATTATACAGTTGCTCCCAAATTATTTCTTAAATGAGAGTAGTTTCTTCAATCATTTAGCGGGTAATTTTCAGGCTAGAGTTAGGAGGGGAAAATAATGTCCCAGTTCAGTAAGTATTCAATAAAGCACACTTTATTAACTGAAGTACTGAAAGAGGTTGAGAGAATAATTCCCTTGCTTGAAATGATCTGCAACTAACAAGAATACCTCTTTCTTATTGACACATCAGACTATGTCTCAACAAATCTACATGGGATTTAATATTCTAAAGGTTAATTAGGCTGGGGGAAAATAAATTGCTTTCAGGAACTTGGATGCAATCCTCTCATGAACATGGCTGTACAGTTGTATCAAATAACGTGAATTCAAAACATTTTTTCTTATTCCATTTACTTTCTGTTAGGGTAACTAGCAATATAAATAGTCTAATATTTACATGATTAATAGTAACAACACATGTAACAAAGATTCTGTGGGGGCAGATGAAAAGACTGAAGTAGAGGAGGTAATTTGCTATAATTTTCTAAGTCTCTCACTTATCGTACATTGCTGTTTAATGACTAGACTGCATGGCAGATTGTGGGGGTTCACAATCTGCTTGTAGATTTGAAAGATTCAGATCTAAGTGAGGGGGAATTGGGTTCTGATGATGGGGAAAAGTAACATTTATAAAATAAGGAAAGTTCATCACAAAAGTCTCCTCTCTGCATGCTTTTAAAAATATTCTTCTACTTTCTTTAAGAATATGAGAATGGCTATAGTGCAGGGATAGGCAACCTTTGGCACGCGGCTCGCCAGGGTGAGCACCCTGGTGGGCCAGGCCGGTTTGTTTACCCAGCCGATCATGACTCCCATTGGCCTGGAGCGATGAATCGCGGCCAGTGGGAGCCACAATCGGCTGAACCTGCAGATGCGGCAGATAAACAAACCGGCCCGGCCCACCAGGGTGCTTATCCTGGCGAGCCACATGCCAAAGGTTGCCGATCCATCTACCCGAGTATCCTGTCTTCCAATTGTGGCTGGTGTCAGGTGCTTCAGAGGGAAAGTACAGAACAGGACAATTTATCATGTGATCCATTCTGTCATTCAGTCCCAGCTTCCTGCAGTCCGAGATTTAGGGACACTCAGAGGATGGCATTGCATCCCTGACTATCTTGGCTTATAGCCATTGAGGTACCTATCCTCCATGTACTTCTCAAATGCTTTTTGGAACCCAGTTATACTTTTGGCCTTCACAACATTTCTGGCAACCATTCAAAAGATGGCACCCTCATGTTACAGAGATCTGGTTCGCTGATGATATCAACACAAGCAAGACGATTATATGCTTTTGACATAACCAAAGGTATACCTGCAAGAGAAAATAACAAACAAAAACCAAAAGGGAGTGAAGTTGAGTCTGTTGAGATCTCCAAACAAAGAGCCCAAATAGCCAACAAGATTGATAACTGGCACCTTTAAAGTGCCACAGAACAAATTAGTTATTTAATTGTAAACTAAGGAAAATGTGCAACATCAATTAAATCTTCCAACAACTGACATTTCCCATTGGCTCCCACAAACAAATTAGAGGCCAAATTTTTAGGTAGAATATTCTAACCTCTGTTAGTTGCTTTTGTACTAATTGAGAGCATTAATAAGTGCAAATACTGCCCTTCAGTCCTCTGGTCAGTGGGCTGCTCACTGACTGGTCATGTCCCTCCATCTTCCCTTCCAGCTTTTTGTGTTTTCTGAACCATTAATGGAATGTCTCCCATGCGATTTAAAGTCTGGACATTCTTAGTCTTTCATAACAGCAGCAAAGGAAACAAAGGGCTAGATCGGGGAGGTGGTGCCCAAGCCCTCTGATACCTAATAACCCAGTGCTTAGAGCACTTATCTGGACAGTGAGAGACCCAGGATTTAATTTGTTTGTTTTGTCTTTTAACTTGTTTGCTTTTTAATGAGAAAGCTGGTGGGATGGAAATGGTAAATTTATCAGTGTCTTTCTTTTTAATACAAGCTTTGTTGTTATAAATATCAATATCAAAAGACTTAGCATTGATGGCAGTTTGGTTAATTAGGAAACAACTGTGGAAATGATAGCAAAGTCATCATTCTCTTTTAAATTAATTGGTGCCATGTGTGAAATGCAAGGTTGCAGACTCAAATATAATCAAAACTTGATTATTATTAAGGTTTATGGATGTATTGTTATGACTTATAAGATCATCAACTAAATGAAAATGAAGATAGATAAGAGGGAGCACCTGTATTTCACCAGTTTTCAGAGGGCCTTTTTTCATGTAACATGATATGGACAGTGTAGAAGAGGGAACAGAAGCACCCTGATATACATTAGAGACTCGGCGTAGGTTTAATGCTGCTGTAACCCGCAAACATGTTGGCAGTGGGAATTGAACTTGGGATCTCCGGATCTTAGAGCATTAGCATCTACCTGAGCTAAAAGGTCTGTTACCCAAGGCTGTAGCAGGCTCGTCAACTTCTGAACATGGTCCAGTTACTAGGAGAGAGCAACAGAGTGCCACATCGAAAGGATGTAAGTTACACTTATATCATTCCCAAGAGTCAGAGGAAAAAGTGTTCAATGACTATTTCTGGGGCCTAGTAGAAGCCAATAACATCTTGAGATTGAAAAGCAAAGCTGACATTTTAACTAGGGGATTTGGAGGAATCAATCCCTGTGATTCATTTAACTATATTTTATCTGTAAGCACTTCTTGAAATTTATAAGCACACTTATCAACATTTGTAGATATGACATGACCCAAGGATTAACATGTTTGGTGAGGCATCCACTAGGAATAGAAAGTAATAAAAGAAAAAATGTAAAAGGAGCATTTGGAAAAGAAAAGGAAGAGAAAATGGGAATTATGTAATGCTCCCATACAAAATGGAATAACATTAAAGAAATAAATATACATATCTTCTCTTCTACAGACAATGGCCCATAGCCTCCCCTGCATTAGGACAGCTTTGCGCTACTCTACTGGTGCACAGCCACCATAAAGCTGCCTTACCCAATCACAGGATGTTACCCTAGTGCAGGAGAGACACTCTAGCACCTCCTACACTTTCTTCACCTTTCCCTGCTGCCTACGTGGGATGATCATGAGGAAGGGGGCAAGACTAGGTTCCCCTACATGTTGGCAATCCCCAGTTGTCATAAGAACTCCAGGTGGATGTTGACAGACGGAACAATAAACAGCCTGAAAGTGGCTCTGATCTGTACCCTGGGATCAGTTCCTGGATGGAAGAAAGAGGAATATAAAGATGCCTTAAAATAACCCTTGACTGCAAGTCAGAATCTCGGTTATTTTTCTTCTAAAGCTTTGTTCTGTTTCAATCTCCTTCACTTTCATTTTGTGTTTCATTTCTTCTTCCTAACCCTCTCCTACTTTCTTCCTCATTTTGAACTTTCTTCTTTCCTCATCTCATTTTGAGCTTCCTACCTATCTTTTGTTTTACCTAAAATCCTTCTTTTCCCTTCAGCTCTCCTACCTTATTATTATGATTAACAACTATTTGTATGACAGTAGAATCTAGAGGCTCTAACTGAGATGAGGCCTCCGAAGTGCTGGAAACCATACAGTTTCATATTTTAAGAGATAGCCCTTGTCCTGACTACACTCTAAATAGATAAGACAGACAAAGAGTGAGGAGAAAAGTATAATTTCTCCCTTTTTAAAGAAGAGAAACTGAGACACAGGCAGATAAAGGCTCTGATTCAGCAAAGATTTAAAACACATTCTTAAGTCTAAACATGTTCTTAAATAGTCTGTTGAATCCAGTGCTCAGCAATTGCTCAGGCCTCAGAGGAAGTCTGTAAACCTGGGAATCATCCTTCCTCTCTTTCTCTAGAGAAATAATTTTCATGCAGTGGATCGAAACAGCTTCAGTCTGCATGTGTGCAAAAGGAAGGTACATGGGCTAGTAGTCAATTATATCTGTTAACATCACCAAGTAAAGCAACTGGTCACAATAACTAGTAAAAGCAAACGTGAAGTCTGGTTTACTATAAAGATTAAGCTTGCCTAAGCAATTGAATTTTCTTGTTTTGTACTTATCTTCCTGTTATAAATATGGCTATGAATAAAATTACACCATTAGTGATATACCCAGATTATCCAAACTATTTTTTCTTACTGTCTAATTGTTGAGTTAATCCCATCTTACATCAAGTGACAGGGAAGATGAAAAATGGCTCGTATCTGTTCTTGTCCTCTGCATTACATTAGGAAAAAAATATGTAGAAAAAGGTTGTTCAAGTTTTCTAAGCAGTAACATTTGTAAAGCAGTCTGCCAGAGAGCTGTAGCAAGAGGTTATTGAACAATCTTAAAGAAATTTCAGTGCTAAAAAGGAGGCAAAAGGTTTGCTTTTAAGTACTTATATTGTCAATGTGCTAATGGTGAGCTCAAAGAAAGCCTGATCTCTCTGCTTTCAAGTACATGACTCAAACTGGCTCAAGCTGTCATGCACTTCTGGCAATGCGATCCTTAAACATTAATATGCTAGGTATCACCTATGCTATACAAGTGGAGAGGAGGAAAAGTTGTACAGGAGCACAAAGGTCAGCATTGTTACAGAATGAAGGTCAAAACAGACTGGACTTCTACATAGATTGCTTCTGTCGACATGCACAGGCTGAAATTGTGGAAAAGCAGCATCACTTGCCCCATAACCTCAGTCGTGCTGAACACGCCCATCAACAGCCTCAGGAACAACTCTGACATCATAATAAAAAAGGCTGACAAAGGAGGTCCTGTCGTCATCATGAATAAGTTGGAATATGAACAAGAGGCAGCTAGGCAGCTCTCTAACTTCGTATTCTACAGGCCATTATCCTCTGATCCCACTGAGGATTACCAAAAGAAACTACACCATCTGTTCAAGAAACTCCCTGAAAGAGCACAGGAACAGATCCATACAGACATATGCCTAGAACTCCAATCTATAACCCTGGGAATCCTGGACGCCCCATCATCTCAGGCATTGGCACCCTAACGGCAGGACTGTCTGGCTATGTGGACTCTCTCCTCAGGCCCTACGCTACCAGCACTCCTAGCTATCTTCGAGACACTACTGACTTCCTGAGGAAACTACAGTCCATCGGTGATCTTCCAGAAAACACCATCCTGACCACTATGGATGTAGAAGACCTGTACACCAACATTCGGCACAAAGATGGACTACAAGCCATCATGAACAGTATCCCTGATAATGTCTCGACTAACCTGGTGGCTGAACTTTGCGACTTTGTCCTCACCCACAACTATTTCACATTTGAGGTCAATATATACCTTCAAATCAGTGGCACTGCTATGGGTACCTGTATGGCCCCACAGTATGCCAACATTTATATGGCTGACTTAGAACAATGCTTCCATAGCTCTGGTCCCCTGATGCCCCTACTCTACTTGCGCTACATGTATGACATCTTCATCATCTGGACCCGTGGAAAAGAAGCCCTTGAGGAATTCCACCATGATTTCAACAATTTCCATCCCACCATCAACCTCAGCCTAGACCAATCCACACAAGCCATCCATTTCCTTGACGCTATTGTGCTAATAAGCTATGGTCACATAAACACCACCCTATACTGGAAACCTGCTTACCGCTATACTTACCCTCATGCCTCCAGCTTCCATTCAGGGTACACCACATGATCCATTGTCCATAGCCAAGCTCTCAGATACAATTGCATTTGTTCCAGTCCCTCAGACAGAGACAAACACCTACAAGATCTCTATCAAGCTTTCTTAAAACTACAATATTCACCTGATGAAGTGAAAAAACAGATTGTCAGAGTCAGAAGAGTACCCAGAAGTCATCTACTACAAGACAGGCCCAACAAAGAAAATAACAGAACTCCACTAGCAGTTACCTTCAGCCTCCAACTAAAACCTCTCCAGCACATCAGAGATCTACAACCTATCCTGAAAGATGATTCCCCACTCTCACAGATCTTGGGAGACAGACCTATCTTCGTTTACAGACAGCCCCCCAACCTGAAACAAATACTCACCAGTAACCACACACCACAGAACAAAAACACTAACCAGGAACATATCCTTGCAACAAAGCCCGTTGTCAACTCTATCCACACATCTATTCAAGTGATACCATCATAGGACCAAATCACATTAGCCACACCATCAGGGGTTCATTCACCTGCACATCTACCAATGTAATATATGTCATCATGTGCCAGCAATGCCCCTCTGCCAAGCACATTGGCCAAACTGGACAGTCTCTACATAAAAGAATAAATGGACACTAATCTGACATCAGGAATCATAATATTCAAAAATATTCTCCGGTAGGAGAACATTTCAACCTCTCTGATCATTCGATAACAGATTAAGAGGTGGCAATTTTGCAACAGAAAAGCTTCAAAAACAGACTCCAAGGAGAAACTGCTGAACAAGAATTGATATGCAAACTAGATACTATCAATTTAGGCTTAAATAGAGACTGAGCCATTACACACATTGAATCTATTTCCCCCATGCTAAGTATCTTGTCAAACTGTCTTAAATGGGCTATCTTAATTATCACTACAAAAGTTTTTTTTTTCTCCTGCTGACAACAGTTCATCTTAATTACAGCTGGTTGGGCAACTCCCACCTTTTCATGTTCTCTGTATGTATGTATATCTCCTCACTATATGTTCCATTCTATGCATCCAATGAAGTGGGCTGTAGCCCATGAAAGCTTACGCTCAAATAAATTTGTTAGTCTCTTAGGTGCCACAAGTACTCCCATTCTTACAGAGTGAGGTGGGATCTGATAGCCTGAGTGGGCCCTTAGGAGGGCCTGGAGTGGTGCAGACACTCTTTCTGTTTGGACAGAGGCTGTCAAAATATTCCTTGCTTCCTCATGTCCCCTGAGCATTTTGTATCTACAGAAAATGAGCATGTTATGCTTCTGAGTTAATGGGATCCAATCTCTCTGATAGATAATTATTTAAACGCTATGGTTTGGCTCTGTGTAAATTAAGAGAGGTAAAGAGCAACTTCCAGATGAAACATGCTTAGTTCAAACCCTAATGGTTTAGCTAGGGCAGGGGTTCCCAAACTTGGTTTGCGGGCTGCAGAATGCTTTGTTTACCTGAGCATCCACAGGTATAGTTGCTCGCAGTGGCCGGGGTTCCCCATTCCCAGACAATAGAAGCTGAGGGGAGCTGAGGGGAGCAGTGGAGGCCAGGCCACCATTTCCCGCAGCTCTCATTGGCTGGGAATGGTGAACCGTGGCCACTGGGAGCTGCAAGCCACAGTACCTGCAGATGCTCAGGTAAACAAAGCATCTCGCGGCCTGCCAGAGGCTTACCCTGAACAAGTTGTGAACCAAGTTGAGCTGAGCTAGAGGGAGGATCTCAGTAGTTCACAGTGCTACCTATACGTAATGCTGCAAGTTATATTGGTAGTAGCATGCAGGATTCTCATGCATCAATTCTATTCAACAAATAGGGGACTCTACAAATTGGTTGAGTGCACTCTTGTTTAGGGCTCATTGGTTATTGCAACACAACATTAGTCTGTGTACAGTATCACCGCTTAATAGTTTTGATGAGTGAGTAACAGATTAAATTGCTTTCATCACATCACATTACTGCCCCCTCACCTTGCCCATAAAAATATATTGAAATGGCATTTTTAAAAAAAAATTTGATGAGATAATAAGCAGCCCCCACCTCCCTTCTTTGTCCTGCAGCACTTAAGTACTTTACACAGCACAAACATCAATATTACAAAAACAACCGTTTCCAGGTTTGAGAAGAGTTAATGTAAATATCATCAGGTGTATTCCATGCTATTATCCTGGCTGTAAAGAACTTAGTCACACAGAATGCCCAGAAAGAAAGCCTCATTACCAGGCAACATTACTGAGCTATAATCTGTAAACAAACCTGACGACTGAATAAACACATATTTTTTTTCTAAAGTAGAAACAAGTATGTATACACAACACTGCTTAAAAACACATTTTCTTTCTTTATTTTTTGCCGTTGTTGGTCAGCTATAAGAAAAGCACCAATATGTATATACTTTAAGGGCCTTTCTGTTGATAAAAATCACATCATTGAGCGTCACTTAGGAAAACAAAGCTATAACTAGTTTGTATACAAATTCCATTTTCTTAAAATACAGTTCTATCCTGAGACGTGGCTCTAAAATTGTATTCTGGCATCTCATAGAGTTTCCACACACAAAACATCATTCTATCAACCCTGTACTTTCCAGCTTTGAGATCTGAAAGCTAAAGTGTTTTTTCCACATATCTCACACATATTATGCCCAAAAACAAGAGCTCTGCAGGACAAATGGTACCCTCACCACTGCCTGAGTGGGTTTGCACAGATGTAGCTGACTGAAATGTAATAAATAATTCTTAGGTAGTTCCACTGATCATGCATAGGAAGAGGCAAAATCTATCCCTCTCCTATTCCAAGAGGAGTTGAGTGAGCTCAGAGCAGTTTGGATTGTGATGGGAGTTTGATACTGAGAGGAATAGGCTGCTTAGTTACTCTTTAGTAAGCTAAAGCAAAGAAAATCCATTGAATACATAGATAAAAGCCCTTAGCTTATAACACCGATAAAAGCTGTCACACAGGTCACCATAAAATCTAGTCACAGAGCAGAGATCATGGTATAACCAATGGATTTAGCAGTTCAGCAACAGATTAGTGCACAGATTACAGAACCACTTCCCTTGTAGCCATGGGCATATATGTGTACATGGTGCAAGCAGCTCTTAGCACTCACAGGCCAAGTACAGCAAGGCCAGAGTAGCGATAGAAGACAAAATTTAGAAAAAGCAGGTTTCTCAACACTTTAAATATTGCATCTTGGGCTCGGTACAACTAGTTTTATAACACACAAGGAGAGGCAACTCTTGTCTTGACCTCATCCTAAATAATATACAGTAGTTAGTTCAATTAGTAAGTATCGTTGAGCCATTAAGTAATCCTTACCATTGTATTATTTTGCAGTGTAGAGATCCTACCAAAAGCTGCCATTTCAGAAGAAGGGTCAGAGGAGTATGGGGTTGAAAGCAAATTAGGAAATTAAAAGACTTTAAACTCAAAATTGTGGAAATGTAAACTCTTAGATTCAGTATGGAGTCTACTTAAGCATACCATGACTGGGCCACAAAAGACAGAAAAGCAGCATGGTCAAATGACAAGGTACATGAGTACATGCAGGAAATGGAAATCCAGCCTTAGTCCAGCTAGACTATTCTCAAACTGAGATCTGAGTATGGGCCAAAAACTGAACAAACAATTTCTACCCCACTGAAGCAACTGGAGAAAAACACAAAAGCAAAAGCTTCTAAAATGGAGGCGACATTACCACAGATTAGATTGAATCCGCTTCCTTTACTATGATAAATAATTTTGTTGTTGTTGTTGTTGTTGTTGTTGTTGTTTTGAAAAAAAATTTCCATTTACACAACAGAGTAATTTAAAGCCAGGTCATGGTCTGCTCCAAAGAGCACACAGATTTCTCACTGTTATCTTTTTGCTTTCATCCATTTTGTCTGCTACAGTTTTGTCAACTATAAGACAGCTATAAGGAATGACGGCAACCCAAGAGATTCAAAGTTGGAATTTGGTTCAGATAAATATCCAATAGTTTTGGATTCTACCTGAAGCTTATTGGAACTCTCTGAATATTTAAAGTCTACAAAACTGGGCTGCAAATCTCACAAGAACCATTTTTCTTGCAAAAGTTCTGGCACAATCATAGCTGGAAATATCATAGCCAAGATTTTCATTTCAAAAGCATTTGGGGGCAAGTTGAGACATTCTTAAGTGACTTAATTTTCAGAGGGAAAATACTCAGCACTTTCTGAACATCAGGCTCCTTTAAGATGTCTCATGTTGGGCCTCCCAAAACTGAGACATCTAAAAGTTATTTTGAAAATTTTGATCCTTGACAGCAACCTCTTCTCTTGGTACATCAGCACTTTTGGACCCACTTCTGGAATCTGGAAGGTTTCACAACCACAGGAAAACTTAGGTTTGAATTCATTTTTAAAATGAGCTAGAATTTATTTAAATCAATTCACCCATTTCTAAACTTCAGGGAAATTTCCGTCCAAACTAATGACCTCCTTTCCTATTTTTTTTAAATCTCATTAGCACCCAAACCAATCTTAGAAGCCCATCTTTGTGCTTTCTTTAGTGAGAACTGTGTTAACAGATATATAAATTGCATTTTTGGTTTCCCCTCCCTGACCTTTCTACCTGTCTGTAGTCTTTACATCTGCCTTAGCCTGTAAGGTCCTCAGGACAGGAATTTTCCTGTCTCATATGTATTGAAAGCAGTTAGCACATCATGGACACTACTGAATACAAATAACATATGATCATGGGATCTCAGTGAGCACCTTGTGGTTACATGTGTAGGTGTCATTTAAAAGCTGTGCATGATTTTCAGAAGCTTAGTTTCAAGCTAACTTTTCATTTCCGATATTCTTTCTTCTTTATTTCTAGTTTTTACTAGGAAATACAAACAAAGACAACACAGGATGAGAATCATTACAGAACCACTATGACTTCCATATACCATAAGCATTAACTAACAAACCCAGCATATATTATAGCTCATATCCCGTATGTTAGAATACAGTATTGTGCAGGTATAAAGATTCAGGAATTCTATTAGAGATCTTGTGAGGAGTGGCAGCTTTCACAAAATTGCTTTGGAGAATTTATAATACAGCATTACATTTTTTCTGTAAATATATAAGTCTCTTTGCTATAAATTACAAAGCTGTTGCTAGGGTACAATCCAGTTTTATAATGTGTTTAGAAATTCAACCTGAATCCTTCCAGTAATTTTGAGCATTATTTTAATTTACTGTATGCACATTGTTTCCTTGAAAGGACTATAATAAGCATTAATAAGTGAAACATTCTCTATCAGCATCACTGAAATCTGGAAAGTCCCAACCTGTGCCCTGCACCAGGAGCTCAGACGTCACTTTCCATGGAATTTACAGCAAGTTGGTGGAAAACTTTAGCCATATCATTGCTGTTAAATCAAGGGAAAAATTATCACTGTCAAAAACAATTCCCTTTGCAATTTGTTACCTCAGTTATCTGCAGCATTCTGGTCATAATCTGTTTTCTCTGTTCATTGTTATGATTGGTAAAGGAAGTACAGGTCACTCTGCAATGACACCAGAACACAGCTGCACAGATCATTCCTTGTAATGAAGACATTATTACACAATAGTGAGAAAT
Source organism: Gopherus evgoodei (assembly GCF_007399415.2). Lineage (NCBI taxonomy): Eukaryota > Metazoa > Chordata > Testudines > Testudinidae > Gopherus > Gopherus evgoodei. Next base: position 288,175,192 of record NC_044322.1, on the reverse strand, counting down.
AAAAAATGCACATTTCCTGCCCTAGGGAAAAGGTATCCCTTTGGAAAGGATACATGATGTAAAGGGGAAAAAGAGACTCCTTCACATTCGTATCTCATTTTATAAGTCTCGTACAGAGCAAGGTGTTATTAATAAGACAACTGACAGTGAGTGGAGAAATGTCTATTGGATTTAAAAAAAAAGTGTTCTTATCAAATGAAACACAAGCCTCATTAATAACAGTTTGAAAGAGGCTTTCTTATGCCCTCACAGAACACTTCTGTGTCTTCCAAGATCCACATCCATAATGTGCTATACGATGCTGACTATGGAAAGAAAAGAAAAGCTTCATTCCTCAGACACATCATGCTACAGTCTTCAGTGTCTGTCATGTTATAATGTATATTGTGTAATCAAGTATGCAACATACTGTGGTGAGGGTTATGCATTACCATGATATGATTAGCTGCATATGAATTTTAAGTCATTCACAGCAAGGAATCACAGACCAGAGCAGCCAAAAAGCTATCTTTGCATATTTTAATGATCACGGGTCACTTGTCTTTTACTAAATTATGTCAAATTCAAGTCACTGCTGATTAATGCTGTAGTTAAATAATTGAGGTATATTGTTTACTCATTGGTTTTGCATATTTCACCTGGAAGCCTACATTTTTTTGGCTAATTCACTTACACTGTGTATACAGATTGCTGATTGAATGGCTGGATTTCACTTCATTCTGCGTAGGTCAACAGTTGATGGGCAGAGAGGAATATACTGGAAAAGAAAGCCTGCAAAAATGCCCAAAGTCAGGCTTAGAAGCCTAGACTGAATTAATCCATTTCAAATTGACAATGAAACCAATTAAGTACTGAGGTGCCATTTTGTGTGGTCAGCTTGGCGAATTTAGTTCTTGAAAAAGATCAACATAGAAATATTTATTTAGTTGTGATAATGAGGATTATGTATTAATCATAACCTTATTTGGGGACCCCCTAGTCCTACTTTAATTCCTCCTCTCAAAGGATTCATTCCTCTTGTAGGATAAGAACCCAGAATCCTTTGAAGCTTATCAGCATTGCTTCATGCTTTCTATAGACAATGTCATTTGCAGGGCTGAGAAAACTGGGAAGGTGAAGAGGAACTCAAGTCCTCCCAAGATTTCACTCTTTTTTTTTCCAGAAATAAATTCCAAGTGAGCTTTCTTTGAGATCCTGAAATCCCTGGATGTATTTTTGTTTCTTTGTTAAATGTCTTCCTCCTCTCAACATCACAGTTTTGCATAGCAGGCATTGGGCAGAAGTGTTCAAATACCATGAGAAAGGGTATTTGCACCCAAGATCAAGAATGGGAAGTGTTGAAAACTCTTAAGATTTTGCAGACTTAGTGGTTCACACAAACAATGGAAACTTATCTGAGCTGAACCAAACCCAAACTCCAAACCTTTAGAGATTCATCTCTCTCCTCCCCTCAGGTTAATTTACTCAAGTAAAAAGAACAGGAGTACTTGTGGCACCTTAGAGACTAACAAATTTATTTCAGCATAAGCTTTTGTGGGCTAGCTGTAGCCCACGAAAACTTATGCTGAAATAAATTTGTTAGTCTCTAAGGTGCCACAAGTACTCCTGTTCTTTTTGCCGATACAGACTAACACGGCTGCTACTCTGAAACCTGTCATTACTCAAGCAGTGCAAGAGGGAAACCCAGCATGAAGGACTAGATTCAACTCAGTGGAAAGGCTCCCATTTACTTCAGTAAATATCCCCACCTTAGCCAGTCCATTTCCTCCTATTGGCTTGTGTGGAGGGAAGAATGTTAGGATGCTTGTATGGCAGCACACTGCACTGCTTCTGTAAGGGAGTATTTTATGGGCATCTTATCACTTAATCCAGGCTTTCTTCTCTCTTTCTCTGACTCTCTTTATTCTCAGCCTGACAATTTTTGAGAAAAAAAAAGCAGAACCCTTCAGTGTTATTTCTTCTTACATGTGCTTTAGCCATCTCTCTTCACTTCCTCCCGGTGTCTTTCATCCTTAATGGCTAGAGGGAAAAAAGTACACTTAAAAGTGTTATACATAGCTTATGCTAGATACATTTTCCTCCATTTCTCCACTCTCTTTCTTGTCACTTCTCTCACAGATATGCATCAGGCTTGTTTCACACACACTGTTATGTTTGGAAGGAAATTTTAACATCCTGATGAGAAGGGATTTGAATAGAGGTCTCTCATCTCTCAGATGAGTGCCCTAAACACTGACCTATAGTGTCATCCTGAATCTCTTTGGCCCAGTGCAAATTTGTGTAGTTATACATAGAGGAACAACTTCAACAGGAGAGACTGTATATCCCAGTGCACCTGTGTTTAGGGAACTCACTTGAGAGGTGGAAAACCCATATATAAATCCCTTCTCAGCAGACAAAGAGGGGAATTGAACTGAGACCTCTCATGTCCTAAGTGAGTACTTTAATCACTGGGCTAAAGGTTATAAGAGAGGTCCTCTTCTCTTCCCTGTGCGTTTTGTGTGGAGTTAGGCATGGGTTGCCACAATTAATGCAAGAACAACTTATTTCCCTGATTCAAGGAGAGGGTTCTTAGCTGTAGATCCTAAGCAGAGGTAGGTTCCTTCCTCCAGCCTGGAGTTAAGTGCTTAACTCCCAGAGAGGGGCAGGGCTTAGGTCCCATCTCTCTGCTCAGCATCTGCTATTGACTAGCTTAGGTGGCTCCCTACCTAGCATGCTGGCTTTTGTGAAGCCTATTGTTAGGCACTTATTCTTCTCCATTAATTGTACAGAAAGCCTCGGAACCTACCTCAGGAGTTGTGGATTCCATTGGTTAGCTAGGCACCTAAAAGTTCCGTGCTGCAACTTTTAGAATTGCAATCCCACACACAATTTTTAAGAGTTTAAATAATAAAATAATAATAATAATAATTGGAGATATACCTATGTCCTAGAACTGGAAGGGACCTCGAAAGGTCATCAAGTCTAGCCCCCTGCCTTCACTTGCAGGACCAAGTACAAGTTTAGAGTGCTGCTGTAAATTTCCAAAAATTTTAAATGTCAGTGATTATTCCCTGAACATTTTATTACTTTTCCAAAAAGTTTTGACTTTTTTTGCTAGTTCAAAATAAATAAATACATAAATATTATCAAGAGTTAGTGTGTGTAATATGATTAAATTTATTTTTCCCACTATGACACACGACTGGAAAGGGTTAAGCATCCTGCAGGTTAAATTACTCAACTTCAACCCTTAAAAACATATGGGGAGATCATGTTTGTGTATTAACATACACATTGGTAGAGGTCAACAATGTAACCAAACAGTCCCTGTCTATACTGTATTCTGTTAATTCAGAAATCAAAGGAAAGCCTTAACATTTAAATGAACAGTAAACATAGAATATCTCTGTATTCATCTCTCTTTGTAATGTATAGCAAATCATCTGTGAATGGCGGAAAAACAGGCAATTGCCTTATGTTAATTCATGTAGCTAATTACTGGTGATGCTTAGGAAATAGATCTACTTCAAAGTCCACATGAGTGAATATTGTTCAACTAAGGACAGTCAAAGAAGGCCTGGAATGTATAAAAGACCTTTGGGTCCCAATCCTTTTTATCTCAGATCTGCTTGAGGTTCCATGCAGGGGAAGCCTAAGCCACAAGGACTAAGATTCCATTTCCGACTGGACCGCCCTGAAATATAAACATTGGACTATAACCTCAGAACTATTTCTGAAAGAACTATTTGCATCTCTGCTATGAATCTGAATCTCAAGACTGACTCATGTGTTTATATATACTGTTCTTTTAACCAATTCTCTCTCCCTTTTCCTTTTTAATAAATTTTAGTTTAGTTAATAAGAATTGACTGTAAGAGTGTATTTGGGAAAGTCTGGAATATTCATTAACCTGGGAGGTAATATGTCCAAGCCTTTGGGATTGATAGAACCTTTTTTACATGATAAAATAAGATTTTCAGAAGTCCTCATCATACCTGACCTGGGTGTCTAAGTGGAGCCCTGAGGCTGGGTTACTTTAAGGAAACTGTGGCTACGTCCAGACTACCCGCCGTATCGGCGGGTTAAAATCAATTGCTCGGGGATCGATATATCGCGTCTCATCTAGATGCGATATATCGATCCCCGAGCGCGCTTATATCGATTCCGGAACTCCATCAACCCCAACGGAGTTGCGGAATCGACAGGGAGAGCCGCAAACATCGATCCCGCGCGGTGAGGACGGGTGAGTAATCCGATCTTAGATATTCGACTTCAGCTACGTTATTCACGTAGCTGAAGTTGCGTATCTAAGATCGATTTCCCCCCGTAGTGTGGACCAGCCCTGTGTTGTTGACTTCTGAGTAATCAGTGAGGTATAATAGAAGCTGCTTTGTGCTGGCTTAGTACATTTTAAGTATTGGAATATCCATTAGCTTTGAGGATTGTCTGCCCCATTCTTTGGAGTTCTCCCTAATTGAGTGACCTCAGCTGGCTCTCCTGGGATTCCAGTCACACCCGCAAACTAAATTGATCAGTTTAATCTTCAAAAGTACAGTGTGCTTACTGAGGTGTACATAATTGCATATATCAAGGTTGAAGCTTGATTAGGTGAGCATTCAAATCATAAAAGTATTCAGGCTAACTATCTAAAATGTACAGTGCATACAATATCTCATTTCAGAGCATCTCCCAGCATCTACACTAACAGAAGTGTAGTGGATTGAGAGCCAAGTGAGAGGAATTTAACTTTATCAAGTTTCTGAGATGCTGTCTACCAAGTTCAACCTAGAGATAAAACAGACTCAGAAGCTAGCATGAGCAGAAAGTAGTTTCAGATGGTCCGTTTGGACATTGAGTTAATTCGGAGTGATGAAGCAACCTAGATTTATTATCCTCAAGTAACAATCCAGTTTGAAAAAGGGTCTGGAGAGGGAAGATAATTTGATCCAATCATTTCGTGGACTATAAGACTATAACTCAAAATGAATATTCTGCCCAGAGTCTCATTTGTATTTCACATTAGGCTTATATCAGTTGCACAGAAGGTCTGTATTTTGTTAAACTCCATTCCTACATCTGCTCAATGTAATTATCTAATAGGTAATAATTCTCTAATAAATCCAAATCTAATATTAGCAAACACTACTGCTCATGCTGACTGGACTAGTCAGAGTTAGCAAACTTCTCATCTTCTCATGATTGTTAATGATATATACTGTCCTAGTTGCCTAAGCACACAATTATGGACTGGACAAATTTAAACATCCCTCCAGGGGTACTTTTAAAGAAATATAAAGACAGACGTGACTCACTTTGTCATGAGGCCTCTTTGATTTTAAATGTCACTAATCTGTTGGTTTCCTCTTCCTCTAGCCTCATCAGAATGGATAGTTCTTCCTTGTCTATCATATAATCTGCGGCACTTGCTATATCCTTCCTCATCACATAGTACCATAGTGTTCTCTGCATACACTTCTCCTTCAATTTCCTCATTCTCCTCAACACCATATAGACTCTTCTGGTGACTTGCTTCCACAATCACTTGGGATTTCTAACTGGTTTTACATACTGATATAATGCTCCCACAGTTTCTTGGTAGTTGATTAATAGTCCCCCATTTTCTACCAGCTAGCATCCTTGTAAACACCCAGCTACCTGCCTCTCAGCCAGACATGCATAACCTCAGGCTTATGAAGAATTTTTTAGGGCCCTCAGGATTTCCTCTAAAATCTCAGGAATTTTGCCAGTTCTGTAGCCATTGGACCTGTGGATAGAAATAAGGCAGCTATGAAAGGAAATTAATAAACTGAAGGAGGAATAAGAAAATGGGGCCTGAACATACAAGCCATTAAGATGATAGTTCTTCAGTGCTAGCGTGGTCCAAATTCACTTACAATAATGATATATTATGACTTTAAAATAATAAATCTACTCCATAATAGTTATTTCAAATAGAAAATATCAGATGAATTCTGCAAAGGGGAAAATCTAGGACTTCAGTTTTTCCTTAGCTGTAGTTCATACAAGTCATGCAGCCATAACCCTACCTATCTGCCTCTTGGACTAATTGCAGAGCTACGGTTGGCTGAGCTACTGTTTATGAATATTAGTTAAGAAATTAACACTTGTTTTAGCATCCACAATGCACCAGGTGATTTTCAGACAGAGAAGTCTGCCCAGGCCTGCCCTAAGAAGCTCACAAGCTAAATGCAGACACATAGAGAGTGGACAGGGAGAGTGGGAACATCATACACATAGAGTGTTCCACAGTTGCCACTGATTCCACAGGAGTTGGTTGCTGTCCTTTTTTGCCGTAGCAGATTAATACATACTCTACAAGTACCACTACAAGGCTCTTACACTAACATTGTTGGCAGCTCCTAAAATAGAGGAAATACCTGTTTATCCTCTTTGGGACAGCATGCACAGGCCTTGCATTACAGAGCAATTTTTATTTTTTGCATAGCACTCTCAAGTTCTTTTGGAAACAGTTTATGTAAACGTTTACAATCAGTTTATAAACCTGCATCCAAAACCACATTATGAAGTTAACTTATAATATCAGGGAGTAAGAAATAAAGAGTTATAGCCAAGGACTTGGCAATTTGGAGAGAGATGAAAAGTGGGAGCCCAGTCCAGCTCTTTACATTGACTTAAATGAGAGCTGGATTGGGCTCTTAAGGTGGGCAGTTACAAGAATGCTAGTCTAATCAGCAGATGCTGCCATACAGAAGGATATCACACCAACAGAGAGAAGATAGGTGCAAAGCATCAGTGCTAAAAAAAAAAGAAAAAAAAAGGAGGGAGCAGAAATGGAAGGTAAGAAAAATAAATTCTGTGAGTCAGAAGGCGAGTAGGTCTATCAATGACACAATGAGCAAGGAGTTACATTTCTGAACTCTGATCCTTAAATGAAGTGTGGAATCTGAAGATCTAGGATTTGAGGAGGTCACAGGAAAGGGTAAAAGTCACAGTCAATGTAGTATCAGGATAATCATCAATCTCAATTACTTGAATATATCTTCTCAAATAGTAAGTAGCCACCACAAATAACCAACTGGAGAGACACTAATTAAATAAATGTCAGAGGTACATTCAAGAATTTCTCAACTTATGGTATCAAAGTGAGGTGTGCATACAATAGCTGGTGACTTTGCAGACAAGACTCAGTATAGCACTAAGTGATGAGGTGAGTATAGGAGAGAGAGAGAGAGAGAAGTCACCATAAAAAGCACAGTCAGTGAGATAAATATGTGAGAATTCAAAAGGGCAAGTATAGTGCAGCAAGAAGTATAGAACTCATGAGCTGACATACTTCAGGACAGCAAAAACAAGGGTAGGGTAGGTAGACAATGAGAGAAGAGATGTAAAGGGTCATGAGAGTGCTATTAGATTTTGAAATATGTGGTTGCATCAACTCTGAGAAAGAAGAACATTGGATTATCACGAGGAGTACTGTAATTAGTCTCTGATTATATCAATCTCACACTCTTCTCAAGCACAAAAGTAATGAAAAACTCCATTAAAAAAGAAGAGGATCTAAAAAGCTTAGGAGCTTCTGCAGGGCCTAAATAGTTTATGGCTCTTTATACATTACACTTAGGGCCAAATCCTATCTTCACTTTACATTGATGCAAGCCAATACATTTTACTCATAATGGGTCACATTCTGTGGCCCAAGTAATGCATTATATGACCTTTTTTATTCAGGAAATCAGATTAGATAATCACAATGGTCCCTTCTGGCCTTAGAAGCTATGATTATGAACCTCTTTTCCCTCTATAGATTCACACAAGTATTATTTAGTTAAAAATATCACACTATAACACCACCTAATTAGAAACAGATTCATAAATCATTATTATTATACTGAGATGAAAGCTAAATTAACTGTCTCTATAGTAAGTGAGGTCATGAACAATTGTTTACATACATTAAATTTCTTTGCATTTCAGAAGATGTATTTACTGCTTCAAAAATTACAGCTTTTCTTTCTAATGCCTTATTTATGAAGATCTCTTTGATCTTTGATATATAACCCCATTTCATAAGGACCATTTGAATAAAGGTATTTGGATCTTGAGGCACAAGGATTTAGCACAGCCATTTAAATGTGAGGGGGCAACAAATTTATTGTAGAAACGTATTGTGGAAATGCAAAAGTGGATAATTTATTATAATAAACTAACATGACCAATTGATATGTCTTTGGTGACTAGAGTTATAAATGAACCCATATACTTATCTCAAACCACTTTGGTGATGTTATCCGTTGCTTCTCCATTTCATCCTAGTCTATTGATTTTATAGTTTCCAAATACACAGTGATGCTCCTTTGCCCACATAGTCCAAATCTCTGAGAGGTGTTGTATGTGTCTGTTTTGGGCAGTTACATGAGCTTATGTTTCAGTTTGGAGACTGCTGTTATTTCATCAAGGAGGGTAACTGTTTCTGCTGTCTTAAATGACAGGTGGTAGTTATATCCAGCAGTTTCAATTAGGTTTAATCCATTTTATAACAATACACAGGGCTTGCCTTCACTGTAGTATTTGCTTGAGCTGTAACTCAAGTGCAGTCCCAAACTGGACTGTCTTGCTCTCACAAATCGCTAACTAGCTGGGGTATGGATTGAAGCTCGAGTAGGAAGTGGAGTGAGGGTGCAGGTACAGTCCACTCGAATGCCTTCCCAAAATTCTTGCAGAGGTATTTTTTTTTATCTGTCTTCCTCCTGCCTCCAGATCAGAAGTTATCCCCAGCCAGTTATAAATACACCATTTTGACTTCTGGACCTAGCTTCAGCATGTGGCTCTCTAGACCTCCACTATCTGCCCTAGCTCTATTATTACACCTGTTCAGTCAGATCCATCCAGGGAAGGTGGCGTGGGAGATGATGCTCCCATGCCACAAGCTGCCCTGAAAGTGACACTGAACAGCTTGTGCAATTGTGATGCTAGCAGGACTTAGGAATTTGGGTCCTGGACCCAAAATCAACAAACTTATGACATCTTTGGTAAATGTTTTGAGAAAAGGATCCACTGGACTGGCCAGCAGTACTGGGAGATGATAAAATCCCTGAAAATTCTACTGTCAGGCAGAGGGACACAACTCCGAGTCTGGTGAAATCCCGGAGAGTTCTCTTCATTATGAGCAGTTTGACCTGGTGCTCTGCAGCATCCGAAGTAGGGAGCCCATCCACATCCTGGATAGCTTAAGAGCCCCTGGGAACTGAGCATGAAAGACCATGAGGGTACCCCAGAGCTGGGGCCAGTGCTGGCTGCAGTGATCTTGGCTGAAGCAAAGCCAGCGCTCACCACTTGGGCCCACAGCCACTTTGAGCTCACCCAGGATCTTTTTGGGTAGCAGATGAAGAAATAGAACAGGGAGGAAGCAGCAGTTAAATCAGCATCTCTTCAGCCAGGCACTATTGTTGCATGATTAATGGGAATAAGTGACTGAGGGGATATGACAACATAGGAGAGCTATCATTTACTGTGTGGGACCAATCTATTACTGTAGTGGGGTATATTGCATAGTGGATGATGCTTTTTCTTACCCTAGCACTGGCATTTCAGCAGTTTCAGAGGCATTTTGAACTTTTTAAAATAATCCTGGCTCAGGAAATAAGCCCATTGAATAGCCTGTGGTGGCATAAAATCCAGAGCGGTTGAGAAGTCTCAGAAATACAGAACCAAGTTCCAAGTGCCATGTTATATTGTTAAAAGCATAACTAGCACTGTTCTGCTGTTCTGCTGTCCCCAGTCTAGGTCAAAGCTTTTTGCCTTTTCATACCCGTTGTCCAGAGCACAGCATGCTCCTGTGATATGGATTGCATAACATGTGTCACAGGGAGGGGGATAGTTTAGTGGTTTGAGCATTGGCCTGCTAAACCCAGGGTTGTGAGCCCAATTCCTGAGGAGGTCACTTAAGGATCCAGGGCAAAAATCAGTACTTGGTCCTGCTAGTGAAAGCAGGGGGCTGGACTTGATGACATTTCAGGGTCCCTTCCAGCTCTATGAGATAGGTGGTATATCTCCATATATTATTAAAGTCCAAATGGTTCTATAGGCATCCTGCATTGCTCAGGGTACAAATGAACCTTCTTCTGTCAGGGTTTCTCATGTCAGCGTACAGCTTCATGAGCAACAACAGTAGAGGGTAGTCTGGGCCTTCCCAAAATAACAGTAGCACAGATACCCCCTTGACATCCTTCTCAACAGAAGAGAATACACTTCCATCTGAAAAAAAGCTTTAGAATACCTTGGCATCATGCAATCTGCCTGAGCAGCACACAAAGTTCTCTGTGGTTCATCAAAGCCTGCAGAGTGATGGAATAGTATCCTTTCTGCTTAACATTCATGTGTGCCATCAGGGGGAGGAGAGGCAGACAGTCACCTGTGTGTCATCCAGAGCCACAGCACAGTTTCAGAAGCCCATTCCCTCAAAGCCCACTACTACATCAGGGATATTAGCAATCTTCACCATCCAATCTTGGGTAAACTACAACAATTATTATATTGCAAACCTCCATCACCACAGCATCAAAAATTAACTTGTTGACAAACTGACTAGCCAGTAACCTGCAATAATCTGGGGTAGTCAGCTTCCAGATGGCAATAGCAACCTGCTTCTGGAATTCCATGACTGGTCTCATCCAGGGCAAGCTCCTCACGAAAAAGCAGTAAGGTTTCCTCATATGGAAGTCATGGGCCCACGGCTGGTCATCCCAGATCTGCGTTACAATGTAGTCCCTCCATTCTGTACTTGTGGTCCTAGTGCAGAACCGTTGGTCTGCATAGGGAGATTGCACATCTGTGAAAGTCTGCATTACACATTTGCAGTACTCCATCATGCCTTCATGCTGCCAGCACGCTCTGCTCAGGAAAGCATGTCACCACCTTCTCAGGGCAACAAGCTACTGCTGAAAGACCCTCCACTGAGTCTTACCCTATATGTACCTCCTCTGCCCAAAATGACAGCTATATTAATATCAGCATTTCACAAAGCTCATCGTTCAGAGTGAGATCCATGAGTTCCCACCAGTATGCAGACAATGAACACAAGCAGAAGTCGTGTACTGTAATAAGTTGCCAGGCAAACACCACTTCTCCCTGTGTGCCCAGACAGGAAAGTTCCCCCAAACTACACCATGAATGTTTGGAAGGGGTGGCTCTGACTAGCGCAGCAATAGGATATGCCCCCAGCACGCAAGCACCTCACTCAGGTCAATATTGTGACAAATGTTCATGCAGTAACTCGCATATAGTTCAAGTTACATTTTGCAGGACAGATGCTCTCATTTGAGCTCTGCTAGCTCAAGTGGAGGATCTTAAGGTAAATAGTGCAGTTAAAACTAGCCCACACTGCTTTACATTTGCAAAAGACAAGGGGATGGATACATAAGTTGCCAAACGGCTTCAACTATTAAAATACAGCAGTTCTCACATTCAGGCCAGTGCCATGGGAATTATAACAACAAGAAACAACTCATTGAGTTAATAGGACACCTTTCACAAACACTCAACACATTTTAAAAAATAAGTAAGAGTCTTATTTTTCAACTTCATGAATATTTCCCTCTGCATGGTTTTCCTAAATAGGCAAACTAAAGTATTGGCTAAAAGAGGAAAGGAAGTAAACTGAGAACAAAAGAATGGAAAAGCAGAGAGAAAACTGCCTGCTTCATATTAAAATGATCTAATTGCCACATAGCATGTGAGTACCAACATAATCCCCTGTGCAGTGGGCTCGATGTTTCTTTTGAGAAAAATGAAGGATTTCTCAGAAGTTTGCAAACCTAATGCCATCAGAATGAATAGGCAGGCCCCTTTCAAACATACAACCATATTAGAGATTAGTATACTGAAGAAAAAGTTGCCAGCCACATCAGCTGCAAATGCAAATGTGGCAAAAAGATGGAATGTGACCTGTGACATGCTGAAAGTTTATTAGAATGGGTAATGCATGTTATTTGTATGGAAGCACCTGATAGGAAACATCGGCCTCTTTCTCGGTCCCATTGAGACCTGCAGAATATCTTGACACAGACCTCTTTGAGCAAGGTCATTTTTCGTTTTAGCTTTACCAAGTTATGCTCAGAGTGCTCTTTAAACAAATGTTATACGGTGTCACGTGCTTAAAATAGAAAAAAAAGAGGAATTTAGTGAATGGTTCAGTATAGGGAAGACATCAACCTCTTTCAAGCTTAACTTTAAAGCTTTGGAAATGTCATCACATCTAATAAAAATCAATGGACATGTGTTCCTATTAGAGAAATAAAGTTTTATTCTTCACTTGTTCTTCTAGATTATTATCATAAACAGTTATGATATGTCTATACTGGCAAAGTTACAGTGCTGCTCAGAGAGTGCTGAAGGGAAACCACTGTTGTGTGTTCACACTGTCAGCTGCCAGTGCAATAGCATGTTCACACTTGTGGCACTTGCAGTGGTATTCAGAGTAGTGCACTCTGGGCAACTATCTCACGAAGCATTTCTTCTTCTGCCGCTAAGAGTTGTGTGAAGACGGAGGGGGTCGCTGGGCATCCTGGGTCCTGTCCCAATGCTCTGTGATGCATTGCTTTGCATCCCAGCAATCCCTGTGCTTCCATCCGCATTTGGCGCCATCTTTCACTGTTTGTGTACTGCGCATTCGGCCTCTTTGGTCTGCAGGAATGGATCCTGCAGAGTTGACCAATATGCTGCTCGCTCTCACTAATGCGTCATGAGTGGCAGTGGAGTTAGCCCTTAAACTACAAAGGCAAGAGGACATTGATCTCGCCACGCGTCATAGCTATGACACGGGATTGCTTGTGGCATCCACGGAGGTGCTGACAGTAGTGGAATGCCACTTTTAGGCTCATGAAATAAGCACTGAATGGTGGGATCACATCATTATGCACATCTGGGATGATGAGCAGTGGCTGCAGAACTTTCAGATGCGACTGTGTGATGAGCTCGCCCTAGCCCTATGGCACAAGGACATGAGAATGAGAGTTGCCCTGCTGTTGGAGAAGCACATGGTGATTGCACTGTGGAAGCTGGCTACTCCAGACTGCTACCGATCAGTCACTAACCAGTTCGGAGTGGAAAAGTTGATCACTGGATGCATGTTGATGGAAGAGTGCAGGGCCATAAATCGCATTCTGCTCTGAAAAACCATGACTCTGGGCAATGTGCGTGACATTGCAGATGGCTTTGCACAAATGAACTTCCCTAACTGCAGAGGGGTGATAGATGGCATGCACATTCTAATTCTGGCACCAGACCACGTAGCCACAGAATACATTAATTGGAAGGGTTATTTCTCTATGGTTCTCCAGCAGCTTGGGGATCATTGTGGGTCTTTCACGGACATTAATGCAGGCTGGTCCAGAAAGGTGCATGATGCAGCATCTTTTGGAACACTGGCCTGTTCAGGAAGCTGCAAGCAGGGACTTGCTTTGTGGACCAGAAGATCACCATAGGGGAAGTCAAAATGCCCTTGTGATCCTGGGAGAGCCTGCCTACCCCTTAATGCTGTGGCTTATGAAGCCGTACATGGAGAACCTTGACAGCAGAAAGGAGTGTTCAATATCAGGCTGAGAAAATGCAGAATGATTGTTGAGTGTGCTTTTGGCTGTTTAAAGGCCTGCTGGCACTGCCTTTATGGGGGCTGGATCTGGCTGATGACAAAATTCCTATGCTTATAGCCGTGTGCTGTACACTCCATAATATTTGTGAAGAGAAGGGTGAAAGTTTCACTCAGGGATAGACTGCTGAGGCTCAGCACCTGGAGGCTGAGTTTGAACAGCCAGAGACCAGGGCTATTAGAGGGGCACAGTGTGGGGCCATAAGGATCAGAAATGCCTTGAGGCAGCAATTTGAAGCTGAAAGCCACTAATATTTGTTGCTATGCTTGTGAGTGCACTGCTTGTAATGCTAGGAGGTGATTGTGATTGTTTCAAATGATGCACTACGAAGTTTTAAGAAAATTGCCTGTTGCTTTACAGGGCTCTGTTTGCTTTCAATTAATGGATGGTTAAAGATTTGTGTATGTCCAGGTCAGAGGTGGCTCTACATATTTTGCTGCCCCAGCACGGCAGGCAAGCTGCCTTCGTTGGCTTGCCGGCAGGAGGTCCCTGGTCCCACAGATTCGGCGGCAAGCCTGGGGAGGTCCACTGAAGCCGCGGGACCAGAGGACCCTCCGCAGGCATGCCGCCAAAGGTAACCTGCCCGCCGCCCTTGCGGCAACTGGCAGAGCGCCCCCCGTGGCTTGCCACCCCAGGCATGCGCTTGGCATGCTGGTGCCTGGAGCCGCCCCTGGTCCAGGTATCATATGCAACCTTGTCCTTTAGAGTACAGTGCAATGGGCTCTGTACTTCAGCAGGGCTAAACTGCAGAGGGATGGGAGTTAAGTGCAGTGGGTACTGGGAATCCGCAGGGCTGGACAGTGATGGGGCAGGAGTGGAATGCAGCAGGTACAGACTGGAGCCAGGAAGTTGAAAAGAGAATGTTGGTGGTGTCTGGCGGGGAGGGGGCAAGAGAAAGAGTTTTGTGACAGTGACTGCAGGGGAGGGCGGGCACGGAGCTGCTCGGTTTGCAGTGCTAGGAGCACCTGGGGCGCATCTGCTTGGTGCTCCATAATGCTTAAGAGCTACTCGGTGGCTTCATTCTGGCACATCGCGTTCTCCTTTATGTTCCTCTTCTCGTTGTGCTGCCACTCTTTCAATTTTTGTTTTTGGGTCACGGAGTGCATCATGACATCATGCAGAAAGTCCTCTTTAGTTCTTCATGGCTACTTTCTAATTCTGCACAACCATTCAGCCAAGAGGGAGGCTGGGCTCTCAAGGTCACATCTGTGAAGCCAAAATGCAACATTTTACAGAAGCAGTATTGTTTGCAACACAGAGACCACTGATTCAGTGATTTAAAACACAGCCATTATTCACATACCTGTCACTAACCGGCTGACCCCAGGCAAGCACACATGAGCCACACAACCCCCAAAATGGTGAGTAGCTGCAGGAGCAGGGGAAATCAGTGTTCTAGGACCATACTGTACACTTGGCATGTGACTCTTGGGGAAAGCCAGCATTGTAGGGGAACCATATAATCATTTTCCACCTAGTTTCTCCATGAGAGTTTCATGGAGATCTGAGAAAGATTTCCATGATGTGAGGGAGTCAATCAACACGCTGTTCTTCTGCTCAGACTAGGCACGTGGTGGTACGCACATTATACAGACACAAGACTGCTTTCTGCAACACTCCTGCCCCCAACAACTCACTTCAGTTATTCCCAAAATCAAAGCCACTTACCAGGGGCCTCCTCTCCTATTTGCACTTCGCCAAGCTCTGATAGCTGTGACTGGGTAGCCTCCTCCAGGGTAGAGAACTCCTGTTTGCATGCATCTCTAACCTCCGAGTTGTCCTCTACCTCTAGGTCCCCCTTCCCCTAAACATCCTCATCCAAGATTTCCTCCTCCTGGCTCAGTCCACTCTCGAGTGGCATGCAAGCCATCGAAGTATCCACAGTGGAGGCGGGGTCACCACCGAGTATTGCGACCAGCTTTTAGTAGTACTGGCAGCTTGTGGGCACAGCACTGAAGTGATGGTTTGCTTCCCACACCTTGTGGTAGGTATTCTGAAGATGCTTCACTTTGACCCTGCACTGCAGTGTGTCCCAGTCATGGCACCTTTCTGTCATGCATCATGAAATCTGTCCATAGGTATCATAATTCCTACAGGTGGAGTGCAGCTGAGTCTGCACAGCCTCCTCTCCCCAAATGCTGATGAGGTCCAGCAGCTCGGCATTGCTCCAAGTGGGGAATCGTCTGGTGCATGGAGCGGGCCTGGTCACCTGGAAAGATGTGCTAAGACCACTGCATGTGTCACCGAGCAAACAGGAAGGCGAGTTTCAAAATTCCCAAGGAATTTAAGGGATGGGGCTCACGGTTGGTCTCCTGAGGACAGAGCAGTAGAGTTCAAATCACTGACCAGAGAGGTGAGAACAAGCATTGTGGGACACCTCCTGGCGGCCAATTGCAGTGCTGCAATCAACCAGGGTGTCTACACTGGCACCGCGGCGCTATAGCCCCGGCACAGAAAGCTGTACACCTCTCGTCGGAGTGTTTTTTTTTTTACAGCTCTACAACTTTGCAGTTTCAGCACAATAAGTGGCGTGGCCATGTGTAAACCTCAGGAGTTACAATGTAGAAAGCTGCTTTACTGTGCAGAAACTTGCCAGAGTAGACAAGGGCTTAGTTTTTTATTGGTCTCTAAGCCTCCAGGTTTCCAACAAACAAATCCTCCCTTTTTTCACTATGGATAGGCCAAATCAGCTGTTTCACTACCTTTCACGGAACCATCGTTGACTGTCCAGCAGACTAGAGCAGACAGTGCATATATATACCATAAGCAACTGAAATTGCAGGGAAAACTTACATGCAGAAAAAATAAATACCTGAGCTGGAATGTTCAGACACAGGGGTCCTATTCTTATATAAATGGACTCTTTAATGCCCCCTTCAGTCAGGACCTTAGTTTGTCTAGATAAAAGCATCTCCTGTACAGCATGGCTCCTTATCACTATCTAGGATTGGAGCTGGCCACAAAATGTAAATCTCTTCAAAAAATTTCATGTTTTTGAAAAGTTTTCACCCTGCAACATGACAAAATATCGAAAACATGAAATGTCACAAGAAAGGGTTTCAAGAAAAAATTCCATTGCTGGAGAGCCAAAATGGATTTTTCTTTTGGACTTCCCAGCTGCCCACCTCTTATGCTTTTGTAAATTTCACTTTCCACCTACAGCCTGACAGGCAGAGAGCCAGCTCGTAGGGCATTCAAAATTTCTGGTGCTCAGAAGAGGTACAGTGACTGAGAACCCTGGGATCTCTGCTTCTCCAGCTCCAGAGGTAGTGAAAAGGCTCAGAGGCAGAATCAAGATGCTCAGCTTTGGCAGCCCTCCTGGAAAACTTCTCAATTTCACTTTCTGTCAGAATGTGAAATTGACAAGAGCCTTCCAAGCCAGCACCAGGGGTCTCTCATTTTGATTTTGTCAATGGAAAAAAAATTGAAGTTTTTCAGCAAACCTGAAATTTTCCTGTGGAAAATTAAAGTTGTGCAAAAAAGGGTCTCTTTAAGTGGAAAAATCACTTTGACAAAAATTTTCTGACTAGCCCTATATGGGACATTCATTCAGTGCTGACTAAAGCTATTCAAATAGACCAGCCTAGTCAGAGTAGGTTCAAGTTCTAGTTAAACCCATGAAAAATTGTTCCAGGCATATGAGCTACAGCAGCCCTGGCCAATGCAGTTTTGTGTTGCCCTCCCTTTCTCCGCTCCACTACTAATTCCCCCTCACTTCTGGGAACACTGTCCAAATTTACCATTGCTGTATTCCTGAGCCACAGACCCAACTCACAGCCCTATTATGAAGCTGGATGCTGCCTCTTCACTATTGTCAAGGACTGTTGGGTGACAATACTCCAACCCCTGTATGTGTGTGGGGGGAGAGATATTACTTCCATTCAGTGTTTGTAAATGAGATGGTAGAAGTAGATATCATACCATAAAGCTTGATGTGGGAGTTAGAGAAGCAGTTGGAATCCCTAGCACTTAGCTCACCTACATACTCTTTAATGATCACACTGTGACCAGAAGCTTTAGACAACAAGTAACTGCTTCCTGAAATATAGATATCTGAAGCATGGGAGCTATGTCTATGACCCAAGCCTTTTAATAACAATTGCTTACATGGATTTTTTTCCCCTATACACTGTATCTCATATTTCAAATTAAACTTTCCCCAGGCCCCCAACAATGAGTTAGTTATTAAATATCAAAAGGGTCACCAATGAAGAAAACAGAAGAAAGAAATTATAAAAGTACAATAATTTAAATGCAATGATATCAACTCATTGATGAACACCACAGTGAAAGGGAATATATATGTATATTGCAAGAAACTGTGATGAAGCCCTTCTAAAAAGGATATAACTAATGTGAGGCAAAAATGTCTTATCTTCTTAACTCCTACAGAGGCAAAGAAATATTTTCTACTTAGATGTTCTTCCATAATTACTAGAGCTGCCATTGGTACTCCTGTGAAGATTTATGTATGGTACCTACAAAGGTGTATATCAAAGATTTGAGTACCCATGAGCCTAGTGGTAGTAGGGAGATATATTTCTGGGAGAGATGTCACAGTCTGAAGGAGCTCTGATTAACTGACACTATGTTCTTACTCCCAGAAGAACTGTACAGGGAGAAAAATCATATTCCAAAACAAACAACTTCATTAAGGTAAAGTTAAGGTTGCAAGCACAGATGTGTGATTTGAGCTCTTGTTACCTTTCAAGAATGTTAGAGTTCAAATTTTAAAACCAATCAACCAACCAAGAACTGCAGCACTAAGGCTGCACATCTTAAACAAGTCTGAAATAGCTTGACTCTGAACCCATAGAGATGCCAATCCACTAACTTCCTTTGTCTGCAAAGCATAGAAAATATAGGGTTTAAGATTGATTCCACACATCTATTTCTCCAGTGTTAAGTTGGATGACTTGTCAGCATACTGACGTTCTCTTTTCTTGTATGTGATCAAATTGCATGATCTAAGCAGCATACAAAGGAGCTATCCGAGCTCTATGTCTAATGACACTTGAAGAATTGACAGAGTCCTGTAGTACATTATAGACATATTGGAGCATAAGCTTTCATGGGTGAGTAACCACTTTGTCAGATGCATATGGTGGAAAATATCGCTTTTTACAGATCCAGGCCAACACGGCTACCCCTCCAATGCTTGAAGAATTGTCTGTTAGATGGAATGATAGGCCTCACGCTCCAAAGCATAGAGCATTAGGTGTATGATATGGAGAATCCTTAATGGAGAGTGGGGACTGATTTACTTCAACATGTTATTTCTCTAATCAGAAATTTGTAAGGTTATTTGTATGTATATTGGTTATGACAGTACATAAAGTAGTAAAGCAATACAAACACCAGCAGTTAGGATTGAGGCATTCTAGTTCCATGATCATGGATAAAAATGAAACTGTTCATTATGGATGGATAGGTAGTATGTCAGGTTATAGTTAATTTATGCTTTGTTTGAGAATTGCAACCTTCTCCTTCCCCACTCCCCTAAAGAGAGCCAGATTAACTCTCCTGTGGGCCCGGGGTTATTAGATTTTGTATGGCCCCTGTATACAAGTATTTTTTCAAAATTTAAAACAAAAGGATCATAATTATGGCATCAAGGCTATTAACGCTATGCTAAACTTGCCTTTGAATTAGAATAAATCCATTTTGTGGTTACATTTCAGTCTTAAAACATGTAGAATATAATTAAGTTAATTCAAAATTGACTACTTCTTACCTTAGAACAGCTGTTATATTAGTTTCTTTCTGGGAGGAAGTTTGAGTGCAGATGGGGGCACCAGGCTGGGGCAGAATGTTGGAGTGCAGGAGAGGGTGAGGGGTGCAGGTTCTGGGAGGGAGTTTGGGTGCAGGACCTGGGACAGGGGGTTGAGGTGCAGGAGGAGGTGTGGTCTTGGAGGGAGTTTGGGTGCAGGAGGGGATTCTGACCTGGGGCAGGGGGTTGGGGTGTAGGAGGGGGTGCGAGGTATAGGCTCCGGATGGGAGGCACTTAACACAGGTAGTGTTAAGTGCTCAGGTAGGCTGCCTGAATGCTGTGGCCCCATGCCACTCCCGGAAGCGGCCAGCTGCTTGCACGTCTCTGCATGTCCCTGGAGGGAGGGGGACAGTGTGTCTCTATGTGCTGCCCACACCCGCAAGTACCACCCCCACAACTCCCATTGGCAGGTTTATTGTCAATTGGAGCTGTGAGGACAGTGCTGGGGCAGTGTGCAGAGCCACCTCCCCTCCTCTGTTAGGCCCCCTGTGTTAAAGTGGTCCTGCCCCTAACCCCCAACATCTGAGGGATTTTTTACCTTACGAAGTTGATATGTACAACTGTACAGGTCTAGGCACGTTGATATCTCTTCCTGGCTACATTCCATGTTGCTTACATATTGTGCAAGCACACAGACAACAACACTTGTCAAGCACCAGAATCAAAATGGAAAAAGAAAGCTAGAGTGTAACTACCTTTGTGGAGAAGGAAACAAGAAATATGCCATGTGTACAAGATGATACATTGCCAAGATTAATAAGCCTAAAGAGTGAGGGCACTGCCTTTTTACTGAATTGTTTACTGGTGATTAAGGTTGTAAATTACAGAAACAAAAGGGAGTGCACTGCTGAAGTAATTGCTGAAACAGTGGGATTTAACCCTGTTGTATCTTGCTATCTTCATGGCACAGTTCTTATGTTTCAGAACTCAGTACAGAACAAACAAAAAACTTAGTTGGAAAATAAAAAGCAAAAATGTTCACTGAGAACTGATCACTGATTTCACAAAAGATTTGGTGGACTAAGTAATAAAAAACTTCAAGCACATTTATTTGTCCAGATTTTGCAACCTGTTTACTCACTGCATACCAGGACTGTACAACTGTACTGGCACATTAAAAAGGTCAGTTGAAAGGGCAAATGCTTCTATTTATACAAGAGTGACTATTAAAATAACTTGTGCAGCCTTCCATAGAGAAGGCCTTTCATCGGCAATTATTACAAAATCAAGAGATCTTCATAGTGAAGCAAAACCCTTTGATGTTCTAACCATTGGACTGATTAATAGCCTCCTATTACATCAAAACTGCAGGCTCTCAGAACTTCTCCTCCTTCAGTTTTAAATCATGAGTTAACAACAACATATCCCTTCAGCATGTTGAAATGCCAGCAAATTACTACTGCAGTTTGATTTGAGTAAGTGAGGTCTTTTGAGGCACCCACAGCAAATCTGTGCATGTAAGTGTAACACTAGCTGCCCTTTCTTTGTCATTGCTTTTCTAACTGAAATGTCCACTGGACAGTACAGATCTGCAGTTTAATAATGATATTCTCTTCTGTTTGTGAAAAAATATCCAAGATTGTTTGTAGTACAAAAATGTCCAAATCAACTTGGATGATGATCTCCTCATATCTCAACCTAATTGAGATTGGTACTTGATAATATATAGATAGGACATCTTCAAGGGAAATGAGAATACTGTTAACCCTTTAATAGGTGGCACCTTAATTATTACTTTTTAAGAACTAGCAGTGTGTCTAGGCCTACATAGGGCATAAATATAAAGATTTCACAGACTCTGACGGCCTAGGCCCCTCCCCAACATTCTTTTTTAAAAGAAAATGTTTGTAATAATCCTGCGTCCCCCTTCCTACCTCAAGTTCAAGGAACCTAAAATTTCCTGGCATCTCATGTACCCAGTGCTGTGAACCAAAGTGTTAATCTGGCTCAGGAAGAGACAATTCTCTCATTAGCCTCTGGAGGACATTTTAGTTTCACCCCGTTTCAATTAAACAAACATTATTTTGACAGCTGATTCCACTTAGTTAGCAAAACTTCCTAGCATCCTTATGCTGATATCACTACTGGATCAAAGTGCATGTCTGAGTCTGAAAAAAAAAATTATAATTATTGTAAATCTTTAATAGGATTTAGAATTGACAGGATGTTATATATTAAAAATTCAGAGAGGATAGTAGCAAAGCATGCATGTTGAGATTTAACAGTGTGGAATAAATAACTCAAATAGTTGTTAATCCTCAATAAATATGGATTTACAAATTAATGACCATTTGAAACATACTAATTGTCTTCTTAAATACCATTATTCTTCATTAGGGACACCTATTTAATGAAAAAGCAGATTTAAAGTAATACTGCCGATAGTAACATAAAAGCAATGTATTACAAGTTTAAAGAATTTGATATAATGATAGATCTATATTATTTCATTCTCTCTGGCTGTCATTTATGAAAAGGCAAAGAAGTCTCAGAATGAATTATTTCACAAAGTCCCTCACAATATTCTTTGGTTTCCGCGGTGATATTCTCTGTTTTAGTTCCACTTGCCAGTAGGACAGTGTGCTGAGAGAGATAAAAAGATGAAGAACTTTATTTTTAGAACCAGTTTCTTTGCCCAGGAAAATGCAACACCAGGCACAGGGGTACCATTGTTAGTTTTGTCTGTGTTGTCCATTTAGATAGTTTAAAGCAGAAAGGCCTTGAGGAAACAAATCTTTGCAATTTGACTTGAAACATTAAGCTGTTTCCTATCTGAAGAAATGCAGCTGGTCCAGACCAACTTACAATATTGAAAGCCAAATTCAACCTGAAGTAACTAAAATGATGATCGACCTAAATCGAAAAAATATATCGAAAGGACAGAACAGGTCATGCTGGTGGGGGAGTGGCATTATATGCCAAAGAAAGCATAGAATCAAATGAAGTAAAAATCATAAATGAATCAAACATTACCATAGAATCTCTATGGATAGAAATTCCATGCTGTAATAATAGGAATATAGCGGTAGGGATATATTATTGACCACCTGACCAGGATGGTGATAGTGATTTTGAAATGCTCAGGCAGATTAGAGAGGCTATTAAAATAAAAAACTCAATAATAAAAATGGGGGATTTCAATTATCCTGGTATTGACTGGGTACATGTCACCTCAGGATGAGACAGAGTGACCAGATGTCCTGATTTTATAGGGACAGTCCCAATTTTTGGGTCTTTTTCTTATATAGGCTCCAATTACCTCCCCACCCCCGTCCCGATTTTTCACACTTGCTGTCTGGTCAATCTAGGATGAAATAAAATTTCAAGACACGTTAAATGACTGCTTCTTGGAGCAGCTGGTCCTGGAACCCACCAGAAGAGAGACAATTCTTGATTTGGTCCTAAGTGGAGCACAGGATCTGGTCCAAGAAGTGAATATAGCTGAACTGCTTGATAATAGTGATCATAACAAAAGTAAATTTAACATCCCGGTGGCAGGAAAAACGCCACAGTGGCCCAACACTGTAGCATTTAATTTCAGAAAGGGGAACTACACAAAATGAGGAGGTTAGTTAAACAGAAATTAAAGGGTATAGTGTCAAAAGTGAAATCTCTACAAGCTGCATGAAAACTTTTTAAAGGCACCACAATAGAGGCTCAACTTAAATATATACCCCAAATTTAAAAAAAAATAGTAAGAAAACCAAGAAAGAGCTACAATGCTAAACAACAAAGTCAAAGAAGCAGTGAAAGGCAAAAAGGCATCTTTTAAAAAGTGGAAGTAAAATCCTAGTGAGGAAAATAGAAAGGAGCATAAACACTGGCAAATGAAGTGTAAAAATACAATCAGGAAGGCCAAAAAATAATTTGAGGAACAGTTAGCCAAAGACTAAAAAATAATAGCAATTTTTTTTGAAGTACATCAGAAGCAGGAAGCCTGCTAAACAACCAGTGGGGCCACTGGATGATCAAGATGCTAGGAGCACTCAAGGACGATAAGGCCATTGTGGAGGAACTAAATGAATTCTTTGCATCAGTCTTCATGGCTGAGGATCTGAGGGAGATTCCCAAACCTGAGCCATTCGTTTTAGGTGACAGATCTGAGGAACAGTCCCAGATTGAGGTTTGGAGGTTAGAGGAGGTTTTGGAACAAATTGATAAATTAAACAGCAATAAGTCACCAAGACCAGATGGTGTTCATCCAAAAGTTCTGAAGGAACTCAAATGTGAAATTGCAGAATTACTGGCTGTAGTCTGTAACCTATTATTTAAATTAGCTTCTGTACCAGATGACTGGAGGATAGCTAATATGATGCCAATTTTTAAAAAGGGCTCCAGAGGTGATCCCGGCAATTATAGGCCTGTAAGCCTGACTTCAGTACTGGGCAAACTGGTTGAAACTATAATAAAAAGAACACTATTATCAGACATATAGATGAATATAATTTGTTGAGAGAGAGCCAACATGTTTTTAGTAAAGGGAAATCATGCCTCATCAATCTACTAGAATTCTTTGAGGGGGTCAACAAGTATGTGGACCAAGGGTATCAAGTGGATACAGTGTACTTAGATTTTCAGAAAGCCCTTGAAAAGGTCCCTCACCAAAGGATCTTATGGAAACTAAGCTGCCACGAGTAAGAGGGAAGGTACTCTCATGGACTGGTAACTGGTTAAGATAGGAAACAAAGGGTCGGTATAAATGGTCAGTTTTCAGAATGGAGAGAGTTAAATAGTGGTGTGCCTCAGGGCTTTGTAATGGGACCAGTCCTATTCAACATATTCGTAAGTGATCTGGAAAAAGAGGTAAACAGTGAGGCAGGAAAATTTGCAGATGATATAAAATTACTAAAGATAGTTAAGACCCAGGCAGACTGCGAAGAGCTACAAAAGGATCTCTCAAAACTGGATGACTGGGCAACAAAATGGCAGATGAAATTTAATGTTGATAAATGCAAAGTAATTCACATTGGAAAGCATAATCCCAACTATAAATATAAAATGATGGGTTCTTAATTAGCTGTTACCACTCAAGAAAGAAATCTTGGAGTTATTGTGCATAGTTCTCTGAAAACATCCACTCAATGTGCAGCGGCAGTCAAAAAAGGGAACAGAATAATGGGAATAATTAAGAAAAGGATAGATAATAGGACAGAAAATATCATGTTGCCTCTATATAAATCCATGGTACTCCCACATCTTGAATACTGTGTGCAGATGTGGTTGCTCCATCTCAAAAAAGATATATTGGCATTGGAAAAGGTTCAGAAAAGAGTAAAAAAAATGATAGGATATGGAATGACTTCCGTATGAGAAGAGATTAATAGGACTGGGACTTTTCAGCTTGGAAAACAGAAGGCTAAGGGGAGATATGATTGGGGTCTATAAAATCATACTAGTGTAGACAAAGTAGATATGAGAAGTAGTTAGCAACATTTCCTTAACACAAGAACTAGGGGTCGCCAAATGAAATTAATAGGCAGCAGGTTTAAAACAAAGGAATTATTTCTTCACACAACACAGGGTCAACCTGTGGAACTCCTTGCCAGAGGATGTTGTGAAGGCCAAGACCATAACAAGGTTCAAAAAAGAACTAGATAAATTCTAGGAGGATAGGTCCATCCCTGGCTATTAGCTAGGATGGGCAGGATGGTGTCCCTAGCCTTTTTTTGTCAGACTCTGGGAATGAGCGACGGGGGATGGATCATTTGATAATTACCTGTTCTGTTCATTCCCTCTGGGGAACCTGGCAATGGCCACTGTCGGAAGACAGGATATTGGATTAGATGGACCTTTGCTCTGACAGAACAGGGCCATTCTTATGTTCATATGTAATTCTTTCATACATTTATTCTTACATAAAATTTGGTAATACAGTTATAAATCTCCAACTTTCTTGACTGTTTAAGTGCCCAAAAGGTGCACTGTATAAAGTGAAGAGCACCGAAAAGTAACTGCAACTGAGTACTTAATTTAGATGCAAGTGTTATGGTGAACAATAGCAGGAGTGAACACTGTCAGTGAATCTTGAATTTACAATTCTACAACAACCTTAACAAAACACTTGAAAGTATGTTTCAGTCAAATTGTATTGTGTAGGGCAATTTAAACCATAACAATAACAAAAATTTTAATTTGTAGGACTAGATTAGAATGAAGAGACAAAAGGGAAATTTAAGATTCATCACTATAATTGATTAAGGGCCATAAACTGGCTCCAAATCTGTTCCTTTTGCACCACTCTGACAGCACATCCTGTTACCGAATGTGTCATTTCTTGGCTTGAAATTCCATCTTCAGACAAGAGCAGTGTCTCATGCCTACATATATTGACTTTTAAACTGCCTATTATAAAACATTATTTTTATCTGGTTAATAATTCTGAGAGAAGATGAAATAGGACTTAGTTTACATAAGTAAGATATATATGATTGTGGTTAAATCTTCTAAAACCCACTTATCTTGCCTTAGGTCAAATAGCAACTTTGTTTAATCCATACAAGTTCAAATATCCATTTAAACCAGACAGCTTCATTGACAGAGCAATCCATTACCTTGTAAGAACCCCATTTCTAATCTAACCTTTTGAAGAAAGGTCCTAAAATATGAACTATATTTTCTGTCTCTAGTACATGATGCAGACGTATGTCTGTGTGACAGCTCCCTTTTGACACCATTTCAGTGCTTTAATACCTACACCAAGTGACATTACTTTTCCCATAACACTAACATCCAGTTTATTCTTCTGACATTGTCTGAAATTTTTTGCCCAGCACTAATGGTGAGTGAAAATATGTAGAGTGAATAACAATCTCTTTTCACCAAAAAAAGGCCAATTTGTGTCAGACATTTTATAAAGTCATGTCAAATTTATCAAATTGTTTTGGTCAAACAAAGGGGAAAAATCCAAAAATGTCACAACATTCCATTTAGAAATCTTCAAAATTAAACATTTTGACTTGGACTGGAAATGTTTTGTCTCAAATTTCACTTCAATGTAATTGAAATAAGTTTCCAAAGGTAGTAAACATTTCAAAAGTGAAATGAAATGTATTGTTTTGGGTCAAATAAAATGTTTTGTTCATCCTCAAACATTCTTTATTTTATTTTTTGATTTAGCCACTCAACCTGAAAAATCAGTTATTTGCACAACTCTACTCACCATACCATAATCTATACAACTCTATGTTTTCACTGGAGATTACAAATTCTCTGGGGGCAGCAATTATGTTTTATTCTGTTTTCTGTATTTATCCATTGTACCAAATTATATAGAGACCCCACGCTGTTTCCCGCAGCTCCCATAGGCTGGGAACAGCAAATCGCAGCCACTGGGAGCTGCAGGCGGCTGTGCCTATGGACAGTCAACGTAAACAAAATGTCTCACGGCCCACCAGCAGATTACCCTGATGAGCCGCGTGTGGCCTGCATGTCATACGTAAAAATGGTCTATCAACTGCCAGGATAATTGAAACTTAAAAGCACACACAATCAGTTCTAGCCACAGTTTCTAGTGAGAAATGAAGGAAAAAAAATAAAGAGATCAGATAAGTTATAAAAAGCCTCCTAAAAAGACAACCATGTCACAGTGTAAAATTGAGAAAATGAGCGTAAAAAAATTAGAAATTAGTTTTTTGTTTACCCAGTCTGAGGCTATGTCTACACTTATGATGGCATGTAGAGTACATAGACTGCATACCCCCATAGTATGGATATACATAGCAGTGTAGAGGGTGAGGCACTGCTTTGGCAAGAAAAGTAAAGATGTGCCTGAACCTTAGGGTATGTACCCTACACAGCTCTCTGCATGCTCCATCAGTGTGTCTCCTTTCTGCATGGCTTTTTATTAAATATTATTATTATAGTGTAATGTCCCATTGCCTCCCTATTGCCAGAGTGTTTCCTTGCCAAAGGCTTTGGCATCTGCCTGCTGCTGGAGCCTTTCCTGCTGCAGAGAGCTAGCAGAGCCTTACCCCACCTCAAGAAAGGGCTCCAGCTGTGTGGAAAGGCTCTGGCATGAAGAGATGGCAGAGAAAGGCTCTGGTAGCTCCCCACTGCTGTAACATTTTCTTGCTACTTTGTCCCCTACCAGAGTCTTACACTAACACACGTAACTATACACCACAATGTGGAAGTGCCCTGCTTTTAGTGCAGCATGTAGTTACACGTACCCTATATGTTACCACCATAGAATAGGCCTGAGTAATTCTACTGAAGTCCTTTGTCTGTAAGTTCAAGGTGCCTAAGCAAAGTAGTCATCCCCACTCACTAGAAAGTGAATGACTGGAGGATCAAACTCATACCTTGATATTTATTGCAACTGTAACAAAACAAAATCTGTATTGATTGCTGTAAATGCTTTTTTTAAAAGATTACTAGGGTTGGAAGGGACCCTCAAGTCCAACCCCCTGCTCAAAGCAGGACCACAATCCCCAAATGGCCCCCTCAAGGATTGAACTCACAACCTTGGATTTAGCAGGCCAATGCTCAAACCACTGAGCTATCCCTCCCCCTAGGCCTGATGCATGTGATTTAGCACATCAGATCTCCTCAGGTGTTAGATACAGTCTTTGTGCCCTGATGCAGATTCACAATAAAAGAGAGTGAAGGTATTGTAGCCATCACTTTCTGTTAGGATTTTCTTCTGGGGGCAATTTTAAATTGCTTTAAGGAGTCCCACCAGGAGAAACTGCTGAGCAAATACACTGACTTTGTAAACAGAACTACTCAGTTAATCATGGTAGAACCTGGCCCGTTGTTTTTAGACCATCATCATGAAATCTGACAATGCAATGTCCAAAAAAAGATATGCCCCTTCTTTTGACCTCAACTGCACTTATAGGAGAGAGAGAGAGAGAGAGACTTTCTCTTTAAAACACATTAGATTTCAAAATCAAGACCTAATTCATGCTACTTTAGGTCATACATTTTAAAAGATTTTTGGCAGATGAGGAGCCTGATCCAAACCTCACTGAACTAATTGAAAAGTTTCCCCTTTAATTAGCTGTGGATCAGGCTCCACATGAATGATGGGAATTTCTACAGATGCCCATGGAGGGAAAGACATCATTGCTATAACTGGTACAAAAGAAACAAAATGCTAAGAAAACAAGTATGTGTAAGAGGACACAGTACAACATCTGTAATTCATAATGTGCCTGCTGCATCTTTGATTACTGCTATAAGGAACGCAATTTTTGTAAATGTGAACACAGAACTGAAAAAAAAGAGGATAATAGGCCCCTCATAGCTGAACTTTGACTAGAAGGATATGCGCTTTAAATTACTTCAAAATACTTTATACTCTGGATTCACCAAGCCAACTATAGATGATACCGTGATTTTGAACATCTTCATTCTGAACAGTCACTGGAATCTGTCACTGATGTCATACAATGAAAGTGATCTTTCATTTTAAAAACTTGGGGGGGTGAGGAAGGGGACAGCAATCAAAAAGAACGAGAAATAATTGCCTAATTCTTAAGCACTAACACCCAGAATAAAACATGACTTTGAATAAAAGATAAAATTGTTCATTCACTACACAGCAGTAGCCTGATTTTTGCATTTGAATTTAACAGGAAGAGTGTGATCTAGAGATGAATGGACATGGGAACAGGATCTCCCAAATTCAAATCTTGGCTCTTTGAATGAATCATTGGGCTGCCTTGAGATATGCCACTTGACCTCCCTATCTGTGTCTACACTAGAACATGGAACTTATACTTGAAATGGCAGGATAGAAATGATTGAAGCATAGACAGTTCAGTGCAGTCATACTAGCCATATGGAATCCATTAAGGAACACTTGCATATTTGCCTCACATCCATGATAGCAGTGTTCTAAACTGCTCCAGTAGCAAAACTCTCTGGATATCCAATGCACAGTTACTTGCACAGCTTCCAGGAACAGTGGATTCTGGGATACTTTAAAAGGCCACAGGGTGCACTGTGGAGCAGTGCAGGTAAACACTAGTTGAACCATTTCTACTTTTCTTTGTTTACACTGGAAGTAAATCAGTTCAGATTGAACCATTCTAGAACTGTTGAAAGCATGAGTAAAATGGGTGAGGCACTTGTGTGTTTATATAGGTGGCTTATAACTAGTCTATGGGCCTCAAATGATATGTCTAGAGAAATGTGGGTTTTTTAGTTTCCGTTTTCCACTCTATAAAAGAAAGGGCTAAACTTACTTCAGAGATAATTGTGGGGATGAATTTCAATGCCAACTAACAGTAACATTCCAGACCATAAAACTCATTAAAATGAATTCAAGATTTTTTGATTTTTGTTTTTAAACTTTTAATAAAGTTATCTCTACTACATCAGTGTTTTCTTTATTTTCTTGCCAGAAGCTTCACTCCTCTACTGTGCATACCCTGCAAACATTCCCTAATGATGCTTTCCCATCTTGGCTGGCAGTATTCCAAGCTTCAGGACATCTTATTAACAGCTTTCTGTTCACAGTGAAACAAAATACCATCACAAAATCTAGCACAAGTTTGTTGTTTGTCAGTGGGTGTTATTGTAATTCGGAGAATATTGGTGTGACTGTGGCTGAGAATATTTGCTTTGGATACTTAGACATTAAATATATAACAGCTTTGGGAATAAATAAATAAAAGCAATTTTGAAAGGTCAACCTGATTAGAGTGGAGATATCCTGGAGTGCATCAAACTTGGTGTTTGTTGTAATTAATGAAGATTCATTCATAAAGCTGGAGTATTCCACTGTTAATCCATTATACCCAATGATAGATGATCAGGAATATGCATAGTGGTTGTTGTGATGTCTTTTTTAACATGATGTTAGACAGAAGGAGTCATCAGTTCAGCATTGAACTCTGGGAGCCAATACACTGCAGACTTTGGAAAAGGCCCACAGAAGACGAGAGGGCAGAATGGGGCAGCAGAAGGTATCTGTCACCTCTTCTCTACCAGGGGCCCAAAAAACCAGCATATCTCTGGAAGTGGGTAGAGCTGTCCAGGTAGGGAAATAAGGTGAATAGAGAATGCACTGATTCAATACAACCCTTCACTTGTGGTGGAGATTAAAGTTCCCTTTAAGGTAGTTGTGCAGTCACCTTCCTCAGGTGAATGACCCTGGGAACAACAATCCAGATTGGCACAATTTGCATTTCTCTGCACCATCAGACGTGAACACAGCCATGCCTTCTGTGAGCAGTGAGGAGACATGGGACTTAGAAGCAGTACTGCATGGAACTTTAACACACACAAAAAATCCTCAAAACTTTTATGTTTGATTATAAATCAAACCAAAGCTTGGGACAGATTTGTAAAAAAAGTTCAAAATTCCTCCAGCAAGTCTTGGCCCAATTTTGAGCACTCCTTAATTATTTATGTTTATGCTTCAAAAACCAAATGAAACTTTCATATGGTCAAGACACAAGAATGGCGAGACCCAGCTGGCTGTTAACTTTCACTCTAAATTCCTGAGCTCATTTTAACCCTCAAACTCAAAGCCCAGGTCAGGGACTGAAACTGAAAAAAGGATTTGCATGAACTACTATCAGTTGCACTAGCTCTAGTTATAGCAGGATAATATTTCAAGGCAGTCTGTAAATGAAAAAATTAATTGGTTACCCTGAGCATACCTCACTTGAACAATTCTAAATTTGAATCACCTACTTCAAAAATGGAACCTTCTTTTTGATGTTACTAAACAAAATTTCTGCAGTATATATTATGACAACCTGTAGTGTTTTAGGCCACCATTGCAGAATATTTTGGTACTTTTTTTTTTTTTAAAGAAAAGAATGGTCATAGAATTCCCAGTGCAGAGTAGACATGGGGTGTAATCCATCTCCATTGAACTCAGCTGGAATTTTTCCACTGAACTTAATAGGAGCTGAATCTTTCTCTACGTGTATGTGGTCTCGAGTTCAGGATTGAAGGTGCAGATGGAGAGCTTGTTGACTCACTCCCTAAACTGCCTCACTTATAGCAGGTTTTTGAGGAAGCCATTCATAGTTTGGAGTTCTAGTTCAGACCTCATACAAACCAATTCAAAATAACACTAACTAGACCAAACCAGAGGATCATAAGTCCCTTCTGGACTTAAAAATCTATGAAGATATGAAACCTTAGGAAACATCGCAGGCTGAAATTGAAGTTTTTTGATGGTATGAATTAGTTTACATAAGTAATCTCAGATCTATGTGCCCCAAACACACTTTTCTCCATCCTTTGCTTGCACTTAATCCATTGCCTGAACAATATCATCTGGGCCAGCTGCTGCCACACACTGTCACTTGTATGTTTGGAGAAGTTCATGGAACTAATTCTGGATTCTGCATATATAAGATCAGGGGAAATTTCAGAGGACACAATAGATCATGATATCATGTAAAATAGTCAATTTTCTCCAAAGACTTCATATAGTGAACTGTCTATGGGCTGACAGTATCTGATAAGCAATGATCAGAGGAGCTTGCTTTCTAGAATGTGTTTGAACCTTGTTCTTATGGTCTTGGATAGATCTAGGTCTTTCTCCCTCATTATGCTTTTAATACAGGCCCAAGACTCCGTATCATGAATATAAAAACCAAGCTACAAAGTTACAACTGAAAGAACACTACTCCTTTGCCATTTAAAATGTATTTAGTGTCACCATGAAAAATTCCTATAGAAATCAATTGAACAATCCAAGGTAAAATGGCCCTTAATTAAAACTGAGCTTTGTGAAATTATTACAGTACCTTTAAAAGAATAGGAATTTGCAAATTTGATCAAGGGCAAAATATTATCACCACCACAATTCAATAAAGATTATTCTGTGCCAAGATGATGAAATTTCAACATCATGCAAATTTGTGACTTGACTAAGAAACATCAATATTCAGATAAAAAATGGTGATGCTTGTCAATCTTTTGTTTTCATTGAAGGCAGCAAGAGTGCAAAATGATTCATGAAAGCAATAATTAACAGCAGGCTCTGCAAGTAAGTGAAAACATAGAGGCATATAAATAGGCTGGGTGACTTCATATGGTTCCAAGCCTGTTTGTTTATTTATTTATTTATTTATTTTAAAAGAGATAATTTGTCCGCTGTAGTCACTGCCATTAAATCCCTCACATTTGTTGTTAGTGTGTAATTAATGTTATCATAGTAATAACTATACTACTGGGCAATTTTTTAACTCTAAAAAAATCAAAATTTATAATGTGCAAGTAGAACTTAGTTCCAGATTGTGAGTTTTATGGGGGTCATTTTGTCTGCCAAATGCTGCTCAGACACTACAGCTGACTAGCAATTAATACAGCTGGTGGGGAATTTTTGTTTCTCTTATTGTTTTTATTGGAAAATTAGGATTTCATTTCACAACCAAAACTGTTTTCTGGAAACTTATCAGTTTCAACAGGAACATTGCTCAGGTCTGTGGTGGAATTTCTGGTCAAAACCAGGAGAACATGCACAGTCCCCCCTAAAAATAGCCAACAGCCCAGGCGTTAGGATGTTCACCTAAAATATGGGAGACCCAGGGTCAAGTCCTATCAGATTTCAAGTGGGATCTCCCAAGCAAGTGCCCTAACTGCTGGACTCTTAGCTATTCTGGGACAGGCTTCTCTCAATTTTTTCAGGAACGATTTAAAAATGTCTCTGTTTAAGGCTGATGAGGAATGAAACCAAATACCAAAGCTTCAAAAGTTTTCATTAACTTGGAATTCTTGTTTCTGGCCCACCCTACAGTTAACCTGGACTGCTTCATTTTAGTTAAGTGTATCAGACCTGAACTGTGCTGAGGTTATCTGAGGCGGAAATAGCTCTTCACATCACAGCAGTTGTATGCTTCTGATGAAATAAGATGGCTGAAATTACAATGCAAAAAATTTAATGGACAAAAACCTCAGCTAATTTAAAAAGGCACTATGTAATTTGCTTGAAAAGTACATCTTGTTATTCAGAATGCACTTCTATTTTATAATATATCAGAGCAGTATTGCCACCTTCAAACTAATCACTAGTTGAAATGTATAAACGCTTTTCCTTACTTACAGTTTTTCTTTTGGATCTATTTAAAACGCATTTTTAAAAAAGCCCCCTGATATTACATTGGATTAAAAAAAGTGTTTTTATAAGACAGCACATAGCCAATGATGTAAGGTCCATAACCTGCACCCACTGGAATCAACTGGACTTTTGTTATTGACTTTGATGAAATACAACTGTAGCCCAGTTGAAAAAAAAATGTACTAGCAGCAAGTAGAAGATAAATATTTTTTATTATTTTGAATTGATATTTTCAGAGGATTTTAAAATAAAAAAAAAAATTACAAGCCATGCTGCTAGTTTGAGAATATCTTTCTGGAATACCAGATCAATCATCAACATTTTATTTTGCTTGAAACAAGTTATTTCAACGACTCTTTTGCTCGGGGATTACTGATCCAGTGTGTGATTAGCATTTTAGATGAAAATGTGTTCCAGGCTATTGTACATTGTTACATTATAGCAGTATAATGGTTTAGTAAAACACAATTTAATTTGTTGTAAAGCGTTAGTAGATTAACCTGAAAATTGTTGGCTGAATCAGCTCTATACTATGTGGCAAATCTGTAACCATGGAAACAAAATTGATATTTTAATACTTACACTATGGAAATCATTAAGGTGCACACCAAATAGTCATTTCACAACACTGGAGTAATGGGTGTGTGTATATATTCAAGCCATAAAATGGACCTTAAAATATACAAGAGTCTCTCAGATATTAGTGAGCCATAAGGAATATTTTTAAGTAAGTAGAAATGCTAAGCATGTCTGGTAATTGTACTAAAGCTGATCCTTACAGCTGGTTGTATGTTTAATAATAATCCTTTCAGTATGATAAGAGTTACACTGTTTGCCTTTGTTATCATTCAATAGCTTTATATTGATTCTTGTAAGCTGAAATGGACTCCTTGGTTTCTTTAACAAATAAAGAGACGATCTGGCTGTTCATGATTTATGCTAGTTTTCAGGTCATTGAATCAGAAGAGATTTGTTCTACTAAAATGAACAATTAACAATAGAATTTCAAAATAAGGAACATGTTCCCCAATCCCCTCCTTGCTTGAGTGCACTTTGAAAGGGCTCTGGTCTAAAATTTGCTTTACTTGTAATCTATTTATTAGAGATTTGAGCACCATTTGATAGAGAATAGTGTTATGTCCTTCTCATGTTCAAATTACTATTTTGCATTTTGGTATCTTTCCAGGGATACAAGAGAGAAATGTCTCTTATTGACTATGGCGGGCAGGAGAAGGCAGAGAAGGTAAATGGTAAATTGCAGATATTGGCTTTAAATTGCTTGTAAATTTTGAATAGAAATGAATTCTTACATGAAAGCTTCTTCTCACCCCACAAAACCCAGAAGCATTAGCTTGCCCATTAGCAGTAGTACAAAGAAGCACCTTGCTTCTCTCTGATTTTGGCAAAGTAAGAGGACTCACACTTTCACAGATAATCTGATTTTGGACAATTTCTCCAGTGTTTTATACAACAAGCAGCTTTTCTTCATAATTTAAATACTCATGTCTTCTATTTCTACCTTCCCTAATAAAAACGTGTTTTCACCAATGCCCTGAAGAGTCTTTGTGTTTCCTGAGGACCTCTGTAAAATATGCAGGGGTTAATGCAACAAGACTACACGTTGTTCCATACACAAGCCCCTATTGATGTGTAACCCAGTGATCCAGCTCAACTGGTAGTAACATTATTGGGGCAAATGTAAGTAATGGGGATAGATATTAATTGTGCTCATAATGGATTGTGAAGATGAATACATCTCCCTCCACATACCCCCCATCTGTGAAGAATTTATGATGCTACCAGCAACCAAGTCAGAAGATTTCTGTGCAGCAGAATTAGCAGCAGCAGAATGGTTATACTGTATTGATGGGGTGTCTTTACTGACCAAGAATTGAAGCAATTTTTGTACCAATGCTAGAATCCACCATAGTGGTAGTAAGAAGGGAATTGCATGCCAAGGGCTTATTTATTTACAGAAGAGGTTCCTAATTTGGACACCTTCCTTCCATTTCTTGATCATGAAGGCCACTTTCTATTCACAAATACATTCAATCCCTGAGGTAATTACAGCAATTGCTCATTTGGAAAAAAAGTAAATTTTAGCTGATATTTAATGCAAATAGTCAGCTGGAAAAAGCAGGAGACAGAATCATATGACCAGCCTGGCAATCTCTGTGTTAGGGGTAAAGTTGAGGGGTAAAGTTGTATACAGTCCCGCACAGCCCTAGAAGCAGGCAAACAAATTGGGATGAATAAAGCAAAAGCTAGTGAGGCAGTATACAGTTGCCATGTAAATGGGGCACTTGGGCAGTTGGGGGGCAAAAAAATTGCAATAAAAATCAAAAATTCAGATCAGTTGGCCCATTAGATAGAAATACCAGCAAGTATCTTTATAGTTGCCAAGGCAACAAGAGGCCTCAGCCTGAGCCTTAGAAAGGGTCAGTTATAACTGCATAGTCAGGCAGATGAAAGATTAACCTCTTTCACAGATTCAGCCCCAGAGTTGCTATCATAGTGCTGAAAATCTTCTAAATAATAAACAGAAGCTACAGCTGGTTATGGAACATAGTCTCAAACAAAGCTCTAACCAAATCCATCCATCCCATTATAGGTTCTAACAAGGTGAAGCTCACTACAAGGGCTGAAGTGCTCAGATATTGTGATAGGTATAACATTCCTGACAGATAGCAAAACAAGCACACAGACATTATACAAAAATATGGCCATAGACACTCTGCTCTCAGGGTTCAAGCAGAGCAAAGAGACTAGCCTCTACATGTCACTGGATGGATGCAGGTTTCATAACAAGATGGCAAAGTGTTCTGCTGCAACAATGACTGGTAGGTACAGTAACACAGTAGCTGTGAAATGAAGACAAAGACAGCAGTGCCACATCAGAAATCTTTCCAATTTTCCCTGGCTAGTGAAAACAGCCCATCCAGAGAATTTTATTTCTGCCAAGATTTTTTTATGCACTGATCATGTCTTCACTACTACATCTAGACCCTTCAAAATCGTCTTAAAGCAGAGCACAGAGATACAATACGGTATCCCTGTTTAAACTGACTTTTTGAGATTTACTCATGTTTCGAGCACATGTGACAAGATCATTCTCATACTGATATTCCCTCTAGTCCTTAAAATCAAAAGCCGTACTCTTAAAGATGGGGCTCATGTCTGGCTTTAAAACACACATAGCTGAGAACTAATTTAAGCAAAGTGTCCCTTGATTATGCTGCAAATCAACATATAGCAGAAGAATGCATCTGCATACAATCTTGTCTCTATATTCTGTATAGTAACACAAAGTGAAGTGCACTTCATCAGGAGGTTAAATATGGACTATTTGTGCACAAAACCTGCCATAATGAAAATAATCTTTCCAGGGTCAAGACAACATTTCTAGTATTAAACCACAACGTACCTATACCCATTCTCCACACAGTAGGTTTAGAAAGATGTCAATATACTGCAAGGGTTCCTATTTTTTCAGGTTACAGTAGATAGCTCTTTCAAAAGTCGATATTGGTACTTTTGGTCATTTCAAAGTAGCCTTGGCCCCTGAATATGTAGCGCAACCCTTTAATCAACATCCCATGAGAAGTGTTTCCAGACACTATCTGCACAGTGACATTGCCCAGGATAAGCGAAAAGTGCAAATCCAAATGAAGCAAGCACCAAGAAGTATGAGAAAATCCTGATGCATGCTCAGTGAACAAGGAGAAGCCAATTCCTTTTATTAAGGCCTTCACTTTGGAGTGGTGAGTTCCATCAGTAAGCATATAGGAACCATAAGAGAGGCCTTCTATAAATCTAAGAATATAATTGCGGGAAAGGCATGGTACATGGACTTTGTAACCAAGGGAAGTACTTATTTATTACATCACATATCATGGATAACTTAGCTGATATCCTGCCACTCATCTGTTTAGGCTGATATTTTGGTCAGTGTGGAACTCAACCTCAAAACAGCTTCCTTACTCCCATATTCACCACTGTGATATGATTATGATATGTTTTGTACAAAGTATGTATTATGAGGTATCATTTAAAAAGTCTTGGCCTGTTGAACATTACTATCTTTTGGATTGTATGTACTATAATTGTATGTGAAGTTATGAAGTATTGCTCTATGTTTGTTACTAAAATATGTGATAAGTGGAAATGCCCACAGCTAGCCTTTCAGTGATGAGAAAGGAGCAATGAACACTGACAAAACTGATTTACATCAGGATGAGCCAGACATGTCTTGATGGCCATCAAGAAGAATCCACTTTCCCAGAGACTCCTCAGAGATGACATGTACACAGTGGGGGCTACCTAACTCCCTTCATCACGGCAGACATCTTTCTAGCACCTGGAGAGAAAGTATAAATGAAAGTTGATGCCATCATCATTTGGCCTCTCTCCTCCCCCAGATCAACACCTGGAAGATTGTCTGTAAGGCAAAGACTTTGACCTGGGGAGATTGGTCCCAGGCTGACAAGAGAATTCAGCCTGTGTATTAAGATCTGTAAACTGCCTGCAACAGTCAATGGGGTGAGAAAAGCTGGTTGATTCAAATCTTGCATAGTCTATTAAAGTTAGAATTTAGACTGTGATTCTGTTTTTATTTTTTATGTAACTAACTTTGGCCTCTGTGCCTAACATTTATAATCACTTAAAATTGATCTTCCTGTAGTTAATAAAAATGTATTTTAATATTTTATACTTACCAGTGAGTTTGTCTAAAGTGTTTGGGGAATCTGCTCAGATTACAAAGGCTGGTGCATGTCCACTTTCCTTAGATGAAGTGGCAAATTAATTAATGATCTTGCACTGTTCAAGAGAGGGACATAACTGGGGGGCAAGACTTGGAGGCTTAGGAAATTGGCTGGAGTCTCCCTGTGTATAATTCACTAATGCCTTAAAGAAAATCCATGCAACTCAGCTGGGTGTGTGCCTCCACATGTTGATGGTTGAGTGATCAGGGCATCTGGAGGGGGTTGCTGCTTGTCACTGGCATAGTATTGTGAGATACAGATGAGGATGAAGAGTTTAAGGGGACTCAGTGGACCCACAGTGCCAGGTTATACCCCAGAGGTATGTCACAGTCAGAGCAATGTGCCCAAAGGTAAACAACCTAATTGCCTACATAGCCTAAACAATATAAGTCTCTAAGGACTTATGAATGCTTTCAATCAGTGATGTTCAACTCCAAGGACTCTCCCAGGACCAAGGCAGACAGAAGGTATTGTGCAAGTGAGCCAATAGGCAGCCATCTTGCAGCTGAAAACAAATCTATAGCTGTGAGCAGATTCACATAGGCGATTGTACTATAGAGCAGACTTCATCAAGGCTGAATATTTTAGCCAATATCCCTTTTACTTGGCCAGTTAACATACTGCATGAAGCTGTATTTATAGCTGGTAATTATGATAGTGTCATGTTTATGCTCCCATCATTCACAGGTAATGCAAGTGTTTAGTGTGAGTGATCAAAGGGCAAGTGCTAATGATGGCATGCATTAAACATCCATTTCAACATCTTACACACTGCAAACATCCATGCTACATGTTCAGGGAAATGAAGGGGCTGCCAGATAGGGCATTAGGATGACAGATCAGGAGTGCACTTTGTGTCTTGTTGCACAATCGCCTTCAGGCAATAAGATCCAGCAATACGTTGATTGAAGTGTAAGTTGCCCTTTTAGGCCTCAAAGTCCTGATGTCTGCGCTAGCTGCTAGGTAGGAAAAACACATGCAACACTTGAATGAGTCAAGTGTCCCAGTAGAAGTGCTGCAAAAAGCAACACACAGTTCACTCTATTCACCACCAAATCTACTCTAATGTCGTGGATTGTACTTTTTATGAGTCCATGCAATGTAATCCCATAGTCCATATGAGCACTCCATACCCCCTAATAATGGAACAGAAATCTGATCCATCCAGAAGAGGGTACAGGACCAGCAAAATCTTTAACTGCACCTCTGGAGCTGAGCAATAGTGGCAGAATATGGTGGAGCTGGATTTTATATCATATCCTCTGTTCCATGAAGAAGATGAGCTGCCCTGACCAAACCACACCCACACTAGAGACTGTGCAGGAGCCCTGTGATTTGGTAGTTCCCTGGAATGCTAAGTGCCATAGGACAAGTGGTTGCTGAGCTTATGAAGAAAAATCTGGATACTATAGCAGGGATTGGTGAAAAATATGATAGGATTTACACCTCATGTGCATGAATGGCAAAACCTGTCTTACTTGTGTGTATTAGGGAGGAATGTGGGTAATGTGGGTTGTGGAAAGGAAGAGGAGATTAACTGGAAGTACCTATCCTGTCCTAGAGATGCCACACATTATGTGTGGAGATATAATCAAGTTAAGAAAATGAAGATAAAAGAAGAAAACAAAGAACCCAAACTTAAGATAAAAGAATTTGATTTTAAAGTGGCAAATGAAAACAAGTAGATCAAGAAGGTTCTTGGGAACAATACAGTAACTAATGCTCTGCCATGATAGAAAGCATTACATTTCCCTGGAAATTTCAATTAAAATAAATATTGCCTCATTTTAACTTTGAGTTTGGCTTACAAATTAATAAAAATAATGCCCAGCTCTTATATAGGGCTTTTCATCAGTAGATCTTAAAGGAGCAAAGAGTCCTGTGGCACCTTACAGACTAACAGATGTTTTGGAGCATGAGCTTTCGCGGGTGAATACCCACTTCATCGAAAGCTCATGCCCCAAAACGTCTGTTAGTCTATAAGGTGCCACAGGCCTCTTTCCTGCGTTTACAGATCCAAACTAACATGTCTACCCCTCTGATACCAGATCTTAAAGGGTACATGTACACCACAGTGAGTCTCAGAGTCCAGGTTCACAGACTTGGACTCATGCTATGGAGCTCAAAACACATGTGGGTTGGGCTCTGAAGCCTATTCCTCTCCATTTGCTTCAGAACGTAAACCCAACCCTGAACGTCTACACAGCTATTTTTAGTGTCATAGCATGGCCTGAGCCCAGACCTGAGCTTTAATACTCACTGCCCTGAGATGATGATTGTGTAGACATATCCAAAGGGTTTTATCGAGGACATCAGTATCATTATGACAGTATTATAAATTGCATATATTATTGTGCACATTTTAACAGGACATCAGCTGTGTCTCATTCTATTCCTTTATAATTATAATTGACACATTTATATTTGAAAGGACAATGAGAACAAACAACTGAGGAAGTGTATAATTTAATCCAAACCATCCTAATCCTGAAGGCCAAATTCTGGGACCTTCATTCTTATAGAAAATAAAAAGGCTATTCAAAATGAAACACCCCCCGCACACCTCCCATTTATACAGTTAAAAGTTATATACAATTCCTCATTTTTCATGCAACAAGAAATATTTAATCTACCCCACTGGGGACAGCGGGGGCTGGAGGGAAATACACATAAGTGGAGATCATATAGCTAGTGCTGTACATGTAATTAGAAAAGGTTAATTACTTTTACTACTCAGTAATTTACAGCTTCAATAAGTGCTGCCTGTTCAAGGCACTTGCTTAAAAGATTTCAGTTCTGTAAAATTAACCTTTTGTTAAAAATATCCCCATAGTACCAGGCAAAGTGAATTATTGCCCAAATCATTATGTGAGGTTATGTATTTTCTCTATTATTCTGTTGTTTCAATTTTCTTTTTCTTCTTCCCCCTCCCCCACTTTCCCTGATAGAAAGCCCTTGTGTCTCTTCAATCACCATACACATGAAATGGCTTGCATGGGAAATAAAGAAACAAATCAATAACATTATGAAATGCAGGTTTTAAAATTTCCCTAATTGTGTTCAGTTCAGAAAAGAAATATGTTTCACAATCAAAGTGCTAAAGGAAAATTTAATTGACTGGGGGCTAGGGATAGGAATATATTTTGTATGAAATCCACATTCATATAATTGCTTTAATTTCCAATTTTTTGTATCATGAAAGTAAATCTAGATTGCATTGCAGCTTTCTCCTAGAAATGGTCTGTACATGCATATTATAAAGAGAATAGGTTATATACACACACACACGTTAGCTAGCTAGATGGCTAAACAGACAGC
This sequence comes from Gopherus evgoodei, assembly GCF_007399415.2. NCBI lineage: Eukaryota > Metazoa > Chordata > Testudines > Testudinidae > Gopherus > Gopherus evgoodei. The sequence continues at coordinate 288,133,702 of NC_044322.1, read as the reverse complement.
TATAGATAAATCTATCTCTTGGACCCCAATCAGCTTGTATTCTTTCCAAGAATGTCTTATTCTTCCTCATAGAGATTAAGATTCTCTTTGGTTAATGAAGGATATAATCTCATTTAACAGCATGAGAAATTGCATTCAGGGATAGGTGAGCACTAAGTTGGTATGATGGAAAAGATTCAGATATCAGTGTTATTCACTGAGCAGCTCCCTAAATAAAATACAGTCTTGTCCCCTTTCTTTTATTGAGAAAACAGGTGAAAGTTTAGAGCCAGGAGTCTATGTGTGAAAGACTTTGATCTGCTCTGAATTATGTCATAGAACCTCAGAATGGGTTCAACAAAATAGAATTTGGCATAGGGGTTGTCATTGAACATACATATGTTTTCAGTGTGATTACATGGCTTTTTATACCCTGGACCCCAATGCTTACTGCAGCAAGGGTATCAAGGCTGATTCCCCACTCTGGCTCTTCGAGTGCAGAAGGTGGGGGTCTGCAAGAATTCTAAAAAATAATATTGGCTAATCCAGGCTGGTATTAAACTCCCAAGGTTACCACTTCTCTCTGACCTTGGTTGGGTAGATGCTGCCACCACCCAAGTGCAAAAAACCCCTTTTGACTCAGGAAGGTGCACTTGGGAATTCCTCCCTGTGGGGAATCCTCAAGCCCTTTCACCACCACCACTGTCCTGTGGAAGAGCTGAGAAAGAAAACAAAGGAAATCAGCTGTTGCCACCAGCAAATTAAACAGCATATGCACGGACCTCTTAGGACACACACACACAAAAAAAACAATCCTGTTCTTTAAAAATGTACATTTTATTAAAAACAAAAAGAAAGAAAATACATATGGAACTTAGGTTATTGCTAGATTTTAAAAAGCAAATAAAATAATTAAGCATCTAGAATGATTTTCTTAAGGTCCAGCTTAATGGTTACAAGCAAAACAAAAGCATTTGGGGGTTAGCACAGAGGAGTCGACAAGCCTTACAGAAATAAAAGAGAGAAACCTAATTGCATCTTCCTAGACATTCTCTGATCTACTTACATATCTGGGGTTTCAGATAAATAGTTTCTAGGTATGATTTGATGATTTTTCATACCTGGTTTAAAGCTTCTTACAACATTGCTGCTCTGTGTCTCCTTTCTCCAGAGAACAACAGACAGACAGACAGGTAGACAAAGGGAAAGTTTTTTCCCAATTTTAAAAAGTTCTAGCCCTCCCATTGACTGTTTTGGTCAGGTGCCGACTCCCTTCCTTTTACCTATGGACTCATTTAACCCTTTACAGGTAAAGCAAGTAGACAACAGCTACTAAGAAGGATTTTGTAGCTAACTGGCTGGCTGGGTTTCCACCTGCATATCCACCAATATAATATATGCCATCATGTGCCAGCAATACCCCTCTGCTATGTACATCGGCCAAACTGGACAGTTCCTACATAAAAGGATAAATGGACACAGGTCAGATATTAGGAATGGAAATATACAAAAACCTATAAGAGAACACTTCGGTCTCCCTGGACACACAATTGCAGATTTAAAGGTAGCCATCCTGAAGCAAAAAAACTTCAGGACCAGACTTCAAAGAGAAACTGTTGAGCTTCAGTTCATTTGCAAATTTGACATCATCAGCTCAGGATTAAACAAAGACTGTGAATGGCTAGCCAACTACAAAAGCAGTTTCTCTGTCCTTGGTGTTCAAACCTCAACTGCTAGAAGAGGGCCTCATCCTCCCTGATTGAACTAACCTCGTTATCTCTAGACTGATTCTTGCCTGCATATTTATATCTACCTCTGGAAATTTCTATTATATGTGTCTAACAAAGTGGGTATTCACCCAGGAAAGCTTATGTTCCAATACGTATGTTAGTCTATAAGGTGCCACAGGACTCTGTCACAATTTCCATAAAGTGGTTCCTGAAATACCATAATTTCCCCTATACATAGAAATCCAGTATTTTATGATTTCAGTGGCATTTTAGGATATATCCTGTTTGCATCATTATACTAGGATGCTGCCCTTATTAGGGTATCCAGTATTGGCTTAGTTCCCTGAGAGAGTTTTAAAAAAGGGTAAAATTAGAACTTTTCAAATATTCAGCTCTATTTTTTATTATAAAATTGCTTGAATTTTAAAAAGCTGCTTCAAATAAAAAATAAGTATACAAAAATCTAACAGTCAGCCAATCCTCTTGTGAAAAGTTTATAATTATTCAACAGTAATAGTATAATGCTTTATATGTTTTGCATCTGGTAAGTTATTAGAAATAGACTTTGTAGTATGTGGAGTACTGGCACAATTATCTCCAATTGTTAATATGATTTGTTGAGCAAAAAGCACAGCAGTTATTGAGTTTCAGAATAATCTATTTCAGCTATGATTGTGGCAAATTCTTCCTAAAGGAAAACTTCTGAAAATTAACAATGTTGCTCAGAAAGCAAATTTAATCATGATTTGTTGTCACTACTAGTGTTTGTGGGTGGAATTTGCTTGTTGATTAATTTTGCAAATGCTTCTGACTTTTTCTTAAGCTACACACAAGTTACAGAGACAACATTCTGGAAAGACTGGTTCTTTCCTGTTGGAACATTACTATTATGAAATTTCTTCTCTATAATTTTTCCCTTCTATTCTACGTAAATTTTCTTGGTTGAAAGAGAAAGCGTGACAGAGCATCATTCACCAGCCCAAATGCCTAGAATTATTTTTCTCTATTTACATAGTGTGTTCTTACAAAGATGATCCCCTGAGACAAAGAATGAAACCATGATGCTTTTTATCTTGGGGATGGGGGGAGGAAGAATTTACCAGAAAACAAAACAAAACCAATCACAAGTTATATAAATCTGGACTAATTACCTAAGGGTATATCATCCCTCTACTTTTTCCCCACGGAGAAGCTATAAGGATTGGAATACCTATTTCTTGGTCCTGAAATCTGTTGGAAATGAGGAAGGAAGGATTGATGTCATCTGTAATCATCCCTCACTCTTTCTCATGGAAACTGCCCTGTGTGAGTAGCTTCCCTTTCATGGGTTTGAGGGAGGTTATCTGTGTGATAAGAGGTTAGACTTGGGGGAAGGGATACCCTATTCTCTCAATAACTCCCTGCAGATCAAAAGGCCTTTTTTTCTTGCATCAGCAAGAATTTAAATTAGAGCTGTCAAACAATTAAAAAAATGTTTGTGATTGATCACAGTTTTAATTGCACTGTTAAACAATAGAATAGGGATTGGCAACCTTTGGCACATGGCTCATCAGGGAAATCCACTGGCGGGCCGGGATGGTTTTTTTATCCGCAGCATCTGTAGGTTTGGCCGTGTCATAAACAGATAGCTAAGGGTTAATGTTCTTTTACCTGGAAAGGAGTAACCTGAAACACTTGACCAGAGGACCAATCAGGAAACAAGACTTTTTCAAATCTGGGTGGAGGGAAGTTTGTGTGTGAGTCCTTTGTTCTTGTCTTGTGTCTGTCCCTCTCGGCTATGGGAAGGATTTTTCTGTCTCCTGCTTTCTAATCTTCTGTTTCCAAGTTGTGAGTGCAAAGATCATAAAACAGTAGGGGTTATTGTTTTTTTTTCTTTTGTATTTACATGTGTGTAGTTGCTGAAGTGTTTTGAATTGTGTTCTTTTGAATAAGGCTGTTTATTCATATTTCTTTTAAGCAATTGACCCTGTATTTGTCACCTTAATACAGAGAGACCATTTTTATGTATTTTTCTTTCTTTTTACATAAAGCTTTCTTTTTAAGACCTGCTGGTGTTTTTCTTTAGTGAGGAATTCCAGAGAATTGAGTCTGCAACTCACCAGAAAATTGGTGGGAGGAAGTCAGAGGGGAAAATCTCTTTGTTAGATTTACTAAGCCTGACTTTGCATACCCTCTGGGTGAAGAGGGAAGTACTTGTGTTTCCAGGACTGGAAATAGGGAGGGTGAAGCCCCTCTGTTTAGATTCACGGAGCTTGCTTCTGTGTACCTCTCCAGGAACCCAGGGAGGGAACACCTGGAAAGGAGGAGGGGGAAGGGAAACGGTTTATTCCCCTTTATTGTGAGACTCAAGGAATTTAGGTCTTGGGGTCCCCAGGGAAGGTTTTTGGGGGGACCAGAGTGCCCCAAAACACTCTAATTTTTTGGGTGGTGGCAGCTTTACCAGGACCAAGCTGGTAACTAAGCTTGGAGGTTTTCATGCTAACACCCATATTTTGGACGCTAAGGTCCAAATCTGGGAATATGTTATGACAGGCCGATCGCAGCTCCCACTGGCCGTGGTCCACTGGAGGCTGCGGGAAGCCGTGCGGGCTGAGGGTTGTGCTGGCCGCTGCTTCCCACAGCTCCCATTGGCCTGGAACAGCGAACAGTGCCCAGTAGGAGCTGTGATCAGCCAAACCTGCAGACACTGCGAGTAAACAAACCATGTCAACCTGCCAGCGGATTTCCCTGACAGGCCACATGCCAAAGGTTGCCAATCCCTGCAAGAGATACCAATTCAAATTTACTATACATGTTTTTGGATTTTTTTTACATTTTCAAATATATTGATTTCAGTTACAATGCTAAATGCAAACAGTACAGTGCTCACTTTATATTATTATTTTTTATTACAAACCTTTGCAATCTATAAGTCAAAGCATGAAGGGGGCATATGAATGTTTAGCATATCTGGCAGGTAACTACTTTGCAATGTGAGCTACAACAATGTCATGTGACTGTTCTCACTTTCAGGGGGCATTGTAAATAAGCAGGCAGCATTATCTCTCATAAATGTAAACAAATTTGTTTGTCTTAGTGATTGGCTGAACAAGAACCTCCAACAGATTTCACTAATTTTGGAGAAAACAGTGGAACTTGCACTTGGGTACTGATGGTCTCTGCTTACCTACACACTTCCATGGCCATCCTCACCATTCTACAGTGGGAGCTCATGTTCAGTTGGTTATTCACTAGTACCCTTAAACCTCTTGCAGAGTTATCGCTTTCCAGGACACAGCCCACCACCCCACAGCAAAACCTACCTCAGCGGTCGGCAACCCACTGAAACGATCCACCAGGACAAGGAGGTATCTATACCCCTGGGCTCGAGGAAGTTCGGTGAAATCAATTTGCCACACTAGCCCGGGGCCCGGAGTGGGTTCTAGGGTAGCTGATATAACTGGATTCCCTGGTCGAGGATTATTTTTCTGGCAAGTAAGGCACTCCGCAGATATCTGGGACGCTAAGGGCCGAAGTCCTGAGGTGATGAAATACTTTTGTGTGAGCTGGGTCAAAGCTTCCCTGCCCGCATGAGAGGTCTGATGTAGTTTTTGTAATACTGATCGCATCATACACCTTGGTAACAGGACCTTTCCCTCTGTGGAACAGAACCATCCTTTTTCCTCCTGAAGCCCAAGAGATTCAACCCACTCTAACTCCTCACTCGTATACTGCGGGGTAGGGAGGTCCCCTAGCGATGGAATCAAGGCGTGGAGATGGACACCCTCGGCTAGTCCCGGTTCTAAAGTGGCGGCCCCCTTGGCTTCTCTATCCACCCTAGCGTTGCCTCGGTTAATACTGTGATTCTCCTTTTGATGAGCCTTGAAGTGCATTACTACTACCTCTAAGGGGAGCTGTACAGCTTCCAAAAGCCAAAGACTTTGGAACCCATGCTTGACCGGAGAACCCTGAGCCATCAGTAATCCCCTTTGTTTCCACAGACCTGCGTGGGCATGCAGCACACCAAAAGCATATTTAGAGTCCATGAAGATATTAACTCTTTTTCCTTTTGACAATTCAAGCGCACGAGTTAAAGCCACTATTTCAGCTAGCTGGGCTGAGGTCCCGGGGGGCAGGCTTTTTGCCTCCACAGTTTCATGGAGGGACACAACAGCATAGCCCGCCCTTCTTAGTCCATTTACAACAGTGCTACTGCCATCCGTGTACCACTCATAGCCTGTGTTAGGGAGAGGTTGATCCTTTAAATCCTGACTGCTAGAATACTGGGCATCTATAACCTCCAAGAAGTCATGTTCTTGGCCCTCTGTTTCTGGCAGCAGGGTGGCTGGGTTAAGGGAGGGGCAAGCCTGCAGGGTAACTTCGGGGTTCTCTAAGAGCTTAGCCTGATACCGGGCTACCTGAGCTTGGGTGAGCTAGAGACCCCCCTTTGTGTCCAGTAAGGCTTGAACCATATGAGGAGTATACACTTGCACAGCCCCACCCCCCAAGTCAGTTTTTCTGCTTCCTCTAACACCAGAGCTGAGCTGCAACTGCCCGTAAGCATGCCGGCCACCCCTTAGCAACCTGATCCAATTGTTTGGAGAAATAAGCCACTGGACGTTTCCAAGAGCCCAATAACTGTGTAAGTAGTCCCAGGGCCACCCCTTTTCTTTCATGTACATACAATTGAAAGGGCTTAGAAAGATCGGGCAGACCCAGGGCTGGGGCTTCCATCAGTTTTCTTTTTATTAAGGTAAAGGCATTATTTGCCTCTGTTGTCCAGTAAAATGGTTCCTGATTGGTCCCTTTAACACATTCGTACAGTGGCTTAGCTAGCAGTCCAAAATCTGGAATCCACATTTGGCAAAATCCTGCCATTCCCAGGAATGCTCTAAGCTGCTTGCGATTTCGGGGAGTAGAGACCTGACAGATGGCCTCAAGCCTCTCCCTTGAGAGCTGGCTTTCCCCTTGTCTGATCTGGAAGCCTAGGTAGCGTACTTTAGGGAGGGCAATCTGGGCTTTAATTCTTGACACGCGATACCCCCGCAGCCCAAGAAAGTTTAAAAGACTTACGGTTGCCTTGAGACATACTTCTAGTCCCACTGCTACTATTAAATCATCAACATACTGCAGGAGAAGGACTTTGTTCTCATTTTCCCATTCTTCCAAGTCCCGAGATAAAGCTTGGCCGAAGAGAGTGGAGGAGGTCTTAAATCCTTGTGCCAGCACCGTCCAACACAGCTGCCTTTTATTCCTGTTTGCGTCTTCCCATTCGAAGGAGAAAATTTCCTGGGACTGGGGGTCCACCGGAATCGTGAAGAAGCTTCCTTTAAATCAAGAACTGAGAAACATGAGTACTGTCCCCCCACAGAGGCTAGCAGCGTGTATGGGTTGGGGACAAGGAGGTGTAGAGTCTTAACCCGCTCGTTGACTGCTCTTAAGTCCTGCACCAATCGATAACTGCCGTCAGGTTTCTGGACAGGTAAGATAGGGGTATTCCAAGCTGAGTGACACTCCCGTAATACCCCGCATTGCAGGAATTTATCTATGATTTTTTGTAGTTCCTCCCTGGCCTCTTTCTTGATGGGGTACTGCCTAATCTGAATTGGCCCCTTTCCTGGCAAGAGCTGCACCATTATGGGACTTAGATGAGCAGCCTTTCCTGGGGTCCCTGAAGCCCAGACTAAAGGGTACACTCGGTCTTCCCATTCCTCCCATTCTGGGGCGCAGGTGATTGTAGACTCAGATTCGGGTTCCAGAATCATAACCCAGGCATTTTTGGGGGATAGAGTGAGAACAATTTCATCTTGAGAGAAGTGCAACGTAGCCCCTAACTGGCATAAGACATCGCGTCCTAGCAGCGGAGTGGGGCATTTAGGGAGATAAACAAGCCGGTGTGAGATAGTCTTCTCCCCCAGAGCGCGTTCAGCAGGGGCGTAAACCGAACATGAAGCTGTTTTTCCGACTGCCCCGGTTACCACCAGAGAGCTTTCTATGGGTAAGGGAAGGGGCTGATTTACAGCAGTTCGGGCTGCTCCTGAATCTACCAAAAAAATCCACTTCGGTGTTTCCTACCCTCATTTTTACTCTGGGCTCCGGGGGTAGGATAGTGCATTTCCCTGACCCCCCTAATCTTTCAGGGTCCCTGCTGTCATCTGGGGAATACACTCCCGGTTCGGACACTCATTTTTCCAGTGTCCTTCCTGCCAGCAGATTGCGCACTGCTTCAAAATATCTGTTCTGTTCCATAACAACATAAATATCTGACCATACATATGCTCATTCCATTTACCGGTTTGCTGACTAAATAAGAGAAGTTGGAGGATCGTATTATAATTAATCGAACCCTCCGGTGGCCACCGTTCCTGGTCCTCCAGCTGGTACTGAGGCCAGTCTATTGTACAATATCTTTTTAGTTTATCTTTAGTTAGTGGATCCATTCCAAAGATTTTCCAATTAACCAGATTGCATTCTAAAGGTGTGCACGCTACCTTATCCTTTGACTGTCCCTGTCCCATTCCTTACAGGGGAATCCTGGGAGTCCCCAGGTCCTAACAGGTGACAGACTAAACCCTTTAAAATAAATCCTACCTTATCCCCAAGACTGGTTCCTCACCATCGCTCGGGACCAAAGCTTCTCCACCTTCTGGGGCGTTGCACCGTTGTGCCTCCCGGGGTCAACCGTACCAGACTTCGCTGAGGCCCCCGGTGAAAGCACCAGTGCGTGCTGGGCATCAGCGACTGTCTCAATCCGTTGGCCACCGGAGACGGTCCAGACAAGGCTAATTTTCAGCCTCGGACCTCCTGCCTGGCTTGCTGTTGCAGGGGGCAATAGTTGGGGTTTGTTTGCCCGGTGTGCGTATCCCCAATGACCACACCGGAGTGGAGAAGCAAATCTCTTTATTTGAAATCAAATAAGGTGCAGGGAGATACAAATCTCAAATCATGCACAGATTACTATCCTTTTTCCTACCTTATATACCCTACTTGTTTACAAAGATGTTCACAGGTGCTACAATCGATCATTTACAATTCATTAACTACCGGATCCTTTAATTAACTACATCCTTTACCCACACTACAGAACCCCCTTTGATTAATCACATCTTATACCATAAACAAAGGAACAAAAGAAAAATAATAAATGAACACATGTACTCATGCTAGCTTCAAAGGAACATATTGATTAGCCCGAGGGGCAACCCGAGGGCAATCGTAGGCCTGAGAATGTAAACTTTTGACCCCACACCATATTGCCAGTTACTTGGAGCCTTGCCCCTCCCCAACAGCTCCGTGGGGAGAGAAAACCGCTTCCCGCTCATCCGGAGCAACTCCGCAGCACGCACAGCGCTCTGAAGGGAGGGGAGGGGCGGGGCAGGGCGGGGCGGGGTGGGGTGGGGCTGCGCACACGCAGTGGCGACAAAACTCCATATGAGCGGGGACCCTCATGGTAAGGGGGCCGGGGCTAGGGTTAGGGGGAGGTTGGGTTGGATAAGGAGTGGGAGCAGTCAGGGGACAGGGAGCAGGATGGGTTGGATGGGGGTGGCGGGATCTCAGGGGGTGGTTGGGGCAGTCAGTCTGGAGGGGACAGTCAAAAAGCAGTGGAGGTGCATGGGGCATGGGAGTCCCTGGGTCTGTTAGGGGGTGAGGGGTGGATAGGGGTCAGGGCAGTCAGAGGCCAGGGAGCAAGGAGGGTCGGGGGGAGGTCTCTGGAGGGGGTGGTCAGGGAACAAGGAGCTGTGGGGGTTGGATGAGTCGGGAGTTCTGGGGGTCCTGTCAGGAGGTAGGGATGTGGAGGGGGGTTGGGGCAGGCAAGGAGCAGGGGGGGTTGTATGGGTCCAGAGTTCTGGGGGTCCTGTCGGGGGGGGGAGTGGATAGATAGGCATGGGAGTCAAGGGGGTTCTGTCTGGGGGTGGGGTGTGGATAAGGGTTGGGGAAGTCAGGGGACAGGTAGGGGGTAGGGTGCTAGGGGGGCAGTCAGAGGTCAAGGGGCAGGGAGGCTTAGATAAGGGGTGGGGTCCCAGGAGAGGGTAGTCGGGACAAGGAGTGGGGGGGTTGGGGGTTCGGGGGGGGCAGTCACCCAGCCCTCTGCCCTGAGCCCAGACCCCCCCATGCACCCCCGGTCCTCTGCCCTGAGCCCTGCACCCCCACACACCCCCAGGCCCCTGCCCTGAGTCCTGTACCACCCAGCCCTCTGTTGACTCCTTCATGCCCCCCCATGACCACAGCCCTGACTCTGGCATCCCCACACATATCCAGCCCCCCTACCCTGACACCTGCATCCCCCTCACATGCCCCCAGCCATCTGCCTTGACTCTTGCACCCTGCACATCCCTGGCCCCCCCACATCCCATGCAACCTGCAGATCCTCACCCCCACCCTGAGCACCAAACGGGAGCTCCTGCACTCCCACTCACATTCCCACCTGCATCCCTCACACCAAATAGGAGCTGATCAGGTAAGTGCCCCCACACCCAAACCTCCTGCCCCAACCCTGAGCCCCCTCCCTCATTTTAGCTCCTGGCCAGACTGTCTACCCCCAGCCCTATGCTCAGTCCACTCCCACCCTCAGCTCAGTGCAGAGAGAGGAAGAGAATGGGCCAGAACCAGGGACAAAGTAGGTACCCACTGTGTGTGGGGAGAACCAGGACCCCAGACTGGCAGCGGGCTGAGTGGGTCTGGCAGCCGGGTTGCCGGCTGGCAGGAGCTGGTGGATGGAACCCCTGAGTGGCAGTGGGCTGAGCCACTCAGCCCACTATCGATCTGGGGTCCCAGCTGCTGGCCCGCACAGCCCGCTGCTGGTCTGGGATTCTGGCTGCCAGACCCTTCCCAGCTGGGATCCCGGTCGCAGGCCCCATTAGCCCACTGCTGGCCTAGGTGAACAGAACCCCAGACCAGCAGCGGGCTGAGCGGGCTGGCGGCATAAGATCAACATTTTAATTTAATTTAAATGAAGCTTCTTAAATATTTTGAAAATCTTGTTTATTTTACAATACAGCACTAGTTTAGTTATATAATATATAAACTTGTAGAGAGAGAGACCTTCTAAAAAACATTAAAATGTATTACCGGCATACAAAACCTTAAATTACAGTAAATAAATGAAGACTCGGCACACCACTACTGAAAGGTTGCCAACCCCTGACCTAGCTTATTTTTCATAGATGCATGACCTTACATATGTCTATATTAAAATGCATCTTTAAATGAACCCAGCTTACTATGCAATCCAGATCACTGCATAGAACTGACCTGTCATTATTTACCATTTCACCTATGTGTCTTATTTGTACACTTTAGTAGCAATGATTTTATAATTTCCTTCCAGATCACTGATTAAAGAGTTCAGGAGCATTGAGCCAAGAACAGATTCCTGAAGGACACCACTGGAATCACCCCCCAATGGTTAAATGCTCCTTATTTACAATTACTAAGATTAGCATATTTCAAGTTTCCAAATAGAGGACACTGCTGGGGTAGGGGGAGAGGCAGTGGAAGGGGGTGTGGGTACAGCTCCCTGGCCGACAAGTTCTGAAGGCAGAGCTGCCATCAGCAGTAAGAGTGGCAATACCATAATATTACATCTGTATGGCTTGAAAACTGGGTGGCTGGCCAGTAGCCACCATTCTTTAGCCGTCCAGCTCAAAATCACAGACATTTGTGCATATTTCAAAAATCCACCAAGATGGAGATTGGAGGACCAAAAGACAGGCCATGTCTGGGAAAACCCAGACATATGGTAACCTTAACAATACTTTGAGATATTACTAATTAGGACTATATTCTTCTTACACATAAAGGTAATTAGGCCATGAGCACCATGCAACCACTATTTTTAGTTCAGTGATCAATTCCTGTTCATCCATCAAAAGTAGGTCCAGTATAGAATTTCCCCAAATTGAGAGCAATACTTAAGAAAACTGAAATGGTAGAAATTTTTCTAAACATAGCTGAAAAGTTATGCTGATTTTATCTCTGTTTATTAGAAAAACAAAGTAAAAAAGCTGCTTAAATTAAGACTTCTGTTTGGTTTTTTTTTACAGTGAAGTAAAAAAACATCAGTTTGTATTCTAATATTTGGACAGATGTGTTTTCCACATGATTTTAAGTTCAGAGAGCCCAGATGCTCCCCATTGTTGCTTTAACCTGCATTTTCTCTATCTTCTGAGCTTTGCTTTGAACTATGGTTTCACGTTTTTTCTTGAATTCTCTATCTTTTCTGTTGCACAACAGAGACATGTCAGGCAAGGATTATTGCTGAGGCCAGAACCAGAGTAACCTTGACAACGCACAGCTTTTGTGGATGTATGTGACTTTTGAAGTACATTACTTTTGGACTCATGGTCTAAATACTACAAATAGTTTGAGAGTGTTGCCTTTAGAAGTGCTTTCCCCCCCTACATGTGCATGCCAATTAAAGATGTTAAAGACAGGAAAAAAATAATTAAAAAGAAGCATTTGTTCAAATAAGTAACGAATTTGCTTTGGTCATGATCAGGTTCCTTTTGTTTTCATTTTGAGTGAACATTTGAGTGGTCTTATTCTACTCACATGAATACCTGGGGGCTTGAGTAGTCACACCAGAGTTGGTATGTTTTATTATGATGGGATACTGCTTTATAAACAAGGAAACGGGGTTCCCAAATCTCCTGCACTGTGTCTTGACCCAGAGGCAATTAAAATTAAACCCGCTGAGCACTCTGATGGCCCTGATCCAGCAAAGCACTTACACCCTGATTCCGTAAAACCATTAAGCACATTCTTAACTTCCAAGCACAAGAGTGGTTCAATTGAACTAAATTGGACTACTCAGATGCTTAAATATAAGTCCATACTTAATCGCTTTGTGAGCTTAGGGCCAGAGCGCTCAGCTTCTTTCATGATGGAGTCTAAATGAGCCGAATAACCATCTGACTGCATAGTCCTTGCTGAGGGGGATGCAAGCAATTACTTATAATTGACTGGCATGATGACAATTACACACAGGTAACTGTAATGCACTGGGTATATTTCATATGAGATGGGACAGAAGAGGGAGCAGAGTTTCCAAAGCCTCTTTCCAGAGCCTTGTCACAGCAGCAGTTAAGCAAGGATCTGACGCACCCTTCAAAATGATTACCTTGCATGCCCACACAATTACTTTGTGTGTCTGTGATGAGAGAAGATTAAATGTACATTCAGCACCCAGCCAATAAATCTTACACTAGCCCATTTTTTCTAGGAATGACACCTCATGAAGGGCCTGTGTGGCAAGGAAAATAAAAGATTTAACATTTTAGAAAAATCCCCAAGACTGTTTTTATATTTCCCTGAACTGCTCCTTTTCCCCAAGAGATCAATGTCTTCTAATCCACCCCTCCCCCTAGTTATTATTAACATTATGTTCATTCATCCAGGGAACAGAAAACATACAGTTATAACAAATATCTATCAGTGAAACTTGTAATGAACTGTCCTCAATCAGTCCAGTTTATAACAGATTTTGCAAAAGAAATGGGTCAGTGACCTTTGAATAGCAGACACATTTGATTAATTATGCCTTTAAGAGGCAAAATTTGTCAAGAGAATTATTTGCTTAGCTCTAGTATCTATACACAAATATTCCTCAATTATTGAATTAGGGTCATGTGATTTAGAACTATAGCATATGCAACTCTATGTCTGCTATCTTTGTTTCCTACATACTGAACCTCGGAATTTCTAGTAGTTTGCTCTCTGTTAGAGGTGGCTGACTGTTTATGTTCAGTTCAAAAGAAGCTTGTAGCTGTGGAGAAACACACTGTGCTCTCTCATGGAGGCTTAATTTTTTTCTTTGTTTTGAGGACTTCGTGATTGTGAAGACATAATATTGCATTTTCCTTCCTAACTGGTCAATAAAGGGTTGACCTACCAGCTATTGACTAAGATATTACTAAACCAATATAAAGTTTCTGCATATTAGTATCTGATTTTTCTAGCATTTAGTGCTAAAATCTAGTGCACTGTAACCCAGGTTAGCCAACTGTAGTGAGGTCGACCACCTCTTGGGCATCCCTTCATAGCCAAAGGTCACTCTGCTGTGCCCTGGTACCATTTCTCCACTTTCCAAGGCCCCTTAACTCACAGTCCACAGGTAGTTACAACATTCCGCTCCTGGGGTCCAATTTAATGACTCCTTATATACTGACCCTCTAGGACCCAATCGTAGTTCATTCACTCTGTTACTTTATAGCAGGAGTCCCCATCCCTTCTTTCCAGAGCTAGGTTCCCATTTCAAAATCTCAGCCTTATCCTGTCAGGATCTCATCCTTTCTTCAGCCCTCTGGCTTCCAAGCTCCCAAATCCTTCTCCCATTCAGTGTCTATGCTAGGAGCTGGGCCTGGTACTCTCCAACTTCACCTTACCTGGAAGCTTAGCCTTCCTCACCCCTCTGATCTGGCTTCCAGGCCCAAACCCTTCTCTCGATCAGGGTTTCTCGCAAGAGCTTCCTGCTCACTGCAGCTCCTCTATTACAACTCCTTTGGTCTCAGGGTCTTCCCTGAATGCTGTCTTTACTTGCACACTGTCTGCAGTCTCTCTACCATTTCTTGAGCGTCCTCATTTGATTTTCTTTTTTCTTTGCATTTTTTATGGCTAAGCAGATTGGACTGAATAGTCTATAGCTGCCTCTAACAATAATTCCTCAAAACTTAGTGGTTTATATTCTCTCACTCTGCCCTGTATCTTTTAGGTAATGTATGAATGCCTTTTGAATAATACACTAAAACATGTAATTTTTGTTACCTTAGTGTTTGAATTCCTCAGAAAGTTTTTCCCTTCCTTTAATAAAGGTCTTACGTATCCAAAAAGGTGATCAGTTGTTTCTTTCACTCTACACATTAGACACAAAGATGGATTATGTGCTATTTATTCAAAAAAAAAATTCTTTAAGCCAAATGGCTAGTCAGTACTCTAAATAAATACACTTATTCCTCCTATCCAGACCCTGAAGAATCTTGTTACCCCAACTCTAGGGAACAATTCAAAAAGGTTTTCCTCTTTTTTCATTACTTGACATTTTTTACCATTTCTGTTAAATTTTTCTGTACTAAGCTTTTGAATTCCTGTTTATTCAAAGGTATTTCTTTGTCAATCCTTCAATTTCTTACAGCATTTTTAGCTGTTTTGTCTGCCATTTCATTCCATTATCCCAATATGCACTGAGATCAAAGCTAATGCTACACATATCCCCATCTATACTAACTCTGTTATTAGAAATATAATTTCATTGATTAAATCATTTACATACTGAGAATTCCTTCATCATCATCATCAGGTCTGAGACTGAATCTGAAAAAGTGACCAGTGCTGCTGGCCCACTAGATTGTTTTCATCATTGAGCTCTAAGCATGTGCCATGCATATCGGTTGTTTTACTTCCCTGAAATGTATCATGACTATTTATGTCACCACTGATAATATGTGGTCTTTTAGCACTCTTCACTATTTTCATAGGTCTGAGCTTCCTAATTTCGCACATAGGTTATAGATATCAGAAATCCTGAGAGAAATATTTATCTTCTGCACTGGAATCTCAACAGCCTTATACTCTAGGCTTACTTTTTTCTTTCTTGACTGCTATGTAGTTTAATCTTTCCCTTATGAAAGTACGTATGCCTTCTCTTCCCAGTTTTTGGTCTTGACTAAAGGCAACATACTCTGTAATTTTAAAAGCAAGCTTTTCAACCAGCTATATTTCCTGGATGCATATGATATCTGGCTTAGTTTTCATTTCCAGTATATTTTCTTTTAGTTTTTGACCATATGCTATCAAACTGGGTGCATTCCAGCAAAAAGACTGCTCTCCATACTACTCATATTTCACTAGTAATATACTTCAAAATTGCATGACTACAGTTCATTGACAAACTGCTACCATAGAAGTATTTTTCCACTGCCCTTGCCATAATTTTCATATTTTCTGAGTTTTACTGGTTCATTACTGCTATCCTAAATGCAATAAACCCCTTTTTTCTCACTATTGGTATATCATTGACAATTCTTCCACAGTGTTTATCATATTCTTTATAGAATGAGGCTGTGTCTGCAGTTCATCTTTTCCTGTGCTGACTGTCTCTTCCTTCTCTGCCCGATGCTTTGAGAGTCTCCTCATAAAATTGTTAATAAAATCTCAGGCAGAAGCTGTATTTTGTATCTCTTTAGCTTGTCTTGCCACAATACATTGCTATATGCTGGACTGTGATTAGCACTGCAGTTACTATATTTGACCTCCATCCCTTCTATACAGTTTTCATAGGAATGTTCTTCCCCACATTTATTTAATCTCATTTTCCCCTTACAAACAGTTGCTACATGCACATAGCATCAGCACTTATACCCCACACCCCCCAAGTAGTATATGACTTGATTCCTTGATTCTGAATATCTGAATATCTTAATGTTACTTTCTCAGGTAGAGTCCCTCCCTTAAATATAATCAGGAATGTTGTTGCTGGCTAGTTTGCTCCTTTTCTTTTACTAATTAATTATCTACTAACCCTTTATCTGATCTTATGCTTTAGTTTTCATCATTGTCTCCCTCATTGCAACTTCTTGCTGCTCTTTACAGAGAACTCCCAGATGTAGTTCATTCTAGTCATCAGGCTGCTAGCCTCAGCCCTCCAGCCTGTAAGGGGTGAGCTACCCTTTTCCATCAGCCTTGGGTTAATCAAACTCCCAATTAAATGAATATGTCACAGTGTCTTGACCTAGAGGAGCCGTCCCCTGCTTATTAAGCCTCCCCTTGTTCCAAAGGACTCTACAAATCATTTCCAGTTTGGGAGACAGGAGTCTCCTCTGAATCTTGCTAAATGCTTGGCCTCTGTGATATCCTGTATCAGCAAGTTCCATAGTTTTCACTGAGAAGTCTGAAGGAATGTCTAACATAGTGAATGCTTATGGGAAGAGGGTAGGTTTAGAAGATAAAATAAAAAAAAGAGAAAGTTAAAAAATCACTTAGAAAAGTTAGATTCCTGTAAGTCACCAGGGCCTGATGAAATGCATCCTAGAATATTCAAGGAGTTAATAGAGGAGGTATCTGAGCCTTTAGCTATTATCTTTGGAAAGTCATGGGAGACGGGAGAGATTCCAGAAGACTGGAAAAGGGCAAATATAGTGCCCATCTATAAAAAGGGAAATAAAAACAACCCAGGAAACTGCAGACCAGTTAGTTTAACTTCTGTGCCAGGGAAGATAATGGAGCAAGTAATTAAAGAAATCATCTGCAAACACTTGGAAGGTGGTAACGTGATAGGGAATAGCCAGCATGGATTTGTAAAGAACAAATCATGTCAAACCAATCTGATAGCTTTCTTTGATAGGATAACAAGTCTTGGGGATAAGAGAGAAGCGGTGGATGTGGTATACCTAGACTTTAGTAAGGCATTTGATATGGTCTCGCATGATATCCTTATTGATAAACTAGGCAAATACAATTTAGGTGGGGCTACTATAAGGTGGGTGCATAACTGGCTGGATAACCGTACTCAGAGAGTAGTTATTAATGGCTCCCAATCCTGCTGGAATGGTATAACAAGTGGGGCTCCGCAGGGGTCTATTTTGGGACCGGTTCTGTTCAATATCTTCATCAACGACTTAGATGTTGGCATAGAAAGTACGCTTACTAAGTTTGCAGACGATACCAAACTGGGAGGGATTGCAACTGCTTTGGAGGACAGGGTCAAAATTCAAAATGATCTGGACAAATTGGAGAAATGGTCTGAGGTAAACCGGATGAAGTTCAATAAAGACAAATGCAAAGTGCTCCACTTAGGAAGGAACAATCAGTTTCACACATACAGAATGGGAAGAGACTGTCTAGGAAGGAGTATGGCAGAAAGAGATCTAGGGGTCATAGTGGACCACAAGCTTAATATGAGTCAACAGTGTGATACTGTTGCAAAAAAAGCAAATGTGATTCTGGGATGCATTAACAGGTGTGTTGTAAACAAGACACGAGAAGTCATTCTTCCGCTCTACTCTGCGCTGGTTAGGCCTCAACTGGAGTATTGTGTCCAGTTCTGGGCACCGCATTTCAAGAAAGATGTGGAGAAATTGGAGAGGGTCCAGAGAAGAGCAACAAGAATGATTAAAGGTCTTGAGAACATGACCTATGAAGGAAGGCTGAAAGAACTGGGTTTATTTAGTTTGGAAAAGAGAAGACTGATAGGGGACATGATAGCAGTTTTCAGGTATCTAAAAAGGTGTCATCAGGAGGAGGGAGAAAACTTGTTCACCTTAGCCTCTAATGATAGAACAAGAAGCAATGGGCTTAAACTGCAGCAACAGAGATTTAGGTTGGACATTAGGAAAAAGTTCCTAACTGTCAGGGTAGTTAAACAGTGGAATAAATTGCCTAGGGAGGTTGTGGAATCTCCAACTCTGGAGATATTTAAGAGTAGGTTAGATAAATGTCTGTCAGGGATGGTCTAGACAGTATATGGTCCTGCCATGAGAGCAGGGGACTGCACTCGATGACCTCTCAAGGTCCCTTCCAGTTCTAGAGTCTATGTATATATTGTGTGGACAAAATATTTTATTAGCTTTGCTTATGCCACCTTTGGTTTCATTTAATGTCCATTTGTTTCTGTTTCAAGGAGAACAGAAGTTCCCAATCTACCATCTCTAAACTATTCATTATATTTAGATACTTTTCTTATGTCTCCTTTCTAAGGTGAACAATCCCAATCTTTTAATCTCTCTTTATATGAACATATCTATACTTTTGATCATCCTCATCCCCGTTCTATGAACTTCCTCTAGTTTTGCAATATCCTTTTCGAGATTGAGTGACTAGTACTGAACACAGGGTTCCAGAGAATGATGGACTACTGATAGCAAGGCAGCCACGCTCCCATATTTGAGATATCCAGGGAAAGTGGTAAAAAGTGTTTTATTTCCTCACATGGGAAAAATTACTTGGGAGCAAACTATAGAAAACAGAAAAGTTTCAGTAGAAAACTCATCTGAAACAAAAATATTTATTAAAAAAATCCATTATGTTGCCTAATGGGAGTTGTTATTCAGGTGCCCTATACCCCCATTCTCTCCATATGCTGGACTCCCTGGCCCCACTATGTTTCCCATGATACCTCATGGCCTTCCTTCCCGATGAGCATTGACCATATGCCATGGAAAATGTGGTCTGGCAATGAACCTGACTCAGGGAGGAGAATTGGGACATGGATCATCCAAACTACAACTCACATAAAGAACCATGGTGCCATTTCCAAATCAGAGATTCAGTTTTTAGTGTTTTGGGGTGTTTTTTTTTTAATATGAAAAACTGAAGTTTTCCATGGGAAGTAGACACTTTTTGTGGGAAAAAATCATTTAGCCAAAAACCTAGATTTGATGTATAATCTTAAATCATCTCTAATATCCAGTACTAAAAGCTAAGCTCCATTTTACAGCATTTAGCTAAACTACTAAGAATAATATTCTACAATATGGGCATAACTGGATTCTAGGCATTTTGAGGAAGTAATTTTGAGGGATACATACTCTATTCATTTACCCACTAAAGTAAAACTGGAATTGTTTCTTCCATCCTATTAACATAGAAGCTGGAAGGAGACTTCTACTCAAAAAAATTATGGTACCTTGGAGATATATTTACAATGCCATTCTCTCTCTGCAAGTGAGCATTACACCACCTTGGGAAATTATGCAACCAGGAGCTGTAACCACTGTGTATTGTTAATATTTATTTTACAGTAGATCTAGGGATAACTGGAAACGTATATCTCAGAAAGATGATATGTTTCATTCTCCAATGAATTTTATCTTAAAAATGCATTCTGATTTCACCAAGTATTTTTTCATCTGCATTAAGTGCCATTGCCAAGTCAAGAAGGGGAGAAATAGATAAAAAGATCTTTAAGTGAGTTTTGTGTTTTTTTATTCATTTCACTCATATTACTTCTCTTATCTCTCAGGTAGGTACTTAACAGTTCGATATTCTTTTTTGAAGAGGAAGTGTGGTGACTGAAGTAGCTCCATTATTTCACAGACACACAACAGTGTAATTCTCATATTTTTACTTACAAATAATGAGGCCAGTTCTCACCTTAACCCTAAGAGAATTTCCCAGGAACACTGAATATCCTTTAACTGATATAATGTGGGGGGCCATGAGCTGTCAGCCTTCACCCCAAACCCCACTTTGCCACCAACATTTATAATGGTGTTAAATATATTGAAAAAGTGTTTTTAATTTTTGCCCTCAGAGGTTTGCTATGTAAAAGGGGTCATTAGTACAAAAATTTGAGAATCACTGCATTAGATCAATTTTTTTTTAAATCTCCAGTTTTGCATGCTCAGACAGCTGTGTGTGTAGAAATTGGGCAAAATTGCTAGAGCTGTAAAAAGCATTTGACTCAAACAGCAAAAGTAATCAAAATCTGCTAATTTGTTCTGCATATGACAAGTAGCCTGATTCATTAGTAAGTTAGTTCCTAGACACAGTCTGTAGAAGCTTTTTGCAAAATTGTTTGTTCTTTCTATATATCTGCAAACTTTATCCAGTGTCTCATAGACTAGTGGACTTTAAGATCAGAAGGGACCATTACGATCATCTAGTCTGACCTACTGCACAATGCAGGCCACAGAATCTCACCCACTCACTCCTGTAATAACCCCCTAACCTATATCTGAGTTATTGAAGTCCTCAAATTGTGGTTTGAAGACCTCAAGCTGCAGAGAATCCTCCAGCAAGTGACTCGTGCCCACACTGCAGAGGAAGGCGAAAAACCTCCAGGGCCTCTGCCAATCTGCCCTGGAGGAAAATTCCCTCCCGACCTCAAATATAGCGATCAGTT
The DNA here is from genome assembly GCF_007399415.2 of Gopherus evgoodei. Lineage (NCBI taxonomy): Eukaryota > Metazoa > Chordata > Testudines > Testudinidae > Gopherus > Gopherus evgoodei. The sequence continues at coordinate 288,113,179 of NC_044322.1, read as the reverse complement.
AAACCCTGAGCATGTGGGCAAGACTCACCAGCCAGCACCCAAGAAAGAATTCTCTGTAGTAACTCAGATCCCACCCCATCTAACATCCCATCACAGACCACTGGGCGTACTTACCTGCTGATAATCAAAGATCAGTTGCCAAATTAATTGCCAAAATTAGGCTATCCCATCATACTATCCCCTCCATAAACTTATCAAGCTTAGTCTTAAAGCCAGATATGTCTTTTGCCCCCACTACTCCCCTTAGAAGGATGTTCCAGAATTTCACTCCTCTAATGGTTAGAGACCTTTGTCTAATTTCAAGTTTAAACTTCATAGTGTCCAATTTATATCCATTTGTTCTTGTGTCCACATTGGTACTAAGCTTAAATAATTCCTCTCCCTCCCTAATATTTATCCCTCTGATATATTTATAAAGAGCAATCATATCCCCTCCTTCAATCTTCTTTTGGTTAGGCTAAACAAGCCAAGCTCTTTGAGTCTCCTTTCATAAGACAGGTTTTTGCATTCCTCGGATCATCCTAGGAGCCCTTCTCGGTATCTGTTCCAGTTTGAATTCATCCTTCTTAAACATGGGAGAACAGAACTGCACACAGTGTTCCAGATGAGGTCTCACCAGTGCCTTATATAATAGTACTAACACCTCCTTATCTTTGCTGGAAATACCTCGCCTGATGCATCCTAAAACTGCATTAGCTTTTTTAACGGCCATATCACATTGGCGGCTCATAGTCATCCTGTGATCAACCAATACTCCAAGGTCCTTCTCCTCCTCTGCTACTTCCAACTGATGTATCCCCAATTTATAACTAAAATTCTTGTTATTACTCCCTTAATGCATGACCTTGCACTTTTCACTATTAAATTTCATCCTATTACTATTACTTCAGTTTACAAGGTCATCCAGATCTTCCTGTATGATATCCCGGTCCTTCTCTGTGTTAGCAATACCTCCTAGCTTTGTGTCATCTGCAAACTTTATTCCCACATTCCCACTTTTTGTGCCAAGGTCAGTAATAGAAAGATTAAATAAGATTGGTCCCAAAACTGATCCCTGAGGAACTCCATTAGTAACCTCCTTCCAGTCTGACAATTCAGGATGACTCTCCAGTTTGAATTAGTTTTATTAGGATAGGTCACATGGGGGAACTCTTCTATAACTGGGCCAATCCCATGTGATCAAAAGGGTCAGAGGAATATATTTTTACGTTGTATCTTATATGCGAATATATTCAGGGATTTTTTCTTCAATTATTAAATTATCTTTGGAAGCCAGCATAAAACAGCTTCTTTCATACCTTACTGATTATTAAGAAGTCCAAACAACACAGTTCCCTTGAAGTGACCCAGCCTCAAGCCTCCATCCAGGTACCCAAGTCAAATATGATGCAGATTTCTGAAAATCTTATTTCATCATATAAAAGAACAGTTCTACCAGTCCCAAAGGATCGGACACATTACCTCCCACGTTATTGAATATTCCAGGTCTTACCCAACTACACGCTACAGTCAATTCTTATTAACTAAACTACAATTTATTTAAAAAAAGCAACAGAGAAAGTATAGTTAAAACATCAATATAAATACAGACAGGAGTTCAATTCACTGAGGTTCAGATTCATAGCAAAGATGGTGGTAGTTGCAAAGAGTTCTTTCAGAAACAGTTCATAGGTTACAGTCCAATGTCTAAATATCATATTCAGGGTGTACCAGCATAACTGAGACCTCAGTCTTTAGATTCAAACTTCCTCAGATGAAGCTTAAGCAGATCTGCGATGACAGAATCAGGACCCAAGGATCTTTTATACAATTTCATGGCTTTTGACAAGCTATAGAATTAACATAAGACAATTTGCTTGTTCTTCCACCATTCACAGTACATTTAAAAGAGAGAGGAATACAGAGATGTCCGGTGTTTACAATTCATTTAAATGCTGGGATGTTTTTTTGATCTCTGAATTATCCGAACAGTCCTTGTCTATACTGTAATTACATATGTAAATACACAAAAACACAACCATTACCTACCCACATGTCTTTTGAGGGTTATTTATTTTGCAGGATGTTTAACCCTTTCTGGTCATGCATCACAATCACTTCCTTCACTGGCTTCCATTTGCCTTTTATATCAAATTAAAAATTCTCATTGGACTCCCTAGGGCTCTGCACAACTTTGCTGCTCACTTACAATCACTGGTTTCATTTCTGATCCCTTAATGAGGAGCTACTGGGACCTTGGTGAGGCTGTTAATAAGAGAGCTGACCTTTGAGTCCCAGGAAGGAAAATCTCAATTCACATTTAAAACCATTATTTTCCAGTCCTTTTCATTGCAAAGTTAGCCTTAAAATGTAAGCACATTTAAAGCAGCGAGAACAGATGGGTCGAAAAGAAAGAAAAAGACTAAATAGCTCCACTTTTGCTACAGGAGCTGATGAGATATAATACACTTTTTATGTATAATGAACCCTTCTTGTTGTATCCATCTGTCTCATCTTACACTTCGGGTATGTCTATGGAAACTTTGGGTGGGATAGAGTTTACTTCACTGCTCCTCCTCCTAGTGCTTAAAAACAACTCCGGCAGAAAAGCACATGGAGACCCAGAATTCAGTCACTGAGGATTTTCAGAAAGAATTTCACAGGGTCAACCGCCCCACAATCAAGTCCAAACATAACAATAGAATTAAGTTCATTCCTTATGTACCAACTTTATAAAAATCTTATGATAAACATAAATAATAATAAAAACTTAAATTCTACTGCATACCAAGGCTACTTAATAATCAACATATATTATCTTCAGTTATACATAAACACAAGGCAAGTTAAATCTAAGCCAGTCACTCCCCACAGAAACAGTGAGAATTAACTCAGAGTTCCCCAAAGCTTAGGCTGAGTGCACCTAAGTCTCAGATAGAGTTTTTGATCACTAAATCTGTAGTCTGCCGCAATAATGTCTTCCCCCCTCTTGCTTGCAAAAATCTTCACTGGGCCCCAACGCACATAGTAGTACCTAAAGCAGCATTTGGGGGAAGTACCATACCCTTCCAGCATACCTCTCCATCTAGCAGTGTATGAGGAAGAGGAGGTTGAGCCAAGATACTACTACACTGAGTGGCAGTCATTCAACCACTGCAGCCCACCAGTATCAGCCTGTCCAGCCCCTAAATAAGATGCTGAAAAGTCAAAGCTGGGAGGGAACTTTCATTCCTAAACCCCCACATCCAGCCAGGGAAACTGCCCTTCACCTGGCCTCACCAATACCATCGGGGGAAGATCTACCTCAAGCACCAAATGATTTTACCATAGGAATAATAATATTTATGAATATGACTCATCTTAACTATTCACATTAATTTTAATAGTGGGAATGATTAAAGGGGAAAAATGAAAGAATGTGTTTCTGATTAACAGTGTGTTTTCCACCCCATCAACCTCAGCCTGGACCAGTCCACACAAGAGATCCACTTCCTGGACAAGACTGTATGAATAAGTGATGGTCACATAAACACCACTCTATTCCGGAAACCTACCAACTGCTATACTTACCCTTATGCCTCCAGCTTTCATCCAGAGCACATCACACGATCCATTGTCTACAGCCAAACCCTAAGGCCTTGTCTACACCACAAAGTTGCAGCGCTGGTGAGGGAGTTATAGCACTGCAACTTAGGAGGTGTACACATCTGCAGGGCATCACCAGCGCTGCAACTCCCTGTTTGCAGCGCTGGCCGTACACCTGTTGAAACTCGGGTGTAGAGGATCCAGCGCTGGTGATCCAGTGCTGGTCATCAGGTGTAAACACTCACCAGCGTTTTTCTTGACCTCCGTGGAATAAACAGGTATCCCAGCATACCAGAGGAAGCCTCTCTGGTAATCAAGCAGGTCTCCTTCCCCGCGGTTTGCAGGGGGGTTCGGGGAACGCGAGAGCAAACCGCGGGGAAGCAGGTCTCCTTCCCCGCGGTTTGCTCTCGCGTTCCCCTAACCCCCATGCAAGCAGATCTCCTTCCCCGCGGTTTGCAGGGGGGTTCGGGGAACGCGACAGCACACCGCGGGGAAGGAGATCTACTTGCACGGGGGTTCAAAAAACACCGGAGCAAACCGCTGGGAAGGAGACCTGCTTGCACGGGGGTTCGGGGAACGCGAGAACAAATCGCGGGGAAGGAGACCAGCTTGGGGGGGGGGTGTTCGGGGAACACTGGAGCAAACCGCGGGGAAGGAGACCTGCTTCCCCGCGGTTTGCTCTCGCGTTCCCCTAACCCCCCTTGAAGCCGCCCAACAGCGCTGCAGTGTGGCCACATCTAACACCACTTGCAGCGCTGGTTGCTGTAAGTGTGACCACTCTGCAGCGCTGGCCCCATACAGCTGTACTAATACAGCTGTAACAACCAGCGCTGCAAAATTGTAGATGTAGACATACCCTCAGATACAACTGCATTTTCTCCAATCCCTCAGACAGAGACAAACACCTACAGGATCTCTTTCAAATGTTCTTAAAACTACAATACTCACCTGGTGAAGTGACAGAGCCAGAAGGGTACACAGAAATCACCTTCTGCAGGACAGGCCCAACAAAGAAAGTAACAGAATGCCACCAGTCATCACTACAGCCCCCAACTAAAACCTCTCCAGCGCATCATCAGGTATCTACAACCTATCCTGAAGGATGATCCCTCACTCTCACAGACCTTGGGAGACAGGCCAGTCCTTACCTACAGACAGCCCCCCAACTGAACCAAATACTCACCAGCAACTATACACCACAGAACAAAAATACTAACCCAGGAACCAATCCCTGCAACAAACCGCACTGCCAACTCTGTCTGCGTATCTATTCAAGGGACACCATCATAGGACCTAACCATATCAGCCACAGCATCAGGGGCTCGTTCACCTGCACATCTACCAACGTGATATATGCCATCATGTGCCAGCAATGCCCCTCTGCCATGTACCTTGGACAAACCGGACGGTCTCTAGGCAAACAAATAAATGGACACAAATCATACATCAAGAATTGTAACATTCAAAAACCAGTAGGAGAACACTTCAGTCTCCCTGGACACTCAATAACAGACTTAAAAGTGGCCATTCTTCAACAAAACAACTTCAAAAACAGACTTAAATGAGAAACTGCAGAACTAGAATTAATTTGCAAACTTGACACCATCATATTAGGCTTGAATAAAGACTGGGAGTGGCTGGGTCACTGCAAAAAATAATTTTCCCTCTGTTGATATTCACCCCTTCTTGTCAACTGTTGGAAATGGGCCACATCCACTCTAATTGAATTGGGCCTCATTAACACTCTGTAAGGCAAATCCCATCTTTTCATGTGCTGTGTGTTTATACCTGCCTACTGTATTTTCCACTCCATGCATTTGATGAAGTGGATTATGGCCCACGAAAGCTTATGCCCAAATAAATTTGTTTGTCTATTAGGTTCCACAAGGACTCCTCATTGTTTTTACTGTGTTTTAGAGTCCTTGTCTGAGTTATGTAATTTGCTATGCAAAATCAGTACAGATGTAATATGATCATGTAGCGCGACATGCATAATATGCATACTTAAATGGAGATCTTCTGGTTACTTTCATGCTCAGATTGCATCTTTACTGATTTTGCACAGCTGATTAAACAACTCAGACAAAGACTGCATTCTGTTTTATATTATATAAATATATATCAGAATGCAGTCTGATAATGTTTATTTTTCAGTCTCTGTTCTCTAATATTATTGGACCTATAGAGAGTTATTTACTGGCAGGACCACTGAGACATTGTCAGTAATGGCTTTCATAAAATCCCTGAGCTTAGAGTACCAACAATCTAACAAACGCTGACCCCTGTTTTATCTGGCAAGCTTTGCAGACAAATAGAAAGCCTTCGGTTGAAGGTCAAACAAAAAATGTCAGCTTCCCCAGTGCTAAAATTATGATTCTAATATGACATGCAATTTGGAGGAAATTTGCAGAATTGTGTTGTCCAGGAAAGACTTTTTTCCAATCAATCATGTGTTATCTAAATAAGTAATGTAAAATACAGGTCATTGCATAGAAATCCTAATACATGAGCACAGCCTACAACATAGTGTTCTCGCTGCTCAATTTTATTTTTTTCTATGTTCTAGTTAACGATGTAAAGCTGCTTCTAATAGGAGAACATTGCTTCATAAGGCAAGTTCCGTCATACTTGTTTGGTACCATATTAGCAGCAGCTTTACAGAACTGGTGAACTAGCATTTTATTGAATCCATTCAGCCAGGTGTAAAGTATATTATATAGAACAAAATGATCTGTTGCAACATGTTCTGGTTCCCACATGAAACCTGGGATGGATTCTTAGTAGGTTCTCTCTACTTTCATTATTTCAAGTTTGAGTCAGGAACACTTATGCAATCTTCATTAAAAAATACAATGGCAAAACCTCTGACAGTGTCAGTTGTGAATCCGGGCAAGCGAATCATAGAAGCGAGAATCAGTGAATTGGTTTATTCAGTCTCTCCCCCAGCCAGGCAAGATTGTTCCCTGTTGTATTTTTGTCTGTTCTAGAGTTAGGTATGACAAACTATTGAGCTTCCATTATTGTCCAAGACTGTTTCAGACCTAGTACATAGAAATGCCTGGAGATTTTCCTTGATAGTCTGGTTAAGTTTTCCCTTTCTCAGCTTCAGATCAATACTCATTTATGCAAATAGGACATCCTATTTATGCTCATAAGCACAGGCAACTGGGGACTTGAGCCTCTTACCACCACCCTCCACCCTCAGTTGTAGGTTTTGAATTATAAGCAAATGAAATATTGCATTTGGAACAGAAGTTCATCTTCATTAAGGTGACAAATTTAGTTAGGTTTCAAAAGTACTAACTGAAGTGATATTTGGCAGCTATTTAAACTTTACATCCCCCTCCCATTAAAATAAATTGTTCACACACCTGACCTTGACTATACTAAATAATTCTGCCTACAAGATATTTACAACCTCAAAAATAGCCAGAGATTTATTACATATGCTTCTTAGCTAAATAAGTGGCTCTGTATGTATGAGGCATGGTTCTCATGGGGAAAAAATAGCATAGGGGCGTATATTTACAGACTATATCATAATGTGCAAGGATGCAAAACTAAGGTTGCCCAGGAAACCTTAATTCAGGCCTTTCCTAAGTTTTCTATGTTTGACTTTACAACTTCAGTAGTGTTCTTTTAACATACAAGATTGTTTGGTACCATATTAGCAGCATTAGGATTATGGGGTTGTTGTTTTTTATTTATTTCATTTTTGTAACCTATCTGTGGGCATGTATAAACACCCCTCTCTCTCCCCCCTCCCTGGGAGTTATGAGAATAAAGATTTTGAAGTGCTCAGATACTATGGTAATGTGGGGAGGCATAGAAGATTAAAAGTGCTATGATACAGTACAAACAAAAATGGACGGACTGTATTTGTCTGCTTGTTAAATACGGTCTTAATTTTGAACTATCTTGGATTCACCTGGAGTTCAACAGTCATTACCATAGTAACTTGTTTAAATAAACTTCACCATCCACAAAATTAATCAGAATTAGGTTAATTCTGTGTTTTTGCATTGCACATAATATTTAACTGCCTTATTCCCCATGAAGACTTTAAAGGGCACACATTATTTCTAAGTAGGAACTAAATCGGCACTCCAAAGGCACCATGCCTGCTCACAGATGGGAAATACTTTTGCAAAATGCCCTTAATATCTGCTGTACTTATTTTGAATTAAATATCATTTAATTCAATACAATATTGCACACAATATTGTTTATACAAAGTCTACAAACTGAGCACAGTATCCTGTATATTAATTTTATCTCAGTGCAGAAAAGGATTGGGATTTACTACTACATTACATCACTGTTTTCCAGGATGCAGTCTCTTTTGTTTGAGTGGGCCCAGTTTACCAAAAGATCCAGATCCCTCTGTCTGACTGCCCGTCCCTCATTATTTCCCATTCCCCCAATATTTGTCTCATCTGCAAATTTAGTCAGCAGTGATTTTATATTTACTTCCAAATCATTCGTGAAAATGTTGAATAGTGTTGGACCTAATACCCATCCCTGCAGAATTCCACAGAAACACACCCCTTCCATGACAATTCCCCATTAACTACTTGTTGGGATCTGTCAGATAGCCAGTTCTTAATCTATTTAAAATAAGCTTTATTGACCATGTTGATTTTTAAAATCAGAAAGTTGTGTGGTAGTAAGTCAAATGTCTTATAATAATCTACACATTTGTTTGATAAAGATGACTGCATCTTAATGCAGTTAATTTAATCTCCTCAAAGAATGAGATCAGATTTGACAAGATCAATTGTGCAAACACAAAACATCATACAAGAACATTAATGCCAGTCAAAGTTATATCCTTATTCTTTATCAGCTTAGTCCCAGACAAAATAATAGAAAACTGATACAAGATTCATGTCTGGCTAACCTGCCTAGAGTTACCCTTTTTGAATATTGACACAACATTAGACCTGTCCAACTCTTCTGGAGTTTCCTTGGTATTCAAAGATTTATGAGAATTATCAGTAGTCCAGAGATCTCCTCAGCCAGCTCTTTTAGGACTCTTGAAACAAGTTATCTGGGCATGCTGATTTAAAAATGTTTATCCCTGGTAGATATTGTTTAACATTCTTGTTGGTTATTAATGGACTGTAAAATACGTCATCCCCCTCCTTCTTTGCAAATACAGAACAGCAATATTTATTGAATATTTCATCTTTTCTTCATTGTTGAAGTGAATCACTATTGAATAATGCTGCAGGCCTTACATTTCTATGTATATTATTTTATAACTGAGGTGGCGATGTAGCCAGGTTGGTCCCATGATACTAGAAAGACAAGGTGGGTGAGGTAATCTTTTATTGGACTAACTTCTGTTGGTGAAAGAGATCACCTGCCAAGCTATACAGAGCTCTTCTTCAGGTCTATCCCTAGTCATTAAACTTGGGCTGTGTTAGCAATTTCCAGATATAATTATAGCCAGGATTTTTCCCTTATAACATATTAATGCCAGTGAATGTGAACAAGGTTTTCATGAATACACAAGCCAAAATAATGTCTTTTCCTGAGCCAGTGCACCACCCACTGTGACTATTGCTGTGCATCTGAATCAGCCATGAGATAATATCTAACTGAATTGTTTAGATATTGTTTAGAATTGTTTAACAAAGTAAAACTTATTGTTTTCAGTAACTGGAGAATGAAAACCCAGTATTTAAGATCATGCTTCATTGTCTTTTCTCTCTGTTATGTCTCCAGAGGCTTGAGGAGGATCAGATGTCCATGAAGATTATTTTTTATTCCTATCTGCAGCCTTTCATTCCATTGACCCTGGAGTTTTGTTGACTCAACTGCATGCCCAAGCAGGTGTGGAATGAAATACTCAAGTACTTTTATTCTTAGCCTTCAAAAAGATCCCAGCAGGTGGTATTGGGCAGCTCCTCAGACTTTATTCTAGGGTTCTACAAGAGCTTTATTTCACCATCCTCACCTGTTCAGAATGGATAAGAGGCCTCTAGGAGAGACAATGAGATGTTCTGGGTTGTAATGCACTCAATATGTAGATGGCATACTGCTTTGTTTCACTATTCCTGTCTATGCTTTGACCAGTGCTTAGCTAAGAAAGAAGCTTGGTGAAAGCAAGCTGATTGAGGGTTAATCCAGAAGAGACTGGGGCTCGGGGGGAGGAAAAACCACAACAACCATAGAATGGGGCAGGGTTGGTGTCCATCCTTGGACAAAGAGCTCTGTCCACTATAGAAGAGTTTGAAAACCTGAGAGCAGCATGCCATCCTCCCCCTTTTTCTATAGGGACAGAAAGCTTGGCTTTGTTTTGATCCAGAATCAGGAAGTCCCAAGATTTTGCTCAGTATTTCCCTTTAAATGAAATTGAATCACCACCATTACATCACAAGGCCACTACTGTCATAGACATTCACATGTTGCGTCAATACCTATAAGTTAAAGATAAAAATCAAATGTGAAATCAATACTTTTTCTGCATTTCATCTTAAAGTAGCAATAACTACCACAGAGCAGGGCATCTGAGATATTATCAATTTGTTTGATTTAATGCCATCATCTACCTTAATTGTTGTGGCCTAAATTTGAAACACTACCATTTTTGACCACATTATTATGTTGCCCATCATTCTATAAGCTAACCATGTAACAGTTTATTTGTCCATACCTTTTAAGCTTGGAAATTAGATGCACATTTTTACAAAAGCAGACTCAGACTCAGCCTTTTACGAGGCTGCACTAAATCGCACCAGTCCCAAACAAGCGTCCAGGGCCATCTCCACACCCATTCTTTGGGTGCGGCACTGTTTAGTTCAGCTGGATCATAGTATTTGGTCACTAGGTTAGCAGTATATCCTGTTCATATGGGTCATAAATAAAGCCTCTCTTGATATTGTGGAACTGTGACTCCAGGAAAAGACTAGAAAGAACAAGGGTATTTGAACACAAAACAAAAACATTAATTGAACTATTTGACTCTTAATAAAAAGCTTTGCTGTATTGCATGGTAGGAGGTAAACATCCAGGTCTGTTATTGAATTGTAACTGATTTGTGAGTCACTCTTCCCAATACCAGCCATTAGTGACAAAGTTTTCTGATGAGGCCTCTGACTTTGGGTACCTCCATTTCTGTGTCCAACTTGTGAGCTCTTGGACCTAATGTTCAGAGGAGGAGTGCACCCATAACTCCAGCAGAAGTCAATGGGAGACTCAAGCTCTCAATGTCTCCAGAGTTGACTACTCAAAGAGCGGCACCCAGCATCAAAGCTGATTTTTGAATAATTGGCCTAATACTTTATGCCTTGCAACAAATCTGGACACTGTTCCTACAAGGCACTGGCCACTTTCTATCCAAAAATGGGGAATGAGAAGAACACAAAATTTAGAGAATATGCTGGGCAGAGAACGTTTCGTTTACATTGATACAACATCAGTGCCTTGATAAAGAGGCAATACAGTATTCTACAAGAATAGTCCTAAACATTACAGGTCAGATTTTCCTCTACTCAGAGCAGTAGAGAAAGGTGGCTGTCAACAAGCTTATTACAGATCTCTAATTTTCTTGCTGGCCCCAGGCTGGTTAGAGAAGCTCAGGGGCCACACTAGCCATTCTTCTTCCTATCATCCTATCAGACCTTTTTCATTAGCAGGTTATAGAGATGGAGGCAAAGTAGTCAGTTCCATTGACCCTGTACCTGCCAGAGATTCCACTACACAGGAGAATCCTCACAAAAGGTCTGTGGATGGTTTTGGTTCCCTAAACATTTGCAGCAGCACAGAGGACAGTTGGGAAAGAATGTGACACAACAGAGACACTGCATTAGTATGACATTACTGTGGTATTTTTATAAGGGCAATGGGCTCATAGCTTCCAAGTTTAGAGAGGATCTATGTGAGTTATGCAAGTTATTTTATGAGCTATTTGCATGTTTATAAGTAGCAATAACTTCCATTTATGGTCAATATATTCTATCTGTGCTGGACTAGTCAAAGCTGCACAGGAGCTATCAGTTGGTGGGCGTGGGGCTGCTGAAGTGTTATGGGTTGGTGACTACTGGAGCATCTCCAGGGCTACATGGAGGTGAGAAACAAGGAGCCTGGGGTCATTACTAGGTCCCTCTCACCTTCCGTCCCAGCTACTTCTTAATAAATGCTAGGAGAAATGAGGAGGAAAGAAGGAAGACATTGTGGAAGTTAAGTAATGGATTATTCAAGAATGACAAGACTTACTGCAGCAGGATACAAGTTATATATTGTTATCTACATAACCTGACAAGACTCTCACAGTCTGGAGGTTTGTCAGGAATGCTATGAGTACAGATTAAGAGTTTACTAGTAGACAAGGAGGATTACAGCAGAAATTTTATAGCTGGACTCCATTATAATCCATCCACTTTTAGAAGTCCTTGGAAAACGTAGGAGTAACAAAAATACCAAGAGAAAATCTTGTGGAATTATCAGTCACTGCCTTTAATCTAGTACAGAATAGGCCTTCCCACAATAAGGTTTTGTAAAATTAAAACCCACTATAATTCATTAAAGAACCAGACTGTACAGCAAAAGCAGCATGTTGAGTCCCCTGAGGTAGGGAGCACCTCATATTTTTCTGGAGTAGATGCTGGCCAGCATTCAGAGCAGTGTTGACTGGCTTAAGGAAGATGCATGGTTTCCTCAACTTGAGAGGATGTTACTATTTGGTGCAAATGGGCCACATGACAAGGGTTTCAGAAGACTCTTCCCCCAACACAAAAGGGGAAAAAAGCTATTTTTAACTGGTGAAAAATAGAGCATGCTAATTCTAATAGATGAACAAATAATGTATCCCAACAAGGGCAGTCAGGCCAAGGGTCAAAACAGGGGCAAACCTGAGGTTAAGAGTAGCCAAGGAGTTTGTAGTCAGTTCCAGGCCAGTGTTGACAGCAAGGGTGCAAGTCAGAAGGCAAAGGCCAAAACAAGCCAAGGTCAAAGAACAGGAACAATTACAGCAGTTACAGAAAATTCACACTCTTACCTAGACACTTCCTGGAATGCGCCTTGGGTTTATATAGGGCAGGGAGCCAACTAGGAACCTTAGGGCTGCTGCCTGTCAAACCCTTGAGATGGAACAGCCCCTAGTCTGTGTTCATAGTGGGTCATGGGAAGTGGAGTGAAAACTAGTGACATTGATGCTAGGTGGTAGTTTGGAGCTGTTAACTCCCTGATAGCACTACAGGCCTATGTTCTAGACCAATGAGGCTTCACATGAGTCATGTATCAGAACAATGCCTACAAAATAGCACTTTGAGAAATATTATGTCAGTGAACCACTGGGGACAAATAGCATGAGCAGTAATACACTCAATTTGCTACTACTAGTTTCGTTTTCAAAGCCCATGACAGGAGTGAAATATTGTACCTGTTATTTAGAAACTGAGAATCACCAGTAATGCATGTCCCATGAAATATATGTCATGGTTGGAAATTCCTTCTAAGGATAAATAACTTTTTATGCATACCTACCAACCTGGACTACAAAGGAATATGACAAAAGACCTGCCCCTGGGGCCAAAAGATTCAAAACTCTACTTTTCCATTGAATGGGGTGGAAATGGGTAAGATAAGCACACAGCCTATGCGCTAATTGCCCCTATTGTTACCCAGGGCTTTCAAACCTCAACACAGTGGTAACTTAACTGTTTCTCTCCAGGAGGTTTCAGGAATAAATCAATGGGAACATGGTGCTTCCATCTGATAAATGATTGATACAATCAAGTGTGCTCTTATCTAAAACTACTATTTGTTAGATATTAAATGCATACGCACACACACACATGAGTTTAGGACATCCCAGATATAGTTATCCACAGTCTGAGATAGTTTTAAGTGATCACCAGCCAGGCTTCTAGGATCCTCTTTCTGTGTGGCTGATGGGGAGTTTAGATGTCTACTCCTTGCCCGAAGAAAAGCTTCCTGGGACTGCTCTGAAATATTTACTTTTACTTGAACTTTTATAGCTAGATCTAAACAAGCGCGTAACCTATAGTGACTCCTAGTGGGTCAGAATAGTAACCTCTACTGGATCACCAATTCTCCTAATTTCAACAAACTACTCATTATCTCAAAACATTTCTAGTATTTCTAGCCACAACAACAATATATCAGGGGCACCTGAAACCAAGGTCCATATTCACTCTCTTCCATAACTTTCTGTCCCATTCTCCCATTCTGATCAACAAACTGCAAGCATGCAGGTGTCTGACCTTGTCTCACAAAGGTCTAATATAATTCCTAGCTATGAGATGTTTGGTTTTCACCTGGCAGTGGCTGAACATACAGAATGGCTGATTGCAAAACTGTCAAATTCTGGGATACAGTCAGGAATGTCAAATTCCGGGATAACACTATTTGCCATGGAGCTAAGCTCTGCTGGAACATTGGTAGCAAAAGTCAGGTTCCTTCTTCACATAATATTCCTTTCAGGCAAAGCCTTTTGACTGAGGAGGTCCATGTGGCCCAGATATCAGAATATTTGAAGGTAGGGATTTTTTAAAAGCACTCAGGATTGGCCTAATTCTACTCTTGATGAAATCATCCCATTGACTTCAGGCCAACTTTGGATATTTTTGAAAATGCTACCCTGAGATTCTATATAAAGTGGCAGGCTTTCATTCTAAACAAATTCTTCATGGCTGGATAGCCTGTAATGGAAGGGCTAAGAGAAATGCCAGGCACTAGAATCCTTCTGGAAAGGAAGTACCTTCTGCAATCAAGCACCCCACAAACTCTAGAAAAGTAGATCACAAGCCATTAGATTTACTTAATTATTTAGTTGAAATAAAGGTTAAGTGTTGTTTTCTGGGGTTTCTGGGCAACATGCTGTATAATCTACCTACTTAGGTTTCCATTGTGCTACAATATAGCTTCTAAGCAATGCACAAATGGCTACCTATGCTTCATTGCCTCTGTATCAGTTTTCACTGGTACAGAAGGTTTCTTTCAGATCTATTTTTATTATATTTGCTGATTGATTAATATCTCACTTCTCTGCAGCAACTGAAGGCAAACATGGGATGTTTAAACAATTTACAGTGAATCTGTAGCACACCTGGATACATGCCAAAGGCTTATATAAGCACAACAAATTATTGACATTTCTGACATGGACTTCAGCAACACAATTTTGCTAGGTAGCCCTACCACTGACAAAATGAAATTTCAAAACATTGTAGGATTTTATTTAATAAGCACACAAAAAATCCAGCAATTTTCTCATGTTTTAGAAATGTTAAATATCTATATTAATGATCAAGCATACAATATTTAATTCAATAAGATGAAATTCTTATTTAAAATATAGTTGTTCTCTGTATTTTCTATTGCAACACAATTAAGATCCACAATGCATGTCACAAGTATCAGCCATTCAGAACTTCATAATGCCAGAAGGGACCCAATTCAGAGCCTCCTGCTCCAAAATCTTAGAGCCCTATCACTTGCGTCAAAGATTGGCCTTTGAGTGAATGAAGTATAGGGCATATCAGACACTAAGGGCATGGCTACACTTGCAGATGTAGAGTGCTTTGAGTTAAACCAGCCTTCATAGAGCACAGTAGGGAAAGCACTGCAATCTGTCCACACTGACAGCTCAAGCGCACTTGCGTGGCCACATTTGTAGCACTTGTAGTGGCATTGGGAGTGGTGCATTATGGGCAGCTATTCCAGCATGCAAGTGACTGCAACATGCTTTAAAAATGGGAGGGGTGGGATGGAGTGTGACAGGGAGTGTGTTGTGTGTACGTGGGGGGGAGAGAGAGTGGGTTTCTGAGGGGCTGAGAGCATATCAACATGCTGTCTTGTAAGTTCAGACAGCAGCAGACCTCCTCCTTTCCCCTGCCTCTCTCTCTCACACACAGCATTCCTCAGTAAGGGCTTGCATGCTGGCTGTCAGAAATGGAGCTTTGAAAGGGCATTTCTGCATTCCTACAGGAGTTCAAAACAATGACAAGAGTGGCCACTTGATTTAAGGGGATTATGGGATGTTTCTGGAGGTCAATCAGAGCACAGTAATGCAACACCTCGTTCACACTGACGCCTGGGCTTTGTAGCCAAGGTGCAGCAAACATTATTCCACTCGCCGAGGTAGAGTACCAACAGTGCTGTAGCCGTGGAGACAGAGTGCTCTACATGCCTTGCCAATGTGGACAGGGAGTGACCTAGTGTGCCTGGGGCTCCTTTATTGCGCTGTAACTTGCAAGTGTAGCCAAGCCCTTAGTAGTTCTCCTTCCATTCATTAGAGGCAGTGGTCCAGTTCACTACAATACAGTGGAATGGTGCCAAACCCTTTTCGATAATTGGAGGCATTAAACCACACTGAAAATTAACTTTACAAAAGGCTGAATAATAGAATATATATTAAAAGAATCAAAATGTAAACACTTTCTAACAGTAACCTTTTGTTGTTGTATTTTCCCTCTCACATCAACAAAACTCCATTTTCACAGGAAGAATAAAAGAGATATTGGAGTATATGTAGAGCATTTGTGCTGTACCATGTGCTTTTTATCTCATCACAATTGGCCTATTTTGTAAGACTGTAAATGCAATATATATCTGTATTTTCACAAATATTTTACATAGACAGTAGGTCAGATTCCACACTGGCATACCTATTTCTCAGTATGTTAGAGGCAAGATAATCTAAACTGGTGTAAATTCTAAGAGAACTAAGTTAGATGCCATTAGACTCACATCCACTAACCAATACGCAACTTACTCCCCCTACACATATCTGTGAATTGGGCCCACCGAATCTAAAATGACATGGTGAGGACCCTGGTAGTAGGTATAAATTACACCTTTTGGTTTACTTAAAAAGGGATGTGTCAGGTAAAACAACTGACACACGATCATAAGAAGATGTAAAATAAAGTAGATGGTGGCATTTAAATAATGAAGAGCCCTGTTAGACCATCTCTGCCATGCTGCCAATGTGAGACTGAACCTGGCAGTATCTAACCAAATGATTTCACCACTTCTCTTGGGAGACTATTTCATAGTCTAATATATCTCACCAGCCAGCTATTTTTCCTTTATTTAACCTTCTGTCCCTTAAATGGACCTTGAACCCATGACATTCTGATTCTGAAGAGGAATTGTGCTACTCATTAAGCAATATGATATTCTGTATTGTGCTAAAATGGATGGCTAACAAATTATAGAATAGAAAATCCTGTCTAATTTCATTTATTAGTATGTTGGTGTATTCTGAATAGACTGGTTTTTGGAACAGTTATGGGGCGATTACATGACCATGCTGGACAGCATTGCTTAAAATAGCTTTAAATTTGATCCTTATAAAGCAGTGCAGCTGCTGAAATGTTAGAGGTCGATTTTTGACTCTGTCAGACAGACTGAGACTGGGATTTGTAATTATCCAGATTTTGGGGTGTTAGTCAGTGCCTCGGGGTCCTTCAGCAGAGGTACATGCCCTTAGTGAGCACAAAATAAATGAGGAGTGATATTCTTAGTGACTGAACACCTCTGAGACAGCACATTAATTAATGATAAAGATAGGCACCAACCCAGCTCAACTCTAGGGAACACTCACCACTAGCTAGAAGCATCCAGAAGAGAAAGAATTGATAGAAAATATAGGAGGATTAAATTGACAAATACCTACTTCATTAAAATTCTGTTTAATAAAAATATAATTTTATATAAATGATTGTAAAATCTACACAGAATTTTTGAAAAAAGAAATAATTTATTTGCAGCCATTGAACACCTTTATCAGAAGCTTAATTTTTTAATATGTTTTAGGTTAATTTTGTTGCAAGATGAAGTGGGTCCTTGGGAAATCAATGGGAATTTTGTCTGAGTCAGCACTAAAGGAACAGGCTACAAATAAGCTTGGATTAGAACCTCAGCTGGTGCAAACTGGCCTACTTTACAGATTTCAATACATCAGCTTAGGTTTATGTGTACAGAATTTTACTGATGAGTTTTTTTATAGCCTTGAATCAAACCTCAGTAAGAAAAAAGATGAAGGAGGAAGTCTTCTTATTTTGTTGGTTCTACATCAGTATTAAGATTGCTACTGCTGCACCCATGTTCTAGGGGGAGGTAATGACCTATAGTTTCATAAGTTGATAGTTTTTGAGGCAGAAAGGACCATTATGATCATCTAGTCTGACCTCCCATATGACACAGCCCACAGAATTATATAAAGTGAAATGTAATAATGGAGCCCTTGGCCTGCCCTGTTCACATAAAGCTTGCTACATTTAATGCACCAGAACCCTCTGCATGCTGAGCCCAAGGCCAGAGAGGGGGTGTGGATACTTTATGTGGTTTATCTGATTCTTGTCCTTCCACCACCACTGCACAGCAGAATTGCAGTGATTCCACCGCCAGTAGGGCTCTCTATGGGCCCAGACAGGGCATGCGTTCTCAAGAGTCTTGTATTTGTAAAGTGTTGCATTATGAAAGGATTGTACTGGTGGAAGAGTTTCAAACATTAATTTTTATTACCCTAATATCATGGATGGTTTTATATTATCTTAGTCACTCTTTATAGTCTTGTTTTGTCACTTTATATACTTATATGGCAGTGACAATGTTTCTCTTTGGAAAGATTTTGACAATTTATTGAAAAACATTTGTCAATATGGAGCTACTGTGTGGGGATTCAGAAAAGTGATGATGTGTTTTTGCAGCTTGAATCTTACCAAGCTTCCCTTCCTCCTTAGGAGACTGAGTCTGCATAAGTTGTACAGTGGCAAAGCTAATAGATGGACAGTGTTGAGTCCATTGTCAGCTAGGGTAATGTACAGCATCTTTTGGATCAGTCTTGCATATATCAGGCCCAGGATATGGGGATGGAGGGGCGCAGGCTGCAAAGATAAGCATTAGGACACATATGCTGCATGCTTCTCTCTCATAGCTGAGGATCTAGTTCTTTATTTATAAATGCGGGGCCTGGTAGAGCGAAAGTGCTTGGAATAAAATCAGACTAGAAACAAGAGTTCTGCTTCAAAATGATTTATTTACAAAAGAGGCAATACATTAAAGAACATTTTCAAACATACTGTACCACTTCATAACATCCCAGGCAGTGCAAACTCAACCTTAGATGTTCTATCTCTGCAACAAACCTTCCATTCTTCAGTCCTTATCTTCCGGCTTACTTCTCTTCTGGCTTTAATGAGCTAGTTCCTAATTGATCCCTATGGGGACAGTGTTTGCCTCTATGGTACAAATTCTCGCCCAATAATTCCCTACATCATACTCTTCGTTTCTTGGGTAGAAGACATCTCATCACATAATGGCCATTGAATTTCAATAAGATTTTGCATATTGCTATTATGATGGTTCTGTAGTAAACTTGTACATGAACAGCATAAGAGGAATTGTGGTGTATGCCATCAATGAGTAGAGTACTAAGGAAAATGTTTTAATGTCAGAATAAGCTGATTTGTCAAAACTGAACCTTTTTGTGGAAATTTATTGTTTTGGCAAATTTTTTGTTGAGAAGGTTTCTCCAGCCCAGGAACTTCTGGTCTAAACAAAAGAGATACTACCCCTGTAGCCAAGGAGTCAGGACACTCATCTGGGTGTGGAAGATGCAGGTTCCAGTCCTCATCCTGAATCAGGCAGAGCAGGGACTTGAGCCTGGGTTTCCTCAAATCCCAGATGAATGCTCTAACCACAAGGCTATTGGCTATTCTGGGCTGGCTAAGCAGATACCACTCCAGTTTATCCTCAAAAGTTTCAAAAAAATCTTTCTTTTGTCTCAATTCAGAACGAAAACAAATTAAAAAACCTTGAATTTTGTCCTGAAACAGAATTTCTGTTTTCTAGCCAGCCCTATTTTTGAGTTCTTTTAATCAGCCGTTGATCACGGGCTCCCAGCAGAGAAGTTTTTTTGCAGGTGATAAGAACAGGTGGATCTGTTGTATTTATACAATTGGGAAGTAGGGGGGACTGCAATCCAAAGATTCAGCAAGAATAATTGGACTGTGGGGTTCCACTCTTGAGAAAGGTGAAGGAAGCCAGGCCTGTCACCTGAAGGGTGCATTCAAGACAGCACAAAGGGGCACAAAACTCAGCTTTAACCATGACACTTGTGCAAAATTCTGCTATAAAGGTCCTAACCAATGCAAACTATTCCTGAGTGCAAAACTTTGTGAATCTGGGACAATCCCTGATTCTCTCTCTCTCAGAAATGATGGTGAAGGGTGTAATCGTGCTTTTGTGTGATTTAGGTTATCAAAGGGGGAAATGAACACATTTTCTTCCAAGTAACACTATGGAGTTTCAAAAGATAAGAAGTTCCCAGCATGAGCTAACAAAAAAGTATATTTTCCCGCTAATAGTCTATCATGCCTTTCAAGTAACCCTTGAAATTTTTCTCTAAAGTTCTCTTTTGTAACCAATTCCAGTATAATTGAGAATAATGGCCTGAAACTAAGCAAAGGTAAATGTAGGCTGAGAATCAGGACAAGTGAATGAACAGGTAGTATCTATTAGTTTGTAGAACAGACTCCCAAGGGAAGTGGTAAAAAGCACTTTTGAGTAATTTAAAACTGGGAGACACAAATGCAGTAGTTTTCCCTATAATCTACATTCTCTGGTTGATTCCATTATTTATATGTCAGAGTATCCCTTGATCTGCTTAGTTTTTATTATTATTTTATGATATCTTAATCAGTATTAACACCTAAAGACTTCCTCTTCTGCTACTACTATGCTGCTGCATAGGGAGGCAACCAGGGACTGCAACGCTCATAAAAAGTTATACCAGATGAACAGAGATCCACTGGAAGACCCGAATAGGGGCATAGGGATGGCAAGAATGACATCTCCCTGTGGATGCCTAGCCACCAGCTGAAGCTCAACATGGCTAAAACATAGCTCTTAATCTATTCCACCATCCTGCCTGTCACTGAGCCTGTAACCCGAGTACCATCTTTGACTGTCCTCTCTGTAGGACTTCACATCCAGACTTTGTTATATCATGCAGATTCTTTCTGCATAATGTCTCTATGACATGGTGTTACCTATCCATCCACACAGCTAAAACTCTCATACAGGGTGTCATCTAACATCTCAGTTATTGCCACATCCTTTCCTTTGGCAGCCCAGCTCATAGCCATTCAGAAAGCTGCTGCAAAGCCCATTACTTTCATCATGTCACTCCTCTCTTTGCAGCCCTCCACTGGTCCCTCCTTCTCTATGGTAGTGGCTCTCAACCTTTCCAGACTACTGTACTCCTTTCTGGAGTTCGATTTGTCTTGTGTATCCCCAAGTTTCACCTCACTTAAAAACTACTTGCTTATAAAATCAGACATAAAAATACAAGTTCACTGCACACACTACTACTGAAAAATTGCTCACTTTCTCATTTTACCATATAGTTATAAAGTAAATCTATTGGAATATAAATATTGGACTTACATTTCAGTGTGTAGTATATAGAGCAGTATAAACAAGTCATTATCTATATGAAATTTTAGATTGTACTGACCTTACTAGGGCTTTTTATGTAGCCTGTTGTAAAACTAGGCAAATATCTAACTGAGCTGATATACCCCCTGGAAAACCTCTCTGTACCCCTAGGGGTATGTGTACCCCTGATTGAGAATCACTGCTCTATGGCATCAAACATTTTTAAGGCCTTTCATGGCCTATCCCCTCCCTAACTATATTACTTATTCAGTATCAAAAGTTTCACTCCTGCCTTCAGTCAGTCCATGTCACTAGCCTCGATCACCCACTTGTTAAATTTTCAAACAAGCACCATAATAACAACCATACTGGGTCAGACCAGTGATCCATCTAGCCCAGTATCCTGTCTTCTGACAGTGGCCAATGCCAGGTACTTCAGAAGGAATGAACAGAACAGGGCAATTATTGTGTGGAATAACTGAAATTAGAGGGGGTGTTTGAATTTACAGAGGGTGTTGGACAATGACTAAACTGGCAACACAGCTAACTTGTCGCCTTTTATTTATTTAAAATGAATTTAGTAATGTTATAGTACACCACCATGGGTTCAGCTCTGGTGGCTACAGTTTCCAGCTCAACAGAGAAAAAGTCACCTCTGCTATCTGCTTCAGATTTAGAGCATCTAGGAACACAAAAAGACCAAGAATAGTGACCAAACATACATTCACAAGTACAAGGTCTAGTCTGTTTTACAAGTTTTATTAAAGTTATAATGAAGGTTATGATTACCCATGCACATAGAAATCCTATAAAGACCTATGCAGAAGTTACAAATATAGTCATACTCACATCCTTTATGATATTCTTAAGGTTTGATGGATGCCTTGCCAATTGATGATCAGTAGAGGGATGGTTCCTGGTGGAGTTTTCCCATGGGAAACTCATTTTACCCAATCTGGGAGCCTTATTTTATGTTGTGATTCTTACTACACCCAACACTCTGCATATGTGCATGAAGATGTCCAGCCCTTTTTTCTTTATTTGGATTGTTTCCCCTAAGAATATGGGGGAACTCCATTTTCCATATATGGTATATAATTCCTTTTTAATCTCATTTGCATTGACACACAACCTGTACCCTGTGGTTAAGGCACGTCAGAAGAAAGTGTTCCTCTAGGGCATTTTGTGATCCGAAATAAACCTTGAAGTAAATTTTTTGCAATACCACCCATTGGTACATCTTTCCCCCTAATCTTGTGGCATTGGGTTATTCTTTGGTCACTTACTCATGTCAAGCATTTCCTAAGTCTAAGGCCTAGTATGGCTAAGCTAAAATCTTAGAGGCCTCAGCCTGTAGGCCTTGCATTTCAGCCCTACTTACTTAGATACCTAATGTATATTTATCACTTCTAAATACTTATCAATCTTATACTTCTAGAATTCTCCAATTTAAATCTGTTTAGCATACAATGATTATATATGACATAGCATATAAATTCATTATAACATCACACAATAAATGAATGATAAAATGAAGTAATTGGCTACAAACTAGTTTACCACTAGAAGGGGAATAGAGGAATTCAGGGGGAAGGAGGGAGTTTCCATCCCCTGTTATCCAGTCCTAGCACCTGGATGTCGGAGGTTTTATACTTTCTCCCATGCTGCCTGTCATGCTTGGGAGAAGTTCCTAATGGCTATGAAGAGCTACTTCATTATCTCCCTCCAAAATCCTCTTTAAAACTCTCATTTGCTGTAATGCCCATGAAAAACTTGACAATGGTCAGGCTGCTGCTGTGGTGAGACTACTGCTTATCATGCTGACCAATATTGCGTGATTGTTTCCTTGTACTCCCCCAGATAATTTCTCTATTTCCATCTGTTGACTCCTGTCTTAGATTGTAAACTCTGTAGGCAGGGACCATCATTTGTTCTGTGTTTGCACAGTGCCTAGCATAAGGCACCATAAGAGATGCAGAATTTTCTGCCCCTTTCATGGGGAAAACCCACATAAAGAAGAACACTTAATTTTTCCCTCTTGTTAGAAATTTTTATGATTTAAAACACTTTCAAGGCTTCTTTCCTGATTTTTTTTAAGTTTTGAAATATTTTAGTTTGCACCTTTCTTGCCACTCTCTCACTTGTTATAGTTGCTCAGATGGCAACACTTATATAGATATCTGGCCTTGCAGAGGGCAGTTCACTCTTTAAAAAGTCAAGTCAGACCATAAAACAGTTACTGTTATAGTTCTGGCTGCAACAGGCTACCATATCATCTAGAATGACTACAACAGGTGGCTGACTGACACTAATGATACTGTCCAGTTACCAATTAAGTATGTGTTACAATTAAAATTAAAGGAACTAAATATAAGTTATTTCCATGGAACCTGCAGTAGATTGAGTTTTTAAACTGATTTCCCCACATGGATTAGTTTGCTTCTGGAGCAGTTAAGCATTCCTTGGTCTGTCATGTATTAGCATATTCAAATGAGATTTTCTTTCTCTAGAATTTCCAACCAGGCACATTGTTATAACCTTATTCCCAGATTTGGACCTTAGCGTCCAAAATATGGGGGTTAGCATGAAAACCTCCAAGCTTAGTTACCAGCTTGGACCTGGTACCTGCTGCCACCACCCAAAAAATTAGAGTGTTTTGGGGCACTCTGGTCCCCCTGAAAAACCTTCCCTGGGGACCCCAAGACCCAAATCCCTTGAGTCTCACAACAAAGGGAAATAATCCTATTTCCCTTCCCCCCTCCAGGTGCTCCTGGAGAGATGCACAGACACAAGCTCTGTGAAACTACACAGAGTGATTCCCCCTCTCCGTTCCCCAGTCCTGGGAACAAAAAGGACTTTCCTATTCACCCAGAGGAAATGCAAAATCAGGCTAGCCAATTCAACACACACAGACCTCCCCTGATTTCTTCCTCCCACCAATTCCCTGGTGAGTACAGACTCAATTTTCCTGAAGTAAAGAAAAACTCCCACAGGTCTTAAAAGAAAGCTTTATATAAAAAGAAAGAAAAAATACAAATGTTCTCTCTGTATTAAGATGATACAACACAGGGTCAATTGCTTAAAAGAATATTGAATAAACAGCCTTATTCAAAAAGAATACAAATCAAAGCACTTCAGCACTTATATTCATGCAAATACCAAAGAAAAGAAACCATAGAACTTACTATCTGATCTCTTTGTCCTTACACTTAGAAACAGAAGACTAGAAAATAGAACTACTTCTCCAAAGCTCAGAGGAAACAGGCAGACAGACAAAAGACTCAGACACACACTTCCCTCCCCCCAAAGTTGAAAAAATCCGGTTTCCTGATTGGTTTTCTGGTCAGGTGTTTCAGGTGAAAGAGACATTAACCCTTAGCTATCTGTTTATGACACGCCCCCCAAATTGCAGACAGTGGGGAAGCTCACTGGCGGCAATTTCCTTCTAGAACTTGAAAATAAACAGATTAATACAACACATGCACCTTTACATATACTACTAAGTATATAACTAACAGACTTTTACATTTTAAGAACACTTTTTAACTACTGGATTCTGGGAAACTGTCACGGGAGAGTGCATCAGCAACTTTGTTAGAAGCTCCTGTGATGTGTTGAATTTGAAAATCAAAATCTTGGAGAGCTAAACTCCAACGAAGAAGTTTCTTGTTGTTCCCCTTGGCAGTATGAAGCCACTTTAGTGCAGCATGGTCAGTTTGTAGTTGGAACCGCAGTCCCCAAACATATGGGCGTAGCTTTTCCAGGGCGTACACAATGGCATAGCATTCCTTTTCACTGACTGACCAGTGACTTTCCCTCTCAGACAGTTTCTTGCTGAGAAACACGACAGGATGGAAGTTGTGATCTGTTGCTTCCTGCATGAGCACTGCTCCTATACCACGCTCAGATGCATCTGTGGTTACTAGGAATGGCTTGTCAAAATCCGGGGCCCTGAGTACAGGGTCAGACATGAGTGTTGCCTTAAGTTGGGTAAAGGCTTTTTGACACTCATCAGTCCACTTAACGGCATTTGGCTGGGTCTTTTTGGTCAGGTCGGTCAATGGGGCAGCGATTTGGCTGTAGTGTGGTACAAATCGCCTGTAGTATCCGGCCAAGCCTAAGAAGGATTGGACCTGTTTCTTTGACCTTGGGACAGGCCACTTTTGGATAGCATCCACCTTGGCCTGTAGGGGGTTTATGGTTCCTCGACCCACCTGGTGCCCCAGGTAAGTCACTCTGTTTTGGCCTATTTGACACTTTTTGGCCTTAACAGTTAGTCCTGCCTGCCTGATGCGCTCAAAGACCTTTTTCAGGTGGAGTAGGTGTTCGGGCCAGGAGTCTGAAAAAATGGCCACATCATCGAGGTAGGCAACTGCAAATTCTCCCAGTCCAGCTAGTAGACCGTCTACCAGCCTCTGGAAGGTGGCGGGTGCATTTCGAAGGCCGAAAGGAAGGACATTGAATTCATACACCCCCGCATGGGTGACGAATGCTGACCTCTCCTTGGCAGGTTCATCTAGTGGTACTTGCCAGTACCCCTTGGTTAAGTCTATTGTAGAGATGAACTGGGCACGTCCCAACTTCTCCAATAGCTCATCAGTGCGTGGCATTGGATAGTTGTCCGGACGAGTTACCGCATTTAGCTTACGGTAGTCCACGCAAAAGCGTATTTCCCCATCTGGTTTGGGTACCAGAACCACTGGAGATGCCCATGCACTGGTAGATGAGCGGATTATACCCATCTGTAGCATGTTCTGGATCTCCCGTTCTATAGCAGCTTGGGCATGAGGAGACACCCGGTAGGGTGGGGTTCTGATTGGGTGAGCATTACCTGTATCAATGGAGTGGTATGCCCGTTCAGTCCGTCCTGGGGTGGCTGAGAACAATGGGGCGAAGCTAGTGCTCAGCTCCTTGAGTTGTTGCCGCTGCAGACGTTCCAGGGTGGTTGAGAGGTTCACCTCTTCCATGCCACCGTCTTTTTTCCCGTCGTAGTAGACACCGTCAGGCCACTCAGCATCATCTCCCTGGACTGTAAACTGACAAACCTGTAAGTCTCTGGAATAGAAAGGCTTGAGAGAATTAACATGGTACACTTTAGGCTTTAGTGAGGAATTGGGAAATGCTATGAGGTAGTTTACAGCTCCCAGGCGCTCTTGGACCGTGAATGGCCCTTCCCATGATGCTTCCATCTTATGGGCCTGTTGCGCCTTCAAGACCATAACCTGGTCTCCTACCTTGAAGGAACGTTCTCTGGCATGTCTGTCATACCAGGCCTTTTGCTCTTCTTGAGCATCCTTTAGGTTCTCTCTAGCAAGGGCTAAAGAGTGTCGGAGGGTGCTTTGTAGGTTGCTTACAAAGTCCAGAATGTTAGTTCCTGGAGAAGGCGTAAACTCCTCCCATTGCTGCTTCACCAACTGTAATGGCCCCTTAACCTCGTGACCATACACAAGTTCAAATGGTGAAAACCCTAAACTGGGATGTGGTACAGCCCTGTAGGCAAACAGCAACTGCTGCAACACTAGGTCCCAATTATTGGAGAATTCGTTGATGAATTTTCGTATCATGGCCCCCAAAGTTCCATTGAACCTTTCCACCAGGCCATTGGTTTGATGGTGGTACGGGGTGGCAACCAAGTGATTCACCCCATGAGTTTCCCACAGTTTTTCCATGGTCCCTGCCAGGAAATTAGACCCTGAATCTGTAAGGATGTCGGAGGGCCAACCTACCCTGGCAAAGATGTCTGTTAGGGCCAGGCACACAGTGTTAGCCCTGGTGTTGCCTAGAGCTACTGCTTCTGGCCATCGGGTAGCAAAGTCCACTAAAGTCAGTACGTACTGCTTTCCTCTGGGCGTCTTTTTTGGAAACGGGCCCAGAATATCCACAGCTACTCGCTGAAATGGGACCTCAATTATGGGGAGTGGCTGGAGAGGGGCCTTGACCTGATCTTGAGGCTTACCCACTCTTTGGCATACCTCACAAGACCGGACATACTTGGCAACATCCTTGCCCATCCCCTCCCAGTGGAAGGACTTCCCCAACCGGTCCTTGGTTCGGTTCACCCCAGCATGGCCACTGGGATGATCATGGGCTAAGCTTAAGAGCTTCCCCCGGTACTTAGTTGGAACCACCAACTGTTTTTGCGGCTGCCATTCTTCCCGGTGTCCACCAGAAAGAATTTCCTTGTATAAAAGTCCTTGGTCTATAACAAACCGGGATCGATTAGAAGAGCTGAGAGGCGGTGGGGTGCTCCGTGCCGCCGCCCACGCTTTCTGAAGGCTGTCATCTGCTTCCTGCTCAGCCTGGAACTGTTCCCTTGAGGCTGGGGTCACCAGTTCTTCCTCAGACTGTGGACTTGGGCTTGGTCCCTCTGGAAGCGATGTAGGTGATGGGGTTGTTTCCGTTGCTGGTGAACCGCTCTCCGCTGGTGCACCTGAGGGTATTTCAGGCTCTGGCTGAGCCTTTTGGGTATGGCTGTCGTGTGCTTCTGCCAGTTCTGGCTCGCTGGCGCCCTCTGGCGTTGAGTTTGAAGATGTGGTTGCACTTGCTGGTGCTGGTTGCTGTTCCAGTTCCGGGCCTGGGACTGGAGATGCTGTGGCTGTTTCAGTGGTAGGCATGGAATCCGGGTCCACTACCTCTGTCTGGGTCTCTGGTAACACAGACGGGGCCTCTGTGGACGGCTCAGGAACAGGAATGGGTCTGGAAGCTTGCCTGGTTTGGCTACGGGTAACCATTCCTACTCTCTTGGCCCACCTCACCTGGTTGGCCAAGTCTTCCCCCAGTAGCATGGGGATAGGATAATTGTCATAGACTGCAAAAGTCCACATTCCTGACCAGCCTTTGTACTGGACAGGCAGTTGAGCTGTAGGCAAGTCTACAGCTTGTGACATGAAGGGGTAAATTGTAACTTTGGCCTTTGGGTTGATGAATTTGGGGTCAACGAAGGATTGGTGGATAGCTGACACTTGTGCCCCCGTGTCTCTCCATGCAGTAACCTTCTTTCCGCCCACTCTCAAATTTTCCCTTCGCTCCAAGGGTATTTGAGAGGCATCTGGGCCTGGGGATCTTTGGGGTGATGGTGGTGTAATGAATTGCACTCGCATGGTGTTCTTGGGACAGTTGGCCTTGATATGTCCCAGTTCATTACACTTAAAGCATCTTCCATCTGATGGGTCACTGGGCCGAGGTGAGTTACTGGAGACTGGTGAGGTTGAAGAGTAGGGTATCTGTGGCTTTACTTGGGTGGTATGTAGGGTCTTTGGCTGACCTCGGTTGTAGGGTTTATGGTCTGTG
Source organism: Gopherus evgoodei (assembly GCF_007399415.2). Lineage (NCBI taxonomy): Eukaryota > Metazoa > Chordata > Testudines > Testudinidae > Gopherus > Gopherus evgoodei. Next base: position 288,084,907 of record NC_044322.1, on the reverse strand, counting down.
TGCCCCCTGGGGTAATCGTTCCCCTTGACAGTAGCTTTTTTGCTTTCTGCCAGTTCCATCCATTTGGCTCCAATCTCCCCCGCCTCAGCGATAGTTTTGGGATTTCTATCTTGTATGTACCGTGTGATGTCTTCAGGAACACCATCCAAGAACTGCTCCATTTGTATGAGGAGGTTCACTTCTTCCAAGGTTTGAATGTTGTTTCCTGTTAACCAGGCCTCATAGTTTTTTGCAATGTAGTAGGCGTGTTTGGGAAATGACACCTCTGGTTTCCACTTTTGGGTTCTGAAGCGCCGACGGGCATGATCTGGGGTTATCCCCATCCTGTATCTGGCCTTGGTTTGAAAAAGTTTATAGTCATTCATTTGCGGCTTGGGCATTTCAGCTGCCACCTCTGCTAAAGGTCCACTGAGTTGTGGCCTTAATTCCACCATGTACTGGTCTTCGGGGATGCTGTACCCAAGACAGGCTCTTTCAAAATTTTCCAAGAAGGCCTCGGTGTCATCACCTGCCTTGTAGGTGGGAAATTTCCTGTGCTGTGGAGCAATAATTGGCGCCGGGTTGTTAGGGTTGGCTGGCACATGCAGCCCAGCTTTTGCCATCTCCAGTTCATGTTTTCTCTGTTTTTCCTTCTCTTCATTCTCTTTTTGTTGTTTTTCCATTTCTTTTTGTTGTTTTTCCATTTCTTTTTGGTGCTTTTCCATTTCTTTTTGGTGCTTTTCCATTTCTCGGCGGTGGGCCACCTCTTCTTCTTCTAGTTTTCTTTTGTGTGCTGCCTCTTGGGCTGCCTGTTCTCTTTGGAAGGCTGCCAGTTTGATGCTTTCTTCCTTTTCTTTCATCTCCATCTGTCGCCTGTGTTCAGCTTCTTTTAATTGGTCTTCGGCCTCCATTTTTGTCCTGGTAGACATGGTTTCTGTTTTCTTGTGTTGGGGTGCCCTCCGGTGTTTCTCTTTTGAACTGCAGGCTCTGTTGCCTCCTGAAGTCTGCCTAGCAACAGTGCTTTTTTCCCCTTTCTCTCTCTAGCTAATGTTCAATGAAGGGAAACCAGAAAAACCACTTTATTTGCATGCATATAAGTGCTGCTACTTGCCTCCTAATGGGAGGGCTATTGCATGACAAAAGACCCTTAACAGTCTTCTCGCTTAACATGCAAACCACAAACTGCTAGAGAGAGCAGAAAAAAAAAATTCTCTCTGGTTCCCTTTTAAAACCAAACTGTTTCTCTCTGCTAAAAAGCCCTTAGCAGAGAAAAGAAAAATATAATATTCCTACTGGCTTCTGGATTCTGTCTATATCCCGCCGCTGCCACTCATGTTATAACCTTATTCCCAGATTTGGACCTTAGCGTCCAAAATATGGGGGTTAGCATGAAAACCTCCAAGCTTAGTTACCAGCTTGGACCTGGTACCTGCTGCCACCACCCAAAAAATTAGAGTGTTTTGGGGCACTCTGGTCCCCCTGAAAAACCTTCCCTGGGGACCCCAAGACCCAAATCCCTTGAGTCTCACAACAAAGGGAAATAATCCTATTTCCCTTCCCCCCTCCAGGTGCTCCTGGAGAGATGCACAGACACAAGCTCTGTGAAACTACACAGAGTGATTCCCCCTCTCCGTTCCCCAGTCCTGGGAACAAAAAGGACTTTCCTATTCACCCAGAGGAAATGCAAAATCAGGCTAGCCAATTCAACACACACAGACCTCCCCTGATTTCTTCCTCCCACCAATTCCCTGGTGAGTACAGACTCAATTTTCCTGAAGTAAAGAAAAACTCCCACAGGTCTTAAAAGAAAGCTTTATATAAAAAGAAAGAAAAAATACAAATGTTCTCTCTGTATTAAGATGATACAACACAGGGTCAATTGCTTAAAAGAATATTGAATAAACAGCCTTATTCAAAAAGAATACAAATCAAAGCACTTCAGCACTTATATTCATGCAAATACCAAAGAAAAGAAACCATAGAACTTACTATCTGATCTCTTTGTCCTTACACTTAGAAACAGAAGACTAGAAAATAGAACTACTTCTCCAAAGCTCAGAGGAAACAGGCAGACAGACAAAAGACTCAGACACACACTTCCCTCCCCCCAAAGTTGAAAAAATCCGGTTTCCTGATTGGTTTTCTGGTCAGGTGTTTCAGGTGAAAGAGACATTAACCCTTAGCTATCTGTTTATGACACACATGCATGCACATGCACCTATATCCCCGGTACTTTGCTTTCCTATTTGTTCTTTATTGTCTCTATTCTCACCACTGTCTGATTCACTGATTCTGCCACACTGTCTAGAGTGGCTCACAGCCGTGGGTGCCTACCTCAGCGCAGACTGTCAAAAACAGGGCAGACACACCAAACTGGTGATGTGTTCTTTAATTAGATTTCTCCAACCCAGTAACAAATGGCCTGCCACCACGGGAGGTCCACTTCCTAGACACCACAGTGCAAATAAGTGATGGTCAACTTAACACCACCTTATACCGAAAACCTACCGACCGTTACGCCTACCTTCATGCCTCCAGCTTCCATCCCGGGCACATCACACGATCCATTGTCTACAGCCAAACACAGAGGTACAACCGCATCTGCTCTAACCCCTCAGACAGAGACCAACACCTACAAAATCTCCACCAAGCATTCTCAAAACTACAATACTTGCATGAGGAAATAAGGAAACAGATCAACAGAGCCAGACATGTACCCAGAATCCTCCTACTGCAAGACAAACCCAAGAAAGAAACCAACAGGACTTCACTGGCCATCACATACAGTCCCCAGCTAAAACCTCTCCAACGCATCATCAGGGATCTACAACCCATCCTGGACAACGATCCCACACTTTCACAGGCCTTGGGTGGCTGGCCAGTCCTCGCCCACAGGCAACCTGCCAACCTGAAACATATTCTCACCAGTAACTGCACACCGCACCATAGTAACTCTAGCTCAGGAACCAATCCATGCAACAAACCTCGATGCCAACTCTGCCCACGTATCTACACCAGCGACACCATCACAGGACCTAACCAGATCAGTCACACTATCACCGGTTCATTCACCTGCATGTCCACCAATGTAATATATGCCATCGTATGCCAGCAATGCCCCTCTGCTATGTACATCGGCCAAACTAGACAGTCGCTATGGAAAAGGATAAACGGACACAAATCAGATATCAGGAATGGCAATATACAAAAACCTGTAGAAGAACACTTCAACCTCCCCGGCCACACTATAGCAGACCTTAAGGTGGCCATCCTGCAGCAAAAATACTTCAGGACCAGACTTCAAAGAGAAACTGCTGAGATTCAGTTCATCTGCAAATTTGACACCATCAGCTCAGGATTAAACAAAGACTGTGAATGGCTTGCCAATTACAGAACCAGTTTCTCCTCTCTTGGTTTTCACACCTCAACTGCTAGAACAGGGCCTCATCCTCCCTGATTGAACTACCTCATTATCTCTAGCTTGCCTGCATATATATACCTGCCCCTGGAAATTTCCACTACATGCATCTGACGAAGTGAGTATTCACCCACGAAAGCTCATGCTCCAAAACGTCTGTTAGTCTATAAGGTGCCACAGGATTCTTTGCTGCTTTTACAATATTCAGGTTGCTTCCATTACCAAGAGACCAGTCACTTACCCCAGACCAGTTGGTACCCTAGATCTTACACCAAAGATGACACCTGTAGCCAATTCGGTAATAAGCTATCTAAAATTTGATTAACTCAGAAAAAGGAATAAGAGAGTTACTTACCAGTTAAAGCAAGCAAACATATAAACATAAATGATTTACTATCTAGATCCTAAAAGGGACAGAGTTGTAGTGATCTGTCAATTCAAATGTCTTTCAGGGCAGACCCAGGGGTAATCCCAGGGGTATCTTTGGCTTTAGTTTGGGGTCTTTAGTCCAGTCAGAGTTCAAACAGAAAAGAGAGCTGCAAAATGGAACAGACTGTACAAGTGAGATTAATGCATGCAGCAATTTACAAGCATTTCATAGGGTCTGAACACTAAATATATTCTTATAAGACTAATACCTATTTTGAGCTAAATTAACATACGGGTGAACTGGTCTCCAGCTATAAGTTTGTCACTTCTTACCTAATGCCTGGGCAAGAGCTGGCACCTGGTTTGCCAGCAGCACAGATCCTATGAGGCAATAATATCAGGACTCAGGATTAGCTATTAGAATAGTTTTTTTTAATTTAAAAAAAATGTGGCTTGTTCCTCTCATGTCATTTATTGCTGATGGCCATTGTGAAGGAGTGATAGGGTACAGTATTTCTCACTCAACAGTATGTTACAGTGGTCTGAGCACATGACAGGAATCCAGGAATTTCTGAGCTATAATCCCAGGTGTGACAATGACTATGTAGATTTGGAGAAGTCACTTAATTTTCTTGTCTCCATTTCCCCATATGTAAATAGCGATAATCATAATTGACCACTGCAAGGGTTGGTGTGATAATTAATAAGGAGTATTTTGAAGATTAAACTCATTCTCTGATTAAAATAGTATTTTTATTATTATAATTAGAGATCTTCATTTTAGCCCAATGATGATACAACTGCTTGATTTTGCTTAGTCTGTAATGAAATGGAGGATTCTTCCAGGACACGGGTCTGTATGCACATCACGTAAGTATTCAGTTATTACAAACACCTCAGTGGGTTCCTAGCAGTGGAGTGAGGCTAATGATGAGCAGTGAGGTTTCTTTCCACTTCTAATATAGATCCCAAGGCCAAGATTTGAAGTATGGGTGTTTTGGATAGCCTCACGAATCTTTATTTAGTTACCTAGATAAATTATCTGATTTTCAAAAGTGATGATTACCAGTCACCTCCCAGCCACATCAACCATGTGCTGAGTTCTTTTCAAACCAAATCACTCATTTAGGTGCTTAAGTAGGGACTTAGAAGACTAACATTAAGCATCTATTTTTGAGAAAAAACAAATTCTTGGCTCAAGTGTTTAATCAATAGCCCTCAGAGTTTTAACAGAACAAATAGGTCACATATGAGTGGAAAAGTGCTCAAGGAACTAGAACATTTTCAAGAGCAGCTGGGATGTGCATTTCATTCTATAATAAGCCCAAACACAGCAGAGAGAATTTTGACACAGCTGCTTAAAATTGCAGGATCATTTTCCATCTCAAGAATTCCATTTCATCCAGCCTTATACCAAGCATTTATCAAATCCTTTCCAGATTCTGACAAAATAGCTTTTTTCAAATGTATCTGAGCTTTCAAGAAGCTCAGCAGCCTAATGCAGTTGCCAAGCTAACATATGTAACAGAGAAATAAGCCAGACTAATATGCCTGCCATTTCAATCTTCAGAACAGGAACATCTGAAGAGAAAAAATGGGAAGAATATGATCTGGTTTGTAATTATATTGTAATTCAAGATGTTGCATTTCATTTCCAAGAACAGTTGTTTAACCAGCAATTGCAGCCTTGATGTCTAATGATGAATTTTCAGTTTTTAAAAGTTTGTCCCCTGAATGAATAAATTAATGAAGAATTTGAAACATTGCAAAAGTATTCTCTATCAGTGGAGCAAAAGGAAGAGAACCCAGAAACTCAACAGTAAAAGTAAACACATATGTTGAAGCTTGTGGTGTTAAGACTGACTTCCATTTGCCAGAACATTACAGAAATGGAAATTTAATAGAAATAATTTAATAGATGTTTAATAGAAGCATCTTTTCAAAATGTATTATATTCAAAATGTATTATATTCACAAACAGACAAGAGTACGAAAGTGTTATCTGTGGCTTTAGATCCTTCTACGAGCCACACGAAGAGAAGGGGAGTATGTGTTCTCAGTTATACCAAACTTGGTAAGGATGGTTATCAGGTCAAATGCCAATTATCTATTCTTTGTGTGTATTGGTAAAGAAATCCATTAGAAAGGTCATATTCTGATCTCATTTACTTGCTTCAGTGAAGTTGCACACAGTAAAATTTGTGCTAGAGTCATTAGATTCCCCTCTCTCTTTCTTCTCTCCCTATACTGCTATGTTTTCTCCACACCCTTTCACGCTATGGCTTGACAACTGTGCTTAATACTGATGAGAAAATACTCTTAGACCAAATAAGTTTCACTCATCTTATTTTTTATTACTGAATGGCTGACTCATACTTCTCAACATATCTACTACATTAGGGGATTACTAATGAGAATTTGTGGTTTAGCAGCAGTTTTTCATCTTGTGCCCATCATTCATACCAATTTAATCTCCCAGACATAATTTTCCAATTATCTCAGCATTACTGTTTAAGCCTCATAATAGTGATATTAATATATTTACACTGATTTTCCAGCGCCATATTATAGTTGATTCATTGCAGCGGTTTTGTTTTGTTTTGTTTTTGTCATTATCATATACTTTGTTAAAAATCTATAGTTAAAGGGCCACACATATCCCCAGTGTAAATTCAGTTGAGTTAGACCACTGCTGAATGTAGTCTGACATGACATGATATTAGCCTCCCCATCACAGCATACCAGTAAAATATGGAGAAAACAAGGCGTACAAAGAGAGAGGGAGGAGCTAGCAAAAGGGTGGTGGTGGTGATGATGATGACAATGGAGTCTCACATGAACATCAAGAGGCTTCAGCAGAAAGTATAGGTGAAAAGGTATATGTGAGGTCAGACAAATGTGAGAACTGCCCACACAGTTACATGCGGGACAAATAAGGTTTTCCATGAGCATTGCAGGTTGTTGTATACTTGCTTTGCTCTGTTCATGTTTTTTCAAATACATTGTTAATGCTTTTTGCTTCAAAGGGTTTAATGGTGGCAAGACAAATCTACCACCTTATGGCACCCTCATCTTCTCTCTCCTAGCTGTAGCATGAATGAGGGGAGTGGGATGGATGTCTGGTTTCTACTTAGGTGCCCCGGCAGGCCTGAGGGTGAAGTGGGACGTGGACTTCACAGTCATCCTCAGGTTCACAAGACAGTGGGGCCATTAGTGTGGAGTTGAGATCCATACTGAATAACATTGCTAGCTAGTTTGGGATGATTATCTGAGGCTATATCTGAACTGCAATGCAATGGGGTATGAATAACACTGAGTTCTAAAGTGCTGCACTGTAACTTCTCTCGATAAATGCTGCAGGCACAAACCAAAAGGTTTATATTTAGCATTAATGTAATCCTGTTTAAGAAGGACTACGTTGATGCAAACTAGGAACCTTTTAGTTCATGCCTACAGTGTGCACACCAAGCGCAGCACTTTGGTGAGCACTGGTATTCATACCCAGATAGGCTGACTTGCCAGGAAGTGTAGACAAGTCTTGCATGAGGAAATAAATTGTTTTAAAGAAAGTTGCAGCCATAGTGTATTGTCTGAGTCTCATTGATTCTAGGACCACGTCAATATTTCATTGTAACTCATTTGTCATTTTGTTCCATATAAAATCTACCAAGAAAATTCCATCTTCTTAAAAATCTAAATCACTACATTCTGGTTAAAACTTTAAATGAAGTTATTTCAATCTAGAATATTTTACTGTTCTCTCACCTCATACATATTGGTTATAAAACTAATGTGCTTTTTGCTTTAGAGGTAAGATCACATTTGAAGAGTTGGAAACACATACAAAAATGGACTTACTTCCAAACACAGGAAGCACCTGCCTGCTCCGATTAAGGCAGATTTTTGGCAACTTCTCATACTAGTTTTCTGCCAGCTGATGTCATCTCTTCCACCGTGGAATTCATATTTCAGTGTAAAAGTCATGTCACCTAAGAAACACAGAAAGTTGTTTACCTGCAGGAAAAGAGTGATAACAGTTTATTCCCACATGGTTCTAATTAGAGTTTGTCAGAATATTTTTGCCAAAATTTAATTTTGGAGAAACTTATTGTTTCAAAACCTAAATGTTTTGCAAAAACCTAGCAGTTCTGCAAAATGTTTTGTGAAGAACGGTTTTGTATCTGGGGTATATACTGTGTGTGTTTGTGTATGTATGTACGTGAAAGAGAGAGAGAGACTCTGTATAAATTGGGACCAGGCAGATCCAAGTTCAAGTCCTCTTCTGTCTGAGTTGAAGTGATCTGAGCTGCAGTACTCTGAATGAGGCAGAACATGGACTTACACCCGAGTCTTCAACATACCAGGCCAGTACCCTATCTTAACCACCAGGCTATTCACATGTGACACGCACACACACATGGCTTTATTTCCATTCCAGTGCAGAATGAAAACAAATTCTGAAACCTTAGAAGTTGCATTGAAATGGAATTGTCATCCTCTGGTCATCCATTTCTAAAATGCATTTTAGAGGTCTCTAGCACTAAAGACTCAGTCTTTTACAAACAAAAGTTATTTTGAAGCACACTTAAAACAGGGATCTGACCTTCCTTCGCTGCACATCTATAACAAGAGCTGTTCTGAGAATGGTAATTTGATTTCCTGGAGGATTTCACCATTTGATTTCCTTCACAACCCAAGAATTTCTAAATATTCTGGGAAAGGGAAAGAAGCCCTGTCTGAAGGGCAGTCCATTTGGTGAGCTGCCCCAGAGCTGTAAATCCAGCTCTCCAGCAACCCTCCAGGCAAGCTGCTGAGGATCCAGGTAGGCAAACTGGAAGGAAACCAGGCAGGGTTCAGATGGAAATCCTGCCTGGCGAGCAGGGTTCTGTCACAACTTCATCAAAATAACAAACAGTCACTGCAAAAAGTTTGGATTTTGATGAATCGGCATTCTTCAATGGAAAAAGGTTATTTGGACAACTTCTGACCATCCTTCTATAAATCACAATGATGTGAAATTGCTCTCAATTTCAGGAAGGTATGTTTCATCATTAAGTTACTTGGCGGAGGGCTTGTATAGGTGGGAATGTGACACTGGCACAAGCTAAGGTGTGAATTTAAACTGCTATAGTTATACTAGTGTAACCACTGGCGTGGAAATGCCTTTGCCATTATAAAAGTACTTCTGTCATTCTGGAAGAAATTTTAATGGAACCAAAAAAAAAAAGAAACTAATTCGAAGATAAGAATGGTTACATCAGGAGTTACGCTGGTAGCACAATAGTATTTTATAGCACAATAACTGGAGAAACTTTCCCATGTAAACAAGCCCTGTGACTCTAGAGATTGGTGTTCAGTTCGAAGCTCTGCCATATTCTCCGTGTGTGACCTTGGGGAAATAATTTAACTTCTCAGTCTATTCATTCCCCATTTGTAAAATAAAAATGATACATCTTTTCTGTCTTGTCTATTTATCTCTTAGAAGCAGGACTCTCTCTCATTGTGTGCAACTCTAATACCAAACATAATGCCCTAGCCTTGATGTCAATTGAGTTTTTTGATGATACTATAATATAAATACATTATAATGTGCCTATTGAGGGGGAAACAAACAGATTGCCATTGAAGGTTACTTGGTAACCATCGGTCAATGAGACAACCACCCACTGTAATATGAAAATATCAAGACTTTCCCATCATAAGGGGAGCAATGGAGGAGCAGAAGAAATAGAATTCAGAAGCCTGAAAATAAAGGTGAACATATTTGATGAATATTTCTCTTCCCACATCATGGTGTGAGCTAACTAACATGCTTCTGTGTCACTCTAGACAGACATCTAATCTCCTGCATTCTTCAGTGTTTCTGCAAGCAGAAGGGTTAGACATCTACATGCAGGGCCAGCCTTAGGGAAAATGGTGCCCTGAGTAAACTTTCTTTGGTGCCCTTTAATACTGCTTCCTGAGCAGCAGGCGGGCACTCAGCAGGCAGAGCAGCAATAGGTGGAGCAGTGATTGTATAAGAAAAAAGGGAATATTTCAGAGATGACATTTTATTTCTGACCCAGAAATTCTGAAGGAGGGATACTGTATTGAGCACACTGAATCTTCCCATCAGGAACTGATAATAAAATACTTTTGGTCAAATACATGGGGAGAATGTTTCAAATATTAATCCCCTGGGGATTATCTAAAAATAACACAAACCTCCCAAATCAAAGAGCACACTTCTTAGGCTCATTCTGCTCTCATTAGTTTTGTAAAAGAGTAAGTCATCGGATTTCAGTGGAGTTTCTGTCAAATTACACCAATATAGAAAAATCTGGCACTATGGTTGAGATTTTCAGAATCATGTAGGGAATTTAGAGACATCTCCCATAAATTCTCAAAGATACCTGCATATGTCAAGGCCCAGACAGGCCCGTAGTGCTATGCAAAATACTAGATCAGGAACACCACAAAATTTTGCATTGATATACAGACATTCCCATGGACCAAACCCCTTTCTAGCATGGGAAGATACATTGATGCCTAATCTTCCTGGAAAAGCCACCTCCTTGTATTTCAGCCATTACAGAATTGAGAAACCCAAACATACCTCCTAGTCAATTATATTCCCAACTGTGAGGCTAACTGAAGCCTTGACAACAAAAAGTCCAATAGCACACACTGAATACCAAATTAGGGAAAACGTTTTCTTAACTTCATGATTTGCTTATTCCTTTTTGTTTGTGAGTATATTCAGTTTTACTGCATTTTCAACACATACTGTGAGTGCCCAATTGAGCATTTATGGACTACATGTGAGGTATTTTATGTTAATAATCCATACTACAGCTTTGAAATTGGATACCCAAATCACATGGTGTATTTCCATTCCCTGAACAAGTGCTCGCAGCCTTCTAAATAGATGTTAGGTCTGAACACAACTAGCGGGAATCTGCAGATATAAGGAGGGGAATAGATGAGAGGTCCCTGAAAATAAGGGCAGGCAGGGGCTCAGTGGGGAGGGAGAATATTTAAGAGGGTAAAGGAAAGGTTTGTGGGGCTAAAAGGGGTGAAGTTCAATGGGAAGGAGGGGGATAGGGGCACCTAGAAAAGGGTCCCTGGGGATAGAGAGGGGGGACTGGGGTGGAGGCTGGAGAAAGAAGCGGTAGGGATTGGAAAGATCCATGGTGTCTCATGGCTTTTGTGTCACTGAGACGGGATGGAGAAGTGGGGGTTATTTAGAGGCTGCAGTACTGGGTACATTTCAAGGTATGGGGGGAGCCTAAGGAGCTGGCCAGGACATTTTGGAATGGATAACTGTAGTGTGGGGGGATGGAATTTCACAGGGCTCTAGTAATTACACACAGGTTTATTATTATAGCTGAAGACTTCATTCTACATGAGTGTGTAGTGAGGCGCCCTGGCTCCCAGCTGCACCTGAGAGAGCCGAGCCACTACTGCAACCAAAGTGGGCGGAGCCAGCGACACCAGTTCCCACCCCCCGGAAGTCTAGGGGTGGGACAGGAAGTATAAAAGTCCAGTCCCGGTGCTCACTTGGAGGCCGGCCGCCGAAGAGACAAGACACGGGGGGGCTGAGCTCCCGCCCGGACTGATCTTCCCCGTGCCCAGTATCCTGAGGAGCTGCCTGAGCTTCCCTGTGCCCGGTATCTTGAGGAGCTGCCTGAGCTTCCCTGTGCCCGGTATCTTGAGGAGCTGCCTGAGCTTCCCCATGCCCGGTATCTTGAGGAGCTGCCTGAGCTTCCCCAAGCCCGGTATCTTGAGGAGCTGCCTGAGCTTCCCTGTGCCCGGTATCCTGAGGAACCCATGGTCTGGGTCCCACTGGAAGACACTGGTGAGACACAGGTACCCCTAGAGGGGGAGGTCGGAAGTGGCCCTGGGTAGCTGACCCTGGTCTGGCTCCAGGAGAGCCCGAACCTATGTCAGTGTGTTGCGGCCAGGATACTCACTGACAGCAGCGAGCCTTTGCCGCTGCTAGGGCCCTGGGCTGGAACGCAGTGGAGTGGGAGGGCCTGTGTTCCCCCTACCACCCTTCCAAGGGGCACCCTCCTGCTGAAGGGCCTGAGCTCTGAACTGCTTATTGCCCCGCCCTGACCCAGGGCCTGGGCTTATATTTGTTTGCTCAGCCCCTGCTGAAGGGCCTGAGCTCTGAACTGCTTATTGCCCCGCCCTGACCCAGGGCCTGGGTTTATCGACTATTTGTTTGTTTAACCCCTGCTGAAGGGCCAGAACTATTTGCGGCCTGTAGTGAGGCACCCTGGCTCCCAGCTGCACCTGAGAGAGCCGAGTCCCAACACCGGAAGGTTACAGAGTGGTCTTACAGGGCCACATTTTCTAATATATGCCTGCACTGCAAACACATGCATGCTAAATAATGTAGCTTTCAAACTCTTTTCTTCATTGTTTTTGAGATTGGCTTGATTTTGATATTTGACCCTGGTTATTGTGATTGTCCTCTCTATAGTGTCTGAGATGGTCAAGAGACACTACTCTAGCTTGTGGGCTTTCCTCAGGTCAATCAAATCATAATTTCCATACAGCCAAAAGACTAATACAATGTTCATATGCAGTTTGGAAACATGAAAGAACTCTGATTCTTTAGTTTTCAATAAAGTGGAAATATTTTAGTATAGTAGAAAAAGATTCCTGGAAAGGACACATGCTGTAGTCAGAATTTGGTTCAAATAGGCACATATAATACGTCCAGATTTTTGTGAGTTTCACAAGTACCAGAAATCTCAGTTAACTGTGTCATATATTTCAGGATTTGGCTTTTGTTTGAATAGGTTTCTTATTCTTCCAAAATGAGTCACCCATCTATCCATGATGTTCAGTACACAACATGTCAGGCTTGAGTGATACCAGCTGATATATATGTACATCATTCTAGTCCACACTTTCATGTCTACACTGAAAGCAGTCTTCTTCCTTCAGATTCCATTTCTGTTTTGAACAACCTTTGATCAATAGCACTGCCATCTGCACCAGTATGTATTATAGGAGTTCAAAGTATAAATTCAATGATGGAGAAGTGAATATAGTTACTCCGAAAAAGATGACAGAGAATGGACAAAAATATTGCTGTATTTTAGTGCTTGTGTACATTGTTATCTCCATGTTAATTACTTCTAATAAGTGTCAAGTATTACAGGGCATCAACCTAACTTAATTACTGATTTGGTTTGCTTTGTAAAGAAGTCATTAATTGTGCGTTTGACTTTAGTTGTCTGGAAAGATTTAGAGTCACATGCTGAGCGGTGAAAGAGACATAGAGATTTCTTTGCATTCTAGTCAATGCTTTGTGTCTTCTATTGGAGTTATCACACATTGTCCATATAATTTTGGCAAATGACAGTCACCTCTTTCAGTTGTTAAAAATTCTCTTCCTCAGTCACTCTTAGTTCTTTTATGTTCTCTTATCTATTGCTTCTTCAATTCAATCTATACCCCCCTTTTCCTGTGCTTATATCTGGCAACTGATGGCCAGTTTGGCACCAAATCCTACATTCACTTCAATGGGAGTTCCTTGCCTGTAACAGTTGCAGAACCAAGACCTAAATCTTATATCCTCAACAACATTTTTAAATGTATTTTGATTTCTACCTTAGGTATTTATCAGGCCCCCATTACTATAGTAGGTAAAGTGATCACAGTTATTATTATATGTATCTTCAAAACACCCCTAAGACAAGAAAGCACAATTCTCTCTGTTTTACAGATGGGGAACAGAGGCACAGAGACAAAGAGAATTGCCAAAAGTCACCTACGAAGTCTGTGATGGAAAAAGGAATTGAACGTGGGTAATTCTGGGCTAGTATCCTCACCCAGACCAGCTTTCCCTGTGCTCTTCAGGTTCATCCTGTAGAAAAAATAAATCTTTTCTGAGATTCTCATAAGCATTATGGTGCTTAGTTCTGTTAGCTTTCTGGATTCTGTCAGTCTTCGAATAGTGACATGCCATGCTAGATGCAGCCCAAGATAGGATTTTGAAGTTTATATGAGATTGTTTTTTGACCCAATTAAAAAAAAATCAACCAAGTGCCTTTCTGCACTTCCACCTGGGTATTTTTGGTGGTAATTCAATTGTAATCAAGTCTGCCTGGAACATCAAAATTGGAGCGGTAGCAAACACACAGGAGGACAGATCCAAACTGCAAAGTCAACTGAACAATGAGAACTGCAGGCAATGATGGGAGATACAGTGCTAATAAATGAAGTCCTACACCCAAGGAGAGGAAATAAACATTACAGACACAAAAGAAGGGCATAAGTGAGCAGCTGCAGCTGTCACATTAAAACAGCTTTGCTTCATCTCACTCTCCTTAATATTGACCACAATTAGGGCTGGGGAAAAAATTTTGGTCAAAGCTTTTTTTCCCCTCAATGAAAAATGCAGATTTGGTTGGGCAGAACTTTGTGTCAATACTTGTCAATTTCAGCAAATTGTTTTCAAAGAAAAAAAATGGAAATGTTGAAAAAGGTCACGTCTAAATTTCCAAATCAAAAAACTTTGATTGGGGTTGGGGGAAGGGCTGGATTCACAAGGGGACTTAAGCGCCTTTCACAAAATAGAGGTGGTGCCCTCAGGCTATTGGCTATTTTGGGGTGAGCCTCTCTCATCTCTCCTGTTGAAACTGTTAGACTTTGTATAAATAAATATTAATTGAATCAGTGAACAAGAACAACGCTATAGTCTGGTGAATAGAACAGTCACCTGGGGAGGGAGGAAGATGGGGAAGACAAGTTCCAGTCTCTTCAAATCCTCACTCTTTAGTACTTTGGTCTCCCGCATTCCAGGTGAATGGCCTAACCACTAGGCTACAGGGCACAAGTTGCAGGGAGGAAAGAGGAAATCAATTCCTCTTTTTTTAAAAAAATGGTGCCTAAATTCTTATCCTTTGATTTCCTTTGCTTTTGTTTAAAAAAAAAAATCAAGATGCCCAAAATTGAAATAGAATGTTTCCTTTTTGGCTGACTTGAAATCTGACTTTTGATTAGCTCAAAATAAATAAATAAAATAAATGGTGTTTCTAGTTGACCCAAAAACAATTTTTTCCTCTCGATTTTTTTGGAACAGCCAGCATACCAAAAAAATCAGTTATTTGCACAGCTCTATGACTACTATTACTGAGATAGGTTTAAACTTTATTTTGCTGGTAAAGTAACAGAACACTTTTTTTATTCATTAGGACCCAGTGTCTGATATTTCAACCTTTCCCCTAAAATGGCCAGTGTTGCAGACACTTAGTACTTCATTTATGTTAATCTCATTGAACTGAAAACCTTGTCAAATAAACTTTTTAGTATTTCTGTGAACTTACATAGATAATAGATTTCAGTTATACTATCAGAGGGGTAGCCCTGTTAGTCTGGATCTGTAAAAAGTGACAGAGTCCTGTGGTTCCTTATAGACTAACAAACATATTGGGGCATAAGCTTTTGTGGGTGAATACCCACTTCATCAGATGCACGTGGTGGAAATTTCCAGAGGCAGGTATAAATATGCAGGCAAGAATCAGTCTAGAGGTAACGAGGTCAATTCAATCAGGGAGGACGTACAGGTGAATGAACCGGTGATGTTGTGGCTGATCTGGTTAGGTCCTGTGATGGTGTCTGTCAAGGTTTTTTCCTCCACTTTGAACTTTAGCATCCAAAAAGTGGGGACCTGCATGATCACTTTTAAGCTTAATTACCAGCTTAAATTTGGTACGCTGCCACCAGCCAGAAGTCTGTGTCTGGCACTTCTGTTCTCCCAAAACCTTCCCTGGGGAACCCAAGACCCAAACCCCTTAGGTCTTAAAACAAGGAGATATTAACCATCCCCCTCTTTTTCCCCCCTAGACTCTCCCATCCCTGGGTTGCCCAGAGAGGCTACACAGATCCAAACTCCTTGGATCTTAAAACAAAGAGGAATTAACCCTCCCTCTTCCTTTCCCCCCACCAATCCCTAGTGAGTTTAGACTCAAGCCCTTGGATTCTAAAACGAGGAAAAAAATCAATCAGGTTCTTAAAAAGAAAGCTTTTAATTAAAGAAAGAAAAGGTAAAAATTATCTTTGTAAAATCAGGATGGAAAATGCTTTACGGGATACTCAGATTCATATAGACTAGAGGGACTTCCCCACCCCCCCCCCCCCCGCAGCCTGAGATTCAAAGTTACAGCAAACAGAGGTAAAAATCCTTCCAGCAAAAAGATACATTTACCAGTTGAGAAAACAAACATA
The DNA here is from genome assembly GCF_007399415.2 of Gopherus evgoodei. Classification (NCBI taxonomy): domain Eukaryota; kingdom Metazoa; phylum Chordata; order Testudines; family Testudinidae; genus Gopherus; species Gopherus evgoodei. The sequence goes on along the minus strand of NC_044322.1, from coordinate 288,068,916 downwards.
AAACTAATCTGCCTTGCCTGCTATTACTTACTATTTGGAAACATGAAAGACTGATTCAGAAAGATTGGAGAACCTGGAATGATGTCCCGTTCCTCTCAGTCCCGAGAGCGAACAACGAACAAAACAAAAAGGCCAAACAAAGACTTCCCTCCACCAAGATTTGAAAGTATCTTGTCCCCTCATTGGTCCTCTGCTCAGGTGTCAGCCAGGTTCACTGAGCTTCTTAACCCTTTACAGGTAAAAGAGACATTAACCCTTAACCATCCGTTTATGACACTGTCGCTGGTGTAAATATGTGGGCAGAGTTGGTATCAAGGTTTGTTGCATGGGTTGGTTCCTGAGTTAGTTACTATAGAGTGGTGTGTGGTTGCTGGTGAGAATATGCTTAAGGTTGGTGGGTTGTCTGTGGGCAAGGACTGACCTGCTTCCCAAGGCCTGTGAAAGTGAGGGATCATTGTCCAGGACGGGTTGTAGATCACTGATGATGCGCTGGAGAGGTTTTAGCTGAGGACTGTAGATGATGGCCAGTGGAGTTCTGTTGGTTTCTTTCTTGGGCTTGTCTTGCAGCAGGAAGCTTCTGGGTACACGTCTGGCTCTGTTTATCATAGGATCTAACCAGATCAAACACAACATCACCAGTTCCTTCAGCTGCACATCCAACAATGTAATATACGCCATCATGTGCCAGCAATGCCTCTCTGCTATGTACATTGGCCAAACTGGACAATCCCTATGTAAAAGGATAAATGGACACAAGTCAGATATTAGGAATGGCAATATACAAAAACCTATAGGAGAACATTTCAACATCCCTGGACACACAGTAGCAGATTTAAAGGTAACCATCCTGCAGCAAAAAAACTTCAGGACCAGACTCGAAAGAGAAACTACTGAACTTCAGTTCATTTGCAAATTTGACACCATCAGCTCAGGATTAAACAAAGACTGTGAATGGCTAGCCAACTACAAAAGCAGTTTCTCCTCCCTTGGTGTTCACACCTTAACTGCTAGAAGAGGGCCTCATCCTCCATGATTGAACTAACCTCGTTATCTCTAGATTCTTGCCTGCATATTTATACCTGCCTCTGGAAATTTCCACCACATGTGTCTGACGAAGTGGGTATTCACCCACGAAAGCTTATTCAGTTATGCTGTTTCTTTACAATACTAGCTGAACCGTTGTTCAATTGATTGTGGTGTCCTTTCTTAATAGCCAGCAAGTTAGTGCAAAAAAGTAGAAAGAACTACATAGTGCATAGCACAAAAAAATGCAGCAGTGATTTTTCATTTTTATTCCCTTCTAAGTATTTTTGGGAAGCATAGGGTATAAAACAATACTATCAGTAGTGAAATAGCTGGCCTAAACAGTTTTTTGAAAAACTGGGGAACTGGATCAATTCAGAAGCTGGGATATTTTAATGATTTATTAAAATAAATAGTGACAAAATTAACATGGTAGAGTATTTGAAGTGTTAAGCATGGAAGAATTTGATTAATAAATTAATGCAAACAACACTATCCAGCTCAAAACCGATTTACAAAAACTTTTTTTCCAGAAATAGTATGCAACTTCCCCTTCCTGTTTTAAATATGAATCAAGTGACATTAACAGATGGTCTCCTTTCCCACTTATGTTCCACTATTGGCAGAATTGCTTAAGAACTTATGCTTTAGACAGTTTTCTCTTGCTTTTCATACTGGATTCAAACTGATTCCACAGCAGTGTAGCTTACTCTGATTTCAGTAGTCTGCATACGTACATAAGTCATACAGAACTGCATCAATTTCTCGTTGTAACTAACTCAAAAGGGCAGAAAAAGGCAGCCACACCAACAATACACCTGCGCCTTTTTGCATAACAGGTCTGTCTGTTCACATACATTTTTTTTTAGTCAGCAATAATAGGCATTTTAAAGAGCTGCAATCCAGATGAATTAGCTTGCCTAAAGGAAAAACTGACCAAAATCTTCATCCAACAAAGCAAACTCAAATTAAATCTTTTTGGAGATTCTGAACAGTTAAACTTACAAGTTGACTTACACACTGCTCTGCACTTTCCAACTCCATCCAAGTGTGAGAAATTCAAACACAGTAACCTACCCACAAGGCAATATAAGCCTGCAGCACTTCTCACCCATCTAGAAATAGAATGTACCAGAAATCTCATGTGATGTCTCAGAATATTTCCCACCCAATTTACTAGCTCAGATTAGATGTTTAACCAAACTATTCAAACAGACTTTAGAAAGCTTCTCAGAACATAGGTGTAATGCCAACAGACCCCAGACGTCAGCATACCACATGAGCTAAAAGCAAACTGGCTGTTAGCTAAGGCTGAAGAGAAAACTCATTAATCTCTCTCTAAATGGTCTCGGTGTCACTAGATGGGTCAGAACACTACACCTAGTAGGTGTGGGGGTTACATTCTTCCCCTGGATGAGAGAGAGTGTCCCAAGCTTCAGATACTTCCCAGTTTAAATCCTGGATGAGTCCACACTTGTAATGCTGACAAGCCCCGATCATTGGTGGGCAGGATAGAACTCGGGTGCCTCTGGAGATTAGGGCATGAGTCTTTACAGCATGAGCTAAAAGCCAACTGACTCCTGTCTGTCTGTCTCTCCTCCATGCCCTATCCAAGAGCTGTGTGGGTTACATAGGGACAGATTCTTTGCCCTGTTCCTGTAACTCCTCAGCAGGCATAAAGCAGAGGAGATGGCTTGTACATCTTCCTCACTAAAGCAGAGGGTGGAGAGGTACATGTCAGGAGCGTTGTCAGTACACATGATATTCCTGTTATGCCCAACATACCTATGGTCCCTAAGGGACCATGCCAAACTGATATAACTTAAAGCACTCAGCTCTAACCTGCATCTGGGCTGAGAAGAAAGTCAGGGAGTGTCACTGGCTCACTGACAACCCAACCCTAGCAGCATTAGCTGAAACTGAGACGTTGCTCATGAACCTCCAGTGCTTTTGATTCACCATTAAAAAGTGACTAGGAAATGGAGCTCACTGCTTTAGAAGACATTCAGAATATTTATAAAGATGTTGGTAACTCAAATTAAGGGCCCACCAATTTTATATACTCACCAAGATATTTGAAATGCTACAGTTAACACCACAGTATATCAGATATCAGTGAAGGCACAGCAGGTACAGCATTAGAGGAATTTAAAGTTTACTCTTCATTTGCACCCTATTGGCTTGGTGAACCTCACCAGCAGGTAGGGGGAGCAAGTTATATGCACTACATTATTGTGGTAGCCTTTGTCACAAGGCAAATTCACCTGTGTACCCCTGCCATCTCTTTGCTTGGTGAGGGCAGCTTTCATTTCTGGTCAGGTCTGCACAGAAGTCATGTCCGTTGAGGATACGCTGACTTTCTAAGCAACTTGAAAATGAGAATAGATATATCTGAAAGCAACTGCCGGAAACTTACTGCAAAGGGTGATTAAAGTCTCTCTATTTAAGTACTTATTCCCTTCTGAGCCTTTGTATTGTACAGAGATTACCATCTGTGCCCAATTGCTAGTTATGATTTTGTAACATCAGCATCTGCTGATGAGCAAAATAAGGGCATGTATGCCCAAAATAGCTAATGCTTCATTTACCACACCAGAACTCACTTTCTAATTGTTCTTATTTATTTATTTATTTTGATCAGAGTACAGGTGCACTGTACTCCCTTTCCCGTCTGAAATTAGCTAGGAATCAGATTCACCTAGGACAGTCTGTATTTAGTGTTTTGATATTTTCTCTGGATTTATGCAAAAGTAAAAAGGAATGCCCTAGTTTTAGCTCTATATGCTCCAGTAGAAGAACAAAAATATGTATACATATGATTTCTATGTTTCCATATAAGGAGGCAGCCACAGGCCCCCATTCTGAAAGTGATTGTTTTAGACAAAAAGAAAAACTAGGGAACTTGAAAGACCATAGAGCATGTGCCTCTTTTATTGCCAGCTGTAAAAATTCAGCACAGAATGGCTGCCTGTCTCTGTAATTAGAGATTTAAAGGCTGTGGTACATGGAACATGACGGCATAACTATTACATAGATTTAGCTATGTCTGTTTGAGCTTGTCATATAGCCACTTGGGGGCCAGTATGGTGACATGCCACCCTGGAAGGAACTAAGGGAAGTGTTATATTGTACTTCAGACAGTCATAATGTCTCAGTGAGGTTTGAATATAGTGTAGTTGTATTCAACTCAAATGTTTCTCTCTCTCACCAACAGAAGTTGGTCCACCGACCCACTTTGTCTCAGATTTGGATAGAAGAGGGCAAATGTGGCTACTGCAGCACCCTTTAAGATCCTCTGCTCCTTTCCTTGTCTTTTAGGAGAAGTTTGCATTGACAGTACTAACTGCATGTGTGTGAAGAATTCTTTGTTTCCTCTCCCCCCTGTTCAGATCCTCAGCAGAGGCCAACCACAACCCCACACAGATATGTTATAATATAGATATATTGCATTTCTGAAGTGAGATCTATTTGATAAATTGAGCCATGTACTGCATTTATTGTATCTTTGACTTTTCACCATGTTTCTTTCTCTCCTCAATAATTCATCTCCTCTTGGACTTATCTGAACATTCCAAGAGCCTGCAGTCACTTCAAACAGAAGAGTCAACCCACCATAGAAACGTTTCTTGCTTCTCCCTGCAAATTTAGAATTCTCCCCCCCCCCCAAAAAAAAAAAAAGAATTTAACCTTTGCCTCAGCACATACAAGATTCAGAAATAGGCCACTGACATGTATTCACTATCTAAAAAATGTCTTTTAACTCACAACATTTCAGGGCAAAAAACTGAGAACTCAACCATTAGGAAGAAGGAATTCCAGCTTCCCACTGAGACACAGCAATCACCTCCAGCTCTGGGAGGGCAAAAGTATCAAATTTTAAATGTCTGATATTTCAGTGTCTAGCAAAGGTACTCTAGGTTATTTTTTAGGATACTCTCTTTCCTATCTCATTTTGTCAAGAATAAGAGCTATAGTCCAACTTGACGGAGAGAGAAATAAGTATGAGTAACAGTGCTGACAAGTTCAGTTCCATTAGAATTTTTAAACAAAATTTCTTTTGGGTTTGCTTTCTACCTTCAAATCAAACTGTTTACTACCAGGCATATACTGAAGAACAGTGAATTTTAAGCAAAAAAATTGAGATTATTCACAGAAAGCAGGCATTCACACCTGAAATTTTAATCTAAGAGTTGCATTCATTCATGCAAGGAGAAGAAAACACATGTATCTTAGTTAGAAAAACACCGATTTTGACTAGTGAAAGCTTAACTGGTCTAGAATGGGCAACAAACAGAGAATCATTTGTATTAGCAAATAATTCTGAAGAATAAATATGATTCAGAAGGAAATACCATGAAGTAAAAATCACTTAATTGTTCTTAGAGTAGACAATTTCAATTTAAAATAAGGATTATATTATTCCCTTGATATATTTCACCAGAACTCATATTTACCAGTAAACAGCTAAATGTTATGCAACATCTAAGCATTTTGAAATAGGTAAATTGAGAATAACCATGCTATAAACACAAGCTTTAGATATTAATAATAGAAGATGCTGATTACAATGATGGAACAAATTTTACATTTCCTCTTAAATGGCTGGTTAGTAATAGAATACAGATTATAGTGTTTGTTGACCAATTATCTTAATCAGTATCTACTGTTTAATGCATAGAATTTGTGTTTATAGCATGGTAATTCTGAGTGTACATATGTGCAACATCAAACCATTGACAATATTTGATATTTTAATATATAACATGCATTAAATATCTAAGTTAACCTTTCAACCCAAGAGGGAAGCTTTTAAGAACAGCAAGCAAACAAAAGTTGAGAATAAGGGTGCTTCCTTATGTACACATTTTACTTGAGGCACAGTGACAGTCTCAGCTGGTGTAAATTGCCAGGGCTTCACTGACATCTACCACAGTTTAGTCCCATTAAAGTAAAGTGCAACGTGTAAAGTGCATAAAGTGAAATATGTACTTAAGTCTCTGCAGGACCAGACCTATGGGATTCATCCTGTGCCCACTAAGGTCTGGTCTACACTAGGAGTTTATCTCGAATTTAGCAGTGTTAAACCGAATTAACCCTGTACCCATCCACACAATCCTTCGATATAAAGGGCTCTTAATACCGATATCTGTAATCCTACCCGATGAGGGGAGTAGCTCTGAAATCAGTATTGCCATTTCGGATTAGGGTTAGTATGGCCACAATTCAACGATATTGGCCTCCGGGAGCTCCCTCACAGTGCACCATTGTGACTGCTCTGGACAGCTTTCTGAACTCAGATGCACTGGCTAGGTAGACAGGAAAAGTCCCTTGAACTTTTGAATTTCATTTCCTGTTTGCCCAGCATGGAGAGCTGATCAGCACGGGTGACCATGCAGTCCCAGAATCAAAAAAGAACTCCAGCATGGACAGTACGGGAGATACTGAATCTGATTTCTGTATGAGGAGATGAATCTGTTCTATCAGAACTCCATTCCAATAGACGAAATGCCAAAACATTTCAAAAAATCTCCAAGGCTATGATGGACAGAGGCCTCAACACAGCAGGGACTCAACACAGTGCTGCATGAAACTTAAGGAGCCGAGACAAGCATACCAGAAAGCCAAAGAATCAAATGGACACTCACGGATGGAGGTGCGACTGACGACTGTAGCTGTCTCACAGTTCCTGCACTCTCCAAAAACCATTTGAATTCTTGGTTGAGCTCCCAAAGCCTGAAGGGTCAAAAATATCATCACAGATGGTTCAGGGTATATGTCGTCAGCCCCTTCCCCCAGCCCCCTCCTTCAGTGAAAGCAAAGGGAAAAAAATTGTTCCTTGCCTTTTTTCAATGTCACTGTATGTCTACTGGATGCTGCTGGCAGATGCGGTGCTGCAGCACTACACAGCAGCATCCCCTTGCCTTGCCTTGCCTTGCGGATGGCAGATGGTACAGTATGACTGATATCCGTCATCGTCATCCCGTGGGTGCTCCTGGCTGGCCTTGGCGAGGTCGGCTGGGGCACCTGGGCAAAAATGGGAATGACTCCAGGTCATTCTCTTCTTTAAGTTTTGTCTAATGGAGATTCAATCCTGCCTGGAATATCATAACTAGAGGCTTCTGCCTCAGGCTGCTCTCCCTAGTCAGCAGCACTGCACGGTCGTGCCTACCCCTTGCTACCAGGGATCACAATCAGATACTTAGACCTCTACATTTTGTTGCAAATAAAAAAATTAAGCTGCAGTTTAGAACTGTCCCCCAACATATGTATCCTGGAACATTTTGTATTTTACCAGTGTCAACCAAAGGCCCATACACAAATGATATTCAGTCCTGCCTGTGCTTCTATCCTAGTGCTTGTCACAGATTCCCATTTTCAGCTATAGGCTGAGCAAGTGCAGAATGGCGGTTCACTCTACTTTGCTGTAAGTCAACCGCCCTCCCCTCCCCCTTTGATCTCTGCTTGCAGAGGCAATAAAGTCAGTGTTGTTTCTTATTCATGCATTCTTTATTACTTCATCACACAAATGGGGGGATAACTGCCATGGTAGCCCAGGAGAGGTGAGGAAGTAGGGAAGCATCAGGTGGGGTTGTTGCAGGGGCACTCCCTAGAATGGCATGCAGCTCATCATTTCTGCAGGATGTCTGGGGCTCTGACCTGTAGTGGCCGTTTGCCTCTCTGGTTCTTTAGTAGGCTTGCCTGATATTCTAGGCAGGACTGACTCTCCATTAGACAAAACTTAAAGAACAGAATGACCTGGGGAGTAATTCCCATTTTTGTCCAGGCGCCCCCGACCAACCTCACTGAGGCCAGCCAGGAGCATCCATAACAACAGCAGACGGTACAATATGACTGTTAACCGTCTTTTGTCAACTTGCAAAGCAGCAGATGGTACAGTAGAGCTGGTAAGCGTCTTTGCTAACTTGCAAAGGCAAGAGAATGCTGCTGTGTAGCGCTGCAGTACCATGTCTGTTAGCAGCATCCAGTAGACATATGGTGACAGTGAAAAAAGGCTGAACGGGCAATCCAGGGAAAAGGGCGCGAAATGATTGTCTGCTGTTGCTTTCACAGAGGGAGGATTGACTGATGACATTTACCCATAACCACCCGTGACAAATTTTTGGCCCCACCAGGCACTGGGATCTCAACCCAGAATTCCAATGGGTGGGGGAGACTGCAGGAACTGTGGGATAGCTATGGGATAGCTACCCACTGTGCAATGCTCCAGAAGTAGACGCTAGCCTCGGTACATGGACGCATGCTGCCAAACTAATGTGCTTAGTGTGGCCGCGTGCCCTCGACTTTATACAATCTGCTTCCAAAAATCGGTTTATGTAAAATCTGAATAATCCCACAGGTAGACATACCCTAAGTGAACGGTAAAATTTCCATTGATTTCAGCAGAATAAAATCAGGCACTGTGGCCCAGATCCTCAAAGATAATTAAATTTTAGTGGGAGTTAAGTGCCTAAAACCTATTTAGGATCTGAGCCTAAATGATAATACAATATTCTTAGTTGATACAAACACAAGACTATTAGACAAACTCCAAATGTCTTTACTTTGCCTCCCAAAATATAAATTCTACCTGCTTTTGCAGTATTTATATACACATATATTGTTCTGGAAGCAACTACACATCTGTCTGGACAGATTACTCATGTTAGGAGTATGATTAATCCAAATGTGGCATGCTGAGTTGAGACTCGAGTAAAACATTTGGCCCACACCCTGATCACCCCCTATTGGGTCATTACATGGGAGACTTACAAAGCTTGACTATGGAGTTTTGGACAACCAGGATGGGGGTAGCAGAACTGCAGTCCTGCTATGGCTTTTTAGATCTGCCAGGTAAGCCAGCTTTTGATCTATTACATATAATGCAATTTTATGCTTAAAAGCAGAAATGTGATTCCTTCCTCTCCCTTCCCCCAGTAAAGCTTGACTGTTCTCTATTTTGCATTCTATGCCTTTATTTGTGGAAGTCTGCTCTTAAGATATAAAATCAAAATCCACAGCTGAGAAACCCTCATGTTTTTTTGTGATTGCACATGAACAAATCTGCAATATTTTTAATAAGAACAATTATAACTATACATTAACCACAAGGACACAGAAATAGAGGGAAACCTGAATGGAAATTACAGAAATTAATCTCCTGAAATTTATAATAGCCCTGTCAACATATTAAAAGACATCAGATCAGATTTGGCTCCTAATAAGGATAACAGAAATATTTTCACGGTTTTTGTATTTTCAAAAACCCCAGTGGAAAAATTTATCAACGCAAACATTCCCCTGCAGCAACTGAATTTTTTGGCTGGAGAAACTGAGGCACAGAGAGGGGATGTGATGTAGCCCAAAGATCACTCAGAAGGCCAGTGGCAGGTCCAGGAAGAGAAGTCAGCTTTCATGAGTCCGAATTGGTTCAGGGCAACAAGAGTTTAACTACATATTTTTAATGAGATCTACTGGGATAGAGCCACAGGTTGCCCATTAATATTAATGGAGAACATGCAGATATATTATTTTTAACTAGATTTAAACATTTAACTCTGCATTTACAACAGAGAACTCCATTCAGAAACAGAAAGGAAGAGATTAGAGGATCAGACTGTTGGTAATGGGATACAGAGCTTTTCACGTCTAGGTCACTGGTTCAAAACCAGACTGAATATCTTAAGGTTATTAAGTGACATACGTGAAATGATTTTAATGGTTGCTGTTCACTTGTTCCTAATGAACAACTGTCTACATCACAGTTATTAATTAGTCTCAGCACAAAAAAAAAAAAGGATTACATTGACTTAGTACCCAGTTGGCCTCCTACTTCTAAAGATGGTTCTTCTAGGACAGAGTTGAGGCACCATGACAGCACCACATAGGAAGGCCTGTGCTTCCTCTGCTTGCACTTTTATCTGACCTATGAATGGAACACTTAGCTCTCTAAGGTTATCACTCCAGTGCATTTCTCTACTACCAAATTTCTCAAAGAATAAAACCAGAGAGGAGATTGGAGAGGAACAAGAAAAGTTCAAAATAATGTCATTCATTGCAAGATCAAGAGCCTGCAAGAGTGGAAGATTGAGAAGACCTATGAACAGTGATCCTGAAGTTTGCATGAGGGCCATCAGAGGTGTGGGAGTGGGGATTTGGAAAGACTAAGAAAGGACCAACAAATAATGACCAGGCATGTGCTTTGGTGAAAGTCTATCAGGAAAAGGGAAGGCAGGGAGCCATGCAATGCTATACAGAACTGTACGACTTGTTAGGTGGCACTTCTGAAGCATCAGGTTTTGGCTTTTGCTGGAGTGCAGAAACAGTCTTATTTAACTTGCTGCAACTCCTTTGCCCCCAGGGAGGTCAAAACACTACACCAAGAGACTAACTGAGAAAAAGTGTGGTATTGCAATCTGAGTATCCACACCACAAGTGATTGTACCATAGCATTTCATTCATAAAGCAATAGTTAAGAGCATGTTCAAGCTATAGTTAAGGGTGTGTTCTTAAGGTTGTTTCCATTATAAAATTACCCATTGCAAAAGTTTCAAGCTGAAACCTGATGCACCAGTTCAGTGCCCAAGAGACGTTTGATGTTCTCAAAATATAAATGACACAAAGATATAGAAGCAGTGTCTCCAGCTGTGATGTAAGCTAGTGTAGGTGTAGTGGAACAAGTTATACCATTTAAATAGTTCAGAACTCAGTGAAGACTCTACATTTGTAACACAGCTGATGGTCTGCTCCACAAACAAGAGTCTGAATTGTAATCTCAGACTATGTCTACACTTTCGGTGGTGTGTAGAGTAGATACACTGCATGTGCCCCCAGGACAGGTATAAATAGCATGTAGGCAGTGAGGCATTTCTTAGGCAAGTAAAGAAACATCAGAACCACCACAGGGAAAGGCTCTGGCAGCTCCTCATTGGCAGAGTCTACTCTAGTGCAGACATAGCCTGCTTTTCACTGAGGTATGTAGCTACATATACTTTACACACTGCTGCCAGGATGGCATAGACAGTAAGATATATCTTAGTGGTTCCAACAAAAGACCATGTGCCACTGCCAAATCTAACAAGATTACTGTATGCCAAGGGTAACTCTGCCACTGTTAGCAACAGAGCTGGTCCAAAGCCTGGATAAACAAGGAGGGTTCTGCAGTTGGGTTGTCAACCCACTCAAGTAAAACCTTACTGCAACAGAAACAGTTCAATTAAACCAAAACTGGAGAACTAGAGGAGCAGATGGAGCTCAAATCCCAAATATGACAGGTCTCAGTGAAAGCTGAAAGGAAGCTGGTATCACAAAATATCAGATCCTGACAACTAAATTTGTAACAAGAGAAAACACATGGAATGTACTTTTGTACAGTATGGGAAAGCTGGCACAGATTACATGAGAAATGAAGAAAAAAAAACATCTGAACATACTTAGCATTAGTGAGATAAGACGGCCAGGGAGTAGCAAGATTGTGTCTAATGGTGCTACTTAACTCAGCAGGAGAAATGCACAAAATAGGTGTAGTAATTCTACTCAATAATATCACAGCCAAGGCCACATCTCAGGAAGAACCAGACCATCACAGGTGATGCCCTTCAGGACTCTTAGGGACAGATGTTAAGAATGCAGACAAGACATGATGGAAAGAATATTGCCATTCCATATAAAACACTCCAGAGTCAATGATCATGCACTAGTACAAGAGAAATGCCAGTGCTAAGTTAGAAATAGAAAAGAGACTAACACCTGAAACTGAAGTAGCCATCCAAGGCCCCAAGCAGGGGACAGGCATTGGTGTTGACAGAATTCAAGCAGAAGGCAGGAATTGAAATTCTTATTGAGCAGTTAACAAAACTCTAATGAAATACTGGTGAAAGGACAAGTGTCACAAGAGTGGCATTGCCAAAAAAGAACTGGAGTACTTTTGGCACCTTAGAGACTAACAAATTTATTTCAGCATAAGCTTTCGTGGGCTACAGCCCACTTCTTCAGATGCATAGAATGGAACATATATTGAGGAGATATATATACACATACAGAGAGCATACTTACATGGGGAGATAGATTCAATGTTTGAAATGGCTCAGCCATTCCCAGTCTATCTCCCCATGTAAGAATTCTCACACCGCTTATCAAACTGTCTGTACTAGGCTATCTTGAATATCACTTCATGAGTTTTTTCTCTTACTTAATTGGCCTCTCCGAGTTGGTAAGACAGCTCCCACCTTTTCATGCTCTCTGTATGTGTACTCCTTTTTGCGGAGACAGACTAAGACAGGTGCTACTCTAGAAATTGCCAAAAAAGGGTTATTTTCTTCAGAACATGCACTGTAGATGTATTGTACTGCTACCATTCCTGAGCAAAGTATTGACTACCATATGCTGAAAAGAATGAAAGTGGCAGTGGATGAAATAATACACGAAGAACAGGTTGGGTTCCAGTCAGGTAGATTCATGTTGTGAACTGATATTCACTCTGAAAGATCATTGAAAAAGACAATGCTTGGTAAAAATGCATTTTAATCAATATTTCCGACTTAAGGCATTCAGTAGTGTCCATAGAGAGACCCTATGGAATAGGGCTAGGAGCTATGAGATACCAGACAAGCTGAACAACATAATAAGGAATTTATATGATAGCCGTGGAATTGCGGTAAGATTGGATAAAGGCCTAGCTGACTGGTTTGCTATTGTGACTGGAGTTAGACAAAAGGTATGTATTTCACCAATCCTTTTTGAATTAGCAACAGACTGGGTGATGAAAGGGGCAACAAGAGACATTGTGGATGGTGTAAAATTGGTTAGTGGAAATGTTACACAACCTTGACTTGCCATCAGCATTAATTTACTAAGTGTGATGTGGAACGGAATGATTTCTACTTCTGATGTAAGAGAACAGGAAGCAACAAAAATTGTATTGACAACAAATGCAGAGAAAACCAAGATTATAAGGATGGGAAACTGGAAGACAGATGTAAAAGAGGTACATGTATGGAAAAGAAATTGAATGGGTAGTGTGATGACATTTAGGGGGAGGGATAGCTCAGTGGTTTGAGCATTAGCCTGCTAACCCTAAGATTGTGAGTTCAATCCTTGAGGAGGCTACTTAGGGATCTGGGGCAAAATCAGTACTTGGGCCTGCTAGTGAAGGCAGGGTCCTTTCCAGTTCTAGGAGATAAGTATATCTCCAATAATTAAAAAAAAAAATTAAATTGAAGGTGGCTGTGAGATTAAGAAAAGCAAAACACTATTTTGGAAGGTGAAATAACATCTGGTCAAACAGAGGTCTGCATCTCAAACGAAACAATAGATTAAACTGACCCTGGCTATTGCATGGATGAGAGACTTGGCCAATGACAGTGGTTAACAAAGAAGAGATTGGAGGCTACCCATCACAGATGACTAAGGCTGATGCTACACATTTCATAGAAACACAAAATAAATAATGCAAAAGGAAAGGAGCTGACAGAGCAGGATATGATAGAAAATATCATCAAAGAAAGAAGGCTCAGGTGGTTGGGACTTGTATACCATATGGAAGATGGGAGACATGGTAAAAGCAAACATTGAATTGGGTGCCTGAGAAAGGAAAGAGAAAGCAAGGATGGCCAAGGAAAAACAGGCAGAAGACAATGACAGAGGATATTGAATGTGGTAGCATCACTTGGGAAGTAGTACCACAATTAGAGTGTGACTGCAATCATTGGGTGAACTGGACTGCCTGATGTGTCATCGGCACCAGAGGAACTAAGTTCTACCGTAAATATGCCAAGTGTATTACATGAACTTTGTTGCTATAACAAAGACTGACATGGATACTGCATTCTATATAGATAGCACCTCTATTACTTTAATGAGCAAATTAGCTCTTGCTGCTAATTTGACATAGTACCATCTTTGGAAAATGCCTTTATAGTTTTTGTAATGTAGCAGCTGAGTGGACCATACCAAAGATGCTTCCTACGTGCTGGGATGAAAAAGTGTTTTGCAGTGCTTTCAACTCTCTTAACAGCAGTTACAAATTTAAGGCACACGACCCTTTGTGCTTCTTCACATGTTCCTTTTGAACCAGCAAGAATTTGTCCTAGCTCTGCGTCATCTTCCTCTACTACATTTCTCAGCTCTTCAGCAACAGTATCTCTTTTAAACACCTTCTATCTGGAGTAGAAATTTTGGTGCTTCATACACCAGAAGAGCTGAATTTAGTCTACGAGGCAAAAGTATATTTTAGAGTTTAGACCATCTGAAGGCAAGACTTTCAAAATTAAGGTCAAAATGCTGTGATAACAATTGTAAAGCAGAGACAGCTGAAGAAATCATATAAAGGACAAATCTTCCAGCTTCACTCAGAGAATGATCCTCAGCTGCAGCCTAGCTGTAGGGATTTAAGATACTTATAAGACCATAATATCGCCTCAGGAACAAAAAAAGGGAAAACATAACAAGCATTAAGAACTCTTACCCAGCTAAAGGAGTATGTCACAATAGCAAATGTTAGCCAGTCCCCTGATGACTGCTCTAGGGCTGAGGCTAGTTAACTCACTCTGCCCCCATGTAAAGGACCAGCCCTCAAAAGGACATTCTGGGGAAAAAACCCTCCTATAAGAAGGCAATCCTGCCTGAGTAGGGACTAATAGAGTAAGAAAGATGTGGGGCTGTTTCTGTATTTTATTCTTGTGCTATTACTTTGGTGCAAGTTCCTGCCACAGATTTTCTTTCTGTTCATCTTATCCCTTAGTGCAGGCCTTTGGTAAAAGGAGACTTTGGAAAACAACCAGGATCCTGCATTCTCTAAGGAGTATGTCCTGTTACTATACTAGAGTGGCTGTTTGAGCTGCCTTTTTCATTAATCATAGTAAAGAACTGGGAACCATGCCCAGCCCTTTCCTCTTATGAAGATAGGGCCAAAAAGAGGCCTTAGGATCTGCATAACTAATACTGAAGTTGAAGGAGATCAATGGAACATTGAGACTTATAGTTGCTAATTTTTTATTTTTGCACTAGGTGACAGGGTGCCGGGTTGCTAGTTGATCACGGGGAGTTAACTTTTAGTTTCTCTTGCATGGATCTTGAGGGTAAGAGCAAGCTTCTGCTTTCTTCAGTTCTTCTTTCCTCTGATTTATTGTTTTACTTCAGATCTACTCCCTTACAGACCCTCTGCTATCAGCCTCAGTCTCCCTGCATTGCTTACTCCTCTCTAGCATTCTCTCTTCTCCCATCCCTTCCTCCTATTAATTCATTCACTCCTGCTTTCCTCTCATTTCTTTTCTGCCCCAATAATATATTTTAATTTTTTTTTCTTAGAAAATCAAACCATAGTTCTAACATGACTTTTGGCAAACATCATCCTATTCACTCCCCATTTTACTGAGAGAGAACTGAGATGTTAAGTGACTTGACTTGACCTGACCAAGGTCATGCTGGAAGTCTGTAGCAAGCAAGGAATTGACCCATGTCTTCTGAATCTCAGTTTAGCATCATAATTACTGGCCAATCCTATGTCTCCTTAGGCTAAAACTCCAGAATGCAGCAATCACCTAGCAGGAGGTTTGTTCAAAATTGGAATGAAAACTAAAAGTTTCAAAGTTTTCTGCAAAAAAATTCCAGAAGTGTTTTGTGGCAAAAGATATTTCAATTCTGCCTTTTAAAAGTAATTTAACATAGAATACAAAATAAATAAATAAAGTAATTTCTAAACAAAAATCCCTGATTTTGCAGAGCATTTTGTTCTATGTAACCACATATTCTGATCAAATATGATTCGATCAAAGGTTTTCTGACTGGCTCTATAAGAATGAGATATGCATATTAGTAGCATAATGGTCCCTTTGGATTTTAAGTTTCTTCAAAGGAATTTCACTTGTTTTAATTTTTTTTTGTTTGCTTGGTCGCTAACTGTGTTATACATATAACATATAACTGTTATATACGTATATATGGATTTGGGTTTGTTCCGGGGAGGCAGGGGTGGGGGGAAGGGGGAAAAGAGCCTTGACCCCCCCCCCAAAAAAAAATCAACTGCTGCTTATGAATCATACCCTAAGAAACTTTCTTATACATTTGGCCTATCTTACACTTTGAAAACCTATTTTTGTTAATGGATTAGCTAGCCAGAAGCTAATCTTCAGTAGTTTTAGTGAATAATTTTCAGCCCTTGGCTGTTCACAAACTGATTAGTTGAAATATTTGGCATTTGTTTTGCCTACTGCACCTAAATCATAAGTTATTATAACTGTTCCTCAATTAGATGTCTAGAAAGTTTTATGTAGAAGAATAATGAATCAGTCATTTTATTATAAATCACTCAAACTTCCATGCTGCTTTTTATCCAAAAACGTTTCAGTGAAATGTTTTCAACAAGTTCTAGCTGTAGCTAACAATGGATAGGAGTACCCTATAATTTCACCAGTTTAAAGTAGATTTAATTTGGATGAGAACTACATTTATTGGACTGATTATCTGAATGTCAAATAGCTTCCTTCATTTTAAGCTCATGCTTAAATTCCTGTGACTTCACTGAGACTTAGTTAAGTATGTGTTTATGAGCTTGCCGAATCGAGGCCTTGTTTCATTATTTGTGCTTGAACTGTTACCTATCTGAACTTTTATATTTCCTCTGAGCTGCACTATGTCATTATGCACAGCACTGATGTATCCTATATTCTTTATTATGGAGTAATTGCAAATAAAAAATGATGGAAATAAAAGAATATAGATATATATAAGGGATACAGCCGTGGACAGAAGAATTGACATAAGGAGGAAGGGTAGTGTAGATACCAGTCTAACAGGTGATGCTGGTGGTAGAATGTCTGTGCCTAACAGGGTAAAGAATGTCAGTGAAGCCAAACAGAAAAAATTAAGATGTCTGTACACTAATGCGAGGAGCCTAGGGAACAAAATGGAGGAACTAGAGCTACTGGTGCAGGAAGTGAAACCAGATATTATAGGGATAACACAAACATGGTGGAATAGTAGTTATGACTGGAGTACAGGTATTGAAGGATATGTGCTGTTTAAGAAAGACAGAAATAAAGGCAAAGGTGGTGGAGAAACATTATATATCAATGATGAGGTTAACTGTAAAGAAATAAGTAGTGTTGGAATGGATAAGACAGTCTGTCTGGGCAAAAATCACACTGGGAAAGAAAGCTACTAGAGCATCCCCTGAGATACTGCTTGGGATGTGCTACAGACTGCTGGGATCTGATTTGGATATGGATAGAGACATCTTTAATGTTTTTAATGAAGTAAACACTAATGGGAATTGTATGATCATGGGAGTCTTTAACTTCCCAGATATAGACTGGAGGACAAGTGCTAGTAAGAATAATAGGGCTCAGATTTTTCTGGATGTGATAGCTGATGGATTTCTTCACCAAGTAGTTGAGGAACCAACAAGAGGGGATGCCATTTTAGATTTGTTTTTGGTGAGTAGTGAGGACCTCATAGAAGAAATGGTTGTAGGGGACAACCTTGGTTCAAGTGATCATGAGCTAATTCAGTTCAAACTAGATGGAAGGATAAACAAAAATAGATCTGGGACTAGGGTTTTTGACTTCAAAAGGGTTAACTTTAAAGAATTAAGGAAATTAGTTAGGGAAGTGGATTGGACTGAAGAACTTGTGGATCTAAATGCAAAGGAGGCCTGGAATTACTTTAAGTCAAAGCTGCAGAAACTATCAGAAGCCTGCATCCCAAGAAAGGGGAAAAAAACTATAGGCAGGAGTTGTAGACCAAGCTGGATGAGCAAGCATCTCAGAGAGATGATTAAGAAAAAGCAGAAAGCCTCCAAAAAGTGGAAGATGGGTGGGATTAGCAAGGAAAGCTACCTTAGTGAGGTCAGAACATGTAGGGATAAAGTGAGAAAGGCTAAAAGCCATGTAGAGTTGGACCTTGCAAAAGGAATTAAAACCAATAGTAAAAGGTTCTATAGCCATATAAATAAGAAGAAAACAAAGAAAGAAGAAGTGGGACCGCTAAACACTGAGGATGGAATGGAGGTTAAGGATAACCTAGGCATGGCCCAATATCTAAATAAATATTTGCCTCAGTCTTTAATGAGGAGCTTAGGGATAATGGAAGGATGACAAATGGGAATGAGGATATAGAGGTGGATATTACCACATCTGAGGTAGAAGCCAAACTTGAACAGCTTAATGGGACAAAATCGGAGGGTCCAGATGATCTTCATCCAAGAATATTAAAGGAACTGGCACATGAAATTGCAAGCCTATTAGCAAGAATTTTAATGAATCGGTAAACTCGGGTTGTACCGTACGACTGAAGAATTGCTAACATAGTTCTTATCTTTAATAAAGGAGGAAAAAGTGATCTGAGTAACTCTAGGACTGTTAGTTTGACATCTGTAGTATGTAAGGTCTTGGAAAAAAATTTGAAGGAGAAAGTAATTAAGGACATTGAGGTTAATGGTAATTGGGACAAAAAGGTAGATCGTGCCAAACCAACCTGATTTCCTTCTTTGAGAAGGTGACAGATTATTTAGACAAAGAAAATGCAGTAGATCTAATTTACCTCAATTTCAGTAAGGCATTTGACACGGTTCCACATGGGGAATTATTAGTGAAATTGGAAAAGATGGGGATGAATATGAAAATTGAAAAGTGGATAAGGAACTGGTTAAAGGGGAGACTACAAGGGGTCGTACTGAAGGGTGAACTGTCAGGCTGGAAGGAGGTTACTAGTGGAGTTCCTCAAGGATCAGTTTGGGGACCAATCTTATTTAACCTTTTTATTACTGACCTTGGCACAAAAAGTGGGAATGTGCTAATAAAGTTTGTGGATGACACAAAGCTGGGAGGTATTGCTAACGCAGAGAAGGACCGGGATATCATACAGGAAGATCTGGATGACCTTGTAAACTGGAGTAATAGTAATAGGATGAAATTTAATAGTGAAAAGTGCAAGGTCATGCATTTAGGGATTAATAATAAGAATTTTAATCATAAATTGGGGACACATCAGTTGGAAGCAACAGAGGAGGAGAAGGACCTTGGAGTATTGGTTGATCACAGGATGACTATGAGCCGCCAATGTGATATGGCCGTTAAAAAAGCTAATGCAGTTTTAGGATGCATCAGGCAAGGTATTTCCAGAAAAGATAAGGAGGTGTTAGTACTGTTATATAAGGCACTGGTAAGACCTCATGTGGAATACTGGGTGCAGTTCTGTTCTCCCATGTTTAAGAAGGATGAATTCAAACTGGAACAGGTTCAGAGACGGGCTACTAGGATGATCCGAGGAATGGAAAACTTGTCTTATGAAAGGAGACTCAAAGAGCTTGGCTTGTTTAGCCTAACCAAAAGAAGGCTGAGGGGGGATATGCTTGCTCTTTATAAATATATCAGAGGGATTAATATTAGGGAGGGAGAGGAATTATTTAAGCTTAATACCAATGTAGACAAGAACAAATGGGTATAAACTGGACACTAGGAAGTTTAGACTTAAATTTAGACAAAGGTTTCTAACCATTAGAGGAGTGAAGTTCTGGAACAGCCTTCTGTCTGTTACAGCTATCCCCTATTCCATTTTGTTTCTTACAGCTGTCCCCAGACTCCATTTTGTTTTCTGTTCTCCTGTGGCCGCCCTTCCTTGGCTGTTAAGTTGTTTACCAGGGCCACTGCCCTTCTCAAAGGGAGGGCCCCTTAAGTTGTTTAACAAGAGCCATTGCCCTTCTCAAAGGGATGGCCACTTGTGCTGCGTGCTAAGTGGGACCACTGCCCTGTTCAAAGGGTTAGTCCTGTTATCACCTGGTTGAGCCTGGGCTTGGTGTAGGGTAGGCAATGTCCAGAGCTGCAAGACCTAATGTGTTTTTAAGATCCTGGGCATGAGTCATAGGCCTCATGTGCTCTTGAGTCACCTATTGCACAGGACTATGTCCAGGCATGTCTCTGGGCTTACCTTCAGTTTTTTCCCTGTGCCCCCTTCCCTGTGACAGAGGGAGCCTATCAGGATTACTGGCGGGAAACTGCCCAAGTTTGCCTTTAAAACCAGACATTTTTGAAACACACCTCAGAAAGGTTCCTGCATTGCTGCCTGGTCTGATCAGCCAGGGGTTCTGGGGGGTCCTTTCTCCGCCCTCGTTTTATTTTTGAGCGTACCCCCGTTTTTTGAACACCCCCCCCCACGAAGAACGAATTGCTACCTGAGAGATCTCCTGATTATTGAGACTGTACCGAGCCCTCCTTGCCTCTTCTGATGTTACTGCTGCTTCTGCCTTTGCTGCTGCCTTGGGGACTGGTAAGAATGCCTCTGTAAAACTTTCTATACTTTTATTTCATTATTTTAGCTGCTGGCTGTTTCCCCAGCACACAGACTCAAGCTAAACTTTGGTCTGTGTCTTAAAACCTCTCAAACTCCAGGGCTTTTTGCTGCTAAAAATAAGTTTGTGCCGCTGCTAAGCTCTGCTCCTGTGGGCTTTGCCTTGGGGCTCTCTGCTTTCAGCTGTATCCACCGCTGTAGCCACCATCCCTTGGCTTCCTTGGGAGATGGGTCCTGGACACATACCACTCTGCCCTCTGTAACCTCCCCATAGCATAAGGTGCACCATAGGTCTTGTTTTTTTTAGTTTAATAAGTCATAGTTTGTTAAGATTGTAGAGCTTGTAAGTTTCAACTGCCTTGTTATAGTTTACTGTTTTGTTGCTCCATATAGTTGCTTGTTATAGCTTTGCTTAGAATTGTGATATTTGTTGTTTTGCCTAGTCGTTGGTTAAGCTAGATAAGGTTTTTTGCTGCTTAAATTCGCCTTCCTGCTGTCCCGATCTCTCCCTGAACTTTCCCATGTCTGTTTTTCCCCCGCTCCAATCTCCCCCTCTGTGTGCTCCTCTGTGTCTCCCTGTTATAACCCTTTGCTGCTTTTTCCCCCACATCTGCACTTTCTCTGAACTTCCCGACTCCTTGCTGCTTCCCTTTACCCTCATCTGCATCACCCTCCGAACTTCCCGAACTTTCCTTGCTGCTTCTCCCCCTGTCAAACTTCCCAAACCCTTTGCTGTTTTTTTTTACCTTTGTTTTTGGTGTCCGCTTGTTGCTTAAACCTCTCTCTAGCCCTTCTTTACACTTCTCCGCTGCCCCTCCCCTACCGAAGATCACCATCACACTGCTCCATTGTCCTTACCCTGCAGGGCTTCAGAGTCTCTCGCTGCTTCCAGCCGCTTGTCTGCATACCACTAATCACTCACTCTCCCCCCTCCTGTTTCTTGACCCAGCCTTTATATTGATATTGTATTGTTGTACTGTAACTCACATTTTACTTGTAATTATAACACCCCATTGGTTGCCTCCACTTTTCTGATATACTTTGTATTTACATTGATGCCACTGTGTTACATTGTGTATCTAGCTATTAACTCATGTAGAAACTACCATTTTATTTTGCATTTCTTTTGGGTACGCTTTGCATTTCCACACTGTATCTAGAGTTGCTTATTGACTGCACTGTATCCCATTGTGCTGAACCCCAATTGCTGTAGCCCACTATTAGAACTCCCTACACTGTTCAATAAGAACCCCCCCATCGTTGTCTATTGTAAACACCCTATACACCCCATCCCATCGTATTTCATTATTAAATTCCCACCACTTCCTTTTTTTCCTTTAATAAAGAAATTAATTGGAACCCCAGCTGTGTGGTAATTGCTCCCCAACATCCCATATACCTGCAGGCAGGGACACCTTCCAAGGGGAGTAGTGTGGGCAAAAGACATATCTGGCTTTAAGACTAAGCATGATAAGTTTATGGAAGGGATGGTATGATGGGATAGCTTAATTTTGGCAATTGATCTTTGATTATCAGCAGGTAAGTATGCCCAGTGATCTGTGATGGGATGAGATCTGAGTTACTGCAGAGAATTCTTTCCTGAGTGCTGGCTGGTGAGTCTTGCCCACATACTCAGGGTTTAGCTGATCACCATATTTGGGGTTGGGAAGGAATTTTCCTCCAGGGCAGATTGGCAGAGGCCCTGGAGGTTTTTTGCCTTCCTCTGCAGCGTGGGGTATGGATCATTTGCTGGTGGATTCTCTGCAGCTTAAGGTCTTCAAACCACAATTTGAAGTCTTCAGTAACTCAGATATAGGTTAGGAGTTTGTTATAGAAGTGGATGGGTAGGATTCTGTGGCTTGCTTTGTGGAGGAGGTCAGACTAGTTGATCATATTGGTCCCTTCTGACCCTAAAGTCTGAGTCTATATTGCTTCTAGATATATAATTCACTCATGTGAAGAGCTCAAAAGATTTGAGTTAAGATTTTAATCACAAAAACTTTTTAATGCAGTTGGACAGACAAAATTTCCATAAGTGCCTTAACTTACAAGCCACCATCCTTGGACTTTCACCATCAAGTCAGATAGGTATTGCAATGCTGAGCTCAAAAATACCTATATGCCTTTACAAATATGGACTTCAGGAACTTTTGAAATTTTTACACTATTTAACAGTGGAAGCCAGGGTCATCTTTTCATTTTATCAGGTAACAAGAAATGATCTAGTAATTAGTGTTTTGACAGCTAGAGTTCCACCTAGTGAGATACTATATTCTGATGCTAAGGATGTACCCAACATTAAAAAAAAAAA
This sequence comes from Gopherus evgoodei, assembly GCF_007399415.2. Lineage (NCBI taxonomy): Eukaryota > Metazoa > Chordata > Testudines > Testudinidae > Gopherus > Gopherus evgoodei. Next base: position 288,046,301 of record NC_044322.1, on the reverse strand, counting down.
AAGGTAGATTAAAGCTCCTTGTATTGTAATTCATGCTAATGTAGTGATGACAGCTGATTACAGTGATGACAGCCCTTTAATTCAGTTTGAAGTGCATCTTTTAAATCACCATGAAGAAAAGGCAAATGCTGCCTTTATGATTAAAATACTGTCATACTGCTTGCAAATGAATCCAAAGCTCATATAGTCTTCCCAGTTCTGCCAACCGAACATACAGTACCCGGGGACCACAAATTGATTTTAAATCATAAATATGATATACTGAGTCTGGTAGCTCTGTAACTCTTCTAAAGAGACTAATTAAATCAAATCTGTGTCTTTATGTAATTTAACATTATATAGGACAGATTCTCAATTCTTCTCCTGCCTAGCATCTGTAAAGGCAACTGACCTCTGCTTCTGTAAGGGTCATCCCTGGGTGGCACAGGGCTGGAGTAGCAGCTGCACACCCAAACTCAAAATCCCAACCCAGAACAACACTTATTGTGCATATGCAAGGGAAACTCACAAGCAGGAAAGGTATCTCTATCAACATTTCTCCTATGGGTGTTTTGCACAGTATATGCGGTGGAAGAAGAATCTAGGTTTTGCAATCTTTGCAACTACCTTAGGAGAGAGCACAGGTAGGCTCGGATTTCCTATTTGCAGAGAAGTCCCCAAATGAAAGATCTGATTTCTTCTGCCATATCAACACTCATCAGTTTCTACATGGAGCTGAAAGAAGAAATAATTATTTATTTTCTGACACTTAGTAGGTGATGGAAACCCTCCCCATTTGAGCATCTGCATTCCATATAATAGTATTACTGTATATAGATACAGCGTCCCCATATGTGATAAGAAATGGGTTCGTTCTCCATTTGGACCTGTATGCCTAAAAGCTCATTTAGGGCTTTATCCTATGAACATTTGCATAACTTAAACCACATGAATAATCCCATGTAAATTAACATGATTGAGAGCAATTAAACAAATTAAGTGTGTGTTTAAGTGCTTTGCTGGATCATGGCCAGAGTACTCAGAACTTTTCAGGATCAGGCCTTTAGGGTTAGATTGAAAGTTTGTACAAGTTAATGAGTCTTCCTATAACCTTTGTTGAGCTTTGGATCTGGCCCTTAGACACTTAGTAAACTTGCAATACTGGAGGTGGACTTCAGTTTCCCTATCTGTAAAACAGGCATAATGACACTGATCTCCTTGGTAAAGCACTGTGAGATTTATTGAGGAAAAGCACTAGATTAAAAACTAGCTATTAATTATGCATCTGACGAAGTGGGTATTCACCCATGAAAGCTCATGCTCCAAAACATCTGTTAGTCTGTAAGGTGCCACAAGATTCTTTGCTGCTATTAATTATTATTAATCCCAGACCGTACCGCAACAGAGAATGTATCAGTGTCTTCAGAGGATTGCTTTAACTTTACATGACAGTTCTGCAAAATATCATTCATGAGTATTGTGTTTCCTTATTTTTTCATGCTGTACCACAGTGTTTCTCAAACAGGGGTTGCCGCTTGTGTAGGGAAAGCCCCAGGCAGGCTGGGCTGGATTGTTTACCTGCCCCATTAGCAGGTCTGGCCAGTTGCGGCTCCCGCTAGCCAGAGTTTGCTGCTCCAGGCTAATGGGGGATGCGGGAAACGGTGTGGGCCAAGGGACTTACTGGCCACTGTTTCCAGCAGCAGAGAACCACAGCCAGTGGGAGCCGCGATTGGCTGGACCTGTGGATGGGGCAGGTAGACAAACCCACCCAGACTGCCAGGGACTTTCCCTATACAAGTGGCGACCCCAGTTTGAGAAACACTGCTGTACAAGGAGTTAGTCTCTTCAGTGTAGAATTATTTCAGTCTTATGAAAAAAAACCTATATTTTGTCATACACAAGGAATTTGCCATCATTTCTGGTTGTTTAAATCACATGGAATTATTAGATAAAATTATTAAAATCCAATTAGCTGAAGAGTCACATGTGTGCTGTAGGGATAGAAACAAACTGCATCAAGCAACAGCATGCACAAAAGACCCTTCTAGTAAAGGTATTATGGAGGGATCAGATTTCCAGAAAGTGTCCAGCAATGGAGGCAGAGAGTATGAGTTAATTATTTTAAGCAGTCAGTATGTCTATATGCTGAAAAAAAAAATGACTAATCTTATGTGCCTGAGGTTTCAGTTTATTAGTTTTCAATAATAGACTCAACCTAAATTAATCTCATTTTGTTAGCTGAAATGCTGCAGGCTTTCACTTAATACAAGACCATTTAATCCAAAATATCACAAGTTAATATCAGGGTGGAAGAAGCTTGGCAGGGACTGAGAACAGCATGGCATGAGCTTAATCCATTAGTGAGTCAATGGCAAACTGACTACCTGTAATAAAACATTCAAGACTGATAGGCAGACAAATGAAAATAATAAGTGCTGTATCTCCTATTGTCTTCGGTGAATTATTATTGCTAATTATTTGCATAGCACAGCAAATCTATGCAAAGTTTTACAGAACAGTAATACACTGTCTACCCTGAAGATCTTACAATCTAAGAGATAAGACACATGACAGCTGTTCAGGTAAATAAAGGATGTGGTTAAATTGTTGGTCAGGGAAACCATGTAGGAAAAGATTTAGAACTGTGGTCCCCAACCTTTTCCGTGGGGCGGGCACTGGACAACTAGCTGCTGAGGACCATGGCCGCTGGCCAAGCAGCTGCCAAAATGCCACAATGAAGCAGCAACATCAAGAGTAGCCGCCACCAAAATGCCACTGAAATTCGGTGGGATTTCAACAGTAGTGCTGTTTTTCTGGCAGCCAGTAGGTGGGCACACATGGATGCCCTGACAGGTGCCATGGAGCCCACGGGCACCACATTGGGGACCCCTGATTTAGAAGAAGAGTTTAAAGAGACTTGAAGGAACACAGAGGGTGCTCAGCAAGCAACAATTGGGAGACTGTTCAAAGCACATGTACCAGCATAAAAGAGTAAGTGTAAGCAAATGTGGGCAAGAAAGTCAAGGGGAGGAATTAAGAAGATTGGGAAGAGCATATGCAACATGATAATACAAATAAAATAGCTTGGCACATTATATTCAAATTACACATACATAGAAGTAATTATTAAGTTTGCAAAATCAAGCACTCAACAGTTGGGAAACAGAGAATGAACATTACCTGTGCAACTTTAATTCACCCCTCTTGTGAATATGCATTATAATACAATCAGTGTTTATACAATCCTATTTTTTCCACAGGACCTTTGCCTCATTCAATGCATATTATGGACCTGCTCTCTGATTCCAGTCTCAGACTTCCTAACCTATTTCCTCCTGACCAATCTGGCTTTTGTCTCCTGTGGGTTCTAATCAGACAGCTTCCTCCTCCATACAACTTGGGTGCCCAAAGGGGAGAGGGCATGCCTGCAGCAGCCTTTAGAGGAACCATCTAGCTTCACCCCTGTAGCTCTAGGCTAGAGGCAGGATGTTCAGTTGTTTTGTGGGGGTGGCACATGCACAGTCTGATCAGCACTAAAAGCCAAAGAGACTCAAGCATGCTCAGTTAGAATGGAATCTTGGAAGATTTTAGCTGTTAAGTTCCAGCAACTCTCTAGTGAATGTGTGAAAACTGAGATTTTTCAAAGACACAACTTGGCTAAATTGGCGGTGGGATTCGCAAAGGAACAGCAGAAGGCACATCTCTGACACAGAGGCCCCCTTGACAAATCTTAAGTCCCTGCTCCAAATACTAAAGCACTGCAAAAGAAAAAGTCTCAAGAATAAAATAAAATAAAATAAAACCACCACACAGGAGCAAAGCTATGTACTTCCCCCAAGCTTTATTCTCAGAAATGAGAACTGTTTTGGCTGAAATTTTCCATGTAATATCAGCCTGAGGCACATGATGTACAATTTTACCCCAAATGGTTAAAGTCTGGCAAGACTATAAGCAAGTATAATAAATTTCAGACCATCTTAATTAATAACAGGCAACGTTACTTACCTTGCCCAAAACATACTGCTTCATACAAGTGGGTAGGATTATGATGCCTTTTACAGATGAGAGGATCTGAGGTTCAGAGTCGCCAACTGATTTGTCCAAGGTCACAGCAAGTCAGGAGCCGAGCCTGGAATAAGAACCAGGGGACCCTCTTCATTGATGTCAAAGGGTTTGGAGCAGGCCTATGGAGTGTAAATGGTAGTACCGTTTGGACAGAAGGTTTCTCAGGGGCAAAAAAAAAAAAAAAAAGTTTATCCACAGCTCAAGGAAACAGTGCACTACTGTATTTAAACATGGTAAAATATGGTGATTATTAGCAAATCCTTAACCTTCAGTTGGCACCTTTGCAGGGGAGGGCCCAGGCCATCAGTTACAGGAGACAGGGTGTCAGCCATTCTCTGTGCAAACAGCGTCACAGCTGCCTAGGGCTCTGCAACAGTAACACACCCTTATCCACCACCTAGATACTTAAGAAAGGCATAGGGGAAACTGAGGCACCCACACAGTATTCAGAGAATACATTAAGAACATTCCCACTTCATCACATGAGGAAAGAGCTAAAAGCAACAAATCTCTTTATGGCTGCTTCTAAGGAAGAACATTAAAGAAATGTCTGTATTATAACCAGTATGTCTTAAAACAATAACAGAATTCCAGTAGCAACAAATCTTCAAGAGAACAATTAGCTCCTTCAACCAAAGCTTTTAGTTAAAGCCTGCTTCATAACTGTTTCTATTTGTGGTTCAATAAGTCATATGCAAACAAGTGTCTTACCAGCACTTGTGATAAACAAATTTAGTTGTTAGTGAACCAGAAGAGCAAACAAAAAAAAAAAAAACCCACCCACTATTCAATTGGGGTGGGGGGATATTTGCAAAGGCAAACAGGGCAATTAAGTATCTAACTTGAAAGTTAGTAGGAGTTGAGTGCTATACTGCCTGTTTTTACCTGAAAATCTCCCCCTGTGCATATTATGGTGGCATCTTGAGCACACAGTGAGCACTCAAAGCACCATTGTGTTAGGTAGAATATAAAGGAGAATAGAGAGTCCTTGGCCCCAGAGAGCTCAATCTAGGATTAGGACCACATGCAACAGGTGTATAAACAGACAAAATGGTGTGCCATGGGCAATAACAGAGATGGGTACAAAAGCATATGTTAGTAGTGTCAATGGCCCACTAGTATAATCAATGGCAAAATGATAGAGATTTGTTACTGCTGTGGTGGAGTAAAATTTTAGGAGGAATATAAAAGAGAATGAGCTGCTGGTTTTAGGTGTTTTGTTCTGGGGGAGGTCTCTCTATGCTTGGAAAGCAAGATAAGAGGAAAAAAGCACAAGTGCTCCTAGGAGAAGGATCCCAGCAGGTGATCAGGCTAGCATGAAATATTTGGGCAAAATTGTGCTATTTCCTTAATAAGAAAACCAGATAGAATTAATTACACAGTGTAAGTCATCAAAAGGCTGAGGGGTGTGTGTGGGGTAATCTTTATAGTGTTAAATACTGTGTTTATCAACAAAGTTATATCAGAAAGGGAAAAAAAATCAGGCCTTTTAACTCTTGCCTCAGGGCCCTAAAACACTACTCACAAGGGCAAAATGAGGTCGTAGAAAACAAACAACTTAAGAGAAAGTTGAGAAAGGTTTGTAGAAAATGAGAGTGTTAATGCAGAATTAATCTTGTCCAAAACCTTAAAAGATCAGCACATAATGGTTTCTTGCAAGGCATTCTTTGCAATTGTTTCAGGCAGTCAATCTTGTTACATACAATCCACTTGAGTTCACCTTTTGAGTAACTCACAATGCAAACAGACAGAGGTTTCAAGACAATCTTCAGTTATGCAGTCTCCTCTTTCAAGAATGTTAATTCTTAGTTTGGCTGCAGTTCTGCAAACTGGTCTGTGCAGGCAGCCCTATTTGAAGCCTTGTGTGTTTTTTCTAGCGTTAATTCTGAGGAAATATCTTGTCACATAAAATATTCCTTAGTGAGTTAGTTTATGTGCATTTAAAATCTTTTATGTCTGTATATTTCTAATTTATAGCACATTCTGTATATTGATTGAGGGCCACTGAATATGGTCTGTTAGCCAGACTACATTCAAGAACAGGGAGGTGGCTAACAGTGGAAAGCTAAAAACTGATATTACTTTTTAAAGAATGACACTTTCACACATATGGGCTACTGCTGCAGAGTGGACAGATTCCCCTCAGAGTTCTCCACACCTTCTTCTATATGGGGTTTGCACATGTACAGTTACCTATACCGTGGCGAATCAACAAAAATGGCACTCCTAGGCCCTCCAAATATTGTCCCCCAACCCTCCCCCCCCCCCGCCAGCTCACCTCTGCTCCCCATGGTAAGCCTGGGAGGGAGGGGGCAGAAAGGGAGTTGTGGCGCACTCAGGGGATGGCAGCGGTGGAGTGAAGGTGAGCTTGGGCAGGGAGCGGTTCCCTGCCACCCCACAAGTCACTTCCCGCACCCACTGGCCCTAGCTCACCCTTGCTCCGACTCCTCCGATTGCGCCGCTACTCACTTCTCTCCCCCTCCCTCCCAGCGCTTTCGCGTGGCAAGCCTGGGAGGGAGGGGGGGAGAGGGAAGCATAATGCACCTAGGGCAGGAGGCTGGCGGGGATTTGGGGAAAGGCAGAGTTGGGGAGGGGTCACAAGCAAATTTGCCACTCCTGCAAATTTGCCACCCTAGGCCTAGGCAATAATATGCCACTGACCTACACAGAAAAAACAGGGGGCTTCTGTCCCAAAGAGCAGCAGAGACTGCTGTGAGACAAGACTCACTTTCTTCCACCCGCAATCCCTTCCCCATACTTGAGCCACAGTTCTCATGAAGGGGCTTTTGTAGGGGAAGTGAGGAGAATGCTGTCTCAAGGACAGCACTTCCCATATTGTCCAAGTTGTTCTGTCTCCCTGTAGCATCTTTTCATGGGAGCAGAGGGCACGATATGCTGCTAAATTATTTGCTAGTGACAAAAGCCATATAATTCCAAATGTAAGGAAGGGAGTTCACAGATAAATTCTGTGTTCCAAATGGGCCTCCTAAAGAATTCACTCCATAATTTCTGCTAACATGTTAAAGCAAGCTGTGAATCCCAGATATACATAGCATACTTAGCAATACACTCCTACATTCCATTAGAATCAGGCATTCATGCAAAAATAAAAACTTAAAAAAAAGCATCAGCAGCATTTTTAGCAAAGCAATACAGTTATGGTAATAAAAAGAAATCAAATGGTTTTAAAATTCCCTTTACAAAAATCTGTTCTGTTCTTTGCATTTATATTGAGATGGCACACAAGTCATGGTAGAAAGACAGCCAATTCTTACTGGTTAAAGCTAACTTGGCCAGAATACAGAGCACACAGATTAAGTTAAACCATTTATTTTACTGTACAGAAAGTGAAGTTTCTGCAAAACAAGTACACACTTTCACTCCACTAACTACAGCAAAAGCACCCACTTTGTTCCTCCATGCCTTGTCATAGAATCTCTTGCCAAGCTAGTCACATTTACATAACAGCAATTTATGTAAATAAAAGAGGCTTCTTTGTATTTCAGTGATAAGAAAATGGTTAGGTAGTATCACATTGCTAGGTTTTAATACAGATCTCCTCCCTCTTTTTGTTGACAGTTTAAAATGGAATTAATTTCTGGTAATTGTCTCATTTATTTGCATTACAGTGAAGTCATTTGCACTTTTTCATTTATAGTATAAATTGCCTTCTAATTTAGAAGGCAGTTAAAACAACTTCACTCACATCTATTACATCCCCATGACAGTGGTTCTCAACCAGGGGTCCGAGGCCCCCTAAGAGGATACAAGCAGGTTTCAGGGGAGCCACCAAGCAGGGCTGGCATTAGACTTGCTAGGGCCAGGGCAGAAAGCCGAAGTCCCTCCACTTGGGGCTGAAGCCAAAGCCTGAGCAATGTAACTTCATGGGGCTCCTGTGGTTTGGTGCCCCAGGTAATTGCCCTGCTTACTACCCCCTAACCCCAGCCCTGACTTTTATATGCAGAAAACCAGTTGGCACAGGTGGAGTTTTTAGAACATGTGGGGGTCGGGAAGGGGGAAGAGGGGGAAGGCTCAGAAAGAAAAAGGGTGAGAAACCCTACCCTATGATAATTATGCTTGACTGATTTAAGTGATTATTCCATTATATCACATCCCAGATAAGCATAGGCACATTTTAAAGAAAGAGGTCTAATTTCTAACATTTTTTCATCTTTGATGATGATCCTGTCAGAGAACAGAGCTCTTTCATCAGATTAAAGATAAAGAATTAGAAATGCCAGGGAACCCTTTGAGAGAGCATTTAAAAAAAGAGTCACTGAAGAAGCATGGTGTCCATCCTGTTTCACCAACCAGTTCTCAGTAAAATTGTACCAGCATTCTGTATGGTGATTTAATTAAATTAGAGAAACTCTCAAACCTTCACTGGGAGGTTCAAGGTAAGTGGGGATACAGGATATATATACAGGGTAGCTGGGGCATTATTTGGGAACCGAGCCTACTTCTATCCAAGTTCAGCAGAAGGAATCCTAATACTTCTCAATGACTGATGTTGTTTGAGTCATGGGATACAGTACTTTATTTTCCTCAGAAGTGACCATGAGAAACCTTTGTATTGTCATTAGCACTAGTCATATATTACTGAGAGGAACCTCGTTACCTTTTTTTAATCTAAGTCAGAGTCTATCACCCTGGTGTAACTCCACTGAAATTGCACAGGAATCATTTAAAACTTTTACTTTGTTTTTTCTATTTAGAAGCTGAGGAACAGATACTGAAATACAGGCAACATTTTATAAAATTGTTTAAGTGATTAGTGATGGGGGAACCAATAAAGGTTAAAGGGTTCTTTTTATAGAAGCATCCAAAAGTTCAGATACTAGCATATACAAACCTCTGTAGTCCAGAATTGGGTTAGAAATCCCATCAGATGAAGTTCTTCCATATACCCAAAACCAAAACCACACGCATGTATGTATTCCCTGCTTTTTTGTTGCCCAGGAAAAGCCACCTCTAAAAGCCTCTCAGGTGTTAATGTGATAGTTTTACTTCTGGCTTCATCTGGAATCAGAAGAGACAAGATGACAATAAAAAAAACAAACCCAAAATAAAACACCTTTTTCAGACATCAGTAAAGGTTATGGGTAAATAACTTTTGGGCACCATTTCCAGATGTTTATTATTTCATCCAAACTATTTCACTCATCCTTGAGAACAAAGATTTTGCAAGGAAACCTTCACAGCCTTGTGTAGTCCATTAAGAGTTTGCAGAGTGGGTGCGCCGTACTACCTGATTAGAATTCTCCACTCACTCCATTGGTAGCATTTTGTAGCCAATTTTCACCTATATAAAAAGAACTACACATGGTGCAAACCACTGGAGAATAAAGTTCTCTATTTCTAAGATTGCCAATCTGTGGTCCCCTTTAAATTAAAGTTCATTATTTGGTAATTAACTTAACTAACACCATTTTAAATGCTGATTTTGACACTTCACAAAAATTTGTGGCTCACCCAGTGATGCGGCAGGTGAAAGGATATACAATGCTAGAGTGGAATTCTTGTTCATGAACCATCTGAGTCAATTTTAGAGTGAGGTTGTGGCATTTACTCTAAACCAGGGATCAGCAACCTTTGGCATGCGGCCTGCCAGGGTAAACACCCTTGCTGGCCGGGACGGTTTGTTTACCTGCTGCATCTGCAGGTTTGGCCAATCACAGCTCCCACTGACCTCAATTCACTGCTCCAGATCAATGGGGATGACGGGAGGTGGCGGCCAGCACATCTCTTGGCCTGTGCCACTTCCTGCAGCCCTCAGTGGCCTGGAGCAGCGAACTGCAGCCAGTAGGAGCCGCAATCAGCCAAACCTGTGGATGCAGCATGTAAACCATCTCGACCTGCCAGCATGCTTACCCTTGCAAACCAGATGCCAAAGTTTACCAAATCCTGCTCTAAACTATGGCAGGTTACCTAGATCCACTACAAGTTTCCATCCTTCTGCCTGAAGCAGGCAAGGCGAGGTAATCCCACTATCCTGATGTGGGTCACCCCTCTTGGTCTCTGGTCTGGCATTTATCCTTAAATTCTCTCAAATATAGAATCTCAGGTCTGAGAGATCAGAAACAGGGATTGGAGCTTGAAGAAGACATTCTGAGAGGTATGGATGAACACTCTGTTCTTCACGGGGCTCCCAGTGTAACTCTCTCAAACTTCCAGGCATTCTCCTCAACTTTTTGCTTCCCCTCACATGGAAAGATGAAGGTGGAGGAGTTCCTGTCTTTTGACTTGTTCTAAGGGGCTCTGATGACCTTTCTAACCTCTCACTGGTTATGTTGTGAAGAGATAGGTTCTCATTTCTATGACAAGTGGAGCCAAACCAGAGCCCCATTCAGTTAAAAGTTAAGTTTTTGTCAAGTTTAGAGTCATTGTTGCAAATGGGGCAGTATTTACATGAGGGAATGGTCGACAGGGTTTGCAAACAAATGGCAAATCCCATGAGATTAAAAAAAAATGTTTATAAAAAAAGAAACAGATGTTAATCAAGATATGACCTGTATAGTTGAGAGAGAATGATTCACAAGGGAATTTCATTAGCCCAAATGTTGAGTGATGTTACCTCTCTTGGGAGAGAGTCAACAAAACAGACACTTTTTAAATCTGTTTTCTCCTAATTAATTTCCATCGGCTGCCAGATTTTTTCTGCTCTGTTCTTTTCCCTAGCTACTCTACTATCACACATAGGAGCAGATCATCATCTGGAAACACAGCAGCAGCACACTCCAATCTGACTAGAACAGACCAACTGACCATTAACACTATGTAAGACAGTGGACTCAATATGTCACGTCACCTACAGAACAATATATAGAACTTAGATAGTCTAGGCACATACAGTGGTAAAAAACAGTTAATGTACTGTACATCACAAGATTTACCAAAAGTCTCACTGGAGAGAAGTGAGTTTTATATGTAGATCATTAAGAACATTGTGCATTAAACTTGACAAATTTTTGCATGTCATGCAAGGCAACACTGATCCAATACCTAAGTGGGCCCATCATGTAATTTAGTATAGTGGTCAACAACCTCTGGCATGCAGCTCGCCAGGGTAAGCACCCTGGCAGGCCAGGCCAGTTTGTTTACCTGCCACGTTGGGAAGTTCAGCCGATCGCAGCTCCCACTGGCCACGGTTTGCCGTCTCAGGCCAATGGGGGCTGCAGGAAGTGTTGCTGGCTGCCCCCATTGGCTTAGGATGGTGAACCGCGGCCAGTGGGAGCCACGATCAGCCGAACCTGCCAATGCTGCAGGTAAACAAACTGGCCCGGCCTGCCACCGTCCTTACCCTGGCAAGCCGTGTGCCAGAGGTTGCCGACCCCTGATTTAGTATATTACTAGTCATATTTTTAAAAAAAGATTCAAGATTGAAAGTAAGTTCTCACTGAATATTCCTGCTTAACTACATTAGTAACCACTAGTTTAAAATATAGCCTTTTTATTCATTAAGATGGTATTTTCAGAAGATGGATTGTCAAACTACGGCAATGGCATTCTGGGAAATTTTAGCCTCCTGCCAATATGCTGATTTGGACTCAACTGAGAAATGCATAGGGGAAAGCTGATAATTTGAAGGATCTCATTAAATCCTAAAGTCAGTCTGTGACATGAACACATGCTGACATAGTGGGCTAAATTCAGCCCTGGCATAGTGACTGAAGTCCATCTGGAATAACCCAAGGGCACTGTTGCTGATTCATACTTTCACTAGCACAAGGACTAGTGACAGAGGAAAGGCTATTCAGGGACTGGAGCAGGGCATTGTCCCATGGGGCTTGCAGCAACAAAGAGTTGCCAGGGTACAGGACCAGCCTAGCCATGCATCAATACCATAGTTAATCTGGCACATTGTCCTTACCACAGATGGAAGAGTCACCCTATTCTTAAACTGCAGCACAGCTTCTCTGCATGTTGACGGGGTACTAGTCATACCACTCCCTTTACAATTAATATTAAGTATAAATCCCAACCTAAAGGCATCTTAAAATATTTCTATGTAAGTGCCTTCATTAAGCTGATGTAATGGATTTTCCCCATGAAAACGGTTATACAACTGGAATCAAAATAAGGAACAGTTTACTAATTTAAGACACTGTTTAATTATGGTTCTTCTACAGCTGGTTTGTGCTTTGTACCTTTTAATCTAAAATCCCATTTAGATTCTACATTGTTGTCATTTCCGAGCACAACACCAAACTATTTGATTTTGTCAGCAACCAAGTCCAGTAGGCTCATTGTAGTTAAAAGTTAAGAGTTGGGTGAGTTAAGCATTGAAAATGCTGGTCTGTGCTTTCAAGTGCTAGTCACTTGAGCACGTGCCGCGTTTTTGTTGTTCTCTTCTGTTTAATCACTCTAGACATTTTCTTCCTAACCTGTCAAATACCTAAGTTATTATAATTTGTTTGAATGGCTGGTTTCCTATTTTGTCAGGCTTTGGACTTATTTCTGGACCCTTTAATTAATCCCTCTGTGATATTACTTTATGGTCTTGTCTGCAAAATGAGTGTTTCAGGCTACATACTACAAGCTTCAATCTAGTTTCACACAGATATTACATCACTGTAATTCCACAGACTTCAGTGTAATTACTCCTGATTTACACCATAGATAAGATCAGAATCAGGCTACAAGTTCTCTACCTCTCATCCTATTTCTTCTATTATACGTCACTAATAAAATCTCTTGAAAGTAAATTTTGATTAAATTAAATCCCTTCTCCCCTCAAAAAACCACAACACCAACCAATACACTTCCATGATTGCTGGGAATTAATTGGAATTGAAAAAGCAGAGAGACACTTAACCTCATATTTGCTGGCAACGTGAGAATGAGAAGGGAGGTCTTTTGCACTTAATACTGCACTGAACTTTGAAGTAAAACAACACAGCCAAGAGGAACAAGGCAACCAGCTTCAGAAACATTTAGCAAAGTCTGAAAACCTGTCCTAAGAATTTCTGTGCACAGAAGATATGCACTTTATAACAAAAATAAGTTCTCTTAGTAATCAAATACTCATCTCAAACAAAAATTGGCGCTCTAATGAACATTAACTAAATCACTGTTTTGAGTTTGATATAGAATCATCCAGATTTTGTACTGGCAAAAATAATTTTAAAAGAAAAACCAAAGCTTTGCCCACTGCCTTCAGTTGCACAGGATACATTTCTAGCAGTAAGAGTTTCCCTTTTATTGTTAAGCATGTATGATCAAGAGGTTTCAGATACTAACACTTGAAAAAAACCCAATTGTGATGTTTAGATAGCAGTAACAGTAGCTTCTACCTGCACATATCAACATGAAGGGCTAGTGTCATGTTATGGACCACAGACTCAACCCATTGCTGTAGTAAAGATTACCTAAGATCCATGGGGAAATTAGTTTAACAGAGTTCACTGTCTTTAATAGAAGTTTTTTCCTGGGGAAAGACAGGTGCATTCAGGTCCTCAAGATGAACACTATCATGAAGTTATTTTTTCCTCTAATAAGGCAGTCCACAGACAGAAGAGCCAGTCCACATTATTTGCCCTGCCACAATCCATTTTAAGTCAATAGGAGATTTGATATTGAGTTCAATGGGCTAGATTGAGCCCTTAGGCAGAGCCCTTAGCAAGATGAGCCAATCAGGAGTAACATGTCTGAAATAGGATTTCTTCCCCATTTCCCACAGCAAATTAAAACATACTCCCTTGCCTTTTTCTTCTTATCATTTGCAGATGATGAGTAGCAGGCCTGCAGTAAGGGGCTCTCTCCCCCCTGATTCCCTCATCTAAGAGCCACACAAAAAACAATGGAAAGTAATTAGTGTTTTCAAATCAAGTTTTTTCAAATGCAAACTCAGATGGCTAAACCCTCAGGTGGTGTAAATCTGTTTAATTTCATTGAGTTCAGGGGAGCTATGCCAATTAACACCAGCTGAGGATCTGCCCCAGCAAATTCTTTTTCACTTCTCTTTCAGCTATAGCTATCATATGTAGAATTTGTGACAAAAGTAGTCCAAAAATTATCAAGCACATGTGTGATTTCTAAGTTGATGGTGCATCCTTTTAGGGAAATACAATCACTCTGGGAATATCAGAAGAGAAATAATCAGAAATTATTCATTCACACTAAACATTAGTGTTAAACAAGGAGTAACAAGCTAAAGAGGACAAATTTAGCTTCTATATTAGGAAAAGTGTCAGACTGTGGATCATTTTGCCTAATGAAGTATTACTGCATGATTTAAATGCATTCTCCCAGTCTCGGGGGGGGGGGGGGGAGACCTGAACTTTTTGTCCATCAGTCATTTCTTTTTGAGCTCCATTTGCTCCCTGTTACAGATTTCTTTCTAGTTAAGCTATTCTCTCCTTTTGTGCAACCTTGTATTTTCTGTTATTTTCTCTTTAAATTCATTGTCCTTTTGCTCTGGTATGTTCTTTCCCTCCATCCTCCTTTCACATGTTCCAGTGGCCTCACCATTGACCCTCAGAACAAGTGACTATTATATAATAAATGACCTTCTGTAACTTACTGTATTATCAACCAAGATTCCTTTCTTAGTTAAATAGAGCAGCAGGATCAGATGTCCCCCATCACACACACACACAAACCCCTTTCTCCTTCTTTCTTTATGTTATATCAAATTGGCTTCCAGAATCAGAAAAGAAAAAATCCTGAGCATGAAAGCAGTAAGAGAGCTGAACAATGACTAAAGGGATAGAAAGCAGTACAAAAGATCAGCAGGGAGGAGAGAGCTGAGTCTCTGGGCCCAGAAGTTAGCTGGAAACTGTTCATCCTTCCCTAGTGTAGCAATTTTATTTTGCTTATTTTCCTGTCTATAATACTTCTTCAGACCTCTGTCTGTTTTCATTCTACTTTCTTTTCCATTATCTCTCTCTTTTTTTTCCTGTCCAATTGAGATGAGCCATACTGCTTAGTACAACTTTGGAAAATTCTGTACATGGGAATCTGGCATATTGGAAAGAAGGCTATCTGTGACCCACTTGAGGAAGATTAGATGCTTCTTAAATATCTTGGTGTACTGGGGCAGTATTCTTCATTCCTCAGGAAAGTATCCATATTCAGAAAAGCACTTAAGCACGTGCCTATTTCCCATGGACATAAAGGAGAAACTGACACCAGTCTAGCGTGGTCAATTGTCTTAGAAGAGCAACCATTACATGAACAAACCCCAAGGACCACTTGTCTCCATACGGACCAACATCAACTATACCATCCTGTGCCTGGACAGTAGCCAACAAGAAGCAGTCACCAACTGCCTACTTTTCACAGCCAAAGAGTGCATCGTAATAAAATTCTACATGGACATATTGCTGTGTGGTTTTTACCACCAGATGATCCTAAATACCTAGCACTATGGAAAATGTTGTCAATTGAACATAGGTTTCCCCCTCTTTTTTCACTACTGCCTTACAAGTTTCACTGTCATGCCTTTAGGGAAAAGGACATAATCCCTTCAAGTTTCCTATTATGACAGGATAATAAATAGTGTCTAGTATTAGTAGAGTTTACAATGAATAGTAATTTATTTGAACATCAGTATATCATTAGTTTCCATCTTTTAAAAATTCTATTATTAACTGTATTAGTTGGCCTGTATAATCATGTTGGGTCTGATCTTGCTAATACTGAAGTCAATTTCACAACTCTCCTTGAGGTAGGAGCAAAAGTAGGGCTGTAGTGCTCACCATCATTTTTATTTAGTCCATGCAGAAGATGTCTTTTTCCAACAGCGATTATATGCCATGCATTTCCCACCTCATGGCACTGCAATACAATTTGCTGTAGACTGGTATGACCAGCATGGTAGATACATTCTCAAATATGAATGTATTTGTCACCATGTTTCTGATGCTTCTTCCTAGCTGACGTGATACTTGTGTGATGTAAATAAGTATGACCCACTGTTCATGTCCATAAAAACGCACTGTTCACTTTAACTTATTTTTGATAGGCTTTCCATAAAGTGTGCAATAAGCATTCATGGTTATTTTATACCTTGTACTGTAGTGAATGATGGTATCTCCATCCCTTATGAATCATAACCACAAGGCAATGCAAGTCCTCCAACAGGAAGGCACAAGAAAGGCAGCCCTACTGCTATGCATGAAGACACATGTGAGCTGGGGAAGAGCTTCAGGGCATGAGCGGAGGTAATATGGAGGAAACTAATTATGAAAAAGTCCCATAGAATTTGACCGACATGTCTATATGTTTTTGAACCCTATAGCTATCTACAACTGGGATGAAATTCTGGCTCCTTGCTGGAATCTTTATTGTCCTGTGACTACTGCTCATGTAAGACTAGTTCGAGTTGTGACTGGCCTAATCACATGAGACCAGTGGTAAATTAATCTCTTTGCCCCTATTTTTCAGATGCCAGTAAATTAAACCAAGTTGCTCCCCTGAACATTTTAGCCCAAATTAGAGTGTACTTATAATATTAAATTCCCATATTATCTAAATTTATTTAATTTTAATTTTTATTCTGATTTAATTTAAGTAACAATATTAATAACAATTAATCATTAATATTAATAGTATGGGTTTTAGGATTGCAAATCTGTTTGATCAGAAGATAAAAGTTCTTGTCCTGAATCAGGCTCCACAGAATTTACAAAGGACCCTCGGGGGTATGACAGGAAGCTCATACTGACAGATATAGCCTTAAAGACTTATTAAAATCAAGAATAGTAAGTAAATAGTAAAATAACCAGAGTTACAATGTTATAATTGCATTACTTCTATTCAAAAGATACATATGATAATATAGTATTATATGCAACAAAGCTTTGGTTAATATATTCACACCCTTCTTGATAACTTGGTGGTAAGAGACACAGGAACAGCCTTGCAGTTCTGGTTTTTCAATTCTTGTGTAAGGGATGCAGTGCTTAGAAGAAACTCATGCTATGAGCTATTAAAGTGAACCTAGGGTTTACTTAACTAACTTAAACTTAAAATCAAAACCTAATAAATAAAAAATAAAACGTAGGAAAGCCAAGCTTAACCTAGTTCCTTTGAAACGTAGAATTTCAGAAGAACAAGTATAGCCTACTAAGAGCAGCAGTCATTGTAAATAGGACAGCGAATAAGTAAGAATAGAAATGGAGTAAGAAAGAATGGAGAGAGTGAGAATAGAGAGAGGGAGTACTCTGTTGAGGTGGGTCACTGCTTTTATAGGGTAAAGTGCTGGAAATCCTTCCTCTTATGCCTAAATTTCATTCCTCACTCACAGAAATGTTAGGGTACACTTACCCCATAGGCTAATTTGTATGTGCATATTGATAACAGGTATGTACGCACATCAGTCTCTTGTGGTGTACTTGTTAAATCTGTGGGTACAACACTGAAAAAACCCTATGACATTCTCCATTGTCTATTGGGCTAAATAAAAGGTCATAGGTGTAGATACTTATCTATTTAGATAAGAAGGTATAAGTCAACTTTACTTTTCTGGGTAAAAGTATTACTATAGATGTGCTAACTTTGCCTTAGCTTAACATACAGGATATGGCCTGTAGGTCTCTTGCATTACAGCCAAACTTACTTTAATATAAATCTACAAAAATAAACCAAATACTTATATTATATATATGCAAGCAGGTTAATCCTATAGGCTACAACATAAGAATTCACTAGGCATCTTTTCCTTTAAATGCATCAGCTGTTCTCTGCTGGCTTTTCATTTATTTATACCCACATGTGGTGTTGCCAGAACCTGGAGGAATTCTATGTGACAAGTGAAACAATCAAGACCTGAAGGCTTTGGGCCTGATTCTGATCTCATTTACACCAGTGCTAACAAAGAGTCATTGGTTTGCAGTTAGAAAAGTTCCTAGCTTTAGGTGAGATCAGAAGCAGGTTCTTTCAACTGCAAGAGCTACCTGGAAGACACCAACTGTAAACAACAGAAGAGAGAAGGTGGGTGAAGTAATATTTTTTTGGGACCAAATTCAAATATCCAATATCTTTTATTGGACCAAGCTCAAAAGTTTCTCTTTCCCCAACAGAAGTTGATCCAATAAAAGATATTACCTTACCCCCCTTGTCTCACTAATATCCTGAGACTGATGGAGCTACAACAATACTGCATACAGCAACAGAAAAGAGTTTATTCCCTTTATAAATGACAAAACAGAGCTGAAACCACTTAGGGGAGTTGATAAAGAGTTTGGAAGGCTTGGAAAGGAAAGCAAAGAGAGAAAGATGTACAAGCCTATTTCCTATTTTTAAAAGATTTCTGTTGTTTTTGCACTGCTTCTACCTCCATGAAATTTTCCTAACACATCAAGTTACAAACCTTAAGTAAAGATAACATGACCAAGTATGACAGATGCAAAATGAACGAATTTGCTACTGATTTTGCTGTTTGAAAGTTCCATAATAACCCTAATCCATAATACTCACCAATGTTTATAAGCACAAACAGTACAATTTCCACGAATAGCAGTCACATACCTGATCACTACAGTGTGAACAAGACATTTTGACTATTCTTCTTTTTGGCCTGTGAGTTGCAGTTTGGGCATTAAGGTATATAAAGAGAATTCTGGGGCTGGGGGTTCCTCTGTGGACATGCTCCCTTTACCTAACCCTCAATAGCAACCCAATCCTACCTTCCTGTTTGAACTACTGAACAATACTTTGATGCCATGACCTTCCAACAAGCTGCCACAACAATCTATGTTATCCCAGCTTCACAGACTTTGTTTTCGCTTGTTATTTCAGTGAAGTGTTTTCTCTCAAGCACAGTGCCAAAGGCTAGTAGGCTGTAACCAAGCTCTGTGAGAGACTCTCAGAAGAATCGCATGTCACAGAAAAAGGGGGAAAGCATGAAAGAGAAAAAACAGATCCAGACACTAAGCTCTGTATTTTTGAGTTACAAATCAAAGCCAAGTTAGAGAAGCACGTTCCTGTCTCTGAAGTTGCTTTGGGCGATGTTATCTGGTGTACTGCTGTTGTCTTGGGGAAGAGAAAAAAAACAAACCCTTGTGCTCCGCTGTTGACTAAGTACAGTGGCCAGCCATTTAGAGCATTCTGTGCAGAAATGAGCAATTGAACAATTTACTTCATTTTCCATGCCTGTAGTCGTCATGCAATGGATGCCAATTGTATGTGGCAATTTTCAAAGAAAATATCCATGGATTTCATTCTCTGTGCTCTGGAGATGGAACTCAGTAGCAAGTGCCCACATTCCAGTTTTATAGCAATTTCAGCTCTGTACTGATTTTTAATCAGGTCCATGAGTCTGGAAATCACTTTAAATGCACATGCTTTAGTTCCTTTGAATTCAATATTCCACTCTTACGTATTAAAAGATGTTAACTTCATGGGGCCCCATTGCGATTTTTTAATGTTGATTTCAAAGGGAGTAGGATCAGGATTTATTATAGGCAAAGCTGTTGCAAGCAACACTTATGAAGGTTCCCTGACACATTGTTTTACCCATTAAAAATACTTCTGGTAACTTTTTTTTGTTTTTTAAGATTGCTCCAAAGAATGAGGGCGCTAAAGCTAAGAGTTGAAATTTGGTGGGATGGTGGGTAGGAGAGACTAGGGCTGGTGAATGGTGAAGGCAGATGGAGAGAAACACTGCAACTGGACTGGGCTAGACTGGGGCAGGGAACCAGATCTGATGAGAGGCAGAGTTTCAAGGGAGAACTGGGACTGGCTGGGTGAAGAGATTGGGACAAGCTGGACACTGAGATTGGATAAGGAGCCAAGGGAGGGAGATTGAGACTGGGAGCCAGTGGGGACCCCAGAAAGGAACTGGGATTGATGGAGCAAGGACACTAGGACTGGGATTGACGAGAGAAAATTCTGAAGGGAAAATTGGGACAGGGACTCCAGAGTGGGAGACTAGAATCGTCTGGGCAAGGGGAATGGGACAGGGATGAGAATCCAGAGGATTGGAAACTGGGAGAGGAC
Organism: Gopherus evgoodei; assembly: GCF_007399415.2. Classification (NCBI taxonomy): domain Eukaryota; kingdom Metazoa; phylum Chordata; order Testudines; family Testudinidae; genus Gopherus; species Gopherus evgoodei. The sequence continues at coordinate 288,026,315 of NC_044322.1, read as the reverse complement.
ACGCAAGGAGAAATGAACTAGGATGTGGAGCCAGGGGTAGGGAAGGGTCAGGACAGGGACAGTGGAGGAAATGGGAAAGAAGGGTCATATGTGGAGAGGGAAAGACAGAAGAGTCTGTGCTGACTAGAACATATTCTCCTCCAGAACCTACAATGAAACCCAAAATTCCTGAGTCTCACCATTCCTCTGCTGTCAGCAAGTATCCGATAAACCAATTGGCAAAATGTTTCATCCCCCTCTAACGCTGGTCCATGTAAAGAATGACTAGTGCTATCAGTTACTCCATTATCCCAGGTGGCAGAGATCTGGTGGTGGAGCTAAAGGTTTCAACCCTAGTGATGTACCATGTTGGTGTCAATATGAGGCTGCATGATAGCATTTCCATTTTCTTCAGTTTGCTTTTTTCAAAACCTAGGAAGTTACACCTTGAAAAAATACACTGAAAAATTATTAAGATTTCCACACCAATTACTCAAAAGTTAGGAAAGACCAGAATTCAGGTTCCCCATGCAATCTTAATCCATTCCCTCTTGTGCATATGTATCATGATACAATCTTTAATTACGTGATCACATACCTTTTTTTGCACAGGATCTCTTTGTCATTAAGTTCACTGGATGGACTTGCTTTTGAAATGAATCAAGGTTAAGTAGTAAATGCCCTTTGCTTCATTTGTTGCTGAAGATGGAGGGTGTGCAGTTAATGAGGTGGGAATTAAAAAAGCCTCATGGTTAAGGCAGTTGATTGCTGCCCTGTGGAACTAGATTCTCTTTCTGTCTCTGCCAAAGAATTCCTGTGATGCTGGGCATGTCACTTAAACCAATTTAGTCACAGGTAGTCACTGTGTGTTAGCCTCATTTTCTAATTGCCTGATTTGATAGGCTGCAGTCTGATCTGCACAAGTGCTAAATACTCAGATGCAGCTGAAGTCACTCAGGGCTGCGCTTGAATACATAGTGCTATCCAATACTAAATACTTTGAAGAATGATCACTGCATTGTCTCAGTTTGGGTACTCAACATTAGTGGAGACTTTTGACCTTTAATCTCTGGCCCTTGGGTCACTATTTGTAAAACCAGGATAATACCTACTCAGCACTTCAATCACAGGGGTGTCATCAAAATAAATTAATGTTTTTGAAGCATTCAGAGTATAGAGATGAGCACCATAGAAAAACCCATGAGGAACTTTATAATTCTGTCTTCAAAGCAGGGTTTGAATAGACCTAGAGCTATACAGCGAGGACAAAATAAAATATGGAATTGTGCTCATTAAGTAAGCACCATCATTCTATGCACTGAGTGAGGAAAATCCTCCGGAATAAAAGAGTATGTGATTATGTAATTGCAGATGGCATTTGTACAAGGACGTCACATTAAAGTTACACAGGTAACCTTAATGCTGGTATTGTCTAACTTTTAAGAGCTTGACCTTAATACTGTTCTTTTAATGGGGTTTTTGTGTGTGTAATGTATTAAATACATATGGAGCCTGATTCTGAAGACCACATGCAGGCAAACCCTTGTACCAAAGCAAAGCACTTTAGCATGCATTTAACACTAAGCATGTGAGTGGTCCCATTGGGTATATCAACACTGCATCTTGGAGTGAGCCACCTAGCCCAGGTCCACAGATTTGTATTAGCATGGCTTGTGCTAGCATGCTAAGAATAGCTGTGTAAATGTTGCATTTTGGGCTAGAGCTTGGGCTTTAAAGTATGGGGTTTAGAGGTGGCTTGTGAACCTGACATACAACATCTACTCAGCTATTTTAAGTCTGTGTATCCAGCCTTGGAGGCTTGCTCCCAGATGCAATGAAATCATACCTGCTGACATCACTTATCATTTCATAGTCCATGGGACTGCTCATATGCTACCCTTTCTGTGGGAATTCTCATGTACTTAAAGTTAATCCCCTGTTTTGCTAGATTCTGTTTCATAACCCCAATGGAGTCAACAGCCCATTGTATGACTAACATAAGTACAGAAAATTTAGCTAACCATTCATATGCACAGACTTGTACGGACACAGTCCATAACTTGAATATATAAAATATGACATTTTTCCCTTTCTACTGAAAATTAATGTTTTTTACTATGTGCACTTTTAGGTCATTTTAAATAAATTCTTGGAATTTAGTTGCACATCTAAAATAGGAACTTTTGCATCACATTTTAAATACATTTCTGTGCTTAAGATTTTTTTTCTATTGCTTTAAAGTGATTTCCACTTTTAAAATGGCTCCAAATATCCAGTTCCCTGAGCTTATGTATTGAAAGGGACAAATTATGTTTGCTTTACTCACATGAGTATCCCATTGCATTTCTCTTTCCAGCGGGAACCCACACATTCTTCTGTGCTGGAGTTCATCCTCAGCAAGAGGCAATCCCTCCCTCCCCCTGATCCTTTCACTCTTCCTCCAAGTTCAGCTTTCCAGCATGCAGAGGTCAGCATATAAGCCCCTCTGCTGTGCCCCTGCCTCAGCCTCTTCTAGCTCTTTACTGCTTCTCTCTGGCTTAGAAATCAGTTCAGTTGGAAAACAACTTGTTTTTAAAAACAATTCCCTAGGATGTGTATCACTCAGACTGGCTGATTTGTTCATGTTCTGATATTCTTAATATCCATTGATAGTTCAGTTAGCAACTCCCTTGGCTGCTCCCTGACCTTCAGCCAGTCAGGAAGCACTCCCCTGCCCTTTTCCTGATTGATGCAAGCAGCTTTGACTCATCAGATGTCTCCATTCGAGGGCCCAGGTGCTCACTTTTAAGCCCACTTGGGATCAGCTGACAAATCACAGTTGCACTACCTCTTCCTTCTTAAAGGGCTAGTATCACAGTGACACTGCTTCCCTCTTGCATTCTTTCCTACCCCTAGGGCAAGCCTTCCACAACACAGCCTTACTCTGGGTCTCCCACCCAAAGGCATTCCCCCATATCAAAACAGACTTTTCCTAGACCAAAACCAAGATGTTTCCTTGCAGAAATGTTTAACACAGCACATCACAGAGGGTTCCCCAAGTTCCCCTCACAGTCCTTGAATCTATTTCTGAAGGGGACAAACCTTTAAGTCCACGCTTGCCAGGGTAACACAAAGTCCCACAAATAAACAATTAAAAAGTCCTTACAAGGTCTTTGGCCACAACTTTGGGTCCTGTATTCCTCACACCCTTTTCTCAGGGTCCTTCATCATCCTTTACCCCTTCTCTGGCTTCATGCCATCTCATGTGTGACTGGTAGGGGAATCCAGGTCCACCCACTACACCAGCTTCCAGCCCAAGGACTCTATAACTAGCATCCAAGATCTACTCCACAAGACTCCTTGCTTCTGTCTCACTGGACTTACTTCTACCCAGCATATGTCAGGCTTTTCCCCCTGCAACCCTTCTAGGTTCACCCCTTTCTCAGGGCTGGGACTCTCATACCTCACCCCTGGAATCCCACAACAAAATTAAACATAAACTCACTTCTACTCTCCTTAGGCATAGTATTTTGTCCCTCTCTAGTTTCCCCTGCTCTATTACCTGTTCAAATGCCTCCCAGAGTTCTCTCTCAGAATGTCTAGTCCCTGCCTTTTTTTCAGGGCACAGCAGCTCCACCCTAGCAGCTGCTCTGTATCTCTCCTGGTTACTTGTCAGACTTCTCTACTCAGGCAAGGATCTCAGGGCTTATTCTTCCCCTGGGCTTTTTCTTTGATCCTCTTGGTCTCCTTACTCACTAATCCAAGAGAATGACTACAGAGTTCCTCACTCTCTATGTATAGGCTATGCTGGACACTTACTGCAGTTTTCACATAAGCAAAAATCTTTATCCTCTCACCAAGTCCTGTATTTTTTAAAAAGCAAAGTAATGCTTTTTTAATGCTATCCTCCTTTGCCAGTACTCTCACCAGTCTTCTCAGACCTATAGACTCTTTCTGCTCTAAGCTTCCTGCCTAAACTAGCCACCCAGTTCCTTTCCCACCTGGGACTCATCTTTAGTTAAACTTGGCCCACCCTCCAGGTGGAGCCAGGTAGCATAATTAGCTTCTCAGGCCCACCATAACTCTTTCAGAGCCTGTGTAGGGTACACATCCCATCACAAACTGATTGCTTTTTCATTTCATGTTCAATTTTTATTACATTCAGACAGACTCATTAACAGTACAAGCTATTGCCTTACATACTGTAAGCCAGCATTTGACAAAGCTGAGGGCTCCATCAGCTATCAAGAAAGTGAAACCAACTGCATTCTCAACAACTCCTCCATGTTAGCAGGGCAGCATAGAGGGAACATTCATTACCACAGTTACAACCCTGCTCTTCCAACTAGACCTTCAGGTATCCCCACTGTAATACATCCATGTAAGCAGTAAAGAAGGGTTTCCAGCTTATAAGAGGTTAAAGCATAGCTGAGGTAGTATTGTAAATATACTGTTCTAGGAATTAGATTAATTGGTTTGATAAAGCTGATATCCTTTACTTTAACTATTTGATATTAAAACTAGATTCCTAGCAACATTTTATCATGATCTGAAGTTGGTTGACATTGTAGATAATCTGCCTGCAATTCCTGACTCTTAAGACATCCATTTGCTAGACAAATCAAGTTTTCTGCTAATATTAAACAATGAAAATATCATGAGTCTGTCTCTTGTGTAGCTCAACTGGTGTTTGCTAAGAAAGAATAACAATAGCTGCCTGGCTCAGACTGCTTCTATCTTGATGCTATGATTAGGCATGTGTGCAGTAGTTTTTAAAAGATCAGATAAATATACCTTTAGTGAGTATCAAATATTGACTGGAAATCTGTGGGAATAAGATGGACTTTAAATACTTCCGAGTAAACACTCAACAGCAGTCAAGGGTTAGTCCTCAAAACTAACTTTTTAAAAACAATTCCCTAGGATGTGTATCACTCAGACTGGCTGATTTGTTCATGTTCTGATATTCTTAATATCCATTGATAGTTATTTTTAACTAGATCTTGCTTACGTTCATGATTGCCTAAACAGCCATTCCTTATTGTTCTTGTGAAATACATATTTTTTAAAAGTATATGTAGTATCTTAGTTTTAAATCATTTAATTTCTTCTTTTATTAATGGATCTCTTTTCTTGCTGGTGCTTTCTCCCCTTGATATACTTATAAAATCTGTTATGCCTTCTAATTCCTGTGGGCACCAGTAATTTAATCAACTACAGAATACCTTAGCTATAGTCACAAGAAATCCAAGTCCCTGAATGGTTTTAGATTTAATTCAAAATGAAAATTTTGAAATATGAAAAATTTCACGTGCAGCTAATAATTTGAAAGAAAAAAAAATCCCAGTATTTCCCGTTTGTGGAATTAGACACCAAGGCAAAGGCCCACCCAGTAGCCTGGCTTTATGATGTCACCCAAGCATGCATTGCTTTTATTAATTATTTGTATTGCGATAGTGCCCTAGGCTATGATCCTGATCAGCACATCTTTGTGCTGGGCACTATAGATACACATAGTACACTGCCTTGATGAGTTTACAATCCAAGAATTGCACCTCACTGCTTTTTGTAGTCTCAACTTTTGTTTCCTCACTGCAGCATTTACTGAAGACATTTTGGGAGGGAGGAGGATCTGTGTTTGAGATTCAGCCCTGTCTGTTTGAGAGGGAAGTATGCAAGTCTTGTACCAGGTACATGAAACATAAGAGCTCAGATCTCATTTTTCTCCTGCCCCAACCCCTCAAACAATTCATCTATGACATTATCAGTGATTGGCTCCAGTTTGAAATTCTGCCTGAACTGCTCCTGTTTGAATGCCATCTCAGTGTCTTCTTTGCATTACTACCTGAAAGGGAATAAACTGGTTGATTTTTATGTTTCATGGCTTCCGCAGGTTGCATGGTGTGATACAGTATATAGGTACATCTAGGTTTAGAGTGGTTAGGACAATAGAAATCCAAGTTCTAGCAAAATAATTACCTGTTTCTTCTCAACAAGACTGTATAATTTGTCAAGTTAAGTAAGACATATTTAGCTTACTAGGGAGGAAAGGCATGAAAGTCAACATGGCAGAGCCATTCCTCTAAGCAGCTCCAGAAGTTAATTGAGCCTAAAATTGCAGATGTTCTTATTCCTTCACATGCAAAAGCAATTTCTTGTTCAGGAGCGGAGTTTGTGTTTAGAGATCAACACACTTCTACAGGGAAAAAGGACTTTTTCCAAGTAACTTTATTTAATAACAGGACATTTGAAAGTATTACTTTCCAGAGGCTGCTGTCAAAACATGACATTTGCACCAGTAGGCTACCATCTCAGCTATGTAGCCAATTACTCAGTTCCCACCACAACAGATAGAGTGTGACAATCAGATGATGTATCATGCGGGCCCATCTGAATTTGATTAGATGAAATCTTTTGCTGAGAGTGAAGCGAAGGATACACTGGAGCATTTCTATTTAGTGTGGTCATACCCTAAATGAGATCTTTCACCTTGTTTTTGTCACTTCTGGCTGAATGTAATGGCAGTGGAAATCTCTTATACTGAACTCTGCTTGTATTTAATTCTTCTTGTAGTGGAATGTGAGCACAGACACGGGAACTAAGGGCGTGGGGGTTGCTGAGGCACTCCTAGGTTTTGCGTGGGGTCCCAGACACCGGCCCCACACCTGGGGATTCAGCTCCTGGTCCCACTCCGGGGCTCTGCACCTGCCCCAATCTGTGGCACCTGCCTTACCTCTGTCCACATTTCCCCCCTTCCCAAAGCCACAACCTTGCTCCCAGCCCCAGCTCTAGGGACCAGGGAGGACTGCAGATGGGGAAAGGGGGACGCAGCTCAACATCCCAACTCTAAAACCTATTCCAGCACCACTGCATATGAGTGATTTAGGATGTCCACATGACAGCTGGGAGTGAGTCTCCCAGCTTGGGTAGTCAGACTTGTGCTAGTGGGACTCACATTAGCCCACTAAAAATATTTGTGTGGATGTTGCAGCAGAGGCACAAGCTTGCCAGCCAAACTTGGATGCAGGAGTTAAGGTGGGTTTAAACTCAGGTGGCTCCACTGGTGCCACAACATCCAAATCAATATTTTTAGTGCACTATTGACAAGTGCAAGCCCCGGTAGCATGAGTCTGAGAGATGAGAAGAGTGAGGGGGGATTTGATAGCTGCTTCCAACTACCTGAAGGGGTTCTAAAGAAGATGGATCTAGACTGTTCTCAGTGGTACCTGATGACAGAACAAGGAGTAATGGTCTCAAGTTACAGTGGGGGAGATCTAGGTTGGATATTAGGATAAACTTTTTCACTAGGAGAGTGGTGAAGCACTGGAATGGGTTACCTAGGGAGGTGGTGGAATCTCCTTCCTTAGAGGTTTTTAAGGTCAGGCTTGAGAAAGCCCTGGCTGGGATGATTTAGTTGGGAATTGGTCCTGCTTTGAGCAGGGGGTTGGACTAGATGACCTCCTGAGGTCCCTTCCAATCCTGATATTCTATTATTCTAGTCTGTGAGGCTTACTCCCAGTTACAGTGTAGACATTAGGATTTGATCCGCAGGCCTATCACAAGGCATGCATAAGAGACAGTATATGTAGACACTGTTGTCCCACTGCAATTCTTATAATTTAAGGATGGGTGAATGGGTGTCTATGCCTGTTACTTCAATTGAAGGAAATGATATTGGGATGGGGAATGGTTTGTTTTGTTTTTGTTTTGTTTCTGATAGACTCCAAATTTAAGTCTAGATTGCTGAAGTAGCAATGGAGTAGACTGAGGCAGGCAGATAAGTGAATTTTTGAATTGATTTTAGTTAAGTACAAATAACGGCACTAAGGCTTATCTAACCAATATTTCTACAGCATCAAACAATTGCTGCTCACCTTCGATCAGCCCATGATGCCAGCTTTCATTGCCCACCTGTTAGATTTTTCAAAAAGCACCTTTTGTACTTCCTCCCAAGTAGATGGGGCAGCAAGGGAAATCCCCATAAAGCTACATTATCCACCTTCAAATCCTTCTTTAAAAATCTTCTTTGCCGTGATGCCTGTGGGAAAATTTTTTTTGGATAACAGAGGCTTGGTGGGATAACTCACATGACTGGAGTACTGTCATGGATGGATATAAACTGTTCAGGAAGGACTGGCAGGACAGAAAAGGTGGAGGAGTTGCATTGTATGTAAGAGAGCAGTATGACTGCTTAGAGCTCCAATATGAAACTGCAGAGAAACCTGAGTCTCTGGATTAAGTTTAGAAGTGTGAGCAACGAAGGTGATGTGGTGGGAGTCTGCTATAGACCATCAGACCAGGGGGATGAGGTTAACGAGGCTTTCTTCCGGCAACTAGCTGAAGTTACTAGATCACAAGCCCTGGTTCTCATGGGAGACTTTAATCACCCTGATATCTGCTGGGAGAGCAACACAGCGGTGCACAGACAATCCAGGAAGTTTTTGGAAAGTGTAGGGGACAATTTCCTGGTCTAAGTGCTGGAGGAACCAACTAGGGGCAGAGCTCTTCTTGACCTGCTGCTCACAAACAGAGAAGAGTTAGAAGGGGAAGCAAAAGTGGATGGGAACCTGGGAGGCAGTGACCATGAGATGGTCGAGTTCAGGATCCTGACACAAGGAAGAAAGGAGAGCAGCAGAATACAGACCCTGGACTTCAGAAAAGCAGACTTTGACTCCCTCAGGGAGGTGATGGGCAGGATTCCCTGGGAAAATAGCATGAGGGGGAAAGGAGTCCAGGAGAGCTGGCTGTATTTTAAAGAATCCTTATTGAGGTTTCAGGAAAAAAACATCCTGATGTGTAAGAAGAATACTAAATATGGCAGGCGATCAGCTTGGCTTAACAGTGAATTCCTTGTTGATCTTGAATGCAAAAAAGAAGCTTACAAGAAGTGGAAGCTTGGACAAATGACCAGGGAGGAATATAAAAATATTGCTCAGGCATGCAAGAGTGAAATCAGGAAGGCCAAATCACACTTGGAGTTGCAGCTAGCAAGAGATGTTAAGAGTAACAAGAAGGGTTTCTTCAGGTATGTTATCAACAAGAAGAAAGTCAAGGAAAGCGTGGGCCCCTTACTGAATGAGGGAGGCAACCTAGTGACAGAGGATGTGGAAAAAGCTAATGTACTCAATGAATTTTTTGCCTCTGTCTTCACAAACAAGATCAGCTCCCAGACTGCTGCACTGGGCAGCACAGTATGGGGAGAAGGTGACCAGCCCTCTGTGGAGAAAGAAGTGATCTGGGACTATTTAGAAAAACTGGACGAGCACAAGTCCATGGGGCCGGATGCGCTGCATCCAAGGGTGCTAAAGAAGTTGGCAGATGTGATTGCAGAGCCATTGGCCATTATCTTTGAAAACTCATGGCAAACGGAGGAGGTCCTGGATGACTGGAAAAAGGCTACTGTAGTGCCCATCTTTTAAAAAAAGGAAGAACGAGGATCCGGGGAACTACAGGCCAGTCAGCCTCATCTCAGTCCCTGGAAAAATCATAGAGCAGGTCATCAAGAAATCAATTCTGAAGCACTTAAAGGAGAAGAAAGTGATCAGGAACAGTCAGCATGGATTCACCAAGGGCAAGTCATGCCTGACTAACCTAATTGCCCTCTATGAGGAGATAACTGGGTCTGTGGATGAGGGGAAAGCAGTGGATGTGTTATTCCTTGACTTTAGCAAAGCTTTTGATACGGTCTCCCACAGTATTCTTGCCAGCAAGTTAAAGAAGTATGGACTGGATGATTGGACTATAAGGTGGATAGAAAGCTGGCTAGATCATCAGGCTCAACGGATAGTGATCAATAGCTCCATGTCTAGTTGGCAGCCAGTTTCAAGTGGAGTGCCCCAAGGGTCGGTCCTGGGGCCGGTTTTGTTCAATATATTCATTAATGATCTGGAGGATGGCGTGGACTTCACTCTCAACAAGTTTGCAGATGACACTAACTTTGAAGGAATGGTAGATATGCTGGAGGGTAGGCATAGGATACAGAGGGACGTAGACAAATTAGAGGACTGGGCCTGTCATGGTACAATTCCCCACTCTGAACCTTAGCGTCCAAAAGATGGGGTACCAGCATGAATTCCTCTAAGCTTAATTACCAGCTTAGAACCTGTAGTGCTGCCACCAACCAGGAATTCCAGTGCCTGGTACACTCTGGTCCCCTCAAACCTTGCCCGGGGACCCCGCAAGACCCAGGCCCTCTGGATCTTAACACAAGGAAAGTAAACTCTTTCCCTCACCGTTGCCTCTCCCAGGCTTCCCCTCCCTGGGTTACCCTGGAAGATCACTGTGTGATTCAAACTCCTTGAATCACAAAACAGAGAGGACAATTCACCTTCCTGCCTCCTTCTCTTTCCCCCTCCCAGACTCTTTCTGAGAGAAAGTAATCCTGACACAGAGAGAGATCAGCCTCTCTCTTCCCCTTCCTTCCTTTCTCCCCACCAAGTCCCTGGTGAATCCAGACCCAGTCCCCTGGGGTCTCATCAGAATAAAAAAATAATTAGGTTCTTAAACAAGAAAAGCTTTTAATTAAAGAAGGAAAAACAGTAAAAAGTTATCTTTGTAAATTTAAAATGTAATAGGTAGAGGGTCTTTCAGCTATAGACATGGGAATACTCTCCCAGCCTAAGTATACAGGTACAAATTAAAATCTTTTCAGCAAAATACTAATTTGAACTCCTTTCAGCCAAATGCACATTTGCAAATAAAGAAAACAAACATAAGCCTAACTCACTTTATCTACCTCGTACTCACTATTCTGGATCTATAAGAAACTGTGTCAGGGAGATTGGAGAGAAACCTGGTTGCACGTCTGGTCCCTCTGAACCCCCAGAGTGAACAACAACCAAAACTAACAGCACAGCATAAAAACTTCCCTCCCTCAAGATTTGAAAGAATCCTGTCCTCTGATTGGTCCTTGGGTCAGGTGACAGCGAGGCTCACGGTTCTTGTTAACCCTTTCCAGGCAAAAGAGATATGAAGCAGTTTTGTTCTATTAACTCTTACTTATCTGTTTATGACAGGGCCAAAAGAAACCTGATGAGGTTCAACAAGGACAAGTGCAGAGTCCTGCACTTAGGATGGAAGAATCCCATTCACTGTTATAAACTAGGAACCTAATGGCTAGGAAGCAGTTCTGCAGAAAAGAATCTAGGGATTACAGTGGATGAGAAGCCGGATATGAGTCAGCACTGTGCCCTTGTTGCCAAGAAGGCTAACGGCATTTTGGGATGTATAAGTAGGGGCATTGCCAGCAGATCAAGGGTTGTGATCATTCCCCTCTATTCGACATTGGTGAGGCCTCATCTGGAGTACTGTCCAGTTTTGGGCCCCACACTACAAGAAGAATGTGGAAAAATTGGAAAGAGTCCAGTGGAGGGCAACAAAAATTATTAGGGGGCTGGAGCACATGACTTCTGAGGAGAGGCTAAGGGAACTGGGATTGTTTAGTCTGCAGAAGAGAAGAATGAGGGGGAATTTGAAAGCTGCTTTCAACTACCTAAAGGGGGTTCCAAAGAGGATGGATCTAGATTGTTCTCAGTGGTACCTGATGACAGAACAAGGAGTAATGGTCTCAAATTGCAGTGGGGAGGTTTAGGTTGGATATTAGGAAAAACTTTTTCACTAGGAGGGTGGTGAAACACTGGAATGGGTTACCTAGGGAGGTGGTGGAATCTCCTTCCTTAGAGGTTTTTAAGGTCAGGCTTGACAAAGTCCTGGCTGGGATGATTTAGTTGGGAATTGGTCCTGCTTTGAGCAGGGGTTGGACTAGATGACCTCCTGAGGTCCCTTCCAACCCTGATATTCTATGATTCTATGACACTGGTCAGGCAGCTGTTGTGCTGAGACCACTGACTATCATGCTGACCAATATCATCTCATTGTTTCCAGTCTGTCTGCATATATCTGTTGTCTTTGTTTTATACTTAGCTTGCAAGACTCTTGCAGGGAGGAACTGTCTTTTCGTTCTGTGTGTGTACAGCACCTAGCTCCTAGGCACTACAGTAATACTAGTAATAAATAAATATATAAATAACAAAGGCACCATCTAAGGACATAGATGTCTTTATTAAAAACATTAACAGGAACTGGGACCCTTCCAAAGTCTCTCATCAAGGCCTGATCTGCACCATCAGTAAAACTTTGATTATTTTTTTCAACATTCACATTTCAGTGAAAACACATCACATTCCCCCAATCCTCTGCCCCACTTCCCCTTCACAATTTTTTGACCAGCTGTAACCATCACACCTGAGATCCGTTGTATAAAGTGTCCTGCTCTGCACCTTAGCCCCTTTTGTGGGGGATTATTTTAGAGCTTCATCTTGTTTAGAGTCTTTCTAACCACTGTTGTATTGATTTCAAGGGCTAAACAACTTAAAGGTGTTATTAACACTTTCACTTTTCATCACTGAAACAGTATTTCAAAGCTTTTTAAAAAATAGAGGTGTGGGTTTATTCAGTTTTTTGGCAAACACTTAAAAGCATTCATTCACTCATTCTATAAGTGAAAGTTTATTCATGAAAAACAAGAAACCAAACCCAACTATTTATAATGAAACTGAAAATGAGTAATGATGCAAAACAAACAATTAAAACCTATGAAATTCTCTTTTCTTTTAAATGCAAAATATTAGAGTCTCTTATTTTCACTAACAATTTTTTTTTGATAAAAAGGAAAGAGTTAATTTTACTCTGTCTGATGTGTGAAGGCTATTAGCTTCTCTTTTTTTTTTTTTTTACAGCCAGATAGATGTAGACAGACAGACAAAGAGGCGGAGAAGAGAGAGGATAGAAATGGCTGGGGAAGATGGAAGCAAAGGCTTTTGCTGATGTTTTTGAAATCCTGGATGGCCGGTCAGTTACAAATGAATGCTTTGATTGTCAGGTCGACCACAACACCTGGTCCCTGGTTCACGTTTCAATCAGAGACATTATCTTATGCAGTTTATTCCAGGATTCAATGAAAAACTGAGTGTGAGAGAGAGGGTAGGATAGGGCAGGGATAGATAGTAACATAAAAGGGAAGGGGAACTGGATCTTATATATCTCTGTGGTTTGGGGGATTAGCTATCCCCACTGATGGGCTGAGGCATGGATGACTTGATGACTTTCAGGACACATAGAGGAAAAAAAGAGTTCTGTAACCAATATTGCTGCTCAGGAAGAACATTCTTTGGTCTGGGCTTCTCCCTCTGTCTTTGGAGTCAGGGAAATTGAGATGAGATGGGATGAGGCAAGAGCTACCAAGATTTTGAAAATCTCTTTTCAAAAGGGAAAAAAAATGGGTGGCATAGTTTATCCCCCTCATTATTTTTGTCCACATATTAGGCATTTTTTGACACACCAATTTTGAGTAATTAATTTTTGGTTTTACATCTTCTATTTTACCAAGCATGTTTGCAACATTGTCCTTGAACCAAATCAGCAGGCCTTTGTTGCCTGAACTAATTTAGTCTCTGGTTTCTTTGCACCAGCATATAATATTCATTATTAAAAACAACTTATTTTCTACCAACTTTTGTTATGATAGATTATTGTAACATTGTAGGAACTGTCACAGATTATTTACAGATAAGTTTGCAATTAAAGTAACTTTTTAAGGCCAATTTTTACACCAACACACAAGCTCTTGAGGCAGAGAGGCAGCCAGATGCACATAAGTTTAAATCAAAAGAGAAAAAAAAAATGGTATGGGAAAGGGGAAGAAGTGAACTTTTGTTGCCTGCAGCTTTGTGGGGTGGGGGCATTTCAGACCCCCTTATGTGTTGCCTTGTGGAACATTAACTAAAAAGGATGAAATGACTTCTTCCCTGATGTGTGCACCAGACAGCAAATCAATAGCCTGCAATTTAAAAGAGTACGTGTCAATATCAAGCCCCACAGCATTGTTTTCTGATGCTTTTGACATTTGTTCTAAGTACATTTAATGGACTTCTTGCACTGGTATCATATAAACAACTTTTCTGACCCTCCACTAAACTATATAACATGCAGCTTCCTCCTAACATCATTGTGGGATTCGTGTGTGCGTTTAAGGATATAAGATGAAGACATTCTTAGGAAATGGCTTTTAGAAGTCCTCATTGTTGCTGCACTCTTATGGTATTAACCATAAAAGAGAGCTGAGCGCTGGTTACATGGGCAGAAAGATCATATGGCCTAAACAGACTGTGACCTTGACCTATGTGCCTTGTGATCCAGAAAGAATATTTAAAATAAAAAGGTTCATTAACTCATATACACAGAAGACCTGTCCCATGTCAGAGTAAACTAGACCAAAGATAATAGGAAATTAGATATTAAGGACCAAAAGCCAGGTTCTGCCACCCTTACTCGCTTTGAGTGAAATCCTGGGCCCACTGAACTCATTGAGAGTTTTGGCATTGACTTCAATAGGGCTACGATTATACCCTTGGAGCTGGATTTTAACTTCACAGTTAGCACAAAGTAAGGGGTGCCATGTAGCTGTCCAACCCCAAGAGTACCCCAGAGAATGAATTACATCTCAGAGAGCCACAATTCCTCTCCTATTCCCCCTTTGCTCTGGTGAGCAAGGAAGTAGGAACTTACTTCACTTATCCAAGCCAGGTCGTTGGGGTAAACAGCTGAGCACAGGATTTTCCCTCTTCTTGTTCCTCTCTATCACTATCCCACCCACTTGGGAAAAGTATGAAGCATATAAGCCCTGGTTGTTTCAGCCCTGTGACGGGTGTTGCAATCTTAGAAGAAATGAGTAGAGGAATAAATGGTCTCTTCTTGGTCTCTGTGACTGAGTAAGGGCTGTGTCAATTTAGTCCATTGATACCTTATTCAATGAGTACATACATTGTTTCTATTCAAGGAATAGGGTATGATTCAGACTGAGTATGGTGGCAGAATCCATCCCAGAGAAAAGAAGGCTGGTCTAGAGAATAAGGATGCCCTTGTAGCTAAGATGGTAGCATACACTGTAGAAGATCTGATTCTGATAGAGATGTCCAAATGCCTCTGTTAATTCATAGATTTCAGGGTAAGAAGGGACAATTTTGATCATCTAGTCTGACCTCCTGTATAACACAGGCCATAGAACGTCTGCAAAATCCTTCCTAGAGTATATCTTTTAGAAAAAAACATCCATTCTTGATTTTAAAAAATTGTCATTAATGAAGAATCCTCCATGAACCTTGCTAAATTATTCCAATTGTTAATTATTGTATTCTCACTGTTAAAAATGTATGCCCTGTTTTCAATCTGAACTTGTCTAGCTTCAATTTCCAGCCACTTTGAATCATTATACCTTTCTCTGCTTGACTGATGAGCCCATTATTAAATAATTGTTCCTCACAAAGATACTTACAGACTGATCAAGTCATTTCATAACCTTCTCTTTATTATGCTAAATAGATTGAGCTCTTTGAGTCTACCACTATAAAGCATGTTTTATAATCTTTTAATCATTCTCAAGGATCTTCTCTGAACCATCACTAATTTATCAACATCGTTCTTGAGTTGTGGGAACTGACAACAGTATTCTGGCAGAGATCTCATCAGTGCCAAATAAAGAGGTAAAATAATCCTTCTACTCCTACTTGAGATTCCCCTGTTTATGCCTCCCAGGATCTCACTAGTTCTTTTGACCACACCGTCAGAGGGGGACCTCACGTTCAGCTGATTATCTACCCTGACCCCCAAATATTTCTCAGAGACATAGTTTCCCAGGCTAGAGTCCACCATCCTGTAAGTATGGCCCACATTCTTTTTTCCCAGAGCTACACATTTACATCTGTGCCATATTATAATGCACATTGTTTGCTTGCATCAATGATCCAGATAGCGCTGAATTGGTGACTTGTCCTCTTCATTATTTTACCACTCCCCCAAATTTTGGGTCATCTGCAAACTTAATCAGTGATGATTTTGTTTTCTTCCAGATCATTGATAAAAATGCTAAATAGCATAGGACTAAGTGCGAAGGGACACCCCCCACCTTAGAATACACCCAGTTGATGAAGATTCGCTGTTTACAGTTATATTCTGATACCTATCCATTATCCAGTTATCCATTTAATGTGTGCCATTATATTGTTCTAATTATTTAATCAAAATATCATGTGGTACCAAGTCAAACACCTTACTGCAGTCCAAGTATATTACATCAACTTACCTATATCAATCCCACTTGTAATCTCATAAAAAAAGACTATCAAGCTAGTTTGGCAGGATTTATTTTCCATAGACCCATGTTTATTTTCATTAATTACATTACCCTCCTTTAATTCTTTATTAATCAAGTCCTGTATCAACTGCTCCATTATCTTACCCAGGATTGGTATCAGGCTGACAGGCCTATAATTACCCGGGTCATCCTGTTTACCCTTTTTAAAAAAAGGCCCAGCATTAGCTTTCTTCCCACCTGTAAAATAGGGATGATAATATTTCCTTTGCGAATTAAGAGGGTAAACTCCTTAGGGCAGGGGATGTATTTATTTTTACAGCACCTAGTACAACAGAGCTTTGCTCTTCCACCTGAATGAAACCACTCTTGGATGAGAACTCTGAAACAAAGCTATCATCCCAGCAAAGGTGGGATTGGTTGACCTACATGATGATTGAAGTAGGGGTAGGGAAATGCCCTCCCACAGCAAACTTTAAGGTGTTTTCCCATTCAGACAATTTTAGTCTGATCCATCTTTCTCCCAAATGTCCTTCAGAAGCTCATTCAGGGTTACTGTGGCCTAAGGCTGCAATAACCCTTGTGCTTGCTCTTGAAGGCAGGAGGGATTTTGGCACAAGTGCTCTGCCATTCCCCATCACCTGCTTCATGCAATCTACAGCATGAGTGTAGAGTCCTTCATTGGTATACATTAGTCCTGATCATCCTCAGAATCATTCCTAGTTGGCCAGAATGCAACTTAATATCATTTGGTCTGATCTGTATAACATAGCCATAGAATTTCACTAATAATTTCTGCAGTGGAGCACATCTTTCTTCTCTACTATGTAATGCTGTCAAGCACACTAGCTTGTGGTTGAATTGGATCATAAAGACAACCAGTGCCAATTGAAGGACTCCAAGTGAAGATGATATTATCGCTTTTCCTTGCCATCCTGATCCAATAGAAGATTAACTTCACTGTTAAATAGTTGTACCTGATTCCCAATTTGATTCAAAAAAAATCTGGAAATACAGTGCTGATGGATGTGACCCAAAAACCTGAATTCACTTGTGCCCAGAAATGGGTCAAATTTTCAAGAATTCTCCATTCCATGTGTGTGTATTCCTTTGTTTTGCTTTCCTTTTCTAACCATTTTTATGAGTATAAATGTGATGATTTTGTTTGGTTTTTGATTTTCCTTTATCCTTCCTTCTTTTAATTCATTCTATTCTTTTACTCACCCCTCAGTTAGGCTCCTACTCTATCTCTTCCTTTCCTGCAATGACATCTAGGGAGGGGGTTGGGTTGCAGAGCCTGAGTTTTAACCCAAGCAGCAACTTCAAAGAACTATCCACACAACTATTTTAAGTGTCAAGGAGTAGCCATGTTAGTCTGTATCCACAAAAACAACAAGGAGTCCCGTGGCACCTTAAAGATTATTTTTAGAGCCTTGGTGTGAGCTCTGCTAGCCTAAGTCTGTCAGCCGGGGCTGGAAGGCTCACTTCCAGGAACTGTGTAGACATACTCTTAAGGGCCAGGAGGTCTGTGGCCAGCTAGCCCTGTTTGAGACCCAGCTGGGATGGATCAGGTAGTCCTTATAAAGTATTCTGAGTTCAGCTGAAGGTTGGATCCTGTGAGTGGCCCTGTAGAAGAAAGAGACAGACACACAGAGTTAGTCCTCTGTGGCCTGTGTTGGTCAGTGGAAAAGCTTTGACTTGTGTAACTTTGCTAATTTTTGTTGTTTGAATTAATAAACTATTCCTTGAAGGAACGGACTGAAAGAGGTTTAAGTGTGGTCAGGTGTTAGTCCTTTCAGGGCTGGGAAGAAATTGAAATAAATGGAAGTTGCATGGAGCCCCAGACACATAACTGATAGATATCTGAAGTAAAGAAAGGAGAATTGGGATTAAATTAAAGGTGGGTGAACAGTCAGATAAAATTCATGTTCACATGTTCTAGACTTATTCAAACCAGCTGAAAGGATTGAACATTGTAGATTCTATTCAGAAGAATTGATCTGTCACCACAATCTAATACCAGCTCAGAAGAGTCCATGCTTCTCCTGTGCTTCAATGACAAGATAATGCTGGCTTCATGAGAAAAAACTGACTAAGAAGATGTCTGTCTAGAGCTCCGACTATAGTAGAACCTCAGAGTTATGAACACTTCAGGAATGGATGTTGTTTATAAGTCTGAAATGTTCATAACTCTGAACAAAACATTATTGTTCTTTCAAAAGTTTACAACTGAACATTGACTTTGAAGCTTTGCTATGCAGAAGCAGGGGCAGCTCCAGGCTCCAGCATGCCAAGCGTGTGCTTTGGGCGGCATGCTGTGTGGGGTGCTCTGCCGCTCACCTGGAGGGCGGCAGGCGGCTCCGGTGGACCTCCCACAGGCGTGTCTGCAGAGGGTCCGCTGGTCCCGCTACTTCCTGCATGCCTTCCCTGTCCCGAAGCCGCAGGACCAGTGGACCCTCCGCAGGCACACCTGAGGGAGGTCCACCGAAGCCATGGGACCGGCGACTGGCAGAGCGCCCCCCGCAGCATGCCGCTGTGCTTGGGACGGAGAAATGTCTAGAGCCGCCCCGTGCAGAGGAAAAATGCTGCTTTCCCTTTATTTTATTAAATAGTTTTAGTTTAACCATGCTGTACTATATTTTCCTTTTTTCCCCCTGCTGCTGCCTCATTGTGTACTTCCAGTTCTAAAATGAGATGTATGGTTGATTGGTCAGTTCATAACTCTAGTGTTCGTAACTCTGAAGTCCTACTGTATAGGGAGGAAGTGCCAGCCATTTCTTCAGACAGGTAGCGGTCTTCTGACACCTATGGTCTAGAATTGAGCTGCAGACACTGTGTAGGCTTAGATGTACACCTTTAATATTCTGCATTGTGTGGCATTTCAATTTTGTTTTCACAAAATTTTGCAGCTAGAAAACAAAAATTGAAATTCTGATCCAAGATGTCTTTGCATCTGATCCTTCTGAATGAAAACAATCAGATTCAAAATGACTCTGGACTTTTACCTAGGTAATGATGCAAGGCTATTTTGTCCTAGATGATTTAATTATTTTACTGGAGATAAGCAAGTGAACATCAGGATAATTATTATTATTTTTACTATGGTATTGTTAAAGAATAATTCTCCAGAAATGAAAGTCAGTGAAGGGGATAAACATTATAAGCCACATTTTCAAATGCCCAAGGAACAGGTGAGTCAGGCCAAATGTATACTTATGGGTTATACAAGCAGAAGCTTGCATTTACATGAGCAATGACTAGATTTTCACACCCATACATAGGATTCAACAGATCTAGCACATACATTCTTCATTTTATGTAGCTTGTCAGCTGCATAAACCTTTGGAAAATGGTTTTGGACTCAGTTTTAAGTGCTTCTGTTAATATAAAAAAATCCAACTAAATCTAAAGGTATAAAAATCTGAATTCTAGTTAGGTTTTCTAGAGCCTATTTTTATTCTAATACATTAGCTTTCCCTTCTGTAAAATATTAACTTACACCACATCTGTTTAGCAAATATATATGAAAGATTTAAGTACATAACCCAACTCATCAAAATACTTAAGCACTGCTTAAACTTAAGCATGTGCTTTTTATTTCCTTAATTGGAATAGTTTCTTGAACCTTAAAGTCTGTATAGCATTACGGACCTGATCTAGCTCCCATTGATGTTAATAGCCAATCTCCCACTGACTTCAGTGGGGCAGGACTGCATCATATGAGGCTGATTTTTCAAAGATATTGTGCACCCAACAACTCAAGTTGAAGACAGTCAGCATGTGGGGGCTTAGCATCTCTGAAAAGTCATGTCCTATGTGAAAGCCAAGTGTTAGTAACATGTTGATCTGTTGATACGGCTGTAGCTTACTCTGGCAAAACTAGCCGAAGTCAAGGTAAATTTTGTTTGAGTAAGGACTTCAAGATTTAGCCCATTGTAGTGAATAATTTTGAATTTGTTAGCACTTGAAAACTTACAAATGCCCCTCGGTATGTTCACATTGCATAGGCCAGAATCCCACTCTTATGAAAGCAATAATTTAAATTGAAAAAAAAAGCATCTTAAAACATTTAAATATGTATTATAGGGGAAAGTTTTTGTTTTTGTTTTTTTCCTCCATTGAGTCTACAGGAAAATTTGGTTGTACAATAAAGACCCTGATAATTTAATCCAATTAGTCCTATAATTTCAGATTGAGCCTTGAGGACTCTATTGGGTAGTCTCTTATTTTGGCATCTGATAAAATGCCAGATAATCTAGTTGGCTTTTAAATCCACCACTAAGATACCCAGAAGGATAAACAACATAGGTGAAGAAAAAGGAAACATACATAGAATCATTATGCAAGTGCTGTAACTTGAAGAAATCATAGCCATTGTTACTTAGGGTAATCCAATCACAAATCAGCAAGGAAGGGATGGCCTAATGCTGTGGTTCTCAAATTTGATTGTGCCCCCCCCTCATTTTTATGTCTGTAGTCATTTATGCTCCCCCTCCAAAGTACATATACCACCACCCAGCTCTGAAGGTCGAGTAGAGAGAGCTGCTGCTGGCCAGGCACTCAGCTCTGAAGCCAGCTTTGTGCCAGCAGCACAGAAGTACGGGTGGCAATGTGAAAAGTCACAGTAGATTTAGCACCCCATTGCCACCTTTACTTCTGCACTGCTGCTGCCACCCTGAGGCTGACATCTGGAGCCCTGCTGCCGCCTCCCAGTGAGAGATTGAGGATGAGGGAAGGAGATCTTGGCCAGCAGGACTCCAGCTGTCAGCCTTGGGGCAGTGAGGTTCAAGCTGTCCCTTTCATCCCATTCCCCCACTTCCCAGGTATGCACAGCCCTTCTGCACAAGCCCCAGCCACCACGAGCTGACTGCCAGAGCTCTTAAGGAAAAAGAAAAAAAAAGCACACAGCTTGCGCCTCCCTTGGGAGGCCCTCTCCATAGTTTGAGAACTGCTTTAACATAACTTTAAAAGAAAAGCTTTGGGATTCCAATTAGAGTTCTGCTCTTAACAGTATGTTCAGTTTCTAAGCAACGTCAGTCGAAATACTTTTCACATGTAAACATCATTTATTAGAAAAAGAAAATATGCAAACATTTGCTTTATTTAATGAATGGAAAAATGAAAAGGCTTTAATTTGATAAGCGTATTTTTATTAAGTATATTGGATGGGGATATGGGAGGAGAAAAGAGAATTTTTGCTCTTTGTTTTCAGGAGAGTTCTAATATTCAGAGGAGTTCTCTCATTCCTCCAAATTATCTGTTTACTCAAAGAATGCCTTCATCCTAACAGAGCTGCTAAGCAAAATAGGACATGCTTCTTAAATCAGTAGGTGAAATCACTGACATCATTGGGACTACTTGCTAAATCAGGGTATTAGTTAGAACAATAGTTCTTCCTCTCGACTGGAGCTGGTCAAATTTTTTTTTAATTCAAACAGTTTTTTGATAAACAATGCCCTTTTCACAAAACTGAAACTTTCCGTGAGAAGATCTCAGTTTTGACAAAACAAAGACCCTCACCCCCACTTCCCAGCAAGGTCCCTGGCTGCCTGCCTTAAAGACGCTTGCCAATTTTGCTTTCTGTCAATGAAATTAACAAAAGCTTTCTGAGTGGGCTGTTCCTGACCTCCCCACAAGTTCTAAGAATGCAGAGGCAGCAAGTTGGCAGAGTTGGAAGGAAGAAGAGTCTAAAAAAATTGCCTGTCTATGCTTCTTTGCCCTGGAGCTTAGGTGGGGAGGCTGGGAGTCAGAGCAGCCAGGCTGCAGGCTCTTGTCAATATCACTTGTGAATTTGACAAGACATGCCCTGCAGGCAACTAGGAAGTCAAAAAAAAAAAAATCTCTTTGGGTTTGCCTACAACTGACATTGATCTTAAAGACCCTTCCTGCAAAATATGTCATGTTTTTGACATATTGTCCTGGTTCGGGATGAAATTATTTTCAAAAACATGATTTTTTGGGGGGTGTGGTGGGATGAGGGGTTTCTATTTTTCAGCCCTCTACTTTCTTTGTTAAGATGATGGTCCAGTATGGACAACATGACATACATTGGAGATAAGTAATTTATGCTGAGTAAAGTTAATGAAATATTACTGAGTAAAGAATATAACTACGCTGTGACATTGCATTCCATATACTTTATGAAAATATGCTTATGAATATAAATATGATGTAACAGGAATATGCTTTATGCAAAAGGTCTGACGGTAACATTACAACGCTTATAATCTAATCAGTGTGTTCATCCTATTTGTTTGCATGTATTCTTTATATGTCTGGAATTAGGAGAATAAGATATAAACTGGTATTACTGGTGTCAGCATATTAAGTGGAAGTTATTAAGGGTGATTCAGAACCAATAAACTGTAAATAGCTCTGTTTACTTGCAAAACTTCCTGTGTATGTGTAGGCCAGCCCAGGAAGAATGGATGCTAAGGTCTCACAGGACATGGGACCATGTCACATGATACTGGAATTCATCTTAATCCTTGTACTTTTCCATTGATGAGGTGGGGGTGGGGACAAGCACAGACAAAAGATTGCTGCATTGTGCCAAAGTTATAAAAGGGGATGGAGCAGGACAAAATTGGCTGCCAACCATGAGAGAACCGCTACTTACCACCTGAGATGTCTGCTGGAACTAACAAGGACTGTACCAGGGGAAAGGATTGGGCCCAGACTAGGAAGCAGTCTAGTCTGTGAAAGCAGCTTATTGGAACATCTTGGAGGGTGAGATATTAGCTGTAATCAGTTTCTTAATGTATTAGGCTTAGACTTGCATGTTTTTGCTTTATTTTGCCTGGTGAATTACTTTGTTCTGTCTTTTATTACTTGAAAACACTTAAATCCTACTTTTTATACTTAATAAAATCACTTATTAATAAATCTAGAATGTGATTAATACCTAGGGGAGCAAGCAGCTGTGCATCTCTCTCTATCAATGTTATAGAGGGCAGACAATTTATGAGTTTACCCTGTATAAGCTTTCTACAGAGTAAAACAGATTATTTGGGGTTTGGATCCCATTGGGAACTGGGTGTCTGGGTGCTGGAAATAGGTAATCTGCTGAGCTGTTTTCTGATAAGTCTGCAGCTTTGGGGGCGTGGCCCAGACCCCAGGTCTGTGTTGCAGCAGGCTAGCATGTCTGGCTCAACAAGGCAGGGTTCAGGAAGTCCCAAGCTGGCAGGGAAAACGGGCTCAGAGGTAATTTCAGCAGATCAGGTGACAGTCCCAAAGGGATCTCTGTGACCCATCCCGTCACATATGCTTTTGCCATAGAATATACTATCTGAATTTCCATCATCAACAATGCCACCATGAATGCTCCAGTAGTCTGCTTCATTCAAGAGTGGAAATGTAAAGAAATCAGTAATGATGCCTTTGGAAAAAGTGGTAGCTTATATGTGTTGTCAGCCTAAAGCCTTAGAATGAAGGTTCAACTCTGAACTTCAACCTATTTGCTAGACTTGAATGCACTGCATTAGGGCCCATAAATACAGGCACATATTTCAGACAGAAGACATTTCCCCCGTCCCTCCACTTCATGCACTCAAGACTGGAGGATCAAATTTGGCCCTTAGTTTTGAAGTGATAAAATTTCTTGGGTATTGCAGAATAGACAATCATGCAATAATTCTGAAGTTATACTGTAATTATTGACCATGTAAATGAATAGCAGATACTGTACACTTCTACATAATCAAGTAATAGTTATGTTCTTTTATTTGTCTTCTAAATGAAAGAGTCGTCAAGAGCCTGAAACAGGTAATTACATTTTTACTTATCTGGTTCCATCAAATTTGTAAAATTACACATTAATCGTGCAGAAACATGGAATTATATCCAGTATGCATTTGGGAAAATAACAGAGGCTATATATTGGTTATTTTATATATGCAAGAGTGAATTCTTCACTGAAGTCCTTGCCAGTTTGCGGATCAAATTCTCATCTGGTGTAAATCGGTGCCTCTTCACTGACTTCAGCTACACCATTTTATAACAGCTGAGGTTCTTGTCCTGGATTCATGTCTGGATCCAAATTATCCCAGCTCAAAATAGCAGTGGTGCAGGCCCACTCACCTGGCTATTCTTCCCCATCCTCAACAGATAACTATTTGTCATCAAAATAACACTTCTCCCTTCCTCCACCTCAATCCAGTGTACCGACTCCTCCTATATTTTACTCTAATTCATACCCTTTTATTCTTTGATGAGGAGATTTTTTTCCCCACAGTCTGAGCTGTTGCACCATCATGCAGCAATTCTTTGTGTTTCCCTTAATCAGTAAGCATTGCTCACCCAATGGAATTGCATGAGTCATAAAATCAGAGTGCAAGGGTGCCAGAGAAACACGATTTAAGAGAGACCGGAAATAAACATAAGGGGCTAATATTTTGCAGTTCCCAAGGGAAGGCAAATATCTTAGCTAATCTAGGAGAAAGAAAGACAACTTCCTATGGAACTCATGGCCAGGGGATGTTGTAAAGGCCAAAGCTATAACTGGATTCAAAAAAGATTTAGATAAGTTCATGGAGGATAGGTCCATCAATAGTTCTCAGCCAAGATAGTCAGAGATGTAACCCCATGCTCCGAATGTCCATAGGCCTCTGGTGCCAGAAACTGGCACTGGACAACTGGGGCTGGATCACTTGATAATTGCCCTGTTCTGATCACTCCCTCTGAAGCATCTGGCATTAGCCGCTGTTGGAAGACAGGATACTGAGCTAGATGGACCATTTATCTGACCCAATGTGGCCGTTTTTATGTTCAGTTAACTGAGTAGGGAAAGAAGGCAAAAGGATAATACTGGGAAAGTGCTTTTTTCCCCCAAGATATCTTGACAGTGTGCTAAGCTTGAATTAATCAGGGATTTAGCAACAGGAGGGAGCTAAAACAGCACTGAGCATGTACTGTATTTCTTATTTAAGCCCATCTAAGGAATTCAGGTTTGATGCAGACAGTGAGGCTGAGCTTCAAATCATTGTGAATTTAAAAAAAAAACCAAATATTGTATCCTGCCTTGGTTTTCTTGCTTTTTTCCCCCTCTCAGCAGAGAGCAATATCCTTTGGATCTACACATTACAAGGAATGGGTGCACAATTAAGCATGCAGTGTGGGTGAAATTCACCCCTTTCTGGAGGGCCAGCACAAGGTCTGTGGATCACATAAAGAGAACTAGGCATAGTTGTTTTCAGTTTAATTGTCTGTTCAATTGAAAATGCAGTTTTGGTCAATCCGCAGATTTGACATGTATGGTTTGAGCAACAAAGCAACCAGCAGTAGCACTGGTGTTGATGGGAACAGAGGCAGTGAAGGTGCTGCTGTCCCTCTCCTTCACTTTAATTTTCTAGGAGGGCATTCACCTGGGATGTGGGTAACCCAGTTTTCAATCCCCATTCCGGAGCAGAGCTGAAATGGACTCTTCCAATTCACTGAAAATTCTAGACATTTTCAGATTTGGTTCAATCTAAACCTAATTCTTCTTCTTATTATTTTTAGAATTGCCACCTACTTGAAAAATCAACTACCCAGCTCTGCAAAAAACCCTATTTTGATGGAGGGCATATGTGGGAATGAAGTGGCCCAAAGACATAGTGCGGGCCTTCTGCATAGGAAAGAATTTCAATAGGAAAAGACAAGCTAGCACTGTATTTATAAAAACTGCTGACACATTAAACAAAATCTCTAACTGCACAAGAACTCATGAAATACATTAGTCTGCTCTCAACATTCAAAGCTCTAAACTGAGAACTGCATGCAACATCTAATATCAGTACATGACACACAGAGTACAAAAGATGAGTTGTGTTAATAAATTATTACGAAGTTAAGATATCTTGTTTGCTGTAGATCTGCGTTTACATCAAGAACTCATGTAGCTGAGCTCCACGTTACACTTGAAGCATCCCAATCATTCTATATAATGTTGAGTGATAAAATATATTAAGGCATCCAAGACAGATACCTGCAAACACAAACTCTCTCCATAAAGTCCAGAGTTCACAAGTCTTTAAAAACAAACAATTTGTGATGTTCAGGAAATGTTGCTCTCCAAAGTCATATTTACAATCTTAAATCCACAATGTTCTAGTTATTTTGAAAACCTGATGACTGGCAGATACTGGTAGTGAGAGGACCCTAATGAAAGCCAAAATATAGGATAGGAGAAGAATGTAGCAGACATTTTTTAAATTTATGCTATCTATATGTCATCTTTTCATTCATTGTTAAGACTTAAGTCCAGGATCTGACTGAACTTGTGTTGCTTAGCTAGTACATAGTTCCCATTAAATACATTTAGTCAGATTTCAGGGTAAATTTTCAGACAGACATTCTTAAGTGACTTAGGGGCCAGATCCTCAGAAGTATTAGGCATCTAACTCCCACCAATTTCAATGGTAGTTAGGTCCTAAAAACCTCTGAAGACCTTGTCTTTAGGAGCCTAAGGGCTTGTCTACCACAGGGAGTTATTCAGCTATTCCTAATTAATTATTCCTGATTAACTCCCTGTATGGAAGCTCTCATTCTGGAATAAGAAATTCCAGACATGGTGTTAAATCAGAAACAATTCACTTTAAATTCTTACTTACCCTATTCCAGATTAACTTTCAACCCTAAATCTTGCTGAAAGTCAATGGGACTGAGACTGCTTGAGTATGCCTACACTGCAATTAAACACCCACAGCTGGCCCATGTCAGCTGATTTGGGCTCAAGGGGCCTGGGCTAAGGGGCTGTTTAATTGTGGTGTAGATGTTTGGGCTCCAGCCCGAGCCCAAACCTGAATGTCTACATTACAATTCAACAGCCCCTTAGCTGACATGGGCCAGCCATTGGGTTTTAATTGCAGTGTAGACATAAATCTATGTGCTTAAGTCACTTATGAAAATGGCACTTAAGTGCTTTTGAAAATTTTACCCTTTGTGATCTGTGGTAATGAAATTTAAATATACAACATAAAAAGTATATGCTTTTTATCAGCTCTACAGTATCATGAAAACTACATTTTAACCAATTGTGTGCCTTATCTTACACCCTGTTACTCCAGTTGAAGAAAGCCAGTGTAATAGAGCAGATAATCAAGTTGTCTGTCTAAATTGGTCTATCCCTTATGTCCACATTCCTAAAAGATTAGTCAGATGTAGAGATGGACCCAAAGATCACAGGGTTTCAGATCTGGAATTTTGGTTCAGGCCATCTCCCATCAGAATACTTTTGTCTCAATGAAGCTCAGTCTCACAAAACCCTGAGCACTCTGACCCCCAATCCAGCAAAGTGCTTTAGCACGTGTGTAACTGTAAACACACGGGATTACTTACATGCTAGAGTATGTGTGTTGGTTTGAGCACGTGTAGTCCCTTGTGTTCATAATTACACACATACTAAAGTGCTTTGTTGGATTGGGGCCAGAGTAGTCAATACCTTCAGGTCCGAGACGATATGGGCATGTCTTATACCATATCCTCCCCGTCTGAGTAGACAGATTTTCACTAGTGAGGCTCAAGCTAACACACTAAAAACAGTGGATGTTGTTCTTTGGGCTGTAGTTCGGGCTCTCAAGTCTAGGGGGTCGGGCCGGCTTCAGAGCCTAGATTGCAGCCCTAGCCGCGACATCCATACTGCTGTTTTTGGTGAGCTAGCTCAAGCTCTGCTAGTACAAGTCTGTCTATCCAGGCTGGGAGGCTCACTTCCAGCTGCAGTGTAGACATACCCTATGATAGCAAGAGTATTAAAAGGATAAATATCCCCCAAAGATGGTTGTTTTTATATTGCTCTCTGTCATGTGCACAATGTTGACAATAATATCATATCTCCTAAAGCTGTTTCAGAGTCCTGACTATGAGTTGAGCTGATTCCAGTGTCAGAGTCCGTATCATTTATGTCTAAATTAGTCACTTTACGAACAAAGTCTGGCACTGTGACACACTTGCTGGTAACCTCGCTGCCTTTTGCTTGCTCTTCGTTAGCTGGACATCTGGATTCAATTTTGTCTTTGATATGCAGTGAATTAAATTCTTCTGCAAGGAGTTCATATTCTTTTTCCTTCTTTTGCAGCAGCAAGTCCCTGTAGGTAAGCTCTTTCTGAATGCAGCTCAAGTGAGAGTGGATTCTCAAGCCATCTTTTGTACTTTTTTCCAACTCATGTTTGACACTTTCTAAATTTGAGGATTCTAGTTGGCCATTTAAGGCCTCTGCCATGCATTTACCATCTCCATTTTTTTCAGTGCATACACCTTTTACCTCTTCTTCAATTTCGGCACAGAGCTTTTCAATGAGTAGTTTGTGATGTTTCAGTCCTTCTTCCATCTGTAAAATTCCATCACTTTTACTCAAGTATTCATGCATCTGATGTTGACTATGTGGCACATGTGTTCGTTGCTCAGCATCATTTGGAGTAGCTATGAAATAAGAATCCTGCACATAACTTTCTCCATCATTTTCTACCTGAACTAGATGGAATTTGGCTTCACATTTTTCAATTTCCGTATCCAATTCCTTCATTCTATTGACTTGCTGATGAATGGTATGATCTTGGGAAATGATCAGATGAATCAATGTCTCCATATTGTCTCGCTCTTGCAGAGTATTGTCCTGTTTAAGTTTGGCCAGTTTCCTGAAAGTCTTTCTAACAATCCTCTTTTGCTTATCCACTGGCAACATCTTCATGTAATTCGCTGGGCTGAGCTCCCATTGTCTTCCTATGTTTTGTACTATCTTTGCTTCAGCTGTCCTCCACAATGGAAATGAGAGGAAAGCATCTGACTTCACCAGAACAAAGTGCAAATTGGGCTGCTCTTCTCCCCAGGCCTTCCAAAGTCTCAGCATTTTTGTCAGCGGGGGAAGGACCCGCTCAGAGCCTCTCCATTTTTCTATGATACAATAATCTCTAGGTTGTCCAAAAAGAAACCTTTTTTCTCCAGACGTAGCTTGATGATCCTCTAGTAGAGCCTGGATCACGTCAGCACAGGTTGTGCGCTTTGTCAGTCCGCATACAATTTTCTCCTCCTGGCATATCCAAACCACTATCTCCCTTTCATCAGAAGCCATGTTCTTGTCTGGAGATCTAGAATAAGGAAACATCAAATATGAGTTACATCAGTGGCATGCAGTGTGTGAATTGAAATGACAATCCATTTATCCTTGATATAAAAACTGTCAAATGGTGGGCAATGTAAATGGAGAGAACACCGGCCTATCTGCCTCTCTCTCACTGGACCAAAGGGGAAAAAATACCAACCTACCTGAATTTTAGCCCAACTACAAATCCAAACCTCTTTTTTAGATTCTTATATATTAATTTTAAAACCCTTTCCCTCCCTTTTCTCTGAACACCTGGATGCAATTCACTTAAAGACCAGAAGTATAGATTCATATAAAGTGCTATTCTAATTGTATTATGCTCCCAGGTGAATCAAGGAATACCGGGAATCTCAAAAGAAAATCTTTTCTCACAAGATAGCAGTATAATTTATAGATAATACAGGTCCAGAAGCTTGGGATAAACATCCAGATTTTTTTGAATGAATCACTAAGCCACCATGAATCATGTGAACCCTACAGGAGTTGAAATAAAAAGAAATATTGTGATGCTGAGACAAATCTGCAGTCCCTTTGCCCCACATCATTGTAGTGTTGCCAACTCTCACGAATTTTATTGAATGTTTTGGTGATATACAGTGTTTTTCTTAAAGCGCCAGATCCTGTATTCAAATGATTATGGGAGAATCTCAGCTTTCATCAAAAAAAAAAAAATCTAGCTCTTGTGGTTATGGAGAAAAGCATCAAAATGTGACCTGAGTGAATGTTAAAGGGTCCAAAACCAAAAAGCAAATAAAAAGAACCCCAAGATTATTTAAAATGAGAAAAACCAACTCCTCCCTCTCCCAAAAAACCCCACCAAAAACCCCAGTCATAATTTTTACACCCATTTTGTGATTTTTGAGGAGGTGACCTAGAATTTCCAAATGTGGCATCTCCAAAGGATTACACCTATTGATGCAGAGCTGTCTTAGAGGCATCTACAGCTCCATTCCTCCCTGCTGCCAGTGAAGGCAATGTGGAGAAGAGGAAAGGCCAGTACACCACACTGAGCAGATATCCAGGATTAATTCCATTCAACTGCTTCAGTTTATATTGGACAGTGGCACCAGAAAGTCAGAAAAGAGCCCCCATGTAGCCTGGCCACACTCAAGGATCTGTCCCACTGTTTAGCTCTAGATACATCCTGTGAGCACATTACATTATTGTGAATCTTCTCTTGTAGTCTCTGTAGATTCAAATTAACAAACTTTAATCCACATCCATGTAGAAAGCTTGAAAAATGCAGGGATAACGGAAATGTGGTTGACATATGAAGTTTTTGATTCTACAATAGTTAGCATTTCAGACTGAGTCACAGTATTTTTCTAGGCTCATGTGCCATAGCAGGATTAGAACCTAATCTGGATTCATTAGTGTTACATCCTGCTTATTAAAATATTTCTGCTGGTTTCATTTCTTAAATTATTACCCTGTTTGGGAGATTAAATGTAATCCAAAAACTTGAATTGTGATTAACTCAGCTCTGTATGGAGGCAAGGTGCCTCAAGAGACTCAGGTTAGTAACGGACTACTAATGTAACATAGTAAATATCTTTTTGCTGTTATATAGTACAAGAGAACGCTGTTTAAATGCAGTGTTACTCTTCTACTGGAGCATTCCTGTGTAAAATTCATACTTTGCTAAATAAGTCTGCGTGGTAACATCACAGGTTCTTATTTCAACGGGTCCCATTTAAAAGATTAGTGATTTACTATAATCAATTTAAGCAAATCAGAGTTTCCAACAGATTACTGAAGCATATAGTAGGCATTAAATATCCCAGATAGCAAAGATCAAGAAATCATTAAGGCATGGGTAGGTACTAAAAACCAAAAACATAACACAATGAGAAAACATTAGATCAGTTGACATTACTGTTGAATGTATCACAGGCCACAAAGTCAACATTGTCACCTTTTAGTAAGTTTACACAGCACAGGATATCATAAAAATGTTTTTACTTGTTGATAGATTGGCAGTTAAATGAAACTAACAGGAATAGACTATTGCAACACAGAGTTCAGCTACAATGGTCAACAAACAATGTTTGCTTTAAGCTACAGTATCACAAAGAAAAATCCAGAATGGAATATCAAGTTACTGTAGGAGCTAGGTGTCAAGTAAAGATTATACAAATTAATATAATCGTTATCAAATGTACCTGATAGTTGTTCAAATAACTACACCAGCTGCTGACAAAGAAATAAGTGAAAGAGAAATCAAACGTAATGTATCAGTCTATGATTTTCAAAGTGGAAAAAAGCTAACAGACAAACAAAAATGAATTAAGTGCAAACATGTATAGGTGTAAAACAATACACTGGTATCTCGGCTGAGGTAATTGATTTATAGGATCTGCCCCTCTGTTTCTTTATACTACATCAGGTGTCAGTAATGCACAGTAGATCACCCCCCTCCTCATTTAGTTGCACTTATAGAATCATGGAAATGGAAGGGACCTCAAAAGGTGATGTAGTTCACCCAGCTGCTCTGAGGCAGGACAAGTAAACCTAAACCATGTCTTACAGATGTTTGTCTAATCTGTTCTTAAACACATCCAGTGATGGTGATTCACAATCTCCCTTGGAAGCCTATTCCAGAGTTTAACTATCCTTAGAGCTAAAACGTTTTTCCTAATACCTAACCTACATCTCTTTCTTGTCCTACCACCAGTGGACATGGAGAACATTTGATCAGTCATCTTTGTAACATCCAATAACATACCTGGAGACTTATCAGGTTCCCCCTCAGTCTTTTTTCTCAAAACATGCCCACTTCTTTCAACCTTTCCTCAGAGGTCAGGTTTTCCAAACATTTTATCCTTTTGCTTGTTCTCCTCTGGACTCTCTTCAGCTGTCCCCTCTCCCACTTTTTTTTTTTTTTTTTTTTTTTTGTAGTGTAGCACCCAACATTAGACTTAGTACTCTACCTGAGGCCTCCCCAGTGCTGAGCAGAGACATGCAATGCTCCTGTGAATACATCCCAGCAGAATATTAGCCTTTTTGCAACTGTGTCACATTGTTGGCTTATATTCAGTTTGTGATCCACTGCAATTCCCAGTATTTCTGGGAATACTTTCTGCAATACTACTGCCCCACCTGTTATTCTCCAGTTTGTTATAATAGTTCCTCCTTCTTCACCCATTCTCCTTAGACTCTTATACAAACTCTTTGGGACAAGTATTCTTTTTATTCTTAGTTTTTTGTTACAGTAACACGCTATCTTTGTGATCTCCAGTACACTGGACGTATGTGCCAGATTATATAAACTACGCAAATGCTCGCATTCTTCGCCTCCCTCTCCTTCTCCCCTCTCTCCAACTACTGTACTTTAAAGGCTACCTAGCAAGTCTTGGCAGGTATGAATCCATGAGGGTTAGCAAAACTTCAAGTAACCTTAAAATGTCTGTAGATCAATGTACCAGTAGACACTTTAAACTGGCTTCACCAGAAGTTTAACAAGCAGACTGATGGAAAGTTACTGCTGACTTGAGAAAATCCCAGTAGAACCCCAAGAGGCAATGTAGAAAATTGTGACTAGCTATTCAGTCAGAGAAAATAAAACATTGAGAATGTAAAATAAGGTCTCCTTGGTTATATATCATTTCCGTTCTGTTTTTCAAGCATCCCATCTACCCACATTTAACTATAAGCTCTCTGGGACTGTGATGGTCTTTTTGTTCTGCTTATACAGCGCCTAGTACAGTGGGGTCCCAGTCCATGACTCGGGCACTTATATACTACTGAAATACAAATACATAATTAAAATAGTAACAGTAATAATAGTACCACCTTTTAAATAAAAGTGGGAGGAGGGGAAGGGGAGAGAAAGAATCACAATTTATAGGCTTGGATATAATTCTTGCATTAAAACTAGATTGCTCAATAATGGTTTAGTTACAATGTGCATTGGTATCATTTGTTTTTCGTTAGATTCACTGTAATTCTTCTGCTTTCACGTTTTAATTGAAGATGAATTCATGAGTCACATCTCACATAGTACCATACAAATATTTTATTTATATATACATAGAAATCTCTTCTTTGTGGCTATTTTCATTTTCAGTAGAGTGTGCTGATACAGTTTAGTACATCATATTGGCCTTTCAGGGGAAAAAAAATAAATCTTTAATTGTAATTCATCCAATTCATACTGAACAAGACTAATATGAACCTGGCTTCTTGTCAGTCACAGCATATCATAATTCTTACAGAGGCTCAGTCATTTTCAATATCAAAAGAGTATTTAATATTAGGAATGGCCTCTCATTACAGCATGCTTTGCTTCAGAAGTGGGCTTCTTCCCACTGAACATTTAGGAGGAGATTCTGCTTTATATTTTTCCAGCCTCTTTGTGCCACTCAGGAAGCTCAATAGGTGGTCATCAGAAAATTCCCCTGATGGAGGGAAACTACCCACTGCAGACAGCTCTATGACCAGTGTCAGCTACTGTGCAATTGCCCTTGCAGAGAAGAAAATGTTCCAATTTGGAATGACAACAAATTTCAAAATCTCAATTATTTTTGTACAATGGAAATTCCATTTGTTGGCCTGCACTAGAAAATAAGTATGGAGCTACGAGACCACATCACAGACCATCAGGCAAAGCGGATCAACAAACATTTTAGCATTTGATTCTGCTTTAATTTGAGCTTCAGGGGTTTGCATACAGCCAAGCTTATGGTGCTCTATGCTGAAGTCCTCATTTGGGTGAAATTCTCACTGAAATCAATGGGATTTTTGCTTTAATAAGAATTAAATGATACGACTATAAGGGATGGTCCTCGTATGGAAACTCAGGTCAAAATCTCCCACACATTGGGAATCAATTGTATTTCTGGTTCTTTGGGGAAATTCACATCTGAAGTTACAGCTCTGAATCAGATCCCTGAATAGGAATACTTCTAAAGCTCTGGAAGGATCTCATCTGAATCTGAATTTTGCAGTTTAGTATTATCTCAGAAAGAAAGAGAAAAAGTTTCCGGTTTTGGCTTAGTAGTCTCTTTCACTGTACACTGCACAGGGGTGACGGAAGGTCCTTAAAAGTGGGGGAGATGGGCAGCTGAACTGTGGCCCCACCCCTTTGTGTCAGCTCGTCCCCCACTCCTGAGGCCCTGCCGTTGCACTACCCATTCCCCCCCGAGGCCCCATCCTCATGCTGCCCCTTCTCCCCAAGTCTCCAACCCCATGCCTCCTATTCACTCAAAACCCTGCCTCCCACTCGCTCATCTCCACTCCCTCCTTCCTTCATTGCTCGCACTTACGGCTGGTAAAAAGTGGGACGGCATAGCCCCCCTTTCTGGTGCCCCTGACACAGAATGAATCTCTTAACGGTCAAATTTGATTTTTTCAAATCATCTTCATTCAATCTGGCTATATATTCAAGTTTAAATCCAGCTCTTGGACATTTGCTCTAAAGCACTTTGAGCCAAATCTTATGCCCAGGATGCAGCCTGCCTGGATTATGTGCTGGGGGATGTCCTTAGGGCATAAGAGAGAAAAATTCTGTCTCCCACATCTAGGCTGTGAAGCAATAACTGGAATTACTTTGTTACTCCTTATGCTGCAGGAGACCCTACTCACCCCACTGCCCAACTCCATAGGAAAAGGGTTGCTGAATCTACATAACCCCAGAACCACTGGCCTCACCCCTGCTCCTCTCCAGCCAACATGTGCGCACCAGGGCACATTTCTCCTCTGGGGCAAGCACCACAGCAGACCTCAAAGGATTGTCAGGCTCATCCTGATCGGAGTAATCCTGATAATGCAATACTAAGGGGGAGGAGGAATAGCTCAGTGGTTTGAGCATTGGCCTGCTTAAACCCAGGCTTGTGAGCTCAATCCTTGAGGGGGCCATTTAGGGATCTGGGGCAAAACCAGTACTTGGTCCTGCTAGTGAAGGCAGGGGGCAGGACTCAATGACCCTTCAGGGTCCTTTCCAGCTCTATGAGATAATAATAATATATGGAGTTATACCTAAGTCTCCAGAAGAAAAAGGAAGAATACCCAGGTACTTTTCAACAGTAGCTCTCAGAGTGCTTTACAAAGGAGGTCAGTCCCATTATCCTCATTTCACAGATGGCAAACTGATGCACAGAGAAGCTAAGTGACTTGGCAAAGGTCACCCAGGAAGTCTGCAGAGCAGCAAACCCGAGACTAGTGCTCTAACCGCAGGAAAAGACGGTTACTCACCTTTGTAACTGTTGTTCTTCGAGATGTGTTGCTCACATCCATTCCAGTTAGGTGTGCGCGCCGCGCGTGCACGTTCGTCGGAAACTTTTTACCCTAGCAACTCCAGCGGGCCGGCAGGTCGCCCCCTGGAGTGGCGCCGCCATGGCGCCCAATATATATCCCTGCCGGCCCGCCCGCTCCTCAGTTCCTTCTTGCCGGTGACTCCGACAGTGGGGAAGGAGGGTGGGTGTGGAATGGATGTGAGCAACACATCTCGAAGAACAACAGTTACAAAGGTGAGTAACCGTCTTTTCTTCTTCGAGTGATTGCTCACATCCATTCCAGTTAGGTGAATCCTAAGCCATACCTAGGCGGTGGGGTTGGAGTGAGAAGTAGCGGCATGGAGCACTGCAGATCCGAAGGCCGCGTCCTCTCTGGACTGCTGGACCAGGGCGTAGTGGGAAGCAAAGGTGTGGACCGATGACCAGGTCGCTGCCCGACAGATTTCCTGGATGGGCACACGGGCGAGGAAAGCCAGCGACGACGCCTGCGCCCTGGTAGAATGCGCAGTCACACGGCCCGTAGGGATATGGGCCAAGTCATAACAGGTCCTGATGCAGGACGTTACCCAAGAGGATAACCTCTGGGAGGAGATAGGAAGCCCTTTCATGCGGTCCGCTACTGCTACGAAAAGCTGGGGGGATTTGCGGAAGGGCTTGGTCCTCTCCACGTAGAACGCGAGAGCCCTACGGACATCAAGCGAGTGGAGCTGCTGCTCCCTGCCTGAGAAGTGAGGTTTCGGGAAAAAAAACGGGAGGAATATCTCTTGGTTGACGTGGAAGGCCGAGACCACCTTGGGGAGAAAGGCAGGGTGTGGTCTCAGCTGCACCTTGTCCTTGTGGAAGACCGTATATGGGGGGTCCACCACAAGAGCCCGGAGTTCCGACACCCGTCTAGCTGAGGTGATAGCTACTAGAAAGGCAGTCTTCCAAGAGAGGTAAAGCAGGGAGCAAGTAGCTAACGGCTCAAAGGGGGGCCCCATGAGCCGGGACAACACCAGGTTAAGATCCCAGGTTGGAGCAGGGGGACGGACATTAGGGAATAAACGTTCCAGCCCCTTAAGGAATCTAGACACCGTTGGGTGAGAAAAAACAGAGCGACCATCCGCACCCGGGTGGAAGGTGGAGATAGCTGCTAGGTGGACTCGCAATGACGATATGGCCAGACCTTGCCCTTTGAGGGACCAAATGTAGTCTAAGATGTCGGTTACCGAAACTTCCATAGGGCGGAGATTTCTCTCCACGCACCAACAGGAGAAGCGCTTCCACTTGGCCGAATATGTCGCTCTTGTGGACGGTTTCCTGCTGCTCAAGAGCACCTCCCTCACCGGCGTGGAGCAGCGCAGCTCAGAGCCAGTCAGCCACGCAGGAGCCACGCCGCTAGGTGCAGCGACTGCAGGTCTGGGTGACAGAGGGTCCCGTGTTCCTGGGTAATCAGGTCCGGATGAAGGGGCAGGGGAACTGGGTCGGCTACGGACAGGTCCAGCAGCATGGTGTACCAGTGCTGCCTGGGCCATGCCGGGGCCACCATGATCACGTGAGCCCTGTCCCTGCGCACCTTCAGCAGGACCCTGTGGACCAGAGGGAACGGGGGAAACGCATAGTACAGGTGGGTCGACCACTGGATGAGGAAGGCATCCGCTATCGACCCGGGCTCCCTGCCCTGAAAGGAGCAGAACGCTTGGCACTTCCTGTTCCCCTTGGACGCGAAGAGGTCCACCCGGGGATAACCCCACCTCCGGAAAATGGAGAGGGCGACGTCCGGGCGAAGGGACCACTCGTGTGACAGGAAGGATCTGCTCAATCGATCCGCCAGCGTGTTCCGTACTCCGGGGAGGAAGGAAGCCCTGAGGTGAATGGAGTGGGCTACGCAAAAGTCCCAGAGTCGTATCGCCTCGTGGCACAGGGAGGAGGATCTGGTGCCGCCCTGCTTGTTGATATAGTACATGGTCGTCGTGTTGTCGGTGAACACGGCGACACAGCGACCCTGAAGCTGATGACAGAACGTTTGACAAGCAAGGCGGACCGCTCTCAACTCCCGCATGTTGATGTGTAGCCCCACCTCCTCCTGGGACCACAGGCCCTGCGTCCTCAGGGTCCCTAGGTGGGCCCCCCAGCCTAGATCTGAGGCATCCGTTGTTAGGGACACCGAGGGCTGAGGGGGGTGGAAAGGGAGACCTGCACATAACACGGACTGGTCTAGCCACCAGCCGAGAGAATCTAATACCCTCTGGGGGATTGTGACTAACATGTCTAGCGGCTGCCTTGTCGGCCTGTAATGATTGAAGAGCCACAACTGGAGGGGCCTCATGCGGAGCCGTGCGTAATCGGTCACAAAGGTGCAAGCCACCATGTGGCCTAACAGGGTTAGACATGTCCGCACTGACGTCAATGGGGCTGTCCGCAAACGTTGAACGATCGCCGACATGGTCTGGAACCGCTGCAGAGGCAGCAAGGCCCTGCCTACAGTGGCGTCCAGTACGGCCCCGATGAATTCCACCCTCTGTGTGGGAATCAGGGTGGACTTGTCTGCGTTTACCAAGAGGCCCAGACTTGCGAACATGCCGGTGATCACGCGGACATGGCTGTAGACTTGTTGTTCCGACGTGCCCCGAATCAACCAATCGTCCAGATAAGGAAACACGTGGACACAATTGCGCCGAAGATGCGCCACAACAACTGCCATGCATTTTGTAAACACTCTTGGGGCCGTGGACAGGCCAAATGGGAGGACTGCAAATTGATAATGAAGAGGCCCGCAACGAAGCGGAGGAAACGTCTGTGGCGTGGCCAAATGGCAATGTGAAAATACGCGTCCTGCATGTCGAGGGCGGCGTACCAGTCTCCCGGATCCAGGGATGGGATAATGGTCCCCAGGGATACCATGCGGAACTTCAACTTCACCAGGTATTTGTTGAGCTCTCGCAGGTCGAGGATAGGCCTGAGGCCTCCCTTGGCCTTGGGGATCAGAAAGTAGCGGGAATAAAACCCCTTGCCTTTCTCGTTTTCCGGAACCGCCTCTATAGCTCCTTTGCTGAGGAGCGTCTGCACCTCCTGCCGAAGGAATTGCTCGTGAGAGGGGTCCCTGAAGAGGGACGAGGAAGGGGGGCGGGAAGGAGGAAATGAAACAAACTGCAGGCGGTATCCCGTCTGCACCGTGCTTAAGACCCAGCGGTCCGATGTTATTTGGGACCACGCCGGGAAGAAAAACGAAAGGCGGTTGGAAAACGGGGGGGAAGGATCCATTAGGGAAACTGTTACTGCGCCCTCGGGCGCACCTTCAAAATGAAGGCTTAGGTCCAGGCGGGGGCTTAGAGGAACCTTGGTTCTGCCCCCCTTGGTTCCCCGAATGCCTGCGCCTTCCATTCCTGCCGCGGCGCCTGTTAAGGTCCTGCCGCTGGCGGAACTGGGAATACGGCCTGCGCTGTTGTTGTTGCTGTGGCCGGAAGGGTCTACGCTGCGTCACGGGAGTGTGCATCCCGAGGGACCGCATAATGACTCGGTTATCTTTCAGACTCTTGAGTCTGGGGTCTGTCTTTTCAGAGAACAAGCCCTGGCCTTCGAAAGGAAGGTCCTGTATAGTATGCTGGAGCTCCGGCGGAAGGCCGGAAACCTGCAGCCAGGAGATGCGACGCATCGTTACTCCCGACACGAGGGTACGGGCAGCCGAGTCTGCAGCGTCCAAAGAGGCTTGCAAGGACGTGCGTGCGACCTTCTTGCCTTCATCCAAGATGGCCACAAACTCTTGGCGAGCATCTTGTGGCAGCAGCTCCTTAAATTTGTCTGCTGCCACCCAGGAATTGAAGGCGTATCTGCTCAGCAGGGCTTGCTGGTTGGAGACCCTGAGCTGCAGCGCCCCAGCCGAGTACACCTTACGGCCGAGGAGGTCCATCCGCCTGGCTTCTCTGGATTTGGGGGCTGGAGCCTCCTGGCCATGACGCTCCTTATCGTTCACTGATTGAACCACCAGGGAACACGGAGTCGGGTGCACATGGAGATATTCGTAGCCCCTAGAAGGGGCCATGTACTTCCTCTCGACGCCCTTCGCAGTAGGAGGAATGGAGGCCGGAGACTGCCAGATGGTGTTGGCGTTGGCCTGGATGGTTCGTATGAAGGGCAGGGCGACCCTGGTGGGAGCGTCAGATGAGAGGATGGTGACAATTGGATCCTCTATCTCCGAGACCTCCTCGGCTTGCAGACTCAGATTTTGAGCTAATCGCCTGAGGAGGTCTTGGTGCGCCCTGAGATCCAGCGGGGGGGGGGGGCTGTTGGAGGAGGTACCAGCCACCGCTTCATCCGGGGAGGAGGATGAGGAGACCCCAGGCAAGAGAGTGTCTAACTGTGGGTCTTCCTCAGCCTCAGGAGCCAAAGCGGAGTCTTGTTGCTTGGACCCTTCCTCCCCATCCGGGGAGGGAGGTGGGCGAGACAACGAGGCTTCAGGAGCCCTACGCTCCGCAGTCGCCGGCCTAGCAGGGAGCTGTTGGGGGCCCTGGGCCTGATGGTATGCCCAGGGTGTCCAGAATCCCCATTGTTGCGGGCCTTGGTCCTGCTGCGGCGGATCACTGAACAGCGCCACCTGCCGGTCGGTGCCCAGCGCATACCCGCTGTCCGTTTGTGAGGATACGGACGGCTGTCTAGAGGGCCAAGGTGGGGCCGACCCTGGATGGTAAGGGTCTGCGCGGTTCGGCATGGAGGATCGTCTCAGTGCCGGGGACCGGTGCCGGGAGTCATATCGGTGCCGAGATCGGGATCTGGACCGGGTTCTGTCACGGTGCCGGGATCCGGATCGGTACCGGGCGCCGCTTCGGTGCCGGGATCGGGACCTGCCACCAGCTCAGTGCCGGGAGGTCGACCGGGACCAGGACCTGCCACCAGCTCGGTGCCGGGAGGTCGACCGGTGCGGCGAGTAACGTCGGGACCTGCTCCTGGAATCGCGGTGCCGGTATCGGTGGCTGGAGTCTGACCGCGATCGTCTTGATGTCGACCGGCGCCGCGAGTGCGACCGGTACCGCTGAGGAGAGCGGTGCCGGAACTGCGAGCGGCGGCGGGATCTGGAGCGACCATGACGTCGGGACCTGGATCGTGAACGAGAGTCCCGAGACGGTGCCGACATCATGGGCTTGCCTCTGGACACGACCCGCACCGGAGGTACCGGGGGTGGCAGCCGAGTGGGCTCAGTCAGGGCTATGAGGTCCCGAGCCGAGGCGAAGGTCTCCGGTGTGAATGGGACCACCATCTCAACCCCAGATCTCATGGGGGAGCTCGGCGGCACCGGACTCAACGGACCCACCGGGCCCGGAGTCGATGGTGCCGGCAGCGCCGCGGCCGATGTCGAGGCCGGGCGCTCTAGTCGGGTCTGCCTGGCCGGAGTAGCGGACTTCGACGGCCTTGGCTCTGTCTCCAGTGCCGGAGAAGGTCGGTGCCGGGGAGTCTTCTCTGTGCCGGTGCGATCCGGTGCCGGCGCCGAGATCACGGCCTGCGAAGCCGTCGGGTCAAGTGCCGCCTCCATAAGGAGAGTTCGGAGTCTTTGATCCCTCTCCTTCTTTGTCCTTGGCTTAAAAGCCTTGCAGATGCGGCACTTGTCAGATCTGTGCGATTCCCCCAGGCACTTCAGGCACGCTTCGTGGGGATCGCTGGTAGGCATGGGCTTCTTGCAGGCCGCACACTACTTGAAGCCCGGCGAAACAGGCATGAGCCTGGCGCCGGGTGCCGGGAAGGGCTAAGCCCCCGGCGAAGAACTATTTACAAACTACTTAACTTAACTACTACTTAATCTAATTAACAACTACAATAGTACTAGAGATAAACGATAGATAACTAGGAGAGCTAGGGACGTGGAGGACAGCTATGCCGCGCTCCACAGTTCCAACGACCGACACGGCGGTAAGAAGGAACTGAGGAGCGGGCGGGCCGGCAGGGATATATATTGGGCGCCATGGCGGTGCCACTCCAGGGGGCGACCTGCCGGCCCGCTGGAGTTGCTAGGGTAAAAAGTTTCCGACGAACGTGCACGCGCGGCGCGCACACCTAACTGGAATGGATGTGAGCAATCACTCGAAGAAGAACCATCCTTCCTCTCCTGGACATGACAGGCCTCAAGCCACTTTGAAAGCAAATGAGAAACAGTAATAAATTAGTTCAAAATACATAACACAGACTTCTCCAGACCATTCAGTTTTGTCTTCACTTGATTGTTATACAAGTATAGTGCCACCCTTGCTTAAGTTTAAGATATGTTAATGAAAACAAAAGAAAGCATTAGGTACATGGCAAACTCTAATTTTTTTTTTATTAAGAGAGGGCTTTTACAATTTAAATATATTTCACAAACATTATTATAATGAGTTGAAAGAGAGCCTATTTTAGCTAGCTATACATAACATACAATAATGATCTGAAATGATAGCAAACAGCTTTAATGCAACGATACATTACAAGTCTTGTCTATTAATATTCTTCTCAAATATCTGGTCACCCTATCACCAATGTAGCTGTAAAATACATTCCCATACTCAGGCCATTGTAAGTAAAATATATTGTTAGTGAACAGATAAAACATCACATCACAAAATACATTAAGACCACAAAAGTATAGCTGATTGATAAATGTGTTCTAGAGGGGGGGAAATGCATATTGTAAACATGTCCATCACAGAATTGTACCTGACTGGGTGCCCAGCATTAATAAAGATTACAGTGGCAAACCAGGAACTGATTCGTCTATCCTCCTTTTCTCACCTACCCCTGCACAGTATGGATAAGGGTGGCTGAATCCGATCCCATATTTTCAGAGAAACAAAGAAAAGGAAACAGAAGTTTCTTATGGAAAGAAAAAAGGAAGAAGGAAGAAAAGAAAGAACCCACAGTCAGATGGAACTAAAAATGGGATCCTTGATAAGTACAGGGCATGTTTTGCTAGGTAGATGGGTGGCAGAACTTACACTACGGAAAATACAAACCACAGAAATTGTAAGGCTAAAAGGTATACATATTTGGAGGCATCAGACTGATAAGAACAAACAGGTAATAGTTATTGTAAGAGGCAGTGGCAGATTTAGAGTTAGTGGGGCCTTGTGCGCAGCTTCATTTCTCCCTGCCCCAGCCTGCCCCACCTCAGGACCCAGTCAACAAAAAGAACTTTCTCTCATCTCCCCACCGCTCTCCCCCCAAGTTTTTCATTCTTTTTTCTTCATCGTCCTCCTATATTATAAGTAATAGGAAGTAAATGAAAATAAAAAGTGAGGTACCTTGATTGGGGCAGAGGGTTGGGGTTCAGGAACGGGTGCAGGGGTCAGGCTCTGGGAGGAAGTTTGGGTGCTCGGTGTGGGCTATGGACTGGGAGTTGGGGTGTGGGATGGGGTTGGGGTGCAGGGTCTGGGAGGAAGTTTGGTTGCGGGCTCTGGGCTGGGGCAAAGGTTGAGGTGCGGTAGGTGTTGGGGGACAGCACTTACCTTGGGTGGCGCAGATTCCAGAGTGACCGGCACACCCCTCTAGCAGCAGCTTCTAGGCTGGGGGAGACGAGGGTCTCTGCATGCTGCTTCCACAGCTCCCATTGGCTTCAGTTCCCAGCCAATGGGAGCTGCGGAGTTGGTGCTTGGGGTGGAGACAACATGCAGAGAGAGAGAGAGAGAGAGACACACACACACACACTATATATATATATATATATATACACACTATAGCTGGCATGTCTCTGAGGTCCCTTGAGATTATGATATTTGATATATATATAATCAAATATCATAATCTCAAGGGACCTCAGAGACATGCCAGCTACTTCCAGGAGTAGCGCAGTGCGGAGGGACGGAGGCAATGTGGGTAGGGAGCTGCCTTAGACAGCTCTGCACACCACTTGGGAGGAGGTGGGCAGCAGGTCTCCGTGCACTGCCTGGGGTGGGGGCAGTGCGCAGAGCTGCCCCCCCCCACCAGGGGCACGCAGGGATGTGCCAGCAGCCACCCACTTCCGGGAGTGGCATGAGGCCACCAGCCACGAAATGAAGGCAGCCTGCCTGCCTGAGCCCTGCTGTGCCACCAGTTGGGACTTGGGCAAATTGTCAGATGAGATTTCTCCTGTATTTTGGGGGGGTCCGTGCCACCGCACTGTTTGCTTCGTGGTAAATTTGCCTCTGTTAAGACGAAATCTCCACCCTATAAATACTTTTGGAAGACTCTCCTGAAGAGTGAGAATGAGGGTTTAAATGACGACACAGCAATTGCATTTTGCACGGTTGTCAGTGCTTCAGTGGTGGCTATTACTTTACAAATCTCCATTGCTAATTCTTCATCTCTTTATCTGACTTGACTGTGAAATGATTTATAGAATGCTTTCCACCACCCTCAGGGTACACACTTCCTATAACTTGTATCCACACCTTAAATCTGTCTGCCTGTCAGACAAAGCAACAAGGTGGGTGAGATTATATCTTTTATTGCACCAACTTCTGTTAGTGAGCGAAACAAG
This sequence comes from Gopherus evgoodei, assembly GCF_007399415.2. Classification (NCBI taxonomy): domain Eukaryota; kingdom Metazoa; phylum Chordata; order Testudines; family Testudinidae; genus Gopherus; species Gopherus evgoodei. The sequence continues at coordinate 287,982,441 of NC_044322.1, read as the reverse complement.
TATTCAAACTGCACAGAGCTCTTCTTCAGACCTACACAGCAACAACTATTCTGTCAGACAAAGCATCATTCTCCATTATGTATTTAAAGGGCTTCTGGCTACCAGTTTAAAAATGTCTGGAAGGAAACTTCTGTGAGTAACCATGAGCAACTTTGCTAAGAAGGCACAATGCCAAGGCAGATAAACTGCATCAGTGGTATACTATGGTGGGCTGGAAGAGTGGAGGTTTTGAGAACAAAGAGGAAGCCGAGATCACGGTTTGCAGAAGTGCTTTCCAAAAGGAGCAGAAGTAACATCAGCAACTTGATCCACTGGAAAAATAATTCTTTGATGTGGATAATGTGACTGCTGTTGGAGAATCAGTATTGGCAGCAGCTGAGGCAGGAGCTCCCTAGTTGAACCTGACACTGATGCATCTAGTTACAGTAATTTGCAGCAGTATGATAGGTGTGGGAAGAGAGACATTTTCCAATTGTTCAGTGTTGGTGCACAACACAGCTTGGAAGACTGTCCCTTTCAGCATGGTAGCAGGTATGTTTGGTAGGCAGTTTCAACTCATCAGCAAATGAAACTGTGTCCCCCAATTTTTCTGCTGCCAAAGTACCTTTGCAGAAATTTACCCATGTAAAGGACCAGCACAAGACCTATGCAAAACTTAAGTCTTGTGCTGGTACGGCTTGTTTACAGGAGGAGGCTGAAAATTATTTCTCCACAGATCTCTTCCTTGTAAATAGAGGAAGGAGAAGAGTTTAAAACTCATGTCCGATACAGGGCCCCCTCTGCAGATAACTCATGGAGCAGTAGCTGAGCTGGGCTCCTCCCACCCCAGTGAATACTCTCTACTCCAAGCATATGACCCCAGCAACTGATTACCTATGCACTACAATAACAGAACATTATATAGTTTGCAAAATCAAACACTGATAAGTTAGGAAACTTTTCCTGACAGTTGTCTTCGTAGTTCTAAATCTGCTCCAATGAATGTGTGTTATACGTCTTTAGTTACATGCTATTTTTTCCATAGGGACCCTACCACAAGGCAACTGGATTATTATTGTGTTAGTAACCATAAAGATGGTGTTTCCTAACCTTCAAATTATTGATTTTGCATTTTTAATGTTCTTTTGACCCAGTTCTGTTATATGTAATAGATAGCTAAATCATGCAGTAGTTAGGAGCATTGGAGGAGTACGACTGGCAGAGCAAGTCTTCTATGAGTTTCACCTTGTCTATATATTTCATTATTTTAACAGCCAGTGAACTACTCAGTTTTCAAATTACACCATATAATCTCCTCCGTCTCTCTTGCTTTCATTAAAGCTTATTGAAAATGTGATCTCCAAAAGGAATTTTTATCAAGGCCTCATTTGCAATCAAGTTCTTTTTTCCTTTTCAAATCTATTTTATTTCTCATTGGAACTTTCTGAATGAAATGGGTTCCATTACTTACAACTAGTATTTGACGAGCCAGAAGGAGAAAAAAAGAAACTCAAGATGGAGTGCACACTCACAAATATCTTTATACTTAATACCCATGCTGAGTATTAGATACACAAAAGAAATCTGAACCAATTTATATCAAAAACCTTAAATAGCATGCACAAGTATATATACACACACACACACACAACTACCAAAATAGAGCCATTGTAATGCTAGCATGTCTACTCCAGCTGTGTAATAGTAGTGGATCTGTAGCAACTTGTGGTTAACTGCTTTGTAACTTCAGAGAGGCTGAGTATTGAGATGAACAGCCATGGTAATAAAATAATTAGGTCACAAATTTTGAATCTTTGACATTAATTTTGAGTAGAAAATCTTCTTAGCTATCTTAGGGCTTGTCTACACTGGCACTTGACAGCACTGCAACTTTCTCGCTATGGGGTATGAAAAAAACACCCCTGAGCGCTGCAAGATTCAGCGCGTAACATGCCAGTATAGACAGTGCACCAGTGCTGGGAGCTATTCCCCTCATGGATGTGCTCCGCCAGTCCCAGCCCTGCCCTGTAGGGGCACAGACCCCGGCCCGGGGGGCATAGGAACTAGCTATCCTCGCCATTCGCTGGGCTCCCTGGAACGAGCCACTCCTTGCCACTGCCTCCCATGCCGCTCTGAGACTGGCCTGGCCAAGCCACCTTTAAAGGAGTGGCTGAGCCAGCACCTCCTGCAGCCCCTGGGAGAGGAACCCCAAGGCCTGAGGGGGGAGCCCCTCTCTCGGCTGCGAGCGGGCTGCAGTGCCTGGCTGCCCACAGGTGGAGGGAGCAGGCGGGCGCCGCTCTTCAACCCCCTGCGAGCCGCCTTCACCTGCGGCTGCCACTGTTTTTTGAGTTTTTTTGCTTCGGCAGTCCGGCCACCCTCCCCCCTTTTTTTTTTTCGCTTGGGTGGCAGAAAAGCTAGAGCCAGTTCTGCACATGGTATGTATCCCACACAGAAACTTTAGCTCATTCAGGGCATTTGACAGACAGTGCTCACTTAATGAGCAACTGTGACGTTGCATTCCATATGTTTATGGACATATGCTTATGAGTGTAAATATAATGTAACTGGAATATGCTTTATGCAAAAGGTCTCTTGTAAGGTATCATTACAAAGCTTATAACCTACTGAGTGTGGTCACCCTATTTGTATGAATGTATCATTCTTGTATCGGAAGCTAGAAATATGAAATATTACTCTGATTTTCTATTGTAACTATGCAAAGTGTGGAACATTAATGGTGGCTTGGAATCTTAATAGCTCCCATTAACTAGGACAGTTGGTTGTGAATGGCTCTATTTACTCACAAACTTTCCTGGGTATGTGCACGCCAGCTCTGAAAGAATGGAGAATGAGCTCTTACAATGACATGTGATCATGTCACCTGGTACTGGAATCCATTTTAAACCTTGTGTTTTTCCATTTAGAAGGAGGGGTGGGGACCCAGAGACACAAAAGATTCCCACCTTGTGCCAAAGCTATAAAAGGGTGTGGAACAGAACAAAGGGGGTTGTCAGTCATGAGAAATCCCTAGTAACCACCTGTGCCTGAACAAGGACCGTACCAGGGGAAAGGATTGGGCACAGACTAAGAAGGAGTCTAGTCTGTGAAAGAAGCTTATTGGAACATCTCCGAGGGTGAGATTTACCTGTATTCAGTTTCTTAAATGCATCAGGCTTTGACTTGCGTGTTTTTGCTTTATTTTGATTGGTAACTTACTTTGTTCTGTCTGTTATTATTTGAAACCACTTAAATCCTACTTTTTATACTTAATAAAATCAGTTTTGTTTATTAACACAGACTAAATGATTAGTACTTTGGGGAGCAAACAGCTGTGCAGCTCTCTCTGTCAATGTTATAGAGGGTGGAGAATTAATGAGTTTAACCTGTATAAGCTTTATACACAGGGCTGGCTCCAGGTTTTTTGCCGCCCCAAGCAAAAAAATTTTGGCTGCCCCAGCTTTGGGCTCCTCACTGCACCTCCCTGCTGCCCCAGCCCTGGGCTCTCCCCCCAACCCCCTGCTATCCCAGCTCTAGGCTCTGCCCCCCCCTTCCCCCACCTGCACCCTCCTTCCGCCACAGCCCTGGATCACTGGTAACTCTCTCCCGGGGCAGGTCATTCAGCAGGAATTTTGGATGTGCACAGAACACAGACAGTATTCGTTTCCATATGGTTACAGAATTGTGGTAAAGTGGAACAATTTTCAGCTTGTGTGATTGGAGGATATCTGGATGCATATTATAAGACTGTCCTCCATGAATGAGGAAAAGTTGGTGCCTTTATTATTCTTTTGTTCCACTCTTTCTTTCTATGGGGAATTTGCCAATGCAATATCACTGTCTTCCTTTTAAACAAACAAGCAAGCAAGCAAAAGGCAATGGCTGTGGAAAATAGCAATTCCAGTCCTAACAACAACTGGGAAGCATTTCTTGCTCAATTTTATCCTACTTTTTCTACAGCAAGTTATAGTGGATCAGTATATTTGATTTGGGAGAAATGAAGTAACAGCTGCCCAAATTGAGTGTGAGCACTCCTGAATTTTGAGGTGTTCAAATCTGGAAGGCAGGTGCGGGGGGTGGCAGGGGGGCTATGGCTCCGCAAGGAAGCACGGCAGCATGTATGCAACAGTGTGTCTGGCACTGCACAGAGCCAGACATGCTGGTCTGAGTGGCATGGTAAGGGGACTGGGGGGTTGGAGAAGGGGTAGGGGGTTCTTGGGGGGGCAGTCAAGGGACAGGGAACAGGGGGGTTGGATGGGTCTGGGATTCCGAGGGGCAGTAAGGGAACAGGCAGCGGATGGATAGGCATGGGAGTCCCAGAGGTTTGTCAGGGGACAGGTGGGGAGTTGGGTCCTAGGGGTGAATTGGGGGGGGGCCTCAGGAGGGGGCACTTGGGGAAAAGGAGAAGGGAGGCTTAGATAGGGGGTGGGGTCCTGGGGGGCAGTTAGGGACAGGGGTCGATCAGGGGACAGGGAGCTGTGGGGGTCGGATAGGTTGGGGTTTCTGTGGGGGGCAAGGCCAGTGCAAGGATATTTGCTCCACTTAGGAAGGAACAATCAGTTTCACACATACAGAATGGGAAGAGAATGTCTAGGAAGGAGTATGGCAGAAAGAGATCTAGGGGTCATAGTGGACCACAAGCTTAATATGAGTGAACAGTGTGATACTGTTGCAAAAAAAGCAAACGTGATTCTGGGATGCATTAACAGGTGTGTTGTAAACAAGACACGAGAAGTCATTCTTCCGCTTTACTCTGCGCTGGTTAGGCCTCAACTGGAGTATTGTGTCCAGTTCTGGGCACCGCATTTCAAGAAAGATGTGGAGAAATTGGAGAGGGTCCAGAGAAGAGCAACAAGAATGATTAAAGGTCTTGAGAACATGACCTATGAAGGAAGGCTGAAGGAATTGGGTTTATTTAGTTTGGAAAAGAGAAGACTGAGAGGGGACCTGATATCAGTTTTCAAGTATCTAAAAGGGTGTCATCAGGAGGAGGGAGAAAACTTGTTCACCTTAGCCTCCAATGATAGAACAAGAAGCAATGGGCTTAAACTGCAGCAAGGGAGATTTAGGTTGGACATTAGGAAAAAGTTCCTAACTGTCAGGGTAGTTAAACACTGGAATAGATTGCCTAGGGAAGTTGTGGAATCTCCATCTCTGGAGATATTTAAGAGTAGGTTAGATAAATGTCTATTAGGGATGGTCTAGACAGTATTTGGTCCTGCCATGAGGGCAGGGGACTGGACTCGATGACCTCTCGAGGTCCCTTCCAGTCCTAGAGTCTATGAGTCTATGAGGCTAGGGACACCATTCCTTACCTATCTTGGCTAATAGCCATTAATGGACTTAACCTCCATGAATTTATCTAGTTCTTTTTTAAACTCTGTTATAGTCCTAGCTTTCACAACCTCCTCAGGCAAGGAGTTCCACAGCTGACTGTGCGCTGTGTGAAGAACTTCCTTTTATTTGTTTTAAACCTGCTGCCCATTCATTTCATTTGGTGGCCCCCTAGTTCTTAAATAAAATAATGGAGATATCCTATCTCCTAGAACTGGAAGGGACCTCGAAAGGTCATCAAGTCCAGCCCCCTGCCTTCACTAACAGGACCAAGTACTGATTTTGCCCCAGATCCCTAAGTGGCCCCCTCAAAGATTGAACTCACAACCGTGGGTTTAGCAGGCCAATGCTCAAACCACTGAGCTATCCCTCCCCCGACAAGTCAATAACTTTTCCTTATTCGCTTTCTCCACACCACTCATGATTTATATACCTCTATCATAACCCCCCTTAGTCTCCTCTTTTCCAAGCTGAAACATTCTAGTTTCTTTAATTTCTCCTCATATGGGACCTGTTCCAAACCCCTAATCATTTTAGTTGCCCTTTTCTGAACTTTTTCTAATGCCAATATTTCCAGGTTCCCTGCTGCCTAGAGTGTGAATTTCCAAGGAAGGCAGATTGCCTCAGTGGGCCTGCTTTACCTTTCTTAATCAGAGGCATAAACAGCACAATTGCCACGGTTAATTTACCATACAGCTCTTTCTAAGCAAGCATACATTCTTAAAGTGAAAGCATACAGAGAGAACATATTAAAAACAATAAAAGAATATGCAAGCTAATAAGCTTATCTCCACAATGGCTCTTTTTGGTGTCAGTCCTTCTAACCCTTCCTGAAGGATTGGGACCTTTCATGCTGGGTCAGAATGAAGGCCCTCGGTCAGTTTAAACTCAGGCTATTTATCCAAAAGTCCTTTCTATGTCTACTTGTCTCTAAAGAATCCAGACTGAACATAAGTGTCTCCATGAGGAGGTACCTCTTTGGAGGTGTTACAACCTGAATGAATTTGCCTAATTATCTTCTACTCTTCTTAGTTCCTGGAAGGGCAGTGGATCCCCTCCCCAGGGAATTACATACAATCCTTGGCCCAAAATGACACACACTTAATACAATAAGTTCTCCCAAAGATACTGTAAGAAATTGTCATACCTGTCACACTTGCTATGTTGTCAGTCTTATGATTTTTATATCTCTATCTATTGAGATAGATATATAGTCTTACTATTTATATTTATTTTTGTTTCACCACTATTGATGAGATGGTATATTGGTGATATTCTTATAGAACTTATTGGTTTACTGGTAAGCTTACATGAAGCATTTAGGCAGGAAACTGCCACTGGTGAAGGAAAATTAGCTTCTAGGATTGCTGTTCAGAATCCATTTATACCCAGTGTCTTCTCTGGCCTCCCTTATCCTGAGAGGAAAGAACTAACCAAAGGAAATTGTCTCAAGCTGCCCATGATCCAGTTAATACTGATTAGAATAGTTGCACTCTAACACATTTTAGCAATCTTCGTGTAAATTTTTCGTAGATGAGCAGATGGTTGACTATACTGTTATAAAATGTCCAAGGATGAGGCAAACTCCCAGCTACTCTTAGGTAAATTTCAGGTTGTTACTCTTCCCAAATTCCAGGAGATCCTAGCTGAGTTCAGCTACATTTGGATTTCACCCATTTAATTCCTGATTGATGGAAGCCTGTGGTGAGGTCCCAAATCAACTCTTGGTGGAGCTAGCTAATGCCTTACTTTGGGAGGGCAGGACACTAGGCGAAAATTCCATCTTGCGCCCCCCGCCCCCCAAATCACATACATTATACCCAATACACGGTCACAGAGTAACATGTTATAATTTAGAATTTATGTGTCCGCGCTTTAAGTTTAGCAAATTTAGAAACAAGTTCCTCCAAGTCAATGTTGCGAGCAATGTCATGTTCTATTGACAAGGTAGATAGCCCAACAAGTCTTTGTTGCAACATTGATGTTCGCATATATGTTTTTATCAACTTGAGCTTCGAGAAGCTTTGCTCACCATTGGCCACAGAAACTGGGAGAGTCAAGAGGATGCGAAGAGCAATAACTGTGTTAGGGACACTATCTGTCAGCTTATTTTCCCATATGAAGTTCAATACATCTTGGGGTGATGAACTCCTTTATCTTTATTGAACTTCATCCTGTTTACCTCAGACCATTTCTCCAATTTGTCCAGATCATTTTGAATTTTGACCCTGTCCTCCAGAGCAGTTGCAATCCCTCCCAGTTTGGTATCGTCCGCAAACTTAATAAGCGTACTTTCTATGCCAACATCTAAATCGTTGATGAAGATATTGAACAGAACCGGTCCCAAAACAGACCCCTGCGGAACCCCACTTGTTATACCTTTCCAGCAGGATTGGGAGCCATTAACAACTACTCTCTGAGTACGGTTATCCAGCCAGTTATGCACCCACCTTATAGTAGCCCCATCTAAATTGTACTTTCCTAGCTTATCTATAAGAATATCATGCAAAACTGTATCAAATGCCTTACTAAAGTCTAGGTATATCACATCCACTGCTTCTCCCTTATCCACAAGGCTCGTTATCCTATCAAAGAACGCTATCAGATTAGTTTGACACGATTTGTTCTTTACAAATCCATGCTGGCTATTCCCTATCACCTTACCACCTTCCAAGTGTTTGCAGATGATTTCTTTGATTACCTGCTCCATTATCTTCCCTGGCACAGAAGTTAAACTAACTGGTCTGTAGTTTCCTGGGTTGTTTTTATTTCCCTTTTTATAGATGGGCACTATATTTGCCCCCTTCCAGTCTTCTGGAATCTCCCCCATCTCCCATGATTTCCCAAAGATAATAGCTAGAGGCTCAGATACCTCCTCTATTAACTCCTTGAGTATTCTAGGATGCATTTCATCAGGCCCTGGTGACTTGCAGGCATCTAACTTTTCTAAGTGCTTTTTTACTTGCTCTTTCCTTATTTTCTCTTCTAAACCTACCCTCTTCCCGTAAGCATTCACTATACTAGACATTCCTTCAGACTTCTCAGTGAAGACCGAAACAAAGAAGTCATTAAGCATCTCTGCCATTTCCAAGTCTCCCGTTACTGTTACCCCCTCCTCATTGAGCAGTGGGCCTACCCTGTCCTTAGTCTTCCTCTTGCTTCTAATGTATTGATAAAAAGTCTTCTTGTTTCCCTTTATTCCCATAGCTAGTTTGAGTTCATTTTGTGCCTTTGCTTTTCTAATCTTGCCTCTGCATTCCTGTGTTATTTGCCTATATTCATCCTTCGTGATCTGACCTAGTTTCCATTTTTTATATGCCGCCTTTTTATTTTGTAGGTCACGCAAGATCTCAAGGGTAAGCCAAGGTGGTCTTTTGCCACATTTTCTATCTTTCCTAACCATCGGAATAACTTGCTTCTGGGCCCTTAATAGCGTCCCTTTGAAAAACTGCCAACTTTCCTCAGTTGTTTTTCCCCTCAGTCTTAATTCCCATGGGACCTTGCCTATCAGCTCTCTGAGCTTACCAAAATCCGCCTTCCTGAAATCCATTGTCTCTATTCTGCTGTACTCCTTTCTACCCTTCCTTAGAATTGCAAATTCTATGATTTCATGATCACTTTCACCCAAGCTTCCTTCTACTTTTAAATTCTCAACAAGTTCCTCCCTGTTGGTTAAAATCAAGTCTAGAACAGCTTCCCCCCTAGTAGCTTTTTCAATTTTCTGAAATAAAAAGTTGTCTGCAATACAGTCCAGGAACTTATTGGATAGTCTGTGCCCCGCGGTGTTATTTTCCCAACATATATCTGGATAGTTGAAGTCCCCCATCACCACCAAATCTTGGGCTTTGGATGATTTTGTTAGTCAGAGGGTGGAGATGATGGCAGGAGAGAGATCACTTGATCATTACCTGTTAGATTCACTCCCTCCGGGGCACCTGGTATTGGCTGCTGTTGGTAGACAGGATACCGGGCTGGATGGACCTTTGGTCTGGCTCAGTATAGCTGTTCTTATGTTCTTAAATACTATGCAATCTGGAAATACATTAGTCAGAGGGAGAGAGACATGAGTCTCTGTCCAAGAGAGGTGACAGCTAGGAAATGGAAAGTGTGAGCCTTTGGCAGTATTGTAGAGGGGAAACACATGTTCAGTTGCCCTGGACTGTGACAGTGAGTACAAAACCTTTGCCAATCTTCTTCTGTGACCAGTAAGCACTGAGGCTGGACTATCGAAGTTTCCCCCCTTTGAAAAGCATTTTGCTGCTTCAATTTTCAACTGCATAAGGTGATGGTCTGACTGTGGAAAAACAATAAAGATTCAGAATTCTAAATCAGTCCCAAAGCCAGGGGCAGCTCCAGGCATCAGCACGCCAAGCGTGTGTTTGGGGCTGCAAGCCACGGGGGGCGGGGTGCTCTGCTGGTTGCCGAGAGGGCGGCAGGCAGGCTGCCTTCGGCTTGCCTGTGGAGGGTCAGCTGGTCCCGCGGCTTCGGCGGACCTCCCTCCTGCTTGCTGTGCTGGGGGGGGGGCGGGGGGGGATGGGAGGGTTGTGCAAAATGCTAAGAGCCACCCCTGCTCAAAAGCAAGGTCAAAACATACAAACTTCTCTTTGCCTGTTCCTCATCATAACTTAAGAAACATGCCTGGTAACTTTAACATGTGTGAACTCACAAGTAAATAAGATGACCTCTGCCGAACAAGGAGATTATACCTCTGCTATATAAGTAGAGCCTGGAGACTACACCAAAGTCAGCAGGTCTCAAATTTCTCTTAGGAATCTGGAGTTGACCATTGTAGTCGGCTGTTTGATATGACAAGATTCTAATAGTGAAACTGCCCTGACAGCTGCAGGAGAGGATCTTAGGCTGCAAGTACTTTAGTTGTCAGCGTGCAGAAAGCCTGTTGACACATATTGTTCAAGTAGTGGATACTACGTCTTCAAAACAACAAAGCAACATTTCAGCACATCAGCCTACCAATAATAAAGCCAATAGAAACAAGAACAACCAAAAACCAATATGCCATGACCTTACTTACAAATTATTACTAAGCCACTCTCTAATCAGTAAACAGAATCTGATCACTTCCTTTGGTAAATGAGGCATGAAATTAACTGTCAAATCGGTGTCTCACATATAGTTTTGAATACTTTTGAACTTTAAAGTGCTTACATATGTGGAAACTACCACTAAACCAAAATTCTTGTATGATGGACTTGGATGAGGCTGGCAAAAAGCAAATTAAGGCCTCAGTCCTACAACTTGTTCCACATGGATGAAAGGATCTTTCTGCATAGATTCAGAGCATATTCTGCAAAACTTGACTCACATGAGTAAGCCTGACTCATATGCACAATTCTACTGAGGTCATTGAACCTGTAAATATTTAAAGAGAGAGTAGACATATTGATAGACCAAGTTTTCACATTATCATCTCACAGCTATCTGATTATTCCATTTTTCAAATCTTGATTTTTTGCCTGACCAAGAGGTATGTTACATTTTTCCTTATTTAATGCAACCCTTGTCAATTTTATTTTCTTAAAAGGAATAAAAAAAACAAATATACTTGTCAAGGAAGGCGATTACATTTTTCTATGACTGGAACATCCATAACTCAATTATTTTAAACATGAATGAGTGAGGGTATATAGGTGTAGAGAATAAGGACCTCAAGAAAAAGCACATTCCAGACTCTGAACCCCAAAACGGATCTGAAGCAAATTAGTATATTACATAGCTACCCACTCATAGCAATTTCCCATCTCTGTAAAAATGCATCTTGCATCTAACATTATTCTATTCTTAATAATGTAGCTGACGACTGCAAGTATGACATAGACCATGATGGTATGGATATCAATCCTACCTAAGGTTACAAGTACAAACGTAAATTGGTAGTCTCACCTTCTACCCAAGATAAGTAAACTCCAAAGATAATGCCTCCCATCATCAATCCAAAGCCCACATGTGTGACAAAGGGTATGTCTACACTACAGCTGGAGGTGCAATTTCTGGCTCAGGTAGATGTGGCTTTGATTGAACTAGCCTGCTAACAGCAGCAGTGGCACCTTGGGCTAGTTCCTGAGTACAGTACAGTCTGAGACTTTCTGTAAGGAGCTCTGGTAGCTAGCCCGTAGCACCACCTGCACCGCTATTTTTAGCATGCTAACTCAGTCACAGCTAGCACATGTATGTCACCTTGAGCTGGGAATTACACTTCCAGCTGCCACATAGACTTACCCAAAGACTCCAAATGAGGGGCATAAAAAATGTATTCACGCAGCCACATTAAAATGCAGTAGGGTTCATCCCCTGACTGTAAGTAAAGCTGTCTATAATCTCAGTTAAATGATTTTTGACTTCTGACTTTCAACAACAAAATGAGTTGACCCTGAATTTATGCAGTGCATAAGTAACTAGAAATAAAATGAAAGTAATCTCTGGAAATGAGGGGTATTTGAAAGGATATCAAAGAGCATAGTGGAAAAAGCACCTTCAGTCCAACAGCTGGGGTGCTTTCTCTGTGTCCCCAGGGTATAAGGGTTTTAGTTTTATTATGTCAGGAACTCATTAATGCAGAGACTTGTGATTGAAAATTAAGGCCTTACATCTTTATTTGAACACAGCTGGCCCTGAGCTCATCTTTCCTCTGTACATTTACCTCATACAACCGTCATCCAATCTATTCGAGCCATGTGGTAATGTTAATGATTTCCTTTTGAGTGATTTTGCAGCCCTTCCCCCACTCCCAGTTTTAATGCTTTGAGGAACTTCAGAAGGCTGAAAACGTCTCAGTGAAGATGATGAAAAATCAAAACAGCCAGGTGCGAATTCTCACGTGTGTTTTGGGATGTCCTATGGGCAGCATGGTGTAGCGGACTGAGCACATGGCTCAGTACAAGGAACACTGAGATTCTATATTCTCTCTCTCCTCCTGGGTGGCTTTTACTCTTTGCACTTCTATAGACAACATGGTTTAGTTATGTCCCTCTGAGGCAGACACATGGCACTATCCCCCATTTACAGGGAGGGACTGTGAAGCTCAGGTTGATTATCAGCTGCTGAAGGTCACAAAGCAAGTCAGTAACATTACCAGGAGTACAACTCGAATCTCCTCTGTCCATGTCCCATTGTCTAGGTAGCAATGCCCTGTAGGCAAGTCAAGCCAAAGATATTCAAAAGTGACTGGTGATTGTGGGCACCCAACTGGAGACACTCTAATGAGGCCTAGTTTTCAAAAGTTGTGCAGCATTTTCTGAAAATCAGTCCCCTTTAAACAGTCTCAGATTGGGTGCCCAAAAAATTGACCTGCCAAAGTCGCTAGTCATTTCTGAATATTTCTTGGCCTTAACTTCTACATCTCTCACACACAAAAGTAGAAAGTATTGGGTGAAAATTCCCCAAAGCTTTATAAGTGCAGGAATTCTGCAACTTTCCAGAAGATGAAAGGCAAATGTCATCAGCAGCATTTTTGTGACAAGTATTTTTCTCAACCTGTGATAGTCTTTGCTCATCACAGACATAGGACTGGAATAGCAGGGCCAAACAAGGTCAGGAAGAAGGTGGGTTGACAGGGATTCAAGAGAATGCTGTACAGTATTGCAGTACAGAATGCTGTATTGCGACTGCTAACCCACTTGAAACTTACATGTTGTTATTTTTAAACTATATGTGCTCCAGTCCAAGATTTGTCTGTTTTGTCCGCCTTTTGCATTCTGCTACTGATTGACTTCAACAAAGGCCCCTAGACTGTAAAATTTCTGTGGCAAGGATGGTCTTCTTTACTATGTGTCTATTCAGTATCTAGCACTATGGGGCCCTGATCATTCATTCATTGACTAATTCCTAGGAACTACCTTAATAACAACAAACAACAACAACAACAACAGTAGTGACAACAGTCCAGACATTTGAACATGTGACTGGGAACCAGAAAGTGCTACACTCCAATACTGATACTAACTTGCTAGGTGGTCTAGGGCAAATCACTTAACCTTTTGCCTCAGTTTCCTCATAGTGAAGTGCCAATATTAATTAGTACTCACCTTCTTCCATACAAGGAAGTTGTAAGAATTAATACATGTTGGTACAGCATTATTTTAATGTTTGCAAATTAATTTTAAAATAATATTTGTAAAGTATTTCCATCTGTTTTGTATATTTTATTATTATTCAACATATAAATCCAAAGAAAACAAACTAAGAATGTCTGAGATAGTGAAAAAGGGTCTGAGGACACTTTTGAGACCATCCTATGAGATTTAGCCCTGTCACTAATGTGATTTTTATGGAGGATATAGAGTTAAAAATCCATCCCGCCACTGAAAATCTACTTCTCTGTACTAAAGTCATTCCATGTTCAACAGCACAGTTGATCCCCTTTTCCCATTCATACACATGAAATCTTAATTTCTCACCACTGCAAGAAGAAGTCATTTATCAATAACATTTTTCTTCGTCTGCAGTGTTTTTTCAGCCCCACTGAACATTATATTGGTGTTTCATATTCACTTCAACTTTGCTTAAGTATTGTTCTTTCTCCAGATGGTGTAGTATTACACACAAGTCTATTAGTCATTTCATTTACTCCACTGCTATGAAATTGCAGTCTACTCTCCTAGAACAGTAGATAATTAACTCTTTAGAAATAAAGCTAGTGTTTTGCCAGATGTATAGCTCTTCCTGAAAGTGAAGCAAGCAGACATGTACAGGGATTACTACAAAATATTTGCAACCAGATTGGTTCTTGGACAAAGCAGACAAGATGGACCAGAAAACAAGTTATAATATATGAGCTTGGGGCCAAAAAAAGAGGATCCTTTTTCTGATGGCGGAGCAACATTATTAATATTAATTTGTATAACCATAATGTCTAGAAGCCCGTGTCATGGATCAGGACCCCGTTGTGCTAGACACTGTACAAACACAAAACAAAAAGCCCCTGCCTCAAAGTACTTGCATGTAGGCAAAGACAACAATAATTTGCAAAATATACAATGTCACCACCCTGAATATCTTCCCATTTCTAAAACTGAACCTGAATTCAATTTTAGGCTCTGAGTAAATATTCCCAATCCCCCCGAGCACATACTCCAGACGGGATTGGGATAAGAAGTGCCAAAATGGCACAAGATAGTTTGCTCTCATGGTAACCCCATCCAAGAAGGCAAGTGTCAGATATTGTGTATATGTTCTCATGAGACTTCCAGCCCACATTACATGAAGTTGCGATAATTCAGATAAGCATTGGAACTGAGTTCTTAGCCAATCCAAATGCAAAAGCTGAGCATTCGGAGTGTCCCTTCACCAAGGCTTAATATGTACTACATTACACTGACTTGTAGACCTGAGGAAAATATAAGCATTTGCTATCAGGATCTGAACAGGTTCAGTGGGAAGCCAGTAGAGTGAGAGGCGGTGGGGATCTAGAGTCAGTGCAAAATGGGTGTTGCTTAAACCAAGTCTCTGACCTAACTGGCTATCCTGCCCCCTAATGAGTCCTCAGGGCTAGTTGGGTATTAATTGGGAAGGGCCACTCTATAGGGTCCACATGCTTGGCTTGCCTCCATTCCCACATCAGAGCCCAATGCCGAACAGCCAGTCAACACTCAGAGCAAAGAGAACAGGCTAAGGGTATGGCTACACTTACAGTTGTACAGCGCTGGGAGTTACAGCTGTCTTCGTACAGCTGTGTAGGGAAAGTGCTGCAGTGTGGCCACATTTGCAGCACTGTTGGGAGTGGTGCATTATGGGCAGCTATCCCAGGGTTCAAGTGGCTGCAACGTGCTTTTCAAAAGAGGGAGGTGAGAGGAAACGTGGGGGGGAGAGAGAGAGAGCGGATTTTTGGATCTGTCAGCTCCCTGCTGTCATAAACAGATAGCTAAGGGTTAATGTCTCATTCACCTGAAGCACCTGACCAGAGGACCAATCAGGAAACCAGATTTTTTCAACTTTGGGTGAAGGGAAGTTTGTGTCTGAGTCTTTGTTTTCTGGCTGCCTGCTTTCTCTGAGCTTTGGAGAAGTAGTTTTTACTTTCTAGTCTTCTGTTTCTAAGTGTAAGGACAAAGAGATCAGATAGTAAGTTATATGGTTTCTTTTCTTTGGTATTTGCATGAATATAAGTGCTGGAGTGCTTTGATTTGTATTCTTTTTGAATAAGGCTGTTTATTCAATATTCTTTTAAGCAATTGACCCTGTATTTTGTCACCTTAATACAGAGAGACCATTTGTATGTATTTTTCTTTCTTTTTATATAAAGCTTTCTTTTAAGACCTGTTGGAGTTTTCTTTACTGGGAAATTTCAGGGAAATTGAGTCTGTACTCACCAGGGAATTGGTGGGAGGAAGAAATCAGGGGGGAGATCTGTGTGTGTTGGATTTGCTAGCCTGATTTTGCATTCCCTCTGGGTGAAGAGGAAAGTACTTTTTGTTTCCAGGACTGGGAACAGAGAGGGGGAGTCACTCTGTGTAGGTTCACAGAGCTTGTGTCTGTGTATCTCTCCAGGAGCACCTGGAGGGGAGAAGGGAAAAAGGATTATTTCCCTTTGTTGTGAGACTCAAGGGATTTGGGTCTTGGGGTCCCCAGGGAAGGTTTTTCAGGGGGACCAGAGTGCCCCAAAACACTCTAATTTTTTGGGTGGTGGCAGCAAGTACCAGGTCCAAGCTGGTAGCTAAGCTTGGAGGTTTTCATGCTAACCCCCATATTTTGGACGCTAAGGTCCAAATCTGGGACTAAGGTTATGACACCTGCCTTGCAAGTTCTAAGGACTAGAACATACACATCACCAACTTGCAATCAATTTAAAAGTTTTGAGCCCTTCCCCCACCGCTCTCTTATTCACTAAATGCAAATTGTGCACTCCTAAATAGCCTTCAGACCACATAAGAAGCTGCTCAACACGGACTCCCCCCGCCCCCTCTGCGGTGTGACTTCTCTCTTCAAGCAAACAGCTGTGAACCTTCCAAAGCAATTCCCCTGCCTGCCTCCACTCGCTCGCTCCAGCAAACAGGAGCTGTGTTTGTTTTTTAGATAAGCAGCTCGGGGGAGCTCGGAGTTCAGCCATTCTTCCGGTTTGTTGTGAGCAGGAATTCTGGGATACCTCCTAATACCCTGGCGGCCAATAACAGCGTTTTTGGTGGCCACACTTGATAAGCAGCGCTGCATCACCAGTGCTGCAATCGTTACACCCCAAGCAGACCACGTGTACAGCAAGGCTGCAGCCAGGGAGTTGCAGCGCTGGATGTGCCTTGCAGGTGTGGACAGTTACTAAGTTGCAGCGCTGTAAACCCACCACCAGCACTGCAACTCTCCAGTGTAGCCAAGCCCTAAGTCTGATCAGCAGGCTTGCTTTGCCTGCATGAACTCAATGGCTATCAGTGCAGGGCTAAGAAATGAGTGATAGAAGTGGAAATGTTCATGAAGCAAGAGCAAAAGCAATAAATGTAAACAACAGATTTGTAATAGTAATGCCCAATCAGCAAGCAACATTGTGTGTATGCAAATAAAACACACAGATGGTTGTTGCAAACTTAAGGCCATTATGGCTGAGTTATGCTGACAGCTCCAAAAGATATTGCTCTGGCTGTTCGCGCCTGGCAATATAGATTGGCACTTGCAGGAGATCTGCATGAGGGAGAGGGACCCCTGAGCACCATCTCCCTTCACCTCTATGCCTGATCTAAAAATAAACTATTTGTGAAATAAGATAGAATGCTAGATCAATGTGGTAGTTGAGGTTTGTTCTGAAAAATCAAGAGGACCGACCTCAATGAATGAGAAGATGTGATTGAATCTTTCTTGGCATGAGGTGGGCAAGGAATTTTGGAATGATGAATGTGGTAGTGACGGAGCCAGCAATTTTCAAAAGTATTTAACGTGACTTACAAGCCTAAAACTCATTTTGAAAAGTCATTTAAGGCTAGATTTTAAAGGCATTTAGGTGTCCAATGAATTCAAGGTGACAATCATCTAGATGCCATTGTGTGTGCCCAGTTTGCCTATCTACATCTTTTAAAATATGGCCCATAAGCACTTAGGAAAGGGATTCTTAGTCTCATTGAAAGTCAATTGGGCTAAGATTCCTAAGTCATGTAGATGCTTTTGGAAATTGTAGCCTATACTCGCTCTGCCCATATGCACTGTATATCCTACTCTTTGAAGAAGCTACTAATATCTGAAGAGAAATACGAAATAAAACTAACGATAATAACCACAGAGGTGTAGTTCTGTGTCTGAGCACACGGCTATAACTGATCCATTCTAATTCTGGTGTTTGTCCCGACTGCCTTCCTGCCTTGGCTAAGTCATTTAACATCTCTGCTTCACTTATTCCATCTGAAAAATATGGATAATACTCCACAATTGCTCATCTCTGGGGAATATATGAAAAAGTTAAGTTAATGATCGTGAAATACTTTGAAGATGTAAAAAAGCTAAATGGGAAAATGGCGGAGAAAAGTGGGTGAGGGAATATGTTTTGTTGGACCAACTTCTATTGGTGAGAGAGAGAAGCATTCGAGCCACTCTGTCACCAACCAAAGTTGGTCCAATAAAAGATATTATCTCCCCCACCTTGTCTCTCTAATACGTTGGGGCTGACACAACTACAGCCACACTGCATACAACAAGGGGAAAACGTTCATTATTATTAATTATTTGCACATATAACACCTGAGTTTCTCCAAGACCCATACAAACATTAAGCCTCACAACATTGCTGTGAGGAAGGAAAATACAATACAGCCTTTTGATAGATAGGCAAACTGGGCAGAGCTGGATCACGACCCAAAAGTCTTGATGCTGTCTGCTGCTCCAGCCACTGGATGACACTGCCTCCCAATGTCAAGCTTGAAAAGCACTTTCCATTCAGTGCAAGGTTTGAAATAAACTGGCAAAGATAGCAACTGTAGCAAAAGAGAAACTCTTTCTAGGTCATTGCATCCTACTGAGGTTAAAAAAAAACCTCACAACATTTACCATCCCTGCCAGCAAACCTTGAATTCTCAAGTACAAATCTGTTCAAAGAGATAAGTTTAGACATACACACTTAGGGTTCCACTTTTTGAAAATGCATTTAGGAAATTTTTGAAAAGAATCACTTTCCCTCTTCCCACCACCCTTATTATACATGCACAGGACTTCTACATCCCTTCTCCCCTGCCCCCGCATCTCCCATTAAAACACCACTTCTGTGCCAGTCAGAACTGATATGCCATTTAGAAACTGGAAGAAGAAGAAGAAGAAAAGTTCTCTCAACTTTTTGGAGATTCCCCTCAGCTTTTCATTGTAATTCAGACTAAAAAAGCGTTGTAAATTGACCTTCGTTCTGCAAAGAATGGAAGTTCACCTCAATCTCTGTGAGACTGATATAATTACCATGAGGGGTGTATTTTAAAATCAGAAAGAGATTCATACCTGAATGAAGGGGAAGCATATTTCTGGGTGTATGTATTTATTCAGCTAACTAATGTCAATATAATACAATTCTTTCTTTAAAAGTATCAGGAAAATACAGCAATTTTATATATATTTAGTTTGGTCTTAAACAGTATCTCAACCTTTCCAGAAGGTTGAAAGGTGGAATTCCCTTCTGAAAAATACTAATTACAGTCCTGTTCCTATGCGCTTTTGTGGGCAGTAACCGATGCTATTAGTGATTCTAAAACAACATAATATTGTTGGTGAAGGCCCTAACTGATGGAGTGATTTGCTTTCATTAAGTTGTTGAATTAATAATTCACTAAAATGTATGCACAATCTCAGTATAAATCTTTGGCATAAATGTGCATGGAAACAATGAACAAAAAAGAAAAAAAATCCTAACTTTATCTGAAGTAAGTTTATGGAACTACAAATACCCTCAAATTTATGCCCAATCCTGCCCACTAGGAAGGGGATCAGGATCACTGTGAACGAAATTCCAAATGCAGGATAACATGAAGTAAAGATAACAACGGAGGCTTTTACAGCCAACGTTTTAGTGACCGAGTTATGCACACTATTAGCTAGACTTGTTGAGTCATTAGAAACTCGAGACTGAAATAGCATGTTCTCTCCATGAACACTTGCACTTAAAACTTCAGTGCCATATTAGCGCTTCAAAATAATTACATACTCTCATACTGCGCAAGTTTAGTTCCCCTTCCAGTCTATGCAGATGGCATGTAGAAGCAAGTCTGATTTGGGGGAGCCGCCAAAATCAACCTGTACGATTAGAACTCGCAGCAGCGAACCGGGGCTATCACAGCTTATCGGCAACACAGTTTTCTTGGCAAAAAGAGAGTCCCAAATTCAGAGCGTGGGATAGGGATACTAAAAGCCTCAACTGTACACATACCACATTCGATTCACCATGCAACCCCCCCACCCCACCCCAAACTTACAATTAAAGGGATGTGGTAAGAAACGGGAGGGAGTCTTGGAAGTTTTCAGGATCCAGTTCCTACATCCAGGCAAACTTCGGAAAAAGTTGGTGCGGGGGGTTAGGACGGAGGGAGACAGATATCCCCAGAGTAGAGTCTCAAAATCGATCACAGCTTTCGATTAACCAGCTCAGCTCCCACTGGTTCTGAAGTTCTAGAGCAAGGAGAACGCCCTGGTGTGAGAGAGGGTCCGGATACGGTTTTTTTTCAGCCTTTATAAGAGGCGCTATTACCCTGGCTGCAATTAGTTACCACCACGCATGGCAGCATTAACATCCGGATTTCAATCATTCCTTTGCACTCCTGTTAATCTGCAGCCTGCTACAAATGAGATGTCCGAGACTTTAAACAGTTTGGCTGGGCTGGGAGCACGGAGGGCACCCAAGGCTGGGGAATCTGTTAAATTAGAGCTTACCTTTCCTACTAAAAATGTTGCCCGAGATTTTAAGGGGAGGAATATGCACAAATCGGAGTAAAGAGACCCATCGCTTGCACACACGCGGATCAATATTCCTGCAACACGTTAAACTGACTCACGAAACCCTAGGTAAGTTTCTAAGTCAGTTTCGGGGGGGGGGGGTTCAACTTTTCCCAACAACGTACACCCCGCCCGAGAAGTTACCTGACTGCAAACCACCACATCAAGTGCCCCTCCCCCCTCCCGCGCGAACACACTCACACTTTACCTGCTTTTGTGCCGAGTCTTTAATAGATTCCTTCCAAAGGGAGCCATAGCCACTCCAGCGGCCGAACCACCACATCAACGCGGCCAAATCCAAGGCTGGGGTGTTCTTTCCTCCCCCTCTTTCCCCTCACCTCCTTCAGCTTGTTAGTAGTCACCCAGCGTAGCGATGAGCTGGAAGTTGTGCAATTTGCTAACTACTGGTTTGTTGTTGCTGCTGCACCTTTGGAGTCCTGCCCAGCTGCAATCATAAAGGAGGCGTTTATGAGCAGGAAAAAGGAAAAGAAAAAAAAAACCCACCCACTTTCTATTGTGATGTGAAGTTATTTGCAGAACTTGCTAAACTTTCAGCCTTGCCAGCCGCCAAGGCACCGATCAACAAAGGGAAAAAGGGGATTTGGCTCCAGGAGGGAGCTAGGCAAGAACACACAACAGAAGGATTCAAACTTTCTCCGCCAAGTTCCAGCCACTTAAGGTCAAGTCGAGCAGCTAAACACAAGCCTTAACAAAGGGCAGACAGCAGTTGTTCCACCAGTTCTAGTGCATAACAATAACCTGCCTTACAGATCAACCTGTAGCTGCTTCTCATTACAGGGTGTAAGAACAGTCAGGAGATGAAATGACAAAGTAGGTCATCTGTACTTTTAGATAAACATTTAATACTTTGCTGGGTACATTTAAACCTTTAGAGACTTTGGTCTGCAAACCTCACTCAGTAGCCACCTGTGGCTTCATAACACTTCCCAGGAGGGCCTGATTTTCAAAAGTGTTGAAAACCCCCAATTCTAGCTGAAGCCAGTGAGAATTCTAGGTCTCAGCCCTTTGAAAATCGGGCCATACAAGGGGGCTGTTAGGACGGGACAATGCAACACCGCACAGCACTCTCCAACAATGTGGTGGTTTTTTTTTTGGCTGGCTTTGTTAAAGGAGAAGTGAGCATGTGTTAAAGTTGTTTGTTCCAAAAACCTGGACCCTAATGCATAAATAGGATTAATAATAAAGCTTTTGAAAGGGAAGACATGGGTCCCATTAACTTCAATGGGCTTTGGCTGGGGATTACAGTGCAAAAGGCAGATCCATTAAAGCAGAAAGGAGTATAAACAGGGAACTGATGGTGAAGGGTACTGGGGGCAAGGGGGAATGAACCTTTGCCCTGCAGCTTGCATGGTTATTTGCACTGTAAAATGTTTCCATCCTGAGTTCATTGCATTTTACACTCACTTTATACTGCTGCAAATGGCTATACCATGCTACAGGTGTAATGGTTAATCAGGCATCCTCAATGTAGCCTTGTCCCACCTCTGCTGGTGTCTGTATTAAACAAGAGGAGTAATCAGGTAGAGTGATGGGTTTATCTAGAAGGGGCTTTGTCGTTTTTGACATTGGAATAAAATACTCCCCTTCCCTGAACAGAGATAGTCACATCAGCCTGCAATAAACAATGCTAGAGCCCATTCCATGGGTTACTTATTACTGGCAGTCCTGGGAATGCCCCACATACTTTCAGTTCAATCCCACTTCTGTAAACTCCCTGAGCTGTGACTACACAGAGAGGAACTGAAGTCACAGCTTGTTTGGGTGGGTTAAATTAATACACACACACAAATCCTTTAGATTCCTGAGGCTGCTGCCAAGGGAGGTTTTATGAAGCAGGATCTGCTTTGGGTATTATATGTCTGATCCAAAACCCACTGAAATTAATGGGAGTCTTTTTGGGCCAGGGTGGGGGGGGTTCCTCACCTTTAAATGGTGGCAAATATTTTCCAACCCCCCTGAGATGTTTGTAAGGGCTTGTCTACATCAGAAAGTTGCAGCGCTGGTGAGGGAGTTACAGCGCTGCAACTTTGAAGGTGTACACATCTGCAGGGCATCACCAGCGCTGCAGCTCCCTGTTTGCAGCGCTGGCTGTACTCCCGTTTTGTCTCGGGTGTAGAGGATCCAGCGCTGGTGATCCAGCGCTGGTAATCCAATGTAAACACTTACCAGCGCTTTTCTTGACCTCCGTGGAAGGAGGAAGCCTCTGGTAATCAAGCTGATCTCCTTTCCCGGTTTGCTCTCTCGTTCCCGGAACCCCGAGCAAGCAGGTAAGGAGAACCGCTTGCTCGGCGGTTCGGGGAACGAGAGAGCAAACCGTGAAAGGAGACCAGCTTCGCCGCGGTTTGCTCTCGCGTTCCCGGAGCCACCCTGCAAACCGCAGGGAAGGAGACCTGCTTGCTCGGGGTTCCGGGAACGAGAGAGCAAGCCGGGGAAGGAGACCAGCTTCGCCGTGGTTTGCTCTCTCGTTCCCGGAACCCCGAGCAAGCAGGTCTCCTTCCCTGCGGTTTGCAGGGTGGCTCCGGGAACGCGAGAGCAAACCGCGGCGAAGCTGGTCTCCTTCCCCGGTTTGCTCTCGCGTTCCCGGAACCCCCCTTGAAGCCGCCCAACAGCGCTGCAGTGTGGCCACATCTAACACCACTTGCAGCGCTGGTTGCTGTAAGTGTGGCCACTCTGCAGCGCTGGCCCTATACAGCTGTACTAATACAGCTGTAACAACCAGCGCTGCAAAATTTTAGATGTAGACATGGCAGTCTTGTCACAGAATTGCTATTCTGCTGCTGAGAATTTCTCAGAGTAAAATAGATATTTAAATAAAGGGTTTTTTCCTTCCCTCTTTCCCTTGTTGGCAAAAATAACAATAAATAGCTTTATCTGCTGCATATTACAATGTGAAGCATTCTAATATTGCTCACTTACTTTTCTCCTAGTTACAAAGATAAATGGGAATTGGACAACATCTACAGCTGTTCTTACACTTCCAAATTAATCAGCTGTCACCTCACAGTATTAATTGATTGTAACTATTAAAGTACGGTATGATGTAGTGGCCTACTTGTTCCTTTATTTACCTGCATTGCCAGATAAACTTAATCGTATGGATGGGCCTCTGGAAAATTAATGCTGTTATGCAAATAAATCACGAAGCAGATTTAAAAATAAATCTTCAGGGTAAATTTTATATACACACACTTCATTGTGCAAACCTCTAAAGTTTCCATTTTCATTTTAATGGCATGAATTTTAGGAAAGACTCCTGCAATAACAACTGTACATTTCTATCCAAGTTTGAAATAACATACTTACCCTTTGCACACTTTCTGAAATGAGTTTGAAAATATCTGTATAGTTTACTTTAGAGAGGAGGCAAGTAAGAGAGGTCATGATAGGTAAACAAAGCACCAAATGAGCTGGGAGTTTCAATTGACGGTTTCTAAAATGCAAGAGGAAACATACAATGAAACTGAAAGGAAACAAATTTCAAAGTGATAAAAAGAAATAGTTTTTTCACACACTATATTTTAAATAGACCTTTATATCAACAAAAATAATACCTATTGGGGTTCTCACAAGGAATTTTTGGTGGCCTCAGAGTACAGCCACCAACTCTTGCTGGTGGCCACGCTGACAGTTTTTCTTAAAATACTTAATTAACTTTAGGAAAAAACAAATAAATAGGCACATATACATGTCCAAATCATTGTAATTTATTTATGTAGGGTTTTTTACAGACTCAGTAATAAAAATAATGTACAGGTGTCTCTATTCTTTACTGGATCTAAACAGAATAGAAACACAAATAAGGTATTTTGTATGTTTTGCTTTTGTTGTTAATTTTTTTTTAGACCTGCTAGCTGCTGTGAAAAGTAGTATTTGTACATATTTCTTTTCACAGCAAAGTTACTCATCCCCGGAAAGCTGGGGGAAAAATAAAACCCCAGTTGGGGAGGTGGGTTAGGAGGCAGGAGAGCCAGGGTTATAGGGGACTGGAGGAGACAGTGGTGGACAGGTGATGGGAGAAGGTGGGAGTGAGGGGCTGGAGCCTGGGGTCCGGCTGTACAGCTAGGTCCTGGAGAAGGCGGCAGGGGCCGGGGTGACATGGGAAGGGGTGATTCTGGGGCTGGAGTCTGAAGCCCTGCTCCCAGTGGGCCGGGGATGTGCTGGCCAGTGCTTCCCAGAGCTCCCATTGGCTGGGAATGGTGAACTGTGGCCACTGCGAGTTGCAGGTGGCCATGCGTACAGATGGTCAATGTAAACAAACTGTCTCGCAGCCCACCAGTGGATTACCCTGACAGGCCACATGCGGCCCACAGGTTGCCCGCCACTGGCTTAGGACATTAAAGAAAAAAAAAATTCAAAAGCACCCAAATCACTTGGGAGCCTCTCATGGACTTATGCCTGGTCTACAAACATACATCAGAAAAATCCACACCAGTGAGCAACAGAGTTATATCAACTTAGCTCCCAGTGCAGGCAGCGCTATGCCAGTTGAAGAGATTCTCCCTTTGACATAGCTACCAACTCTAGCAGAGGTGGATTAAATTACACCTATGGAACAAGCTCCCCTGTTGGTTTAGTGGTGTCTTCCTTGAAGTACTATTGCAGCACAGCTGCACCACTGCAGTGTTTTAAGTGTAGACCTGCCCTTAGGTTTAGGATATATTTTCAAAAGTGTCTAAGTCACCAGAGCCTAACGAGACTAGACAAATCACTAGAAAATATGCTGCAGGGATCCATCCTTCACTGACAAGAAGATGAACTAGATATGACCTATACAGTCTTGTCAATTTCTAATTTCTGTGTCTGACTTGTATGTGGTGCTACATCATTTGCTTTATCCTCTTCTTAGGGCCAGCTGTTCCATATAAGAAATCCACTTACCAGGTATTATGAGAGACAGAAATGCCCTTGGCTGTGCTGTTATCAACTGACCTCGAAACTTTTAGAACAGTAGAGTCAAAACACTACTGTCTGTTTCACTGTATTGGAGGTCAGATTTCCCAACTTATTTACAGTCATTCACTTGTATACTAAGGCCCTGATCCTTCACTCCTTGCTCAGGCAACACCCCTATTAGCTTCATGAAAAGGATGCACGAAGACACTCTGCATGTGAATTTATTTCTGTCCAGGTATTATATGGAGATTCCTGGTGCAGAATCTCTTTTAATTTTATGTAAAGTGAAGTGAGAGAAGGATATGGTAATTGTTTCAATGTAGGATTGTCTTGCTTTGTGCCTATAAAGGGGCTAAGGATTTAATGTATTTTATGATGCATTAGTTTCCTGTTTATAAAGAAATTCTGTCTGGGAGATGGTACTGATCAAGGCTACGCACAACCCTGAAATCAAAAGAGTAATATGGAATTTAAATCGAACAGTTACAATTATAACACAACAGAAATATGAGCCTCTGCCTGAGATACTTTTAGGTGCACTTCAGTACACTGAATTTTAATGCATTCTCAGTTTAGGCCTCATCTTACTACAGAAGTGTCTTGATGCAATCAGCAGCTACAACTCAGCCCTAATTGTTTAATTCAGCAGTTCGCTTTATAAAGCTTTTGTAATTTGTGGACATAATTGTCCATTTCCTCAAGATGCATCGAAAATCTTATGCAACTTTCATCTGGTCTATAGCTGATCTAATAGGACAAAACCATGTACATATTTTCACAAGTAAGTAAGACAAATGTCAATCATGCTGCTTAGTGCAGGATTGGAAGGAGCTCGAATATTACAGTGATTAGTGTGGTAAGAGAACCTATATAGGACTGGATATAAACCAGTTTGCTGTTATTCATTGGGTCATATTATTCATTTGAATAGAACTGGTTGAAAAGATTTGAAAACGTCGTTATTTTCTCTTTCAGCTAAAAAAAATATAGTGGCAGCAGAAATTATTGATCAGATCATTAGAAAGCATGTGGACAGCCACCAGTTTATTTAGGGAAATGTTTTCAAATCACATCACTTTCACATATTTGGCAAGAATAATGTATTGTCTGAAAATTCATACTAGAGGTAAATTTAAACTATGACAACAAAAAAGAAAACTTTTATCTTAGTCAGAAGTAGAAAATGCTGTATAAATTAGATGAGTAATCACCTATCATAAATACTGAAAGTTAACAGTGTGTGAACATTTGTTCATAGAAGCTATTTAGTGAATACTTATACATAACAAAGAGACAAGGTGAGTGATGTAATCTTTTATTGGACCAGTTTCTGTTGGTGAGAAAGACAAGCTTTCAAGCTTACACAGAGCTCTTCTTCTCGCTCACCAACAGAAGTTGGTCCAATAAAAGCTATTACCTCACTCACCTTGTCGTTCTCCTATCCTGGGACCAACATGGCTACAACACTGCATATATGGATAACACAATCAGAAATCCAGATCAATTTGCAAATGGTTCACAAACAGAAGAAAGGCCAGAATTCTTCATATAAAGTGTCCATAATAAATAATTCAGCCAATGCTTATGTGGACAACATCATCAACATCATCACACTCAAATGTCATTTATTTGAATATTGTCATTTCCTATTTTAAAGTTTGCTCTATTTCTGCAAACCCATATATCTACTCTTCATTTTAAGCACTTGAGTGCTGCTACTGAAATGCACAGGACTACACCTGTGTTTAGAATGAAGACTGTGTGCAAATGTTTTCAGGACTGAGGATATATTGTGCAGTGATTACAACATGGGAATGTGGGAGTCAGGAGCACTCCTTCACTCTGTTCCGTACTCTGCCACTGACTTGCCACATTACTTTGGGCAATTCACTTGCAGTCTGATCCTGCACCCACCATGGCCAATCAATTTCTTTTACCAGTGTAACTTGTTTCACTCAGGCGGATCGGGGTGGAATAAACTATCCAGGTTTAGGTTTGCTAGTATAAGCTCTGTCCACACTAGGAGTGCATTGCCAGTATAGTATACTGGTATTCCTATGCTGGTAAAGCGCTCCTCAAGTAGACGTGGCCTTGATTAATTGATATATGTAAAGCATTGAATTCTTTCATTGAAAATTTCTATGTAAATACAAAATATGATTATTATTATGCAAAGCAATATTCTATTTTCAAGAGTGATGCTTTCGTTTCTGTATCCATTGGGTTTCTACTTAAGTTATCTATGTTGCAAATGATTGTTTTCTCATATTTGCTGTTGTGATGTCTTCTTATTACCAAATTGTCTAAACTGTAATGTTTGCTTTTTAATCCCTAAGGATTTTCTTGAATGCTGTAAATTCATTCATGCATATGTGCTGAATCCATGGGTGCTAGTACTTCTACCTGCTATGGCAAAGGAGTAGAAAGAAGAATGGGCATGAAAGAAGAGCTATTAAATTAAGTAAATGAAAAAGTTTAACTAAATCAAATCAGTGGTTCCCAAGTTTATCCATACTGTGACCCCTAATTACAAAAAGTTACAATAAGTTTTGGGACTCTCCATATAGATAGCCATAAAGAAAGGGACATGGTTGAGGCCCCTGAAACATGATGGCCATCCCTGGTTGAGAACATATTGGTCTGTCCAAGCTGAAGGTCTCAGCATAATCTTACTGATCTGGGAACATTTCTTTCCAGCAATAGAGACATGCTGCATTTCTATTGTGCACAGATGAAATATTCCTTAGTATTTTTAGCTCAAAAATCTTTCCACAGCTCTCTGATGTTTAAATAACTAGCTGAAGTGAAATTGTCTCTCAGATACAAAGAAAATAACAGCACAATTATCTGAGAGACTTAGGAAGGTAGCAGGAGAGAAAGTATAGTGTATTCTAAACTTTCACAATGTGCCCTCCAGTTCCTCCTGAAGTGATACAATTTAACCAATGCCATATGAGACAGCGCATGTTACCTATGATCATCATATGTGAGGGGAAACTCAGGCATATCTACATGCATGTCTGAATACCATGGGAAAGAGTGGAATTCACGCGACTGAATTCAGGCAGATTTAATTTCTCCTTCTCAAGAAGTATAGATGATCATTCTCATCTGTTCAATCCAACAACGATTTAAGAGTTCTGTTAAAGTAACAGTTTTTCACTCTGAAACTGTTTCAGTTTACCAAACAGTATCAAAGCACGACCTGTCGGGGTTGGGGAGGAGAGGGGAATGTATGTATATATGATGGTATACAGCAAAGATATTATCCACTCCTCTGCACCTACACACACACATATACATATATTCTGTACCGATATCATCTAATTACATTTAAATAAAAAAAACAGTGCTTTTTTTAGTGGCTATATCATGGATACTGGAGGCAACTGAAAGGTAAATTCACTGAGGTTATTTTGGAAAATATATAATTATGGGGGTGGAAGAAATGCATTCCTGAATGGGCACTTCTCTAGGAAACTCTCAGATGGAAGCTAATGAAAAGAGGTAAATTTTTCCAAGCAGTGAATCAAGGATGCCAACCTTCCCCTCCCTCACTACCCCCCCCAAAAAAAAACTAATCCCCCAAACAACCCTGAAAACATTTAATTGTCCTTTACTGACACTCTGAACTCACATTTTACAATGTTCATTTGATCTTTGAGTGTAGGACACCTCCACAGGAAGCTCTCACCCCTTCTATCCAGAAAGGGACTCTGCTGTCTCAGTGGGACCATTCTCTCTTCCTTCAGATGTGGTGGAGCTTTCTCAGTGCAGGCCATGGTCCACAATGGGGGAGGGGCAGGACACTGAGCAGAGTTGTGGCACGGAAGGGACTGTTTGGAAGGGAACAGCCATCATCTTCTGTTCAGACCCATGGACCATAACCAGAGAAGGTTAAACAGATGTGATTCCATTGAAGTCACAATGCCCCCAAGTTTGAGGGGAGGTCTTGCTCCCACTTCTATGGGGGCAGGGGTAACTCCTCAATGAAATTCAGGATTCCACACTTTCCTTGAAGCACCTGCAGAGCTTGGTTCCAAACAATGTCATAGGCCACTGTCAAACAGATAATATGAAAATAAACCTGCTTTAATGAGATGAATGCAGCCTGGTGCATTTCTCCCCCTGTTTTGCACCTGTCTAATTATTTCTGCTCCCTGAGTGGAAGAATTTACCAATTATTTGATACTTATTCTCCTCTCATTTACCTGTAGCTTCTGCTCCTCTCACTCCAGGACATTTAGCAGTTTGGTTCTCTTCTCTATAGCTACTAACTCCATCATCTTTGGTGTCATCCACAGAATTGATTGCAACTGTGTTTACAGATACAAAAGACAAAGCAGATACACAGGGTACATAGAGGTTAGTTTGTTTGTTCTTTTATTGGACTACATCTAATAGGAAACACCACTGTTTGATTACCTGCAGCTGCTTTTTGTCACTGTGAGAGAAGGTGGTGTGTGGGCCTGAGAGTGCTGTGCAGGCCACAGTCTGAATGTTGTCTGATATGACGACATCCCCATCCTGGCTGACATGTTTGAGAGGCTGCACATATTCTCCCTAGGTCATGTGGGTCAGAGATTTTTTTTTTAAAGGGACCTCCACAAATGAAGTGAACCTTACAGAAAAAGAAACAGTTACCACCTAGAAAGCCTTCCCAGGGCAGTTTCTTCTGCAAATGAAAGAAACACTTCCAAACAGGAAAGACTTAGGAATGAAAATATCGGATTTTGAGATTCAGCTATTAAAGTGCTTACTATGCTGCTCACTATACCACATTTTAATGTGACAGTAGGGGAAAGCTGCAGACATAACAAGAAGCTGGAGGAAAGGAATAAAGAAGCAATGGGAAAAGAACAGACTGTTCAATCTCATTTAAAACAAAAGAAAACTACTCCAGTATGCTGGATCAATGGTTCCTGACCCCAGTACATTTGAAAATGATATGTCTGGAAGGTACAGATGAGTATTGAAGGGGGAATGTGGAAGCAAAAGAGATTTTGAACTACTTTAGTGTTCATGCCTGATTATTTGCTAGTAGTGGGATAAAAACAGAGGTAGGACTCAGAAAGGTTATAGCATAACAGAACCCTAAATTATTCCCTGGGGATTTACAGTCCAGAGAGAACCAGGATAAAAACTAGATGATCACATCTTTCAGTGCCAGTAAAACTGACACTCACTGACTCACCAGCCCCCCCCCCCCCCAACACCATCACTGCACATTTCAGTTATGTAAGAATATGGGAATTCTGCTGTTGGAGAAACCCATGTCAGAGAGTAGACACTAGATATGATTCCTACTCACAGAACTTTCTGAAAAGAAACAGCACACCCAGGGAGTCAAATTAGTTTAAGGATTGGTCTTTATACTGTGTGTAGTTGTGATCCTCTGTAACCATAATATGAATGAAAAAATAGGAAAATAGGAAAGCTTTATTTCAAAAAACCATCCTTGCTTAGTAAGCCAGAATTACAGGAAATAAAAAGCTTTCAATAATATGCAACAGTTTGGGTAAAAGAGCCAACAATAATCCAAGAACTAACTCCGGGTGTGTTTCTTCATATTTATCCATGTGTGACAACAGTACAAAAACTTTACAGTGGTGCAAAATGGGAATCCATACAGAAGAAGTCTCACCTAAGGCTGCCTTGGATGGCAGGATGTTTTAAATACAGTGTATTTTTTAACTACATGGAATATATTTCAATAGTATGTAAAAATGTGTAGCACGTGAGGAGAAGGATATAATTGATCACTGTCATTGCCTTTGCTTTTAGAGGAAACGATTTCCTCTTCAGTGCTGTGCAATCATCCTTTGAACAGCAATCATTCAATGAGTGTGTTACTGGCATGTGGACTACGTATACCAGTCCTTAAACAAATCCCCACAGGTCAAAATATGCTGCACTGTAATATGTGCATTCTCTGCCTTCAACAGATGGAACATTTGTCTTTGAGAAAAGTCACATTGTAAAGAAATAATGTGATTCAGTCTAATGTGATTCTGTAGCATTTCACGTCAATCCACCCTTCCACTGCTTCAAATATTCTTTACATTTCTAGTGATGGTGCTGAGGATAAAAATTATACGGAAAGAATGTAAACACAAATGAGAAATACTTCACCAATCCAGTTTTCATGCAATAGGAGGCTCTATTAACTGAAGTCAATATAGCTCTGAGTTTTCTACAAGGATCTTAAAGCTTGAATACCAATAGCGGAGAGTGATTTTTCTCATACTTCCATTGCGCCCCCTCATGGAAGCAAAGACACCAGTCAAAACGAAACACTTCAGCCCCGGTTTAAAGAAAGGAGCTACACACAATATCATATCACTTGAACCGCACACATTTGTACCTTCTGTATGTCGGGGTTTTTTAAATGTATTTACCCCAGTTTTTACTCACCTAGAATCTGTTCTCATTATGTCCTGGAGCTTGGGACTGTGGGGAAATCTCTATCAATATTGTGCAACACTGGTGCAAATATAATTCCTATATCATGGGAATATGTTTCATTAGCCTATAGCACACTTAAACTTTCAGGCATTATATATGTTTACTATATAAGTTAGGACACACGAAATAGCCTGAAGTCTAGCTATTAGTGTGTCCTAAATTTAAAAAAAAAGTTTATGGAAAATATACTTAAACAAAAACCAACCATCCTGTGATGGCACAAAACATCGGTTCCATATAAATCAATATACATTTTACCCCCTTACATTGTTTGTCGAGCTATTAGTAAAATTCGGCAACACATTTACAGAGGTGAAGTATGTAAAATGATTATGGAGTAATCTCAAGAGATACCGGGGTAAGATGTTCGCCCTTTTAATAGAGCTCCCTTTTCCAGAGCATCTTTCTTGCGTCTTGTACAGTGCATCTCATTGCCAGGTGATCACTCCTTTTTAATGCGCGCGCGCGCACACACACACTGTGACACTCACTATTCCCCCCAAAGAACTAAGAACTGCCCTATCTTTCGGGTTGTTGTGTGTATAACAGAGAGAAGGTGAGCCGAACAGGGGTTGCACTCCGTATGCAGAAATGTTTCTGAACTAATATCTGTGTGCGTCAAGGAGTGAATCGCGTCAGTTTCACTCAGAACTGAGTAGCTGAGGGCGGGGGCTGTGGAGGAGGAGGGGGAGGAGAAGGGAGGGTAATTCATTAAGAGACAATCACTCTACTTTTGTGACATCACCCCACTGCTTATATACTTAGGGAATGGTCCAGGGATCTCCTTATGGTTCAGACACTCACAAGTCCGCTCAAGGCAGCAAGGGAAAGAAGCAGCTGTACTTTCTCTCTCTTTCTGTCTGTGTCTGTCTCTCTCATCTCTTCTTCTTGTATTTATGGACTTTACTTTCTAGAGGGCTGAAGATGGCAAGAATGAGAATTCAACTGGTGTGCATGATCCTGCTGGCTTTCACCTCTTGGAGTCTGTGCTCAGGTAAGCTCTGCTTTGCAACTTCTTGGGATTCCTTCCTAAACTGTGAATTGGGGGAGGGAGGGGGGTGTATCTGCTCCTGTCCCCAAACCTGCCTCTGGTTAGTTATTAGATTATGCCTCATCTGATAGGCATTTAAACCCAGGAGGAGTGGAAGTTTTTTTTTTAAAAAAAAGTCTTTACATCTGGCTAGTCATTTTCGGGTGATAAGAGCTAACATGTATACTAGCCCCTCGGATGAGATCAAAAGAAATAAAGTGAATTAAGGCTAGACTAAGGTTTATATATGTACACACACAAGCCAACCCTGATAAGTGTTGAATGACAGTTTTTCTGTCATTGCCATAAGTTCCTCCCTTCACATTCACCTGCTCTTTCACGCAGCATCAATATTAGATTTTTTTAAAAGTTATAGAATAGTCCTTCAGAAACATAACAGGATGTGACCATTCACTTTGTCACAAATGTTGAAAGTATTTGTGATCTATGGAATGTTGTGTTGTTCTCTCAAATATCCTAGGCAATATCTTTTCTACAGCTCATATGAAGCCTTGACAAATCCTAACCAAAATGGCTATATGTGTACTTAAACATATTTCATATCCATCAATGATGCAGATACAAAAACTGAAGCTGTAGTGTTAAAATAATCTTTACCAAATTATCTGAAGGGGAAAGAAAGCTTCAGATTTACATCAATGCAAAACCAAATCACACCATGGGAGGATAAACTCAAGTGACTTTCTACTCCAAGTGTAACTGCTTTAAATAGCCAGAGTATAACAGCTGATCTGTAACACTTGTTTAGTTTATAGTTTCCTTTGGGAAAATGACATAGCTAAGTTTATACACAAAAATGTAATGGCTTTTATAACCACACAGTCACTCAATCATGCACATGGAGCAGAGTAGATTTCAAAATACAGACTTGCTAAATTACAAAATAGTGTAATACTTTATTAACATGATTTATTATGATACTATATTCATGGTGTCAGGTAGAGCCTAGGTGTACTTACTTGCCTGCTTCAGCATGGAGGGGGGAAATAGATTAGATGACTTTGAGGCCCTACACAAAGAAATTATAACTCTCACATTTCAACTTTCAGAATTCTATTTCACAGTGTATTCAGGAGCACTGGGCTCTGTCCATTAGATTAAAATTTTTCACGTGTAGAATTTTATATTGGTAGCACATTAGCATTGTTCTAGATGATAAACTGTTATTTCCTAACAAGATCTTAAAGGAATACTAACAAAAATGTATTGAAGAGAATAACTAGTAAACTAGGTATTAGCATTTGACAGTGTGCAAAGTGCTAGCAAAACCTGACACATAATAGATCTTTGGATCTGATCCTGCTCCTGTTTAAAGAGAGAGAAATTTTGCTGTAAACTTGTTTGCAGCAGGATCAGTTCCTCTGTTTCACAGAATAGCAAAGCAGTGACAATAATGATAATTCTTGGTTTTTATATAGCACTTCTCATCTATAGATCTTAAAAAGCATTGCAAAAAAAAAGGTGACTGTTAACATCAGTGATGCAGGATCAGATCCTAGCACCTGTGGTAGCACCTAGTAAACTCAATGGAAAGTCTCCCATTGAATTCAATAGACATTGGATTGGGTCTATAATGAAGAAAGTGGAACATACCATAATTAAAATGATTTAGTTTGCTTAAAAATATGAAAATGTGGACCTGGGACAGATTAGCTCAGTGCAGAAAGCATTGCACTGTTTTTAGCTAAGACACAGAACATGTATTCTAATTTTCTTTTGAAAATATGGTTTGTGCTGAGAGGAAAATGTAGCTTGTAAAATTTAAATATATGAACAAAGTGCAGAATTTAAATCCAGTTAAAATGTGTACATTTCCCCCTTATATAATATAGTGTGATACAAACAAACTTTGTATTCAGAGCTCTCTCTAACTCTGTCCCCGTTGCATCCTTGCCCTCAGCTTGTCCTGCACCACTTCCCACTCCCTGTGCTGTCTGCCCATGCCTCTTTTGCCTCCTCCTATTGTCTTTTTCACTGGCTTTTGAATCCACGCTTCTCTCTTTGCCACCGCTTTCACCTGGAATAGGCTCCCAAATTAGGTACACCAAGCTCCCTTGCTCTCTTCATTCAAAACATTTCTTAGCACCTACATATTCTGTGCAGCATTCCACCTATCTTGGCTATTTTCTATGCTCTATTTTAAGTCTGTATTTTGTAGTGTAAACTAGGGCAGAGTCCTAGTAACAGGACTTTTGGTAGGTACTAAGATACTGTGTTGATTACTGGTACAGATAAAGGCTACTGCTGTTATCAGGGGGAATGAAGAACCTATCTTTCAAGGAGAGGCTAAAAAAGTTTGTCTTCTTTAGCTTAGCAAAACAAAGGCAGGGATACTATTACCCTCTATAAATACATCGGGTGAAAACACCAGGGAGGGAGAAGAGCTATTTAAGCTAATGGACAATGGTGTCACAAGAATAATGGGTAAAAGAAGGTTTCTAACCAGAGGCGTGAGGTGCTGGAGCAGTCTCCCAGTAGTGGGAACAAACAGCCTAATTAGTTTTAAAATGAAGCTTGATTATTTGATGTATGTGAATATATCCTAGGCTTGCCTGCGGTAGGCGGGGACTGGATTGGATGATCCACGAGGGCCCTCCTAGTCTTATCTCTTAAATTCCTCTGACTGCCAAGGTAGCAGTAGCAACAAACTAACTAACTAAATAATTGAATTAAATTAAAAAATAAACAAACAAAAAACCCC
This sequence comes from Gopherus evgoodei, assembly GCF_007399415.2. Taxonomy (NCBI): domain Eukaryota; kingdom Metazoa; phylum Chordata; order Testudines; family Testudinidae; genus Gopherus; species Gopherus evgoodei. Next base: position 287,947,105 of record NC_044322.1, on the reverse strand, counting down.
ACCCCTATTCTATAGCACTTTTCATCAGTAGATGTCAAACCTGGATGGAAATGGGCAACATATTCCATCCTACAGAACACATGAGTAACAACAAAAACACTGCTCACGTTAACACAGCTGATATTTACAATATATTATGTTTGTTAGGGCGCCCAGAGCCTCAGATAAGTGTCATTTTAGTTATTTTTTTATATTTAAGTAAATAAATTTATGGATTGTCTTTGAATGACTGTTGCTTTTAGGGAGCTACAAAACAATTAAAATAAAATTTGTTTCAGCAGAGGTATTTAATGATCTCCAAACATTTACCATACTCTTGGAGTTACGATTGCTATATTTGCAAAGTAGATCTCTGTCACACAATTCAGTGCACAGCAGAATAGAATTCTTTCTGATTGTGCTTCATCCTTCTAAAATAACGTTTCCCTGTCAGATAAGTCATGATACTTGTTAATATATTGCACTATGTAGGGTCAACTAAATTAGTAGAAAGAAATTATTCCACTACATTAAATCTCTCTAGCTCTGTTGCGCGCGCGCGCGCGCACACACACACACACACACACACACACACACGAATTAAAAATTAATAGGTCAAATTCTGATCCGATTGAAATCACTGATGTCAGCAGAATTTATATTGGTATAACTAAAATGAGAGTCTTGCCTAGTAAGTATAACTACTATTAATGCATATTTAAAAAAAACTTTACTTAAAACTTTGTCTCTATTATGAAGAAATGTCCTTTTAAGATAAAGACCTACAATGTCAGGGTCTAAAAGTTTGCAAAGGTGACAGACAAGCTTGTTCAGATGATAAAAAAAAATCATATTGACGTTGGATGAGGAGATTTGGCAACATTTTTGTTTTACTGAAATGGCTATAGGTTATGAGCCTGATTCAGAGCCCATTGAAGTCAATGGGAATCTTTCCATTGAATTCAGTGACTTTGGATCAGACCCTAGAATGATGTTGAGTGACTGTTTATAAGATGTGTCATTAACCTAGGCTGTGCTTATACTAAAAGACCCTTGCAGTCAGTCTTTCTGGATCATATTTTAAGAGAGGAAAATTCTCCACTAGCTCTTTATCCGTTATTTAAGTTTAAGAGCTCTTTATGAGATATACCTAAATCCTATATTCTGAAATCAAATGACTGATTTGTGATGAAATAGTACACATGTGTTTCTGATTTATTCCCAGATTCAGAAGAGGAAATGAAAGCATTAGAAGCAGATTTATTGACCAATATGTATACATCAAAGGTAATTGTTTTTTTCTTTTTACCCTTTAGCTGACTTGTAGGGAGCACATGAATTCTCATTACAAGCATGGAAGTCTTTGCACAAAGTAATAACAGTCTAGACATAAAAGTTCAGTGCAAGGCGTTACTTTGGTGCAAATTTTTCTTCTAGTTCAAAGGAAGTTTAAAGGTGTTGATGTGACACAGAAAACTTAAAGTGTCTCTCACTTGTAATGCTGATACTTTCATTAAATTATTCAGATTGTGTTTCATGTAAATTTATCAGAAGAAAATGTGTTTCCAATTGAATATGTCTGAATTGATCTTGAATTAATGCCTAAATGAGATGCTATTGTATTTTTTCTACATGTGTGTGAAATTAATATTTTCAGAAGACAAAAACTATTTTGGTTTAGGAATAAGCTAGTCATTGTAATGATTGTAAAGAACATCAGAAAAATTGTCACAAAAATATCCAGTAAATAGTTTCCTTCCTGAGTGGCCAAAGAATCAGCCATAGATTTATTTTCTAAATACGCAGGGTTCAATGATCTCAGCTTCACACAGGTGAAGTATCAAAAACAGAACATACACATTTGACAGGCAGCAGCCAAAAACTTTAATTAAGTGGGAAATATATGCATGTTTCAGTCTTCCCTGATAAATGATTTATTAATTTATTTTAAAATAGGAGGTTTTATCCCTTCTCACAAGAGTGGTCAAAACATTTTGCGTTTTAATTGAAAATTTCCCTGTTGCCTGGTTATTCCACATTTGTTCACTTCAGGGTTTCTCACCCCCTTCCTTTCTGATATCACCTGATACCAGGTGTCAATGGAAACAGGAGAATGGACTAGATGGATATCCAGTTTGATCTAGTATGGTAATTCCTATATTTCTGTATTCCCAGTTAGCAAGGTAACAAGACCCAAAGGCCCAGATGTCACACAAACCTTCTTCTTGACTCCTGCTGGTCAAGTAGGGAAAAGATTACTGAGGATTCTTTTCCTGGGACCAGTTTAGGAGTGGGATTCTGTCAGAAGGATTCTTCCTCTGAGTCCCAAAGGGCTAATACACTCTTGGTGAAATCCTAGCTCCAATGAAGTCAGTGGGAGTTTTACTACTGATGTCAATAGAGCCAAGATTTCACCACTTGTCGCTCTCCCCCATCTCTGACACACAACAAACACTAAAACAGTTGTGTAATGGCTGATTAAGAATGTGCCAAATTGAATCATAGCTGATTTTTGGTATGTATAATGTTGGGTGAGGCAACTTGCTGTTTAGGCTGCCCTCTGTCCAGAACGCCATAAAATCCATAAACGCAGTTCAAGTGACCTAATAATAGCTATGCCTGTCTTAATAAGTGGACTTGTGATAGAAACATCCCTAGCTTAACTTGTGGTGACATAATTGTGAATCTCAGGCTCCTTGACATATTGTGCATGTTCTCTTGACATCCAAGTAAGGTATAGTGAAGCCCCCCAAAAGTCACTTATAGTTGCGGGAAATACCACCAGTCTAGCAAGGGAGACTTCACTACTACATCAATTAGAGGGATAGTAAATTCATTTATCATGCACTTTGTGTGGGTTTGTAGCATTCATCAGATTAAAACCTAATTTCTAGTGACTATTTTAAATGTGTAAAAGAATGTGAGGCACATTTTGGGATGGAAGATGTAGTAGTTGATCAGACCTTCCTGAACTGAAACCTGTTATCCGCCATCTCACATCTAATTCCAACAGAGAATAACTACTGTTATTTTTCACTAATCATCTCTGATATGGAGTTGCCAGTCTAGCCAAGCAATCTCTAATCATCTTGTTGGCCCTCACATCTTGGAGAAAAAAGCAAACTTGTTTTGCAAAGTCTGGATGTACAAGTGTAACAAATATCAGAGGGTAGCCGTGTTAATCTGGATCTGTAAAAGCAGCAAAGAGTCCTGTGGCACTTTATAGACTAACAGATGTATTGGAGCATGTGCTTTCATGGGTGTATACACACTTAATTGGATGCATGTTAGTGTAGCAAAGTAGTTTATCAATCACATTAACACTGCCTGGCATTCCTGGTACGTCCATAATATATTTTCAACAAGGGCATTCTGATGGTATAGTATGTCCTAGTGCTCAAATTTTTTAAACTGATTCACAGCTCAAGAATATACCTCTAATTATCTGTGATTCTAAGCCCTAGCATTCCTGGACAGTAAGAGAATAAAGGACTCTTCTTTGATGAGGGTAATCTACAACCCATCATAGAACATGCAGTAGTCTGCACTAGATGCTATTGACTTCACAAACTACTGCCCAGGGTCTATTCCTCCCTTTTCTAAGCAAGCAAAAGCCAGTCTTTAATACCATCTGTGGGTTGGGTCTCTCTTAGTCAAACTTCAAGCCAGGGTATGGCAGCCTGGTGGATAGCCTCACATCCATACCCATAACTGCTCCTGCTGGACCAGTCTGCAACATTTGATTCTATTGATCACCAAATACTTGTGTCACAACCCTGATGGGATACAGAAGTTCCTGGGGCAAATGGAAGTTCCCTGAAATGGTTTAGGTCTTTTCTCTACAACAGTTTCTCTACCTCCACAGTTCTCACCTATGGAATTCCACAAGGCTCATGTTTCTCTCCAGTTTTACTCAACATTTACTTTGCCTGTTGGAGATCTAGGAAGACAACATAGCCTGAAGTGTCATCAGTATGCAGACGTAATATTGGTCTTCATCTGCTTTACATAGAAAAAACAGCACTGACTCGCAGTTTTCTCAGTGCCTTGCTAAAACTGTCACCTGGATGAAGTATAACTTGACAAAACAGACTCCAAACAAGACTGAGGTGAAGTGGAGTCACTTTGAAAAACATGCCTCCTCTATAATATTCCCCACTATTGAGGGACCTGCTCTCAGACTATTAAAGTTGTCAACATGCTTGGTCCTTTTCAACATCTTATTGCTATAGTATGATAGATAAGCAATACCCAGAATTTGTAGTTGTAAAATCTGCTCACTACCATCTATACCATCTGTGTCTGGTCAGAAGACATAGCTCTTTCCTACCAGACACAGCCCTGGCCACAGTTATCCATGCATTCGTGACCTCCAACCTGAGTAACTGCAACTTATATATGCAAGGACAGCAATGTACCTTGGAAAAGCTCTAGTTGGTACAAAATTCAGACTGTCTGCTTAGCAACAGAGAAAGGAAGATTGTTATTTCTATTTGTAAGTATTTGGGAGGCACTCAAATACTACAGTGAAGCTAGTATATGAGAACCTGAATAGATAAGTATTTCCTATAGATCTGACATGTCTTGCACTGCTGATATAACAGGTATGCCCTGATATTCCATTTAATTCACATGAATATCCATTTGCAGAATATGCTTAATTATTTCATCCTCCACTATGGAAGAAGGAGGAAAAATCTATGCAGTAAAATCATACTACCTGGAGGAAGAAAGTACTCTGTCATGAAACAAAGCCCATTGCAGAGCAGCATCCTCCAAATATTAGTTGACTAGCAAGCATTTTGGTATACCTCCAGAATTCTATAACCAGTTTCCTCACTGTTTTAGCTATCTCTGGCACAAAATCTGACTTTATTCATTATTTTGAGGTTCTATTAAAAAAAGGTCTGTTTAGCTGAGGATGAGTTAGAAGATATAGGAAGCAAGAGCTGAAATGAATTTATTTGTATAAAATTTGTAACATTCAAGATTTATCCATGTTTCAGCAGCTAATACTATGCACACAGTGCAATATAAATTATTACTACATCAACAAGGCCTCCAGAGGTATTATTTAACCAAAATCAGAGATAAACAAGTTGATATGTAACAAATCCATTCATTGGAACGCAGATTCCTCTTTAGTACCTCCACACTCAAAGAAGTTCCAGACACAATAAAGGCTACCCCAGTATTCCTTTTCGGTAAACAATTCAAACTGGTTGGAAATTTTGTGATGTAACAGAGTTTTGTTGGAAAAAATGCTGATTTGTTGAACCTGAAATGTGCTGCAAAAGAGGTTTGGGTTTGACAAATTTGTAGCATCCCAGGCAGGGTTCTGATGAAACTCTGTCTGTCAGATAGATTTCTGTCAAAAGACAGCCGCACCATGCCAAGGCTGTCAGGAACCTGGCAGCCCTAGGAGATCCACCTGTAGGCTCCTGGCTCTGCTGGAGAGAACCTGGAAAACCTGGGGGCTCTCAAGACTTTCAGGTTCCCTGCTGCAGTGCCTGGAAGTCCTAGGACAGGCTTCCAGGATCCACAGCAGCCCTACTATGCAGACTTTCCTGGGTCCAGGACTTCGGGGCTTCCAAACTCCCCAAACCAGTAGGATCCTATGCTACCCAACTTGTGAGTGGGCAGTCCTGAGGCCAGCTGGCCCAGGAGGTTGGAAGCTCTGAGTTCCTTGTGGTGGGGCGGCCTGTATTGTGGGTCGCCTCAGAACTGCAGACCCTGGAGCCCTGGCAGTTGCTAGCTAAAATGGACATTCTTGACAGTTTCATGGCTGCTACCTGAATAGCAGTTGTGAAACTAACAAGAATGTCCATTTCAATTAGTCACTGCCAAGGTCCCAGGGAGCAAATTTCATTTTGGAAACATCACGTAAATTAAATATTAATTTTGTTTGTTTGTTTTTGATTTTCTGGTTTGTGGGATTTTTTTAAAAATCTGGTTTCATTTTGGATCTGAATTTTTTTTTTCAAAATATCCAAAATTTATCATGAACCAGAAACTGCCAGTGTTGGCCAGCTCAATTAACAACTGGGACACAAATTTTCAGAAATACATCAAAGGAAAGAGAAAAGGCCCATTACATTTCTGAGCCCAATAACTTTCAATATTCCATTTCATAAGAAGCTTCTTCAATGCAAAAACATATATCAAATTCCCTGCATGAATTCTTCAGCATCAGTATATCTCAAAGCCAGATTCATATTACAAACAACTTCCATTGTTTTATCAAATTACTACCAGACTCTTTTTTCAACTAACCTTCAGTATATTAGCTCTATTCTTTGAGACTTTGGTGCTTTGATCTCCTTCATGGCTGTTGTCCAAACCATAGCTTGAGCATCTGTAGTCACCCGTGTGACTGACAGTTTAGAACAGTGCAGAAAATATGCCACACATTGAAAGTGAACCAGGACTCTTGGGCTCCATGAGTGTAAGGCTATGCTTTACCATATTACTAGAGAGTTCACACAATATATAAATTGAGATATAGTCATTCGATACCTGCTCTTACATTGGAGTAACAATCCTGTTCTATTTTCTTAATTGGGAGAGCTTTCTATGCAGCAGAAAGTTATATAATAACAATACCTAACTCTTACCTAGTGCTAGGAGAAGGTGATGCGAGTTGCCCAAGATCATCCAACGAGCCAGTGGCAGAACCAAGAATAGAACCTAGGTCCACTAAATCCCAGTCTGGTACTGTAATCAGGAGGCCATACTCCCTCCCACAATATAAATAGCCCTCATATATGCAGTCTTGCCTGACAATTAACCTAGTCAGTTGTACTTAAAGACATAAGGCCTCATTCTGATCTGATACTGGTACAAATCAGAAGTAATTACACTGAAGTTAAAGGAGGTACATTGATGTAACTGTGGTATAAATGGGAATCAGGTCCACTGTAGCAATCTATCTTAGGAGTGTCTCACAAACAATGCTACAAAACCCAATAACTGTCGAGCCAAAGGGGACTCTTCTTCTGGCCTAGCTAGTAAGAACTGTACTAAACTTGACTCAGCTGGGGGTTGCTACTTGCATATGCCACTCGTGTCTTCAAAAAATGTTCTCTGGAATGTCTAAAGCTGGGATAGAGTAACAACTTTAGACACAAAGGATACTGAAGCTCTACACAGGAAGCCACAGAATTTTCATCCACATACTGAAAACATCATTCTTTGTGTAAAGGCATTTAACATGCAGGAAAGCGGACGTGGAAAGCTTCATCTTTTGTGTGAAAAAATCAGTTCTTTTTTTTAATGCCACAAATAATTTAAAGTAAACCAAAGAGAGTTTTGAAATTGAAATGGGCATTTTATTTACTTTTTAAATCCACCTCCTGCTAATTAAGTCAGACATTCCATGAAGAGGTTAATTTTGTTATGAACCTGTCGGATCCTTCAAAATATTTCAAAGCTCTAATTATATCACCTGAGTGGAAGACCAGATGAGTACTAAGTAAACAAAATAAAACACAACATTTCAAGTTGCTGAGCAGGATTTAGGATATGTTTCCATTTCACCTACAAAACAACATACACATTTCTGAACAGTGAACCCAACGCTGCTGAGAAAGCAAGGCTTGTCTAACAAATGGCTAAATTATGTCCACTTAATAACACACCTGTATCTGAGGGAAGACTATGGTCCAAAGGGAATTTCTTTAAAAAATGCTGACATTGATTCAAATTTCTGTTGCTCCCTTGGCCTGTCTTTATGCCATTTCTCTCCCTCTCTTCATAACTAACTAACAAATACACACACAAATATGGCTAACAATGAATACCACACAAATTCAACATAGAATATTCATCTCTATTAGAAAGATGACAAAGAACCACAAGGTTATGGAATTCTCTAGTGGACTGAAAATTACATGGCGTACATATCCTTCCCCCATTCCAACCATGCTATCACTAAATAAAATGAATGTCTATTGTTGAAACAGCTATATTATTTTGCTACATTAATATTTGTTCCTAGAAACATACAAACAAATACACTTTAATTCACTAAAAAAAATGTAAGCCTGACATTAATTTGCAACAAGGAAGATTGAGGTTAGATATTAGGGGAAAAAAACCTAACCGTAAAGATAGTTAAGTACTGGAATAATTTATCAATAAGGTTGTGGAATCCCCATCATTGGAGGTTTTAAAGAACAGATTAGACAGTTATCCATCTAAAATGGTCAAGGTATACTTATACCTTCTTCAGTACAGGACGGTTTGACTAGATGATCTCCTGAGGTCCCTTCCAGCCTATCTTTCTATGATTTGATGCACAGCATGGATCATTTAGGAACTATAAGCTCAGTGAGCAAGAAGGTACTGCTCAGCCTATGCTTTCTTTGTGCCTGCAATTTTCCTGTTCCTAGTTTCTGTTTAAAGGAAATTACTTTCTGTGCTGGAGAAAAATCAAAATTTTCAAGAAGGGAAAAATAGATAGGGAAGGCAGAATGTGGAAAATATGATGGAGAACGGAAGCAGTGAGTGAAGTCAAGGCAAGGTGGCATCCTCGCTTGAGTTTTTCCAAACCAAAATTTAAAGCTGGTAGAAAAATTCCAACAATACATTTCGGTGTTTTGTTGAAATTGAGACATCTCATAGGGACAGACAGCTGTTGTAAAGTTCCAACAGAAGTATCAGCTGGCAGGCTTGCAAGGAGCTGAGAGCCTGGAAGCCATGGAAACTCTGACTCTAGGGCTTGAGTCTCCTCATCAGCCTGGCATTCCAAGCTCATAATACTTGGCAGTCCACCTGGTAGGCAGATGGAGAGCTGTGAGCCTAGAAACCTCATAGGTCCTGGCTCCCAAGATCACCACTCCTCAGCAGCCAAGGGATCTGAGGGCTTCAGGGGCACAGCTCCCCCAACAACAACAACAACAAAAAAAAAAAAAAAAAAAAAAGACTGCCTCCAAAAATCAAAGCTCCTTTTCACAGAGAATTTTGAAATGTTGGGGTTTGTTCTGAACTGGAATTAAATATCAAAATATCAAAATCCTTCATGAAAACACACTTACCTTCCTTCACCCAGCTCTAGCTAATAGGAAAATAGAGGAAAGGTGTTGACTGGAAATAAATAGTTTAAGTTAATGGAGCACCCAGGACACTTAAGTGCAACAGATTCTCTACTGACTGGAGATTCAGCTTGACCAGAAGGAAATCTTCCCACATCAGTAAATTCTTACATCACTGAACTCTTGTTGCAGTTCACCCAGTCTTACAGCAAAATGCTCCAATATCTATTAGTAACCCAAATTTATTCAACAAATTGCACTGAGAAACTGAAGATAAGCATATAATACCATAGATATCTTCAAATCCTCATCTCTCCCTTTCCTGTGATAAGCCCCTATTCTTTCCCCCAGTGTGGATTCTTCTTTCTACTCACAACAACAGACTCCACTTCCTTCTAAGTTTCCTGATCTCCAACATTCTCCACAAATCCTATCATCCTATCCTCTCCTCCTTTCTGCTCAATCCCTCCTTTCTACCTCACATACCTGCCTCCCCACTGCTACCCACCTCTGTTTGCCTACCAGTACTTTCCCCTACAACCAGCCCCTGTTGAATATCTACTCCCGCATGACTTGTCTCTCTGCTCTGGATATTTGTCTCTGAATATATTTACCACAGAATGTAGTGTTTTCCCTCTTCATAAGGGGTCTACATGGCCATTGGTATTCATGTCTATCTTTTAATAATGATAATAAGAGGCACAGATATGTATAGATGGCCCAGTAGCATTAATCTTTTATATCCCAGTTTTGTAATGTAATTGAGTTGTATGGGAATATGTTCAGACTGCAGAATAAAGTGGGCTGTCACCTTTTCCAACTTTCCCTACAAATAAATTCCATGCCCTATATAAAGTTTGAAGTGGCCTCCCTCCTGTGGTTGGAATTTATCAATAAGAAGATATAAAAGTCAACTCAAATCTGCTCCTTAGTCCTGGTAGGTTTTAGGATTCTGTCTGGGACTATTCAACCCACACTCTAGATCCTCGCTCACATGAGAACCACTCTAACCTTCCTGTTTATAAAGGTCACTTAAGTCATCTGCTTCAGTGAGTCAGCAGAACCCACTCAACCCATTCTGAATAGGATCAACACCTGCTAGCTGCATGGGTGTCAGGTGTTTAGGCAAATAACACTCAGCCTATTGCAAGAATACTTTGAATCCACCATTTCTTCATTATTTCACTTCATTTTTTTTTATAAACTCACCCCACTTCCCATGAAGAACCAGATATTGAGTAGCTCATCTTTATTTGCTTAATAATTTTTTTTTGTATTTATACATCATCTTAATCTGTAATTTCATTTTGGTACTCTGTAATCCACTCTACTCTGCAGATTAGTTCTCCATGCCAGCTCCCTACACAAGATTGTTAAAAGGGCCACAGCAGGCAAGGCCTTACGGTTCATGAACTTCAGATGTCCGCTGCATCACACACCTGTGTCCAGAGAGAGCACACTCCCTGCAAGAGGAGCCATGGAGCAGAAAAGTACCTCTTACTGGCCTACAGTTTGGGGAGGAGAATCCCCTTGTGGCTCAGAATCCATCCTCATCAACAGGCTTATTAGTTAGGCTGAGCTCCCTGCACCAGGACTTCAACCAACAAGCCTGATTCTTCACTCCCTGGAGCCATGTAAAATCATTTACACCTACCTGCACAGAGTGGTGTGAAATACTATCATTCTGAGCTGATGGCAGTTTCCTTTGACACTGCACAACTACACAAGGAGGATCAGACCCTGCGCATGTTTAATAAATGAGTTGTCTTAATTACCTCACACTATAATTGTTGCCTTAATTTTGGTTAGACAAAAACAAACAAAACCCCAAAACACACTAAACAAAATATATTGTCCCCATTGAAATGCTTTACAGTATCACACAGCTCTTGCTAAAGAGAAGACAGCATTTCACATAGCATGTGTTTTGTATCCTTCAGCCTTACAGAGTGAAACTTCCTTACTGGAAGATGATCCTGCTCAATGTGTGCAGTGTTATAAACAACATAAACAACGAAGCAGAGGAAACAGCGGAGTCTGAGGAAGATGACCTCCTTCCGAGAGGACAGTTTCCTGCTGCTCTAGATGGCTCCAGCTTGGAAGTGATGCTGACAATATACCAGCTCCAAAAAGTCTGCCACAGCAGAGCCTTTCAGCACTGGGAGGTAAGCAACACACCACTAATGCATGTCACTTGAAGGACTCTGCTTTGATGCTGTATTTATATATCAAGAGAGACTTAAAAACCTACATCCTGCCTGCTCTGTATGGACCCTTCAAAGTTTCAGTATACTTGGCCAAAATATCCTCTTCTTGCATTGTTGGATGCTGGTTATCTAACTCTCTGGTGCTCTCCATCTCTAAGTGGTTTCCTTAAACAGTCTTGTACATATATCATTTCTGAAGAGCTGCAGGGTGCTTTGGACTACATCAATGTAAAATATTAACTATATAATTTCTCCATACTTTGTAGCAATTCCCCCAAAACTAAGTAGAGATATGAAAATGAGCTTCTTGACAGAACAGAAAATTAAACTCTTTTTACAGAGGTGTGACTGAAAGCAGGAGATGGCCCTATGTATGTGCATATGATCATTGGGCCCACTTTGCAGTTGGCCATTTGCACTACTTATGTCAGTACAGCGTGAATGCAAAGCCACCATGGTTGCCCTGGGGAATACCATGAAGCAGGGTGTTTCCCCATGAGCATTGCCCAGAGGCCCAGGAGGCAGAAAAGGTGGTTTAGAGCCATTTTTCTCTCTCTGCAGTATGCACACTCCTCAGCTGTGTCAAATTATGTTCAGCACAGCTGAGAATTTAGCCCATTGGATCTGGTGGACCACAGCAGCGTATTTTCAAGCCTGTGCACCAGGATCCTCTGCATGAGCTGCAGTAGCACTTACACAGAACTGTAACAGCAGTACGTTTAGCACTGAAGAGTAGCTGCGGTAGAACTGGCATGCTTCACTATGATACTGAGGTGTCTCACCCTGGAGATGCAGGTACATATAGCAGAAATTGGGGCTCCCCAGCCTCAGAGAAGCCATAGATAGAGAAAATATGGTTGTGTGCAGCTTAGATGTGCGGTAAAGGAATGAAAAGAAATATCAGACAAGTTTGAGAGGAGAGGAAAATGAGGGAAGAAGGGATTGAGGAAACTTGAGAAAGGGCTCCACAGACCATGATGCAACTTTCTGTGATACTATTCATCCAAGCTCTGTTCCAAAGTCCATTGAAATCATTTGGAGTCTTTCCATTGATTCCAATGGATTTTAGATCAGGACCCATTAACTAAGTGATCAATAGATTTTAGTGTCCCAAAGCAGGGCTTAAATTCAGCCATAGCCACATGGAGTGGAGCTCCTGCAAATATTTTCAATCCCACGGGAGCCCCGACGCATGAAGTCCCAACCCTGATGTCTCCCACAAGAATGAAGTCCCAAGCCGCAGGGCTCCAGGAAATACTCTGAGAATTTAAGCCCTACCTCAAACAATTATATTTGGAGTGCTACAAAGGTTTTAATTGAATAACTCTCTGTCAACCAGTTGGATTGTGTTTGATCATTAAATGGTGCAAAAATAAGAATGGATTAAATCATTTCAGATAACTAAGAAATGACTTGACCCTTCATGCAAAACTCAAAGCACAATTGTTCCTGAACATTATGACATTTACAACTGCCATTTTGTTGATATTTGTACATTTCTGGTTTTTAAAATTTTATACTTTTCTCATTTTGCCTATTAATATTGCTAGGAAGGCTAAAACTAGCAAGTAGTTAAAATCTCATGAGATTTCCAGCCTAAATTTTAGACCAAAGAAGTTGATATAAGAACTTTAACTTCTGAAAGCTTCATCCACATTAAATGAAAGCTCCCAGGGTGAAATCTTAGCCTCACTCGAGTCAATGTCAACAGTCACATTTACTTCAATGGAATGAGGATTTCACCCCCAAAATTTTGAAATTTCCTCATCGTCTCTGATTAGAGAGTAGATAGGTATTGCTTTATAATTAATTCCTTGACATGACTAAAGTCCGTTATCTTTTTTTTCTAGTGGGTATATTAAGAGAATATAGATTTACAAAAATATCAAGAGATTAATATTGTTCTTTATCTTTAATCCAAAGAAATACATAGATTCCACAGTGTCTCTTCTCATGTCTTACAGATGCTTCAGCAGGATGTTTTCAATCAAGAGGATTCAAACCAAGATATAATGAAGAGAAAAACTCCTTATATCCTGAAACGGCAACTACATGGTAACAAAGCCAGAAGACCGTACATACTCAAGAGAAGTTCATATTACTGATGCAGCAAAGACAGCAATGTATATTTAGTTTGAGTAACTGTGCTTTATGGTTCTTATTTAAATCTAAAATCATTTGTGTGAAAAATATACTATGAAAAATCATCAATTATAACATAACTGTGTCTTTTTTGCAATTGTTTCTTGAATGTGATTTTTCCTACCTGAGATTAATTGGACCAAAACATTTACAAATAAATCTAGTTTCTAAGCATGATGTATTGTACAAATCTGAGATTTCAAAATATTTGCTACAGTATGAGGTTTTTTGTGTGTGTGTGTGTGATATAAAACACACCTTCCTACACCAAAAAGTAAATCAATAGTCCATAAACACCAGTAAATATCATAAAATGTCTCAAACACCTCAAAACCAATCTATGCTGGCAAACTATTGTGTAATATGGTGATCAGAATTGCCACAATGTTTTCCGACCACTGGCAATTATCAAGGTTAAAGTCTAAATAAGCAAGGAACATTGTGCATTGGCTATTAAGTGGCAAATTCAAAAATCATTTCAGTGACCTTCCTTATTTTGGTGGCTTTAACTTGTTAATTATTCATGGACCAGTGAAGGACCATGATTTAATAAATAATAATAATAAATTATATCATTAGTATTAGAGAGAAAATATTTTCACCAATGTCTGCTAGTTGAACAAAGCCAGAAGGTCATATCGACTTCAGAGAAATTCATATTATGACTGAGGCAAGAAAGCAACATATATTTCATTTATGCAATCAATTAAACAACTTATGTTCTCTCCATACTTTATGCATGCTCAACAGAAGCACTTAGTTTTACTCTCTAAGAGATGATCTAAAGTACAATGAAGTCAATGAAAATGTCCTAAATCATGGTTCTGATTGCAGGTGAACCACGACTCAACATATCCATCAAAGCTGTGGATTATGCAGGATTAGCTTTGGTTCCAGCACAATGAATCATTACTAAGGCCTGGTCTACACTGGGGGTGCGGGGGGGGGGGGGGAGAAATCAATCTAAGTTAAGCAACTTCAGCTACGTGAATAATGTAGCTGAATTCGACATACTTAGATCGACTTACCATGGTTTCTTCAATGTGGTGACTCGACTGCTGCCACTCCCCTGTTGACTTGGCCTGCACCTCTCATGACGGTGGAGTACAGGAGTCAATGGGAGAGTGCTTGGGGATTGATTAATCGCATCTAGACTAGACACAATAAATTGACCTGTCATGGTATAATCCCCACTCTGAACCTTAGCGTCCAAAAGATGGGGTACCAGCATGAATTCCTCTAAGCTCAATTACCAGCTTAGTACTTGTAGCGCTGCCACTAACCAGGAATTCCAGTGCCTGGTACACTCTGGTCCCCCCAAAATACCTTGCCCAGGGACCCCCAAGCCCCAGTCCCTCTGGATCTTAACACAAGGAAAGTAAACCCTTTCCCTCACCGTTGCCTCTCCCAGATTTCCCCTCCCGGGGTTACCCTGGAAGATCACTGTGATTCAAACTCCTTGAATCTTAAAACAGAGAGGAAAATCCACCTTCCCCCCTCCTTCTCTCTCCCCCTCCCAGACTCTCCCTGAGAGAGAAAGTAATCCTAACACAGAGAGAAAATTATCCTTTCTCCCCACCAACTCCCTGGTGAATCCAGACCCAGTCCCCTGGGGTCTCACCAGAATAAAAAAAAATCAGGTTCTTAAACAAGAAAAGCTTTTAATTAAAGAAAGAAAAAACAGTAAAAATTATCTTTGTAAATTTAAGATGGAATATGTTACAGGGTCTTTCAGCTATAGATACTGGGAATACCCTCCCAGCCTAAGTATACAAGTACAAATTAAAATCCTTTCAGCAAAATACAAATTTAAACTCCTCCCAGCCAAATACACATTTGCAAATAAAGAAAACAAACACAAGCCTAACTCGTCTCATCTACCTAGTACTTACTATTTTGAATCTATAAGAACCTGTATCAGGGAGATTGGAGAGAAACCTGGTTGCACGTCTGGTCCCTCTCAGAACCCAGAGAGAACAACTAACAGCACACAAAAACTTCCCTCCCTCAAGATTTGAAAGTATCATGTCCCCTGATTGGTCCTCTGGTCAGGTGACAGCCTGGCTCACTGATCTTGTTAACCCTTTATAGGCAAAAGACATGAAGTACTCCTGTTCTATTAACTCTTAACTATCTGTTTATGACATGACCCCTGCTGGATTGATTGCTGCTTGCTGATCCGGCAGGTGGTGTAGACATATCCTAAGATTAAGCTTTTGTCACAGGTATTTTTAGTAAAAGTCACATACAGGTTGTGGGAAATAAACAAAATTCACAGAAGCCCATGACCTGTCTGTGAGTTTTACTAAAAAAGTACATGAGGGTGAGAGGGTGGGCTTAACCAGGGGCTGACTGCCAGCCACTGCTCTAGCACCACCGCTCCCTAGCCCCAGAGCCTGCTCTTACAGTGGAGGCTGACCCAGCTCCGGGCACTGCTGTGCGCCCGGCTATTGCTCAAGCCCCAGGGCTGATTGCAGCCACTGCTCCAGTCCTGCTACTGCTCCTGGGTAGGGGCTGATAACTGCTCTGGCCCTGCCATTGTGGTGGGCTGAAGCCAAAAAAGTCACAGAAGTCTATTAAAGTAATGGAATCCGTGACATCCACAACAGACTTATATCCTTAATCATGGCCAAAATAACATTTTTATAGTGAGGACATTATACTGTACATTTTACTTTGAGTACACTGAGGATAATCACACTTCCCATTGTCACCCACAGATTGTATTTATCTGTTTGTTTTTAAATAGCCATATAAACTTTGCAGCATGGCATGTGATGTGTGAATTCACAAAGATATATGCACTAATTTAAAAAATAATTATAATTCCAATACAGCAAAACAATAAAGCACATGCTTAATATTAAGTCCTAGCGACTTAAAGTTAAGCATGTGCTTTGCTGAGCTGAGGCCTGACACTGGGTCACAGCCTCCCCAGTGCCCTCTCACTGATAGATGACTGCCACAGTCTTGCCTCAGTTTCCCTCTTTGAAGGGCATCTTGAGTTGTCCACACCACAGTCCAGCAGTATTTAAAACAAGTTTCCTCCTCAAGAGTCCAATTTATTTAGTCCTGCCAATAAGATGGCATAAATCAAATAGAACTCAAAACAAAGAAACCAATAAGTCTTCACCTCAGTGTCAGTCTGGGTCAACCCACTCCTCTCTGTGGGTCTGTCTTTCACAGTGTGACATTACCCAAGGTACAGGCTGGACTTTTGAATAACTGTGTTTCCCCTCCCCCTAGCCCCCCATTCTCCAACCTAGGGTGCCTCTTACACTGCTTTGCTGTGAGAACAGCCACTCCTAGCCAGTTAACAGACAGTCTCCAGCAATGTAACTTGGTCCTAGTCACATGGTATTGACTGCTACTAGCTAGCCACTCATTAATTAAATTGCAGATCAGGACCAGTACTCTCATAGACTCAGACTCTAGGACTGGAAGGGGACCTTGAGAGGTCATCGAGTCCAGTCCCCTGCCCTCATGGCAGGACCAAATACTGTCTAGACCATCCCTAACAGACATTTATCTAACCTATTCTTAAATATCTCCAGAGATGGAGATTCCACAACTTCCCTAGGCAATCTATTCCAGTGTGTAACTACCCTGACAGTTAGGAACTTTTTCCTAATGTCCAACCTAAATCTCCCTTGCTGCAGTTTAAGCTCATTGCTTCTTGTTCTATCATTGGAGGCTAAGGTGAACAAGTTTTCTCCCTCCTCCTGATGACACCCTTTTAGATACCTGAAAACTGCTATCATGTCCCCTCTCAGTCTTCTCTTTTCCAAACTAAACAAACCCAATTCCTTCAGCCTTCCTTCATAGGTCATGTTCTCAAGACCTTTAATCATTCTTGTTGCTCTTCTCTGGACCCTCTCCAGTTTCTCCACATCTTTCTTGAAATGCGGTGCCCAGAACTGGACATAATACTCCAGTTGAGGCCTAACCAGCACAGAGTAAAGCGGAAGAATGACTTCTCGTGTCTTGTTTACAACACACCTGTTAACGCATCCCAGAATCACGTTTGCTTTTTTTGCAACAGTATCACACTGTTGACTCATATTAAGCTTGTGGTCCACTATGACCCCTAGATCTCTTTCTGCCATACTCCTTCCTAGACATTCTCTTCCCATTCTGTATGTGTGAAACTGATTGTTCCTTCCTAAGTGGAGCACTTTGCATTTATCTTTATTGAACTTCATCCTGTTTACCTCAGACCATTTCTCCAATTTGTCCAGATCATTTTGAATTTTGACCCTGTCCTCCAAAGCAGTTGCAATCCCTCCCAGTTTGGTATCGTCCGCAAACTTAATAAGCGTACTTTCTATGCCAACATCTAAATCGTTGATGAAGATATTGAACAGAGCCGGTCCCAAAACAGACCCCTGCGGAACCCCACTTGTTATATCTTTCCAGCAGAATTGGGAGCCATTAATAACTACTCTCTGAGTACGGTTATTCAGCCAGTTATGCATCCACCTTATAGTAGCCCCATCTAAATTGTACTTTCCTAGTTTATCTATAAGAATATCATGCAAGACCGTATCAAATGCCTTACTAAAGTCTAGGTATATCACATCCACCGCTTCTCCCTTATCCACAAGGCTCGTTATCCTATCAAAGAATGCTATCAGATTAGTTTGACACGATTTGTTCTTTACAAATCCATGCTGGCTATTCCCTATCACCTTACCACCTTCCAAGTGTTTGCAGATGATTTCTTTAATTACCTGCTCCATTATCTTCCCTGGCACAGACGTTAAACTAACTGGTCTGTAGTTTCCTGGGTTGTTTTTATTTCCCTTTTTATAGATGGGCACTATATTTGCCCCCTTCCAGTCTTCTGGAATCTCCCGTCTCCCATGATTTCCCAAAGATAATAGCTAGAGGCTCAGCTACCTCCTCTATTAACTCCTTGAGTATTCTAGGATGCATTTCATCAGGCCCTGGTGACTTGCAGGCATCTAACTTTTCTAAGTGATTTTTTACTTGCTCTTTTTTTATTTTATCTTCTAAACTTACCCTCTTCCCGTAAGCATTCACTATATTGGACATTCCTTCAGACTTCTCAGTGAAGACCGAAACAAAGAAGTCATTAAGCATCTCTGCCATTTCCAAGTCTCCCATTACTGTTTCCCCCTCCTCACTGAGCAGTGGGCCTATCCTGTCCTTGGTCTTCCTCTTGTTTCTAATGTTTTGATAAAAAGTCTTCTTGTTTCCCTTTATTCCCATAGCTAGTTTGAGCTCATTTTGTGCCTTTGCCTTTCTAATCTTGCTCTGCATTCCTGTGTTATTTGCCTATATTCGTCCTTTGTAAACTGACCTAGTTTCCATTTTTTATATGATGCCTTTTTATTTTGTAGGTCACGCAAGATCTCGTGGTTAAGCCAAGGTGGTCTTTTGCCACATTTTCTATCTTTCCTAACCATTGGAATAGCTTGCTTTTGGGCTCTTAATAGCGTCCCTTTGAAAAACTGCCAACTCTCCTCAGTTGTTTTTGCCCTCAGTCTTGATTCCCATGGGACCTTACCTATCAGCTCTCTGAGCTTACCAAAATCCGCCTTCCCGAAATTCATTGTCTCTATTTTGCTGTACTCTCTTCTACCTTTCCTTAGAATTGCAAACTCTATGATTTCATGATCACTTTCACCCAAGCTTCCTTCTACTTTCAAATTCTCAACGAGTTCCTCCCTATTTGTTAAAATCAAGTCTAGAACAGCTTCTCCCCTAGCAGCTTTTTCAACTTTCTGAAATAAAAAGTTGTCTGCAATGCAGTCCAGGAGTCTGTGTCCCACGGTGTTATTTTCCCAACATATATCTGGATAGTTGAAGTCCCCCATCACCACCAAATCTTGGGCTTTGGATGATTTTGTTAGTTGTTTGAAAAAAGCCTCATCCACCTCTTCCACCTGATTAGGTGGCCTGTAGAAGACTCCCAGCACGACATCACCCGTGTTTTTTACCCCTTTTACCCTAACCCAGAGACTCTCAACACTTCCATCTCCTATGTCCATCTCACCTCAGTCCAAGTGTGTACATTTTTAATATATAAGGCAACACCTCCTCCTTTTTCCCCTGTCTATCCTTCCTGAGCAAACTATACCCATCCACACCAACATTCCAGTCGTGTGTATTATCCCACCAAGTTTCAGTAATGCCAACATGTCACAGTTGTATTTATTTATTAGCACTTCCAGTTCTTCTTGCTTATTACCCATACTTCTTGCATTTGTATATAGGCATCTAAGATACTGGTTTGATCTTGCCTCCCAGCTTTGCCCTGACCCTCCTTTCTCTCTGCCATTATAGCCTGTGCTCCCTCCTGTTTCCAACCCATCTCCCAGGTCTTGTTCCCCAATTACCTGTGGGGTTTGCTCACCTGTCCCCGTTGAACCTAGTTTAAAGCCCTCCTTACTAGGTTAGCCAGTCTGTGCGCAAATAAGGCCTTTCCCCTCCTCGAAAGGTGAACACCATCTGTGACTAGCAGTCCTTCCTCGAATAGCATCCCGTGGTTGAGGAAGCCAAAGCCTCCTGGCGACACCATCTTCGTAGACAGGCATTCTCCTCCACGATGCATCTGTTTCTGCCCGGGCCCCTACCTTCGACAGGAAAAATCGAAGAGAATACCACCTGTGCTCCAAACTCCTTAACCCGTACTCCCAGAGCCCTGTAGTCACTCTTGATCTGCTCAGTGTCACACCTCACAGTATCATTTGTGCCCACATGGATGAGTAGCATGGGGTAGTAGTCAGAAGGCCGGCTAATCCTCGACAATGCCTCTGTAACATCTCGGATATGGGCCCCTGGCAGGCAGCATACCTCCTGGGATGAACGGTAAGGGTGACAGATGGGTGTCTCCGTCCCCCTTATCAGAGAGTCTCCAACCACCACTACCCTACGTTTCTTATCATCGGTGGTGGCAGCAGACCTCCTAGCCTTAGGGGTATGAGACTTCGCCTCCTTAACTGTTGGGGGTGATTCCTTCTCTCCTGTATCAAGAAGAGCATAACGGTTATCTATTACCACAGCAGGAGGGTTCGCAGCAGGGGTGGAACACTGCCTGCTGCCAGAAGTAACCAGCTGCCAGTGTCCACCCTGAGCCATCTCCTCCTCCACTGGTTTGTCAGTAGTCCTGTGAACTGGGACAGCTACGTCAGCTGTCTCCACATGGATACTGTCCAGGAATTGCTCATGGGTAGGGATGTTCCTCAGCCTAGCCACCTCCTCCTGTAGCTCTCCCACCTGCTGCCTGAGAGATTCCACCAGTAGGCACCTTTCACATTGGATGCCACCCCCAGCCTGGATATCAGTAAGTGGAAATTGCAAGTTACGGTCTTTGCAAGCCCACACCAGAATCTGGGTAAAAGCATCCATGCTTTGGTGCTCTGTCTGGCTACAGGCGCAGGTGGAGGAGACAGAAGCAGTGCTGCCACAGGTGTTGCGGGTCCTCCGCACCATCATAAGCCTCCCTCTGTCAAACACTCTCAAATTCCCGTCTGCAGCTCCCTGTCTGCTCTGCTCTGCCCACAGATGCTGTATGTGCTCCTCCTTCACCTGGAGAACTCCCTTGCGAAACTCCCTGTTAGCAGCTCCTGTTTGCTAAGTCCCAGACTTTCCCCCAGAAATGTGTGTCTTCTACTGCCCAACATACTGCTGAATAATGCAAGCTCACATAAAGTCTGTCATTTCATCAGTGGAAAATGACATGCATCAGCCTTGTTGTCCAAATGGAATTTCCCCACACACTTTAATCCTGGTTAGGACTAAACACTGGTTAAGATAAAACAGTAAAACAAGTTTATTATTAATTACAGAAAGAAAAAATAGATTTTAAGTGATTACAAGTAATGAAGCATAAAAGTCAGGACTGGTTACAAAAGAAAAAAATATAAAACACAAACTAAAGTCTTACTTAATAAACTTACATAATTCAAAGCAAAGGCATTTCTCTCACTGCACACCACATTTCACAGGTTAGGTCTCTATCCAGCCCAGGTTCCCTCCTCCTGAGTTCAGTGTCCTTCAGGTATTCATTGATATCATGAGCAGAGAGATGGGAGGAAGAGAAGTGAAGTCCAGCGTTTTCCTTCCCTCTTTATAATTCTGTTTCTTGTACTAGAAACATCCTTCCTGACTCATGGTGACAAAAACAGTCTCTTGTGGACATGAGGTTTGAACTGTCCCTGTGATGGAATGCAAATTTCTTGCTTACCCCTTCCCATCTGCTGGAGAATGGCTGCTTAAACTGGTGAAAGCCCTTTAGCACCTGGTTGGAGTGTCAGTGTGTCTTTGACTCTGAAAAACTAGTTTGGGCTGCTTTTCTTAACCTTGGAGCATGTTAAACCAAAGTCAGACAGTAGAGTCTTGCGACTATAAATAAAATGTTGCCACACATTTTACCAGGACAATAGTATTTAGCAGATTATGACTTTTCAAATGATTCCTCACAAGGAATATTTTGTACAAAATACATTACAACTTTATAAAATGGTGAACATGGGGTACATGTCGTCACACACAGTTCATGCACTTTTCTGCACCACTCCCATGCTGGTCTGTCCACCTGCTCTCCCAGCAGTGACACCTCAGACTTCTTGCCTGGAGTCTTCCACAGGCTAAGTGTCCAAGTGACCCTCCACACACAAACCTTTCCCCTGGTTAATGGTCTCCTGCTCACTGCAGTGTCTGGCACAGCTTCCTTTCCTTTCATTCCTGGGCCTCTTCCTTATTTCTCAAGTCTTGGCCTGAGTTAGTCAAATGACCCAATGGTTTTCCTATCTGGGGAGATGAGCTGATCCTATCACCAGTGAGATTGAGCCCATATCCCTTTAAGCAGCCAGCCTCTTTATGAAAAAGCCTAATAATAAACTACAGAACATCCATATAGAATTTGAAACAGTTTTAGTATCTGTTTTTTCAGGCAAGTGCTGATAAATACTTGGCACAAAATCTATATAATTTAAAATTTTTTTGTATATATTATTGTAAGTTTGGGAGTGCATGTGAAAGGAAGGTCAGGATGCTCTTTTTATTAAGGTGTGGAAATAAGTGGAAGAGAACATGCTCTCATCCAAATGTGCAAGTTCTGTAGATCTAAAATATAGCATTAGTAATTCCAAATGGTTTCTCTGTTGACCTGAAATAACAAAGCAGAATAGATTCTCTTGAAAGTTCATGACTGGAGAATTCTGCTCTCTTAATCACTAGAGAATAAGGAAAAAAAAATCTGAGACCAAGACAGTCATTTCCCTCACATAGCTTCAATAAAAGAGAAGAAAACAATAATTCTTACAGACCTGGCAGGGATTTGGAGGACAGAGTGTGGAAAATCCTGCCCTAACCATAGAAACAATATCCATAATTTTGGAAAAGTAGACTTATTTTGTTGCTCTCAGGAAAGACATGGAGGCAAAAGTTGTTGGCACTTTAAAACTAAATGTCAAACATGAATGGAAAGGAAACTAAATTCAGGAAATATATTACAATCATGTTATTCACCTATATGAAAGTTCAATTGGTATTACAAGTCAAGCTTTCTAGAGTTCAGAATTTCATTATGAAAATTCAGTCTGCAAAGAAAATTGGTTTGAAAAACCAACAACATATTTTCAGTCAACATGATTAAAATTAACTGAGATATTTGTAAATTGTAAAAATAATAATCAAGGCTTTTTAAAGTTTTGTTAATTCATACTTTTTTTCCTCTTTCATACTCATAAAATAGGCTTAACTCTTAAGTATTATTTTTAAGGCCATTAGTACAGACTGTTCACTTGGCCCTTTAGAAATTTTTTTTTTGGTAATGAGCTATTTGCGTTTAATAAAGCAATTACTGAGAGATTTGGCTATCTGTCACTGTAGTTTAGAGCCATATGAATAACACATTTTTCAGTTAGATGGTTATTCCAAAAGTTAAAAAACAAAAAACAAAAAAATAAAAACACCGAACAACAGTTTCAGGTTGAGCTGAAAAGGAAATTCTTTAAATTATTTTGCCACAGAAAACTTTTTTTGTTTTGTTTTGTTTTAAAATTTGTTTCAGGTTGTATGCTCATTATGATTTTGAGCACTATTTATCTTTTTAAAAGTTTTAAAAATAAAATTAAAGGAATTTTCAAAACAAAAGCAACTTTGAAGTGAAAAATCAAAATGTTCATTTCAAAATGTCAGAATAAAAGATGGCTTGCAATGATGTTGTAGCCATGGTGAGAAGGAGAAAGACAAGGTGGGTGAGGCAATATTTTTAAGTGGATCAATTTATGTCAGTGAAAGAGACATGCTTCCAAGATCCACTGAGTTTTTCTTTATCAGGTCCTGAAGAACAGCTCCATGGAGCTTTAAAGTGTATGTTTCGCCAACAGAAATTGGATCTCTAAAAGACCTCCTCACCCACCTTGTCTCTCTCAAAAAAAAACATTGTTTGAATATTTTTAGGTTTATCAGGGGATTTTTTAGTAATTATATACATCTATACTCAAACTTTTGTGATGGCCCTTTGAGCAGATGTCTATGATTCTCAGATCCTTTTGGTACAGAATTCAGTTAAACAGAATATTTGCTATTTTTCACAAGTTATACTCCAGGGCCTCCCAAACCTCCTGACCTCTATATATGAAAAGTGTTATATGCAAACCATGGTGAAATTAGCAATTTTCCCATCATTGACACAAAATATCAGCTATTATTTTACAACATGTACAAAAGAAATATTTTTATATTGCGGGTTAGCACATGGCAATAGAGCAAGAGGCTGACTTGCCACTGGGTAATCAATGGTACAGCAAGAATAAAGACTATGAAAGATGAAGTTTATGGCAGGATGACACAGGTTCATGAAACATCATAGGCATTTTGAAAACGGACTTTTGATGAAGATAGTTAAGAGAAGGATTTCTGGATAAATCTAATTTATTTGAATAGTTTTCCTATGGGGCAGAGAAACTTTGATGGATATCACTTTGTGTTTCTATGCCTCTCACCTGTATGTTATTCTTTTTAAAATCAAACACTGAAAAGAAACATTCTGAAATATGATAGTTACATGTATATCCTATATGTCACAATGACAACACACTTGTGTAATAACCAATATATTGCTGCTGTTGTGTCACCCTTTGACGACAATCTTTGTTTGTTCTTTTTTGTATGTGTACCACACACAAATGGGAAGATGTATTCAAATTCTTCAGAATTCTGCAGCCAACAATTATTTTTGGAAGTGTGCAATCTAAAATATACAGAATAATATGATGAATAAATCACCATTATTTTCTCTTCCCTTGTCACAGAAATTGTCACTGATGTCAAGTTTCTGGGGATTCTGCCTTTAATGTTCCAGAAAGCATTTACCTAAAGATCTTGGAGAGGTTTTTCCACCAAATTCAACTCCCTGGTGAATTGCCATTCTTCATCACTGCAGGAAATACCTCAAAATGATGGAATACAATTGCCCAAAACTTAAAAGCTGTGGAGAATGAGGGAGTTATGTGTATTATTTTTATAAATATCACATGCCCTCAGTTTACCTGTTTCTTATTATCCTGCCTGACAACACAGAATTAAATCAAAGGAAGCTGTTAAGGGGTGAAGCAAACAGGAAATGAAACAATGACAGATATAAGTCACCTTAAGGGAACAATGGAGAAGCTTTTAATTGGGAAATGCCCTTGCTTGGCTTCAACCAGGTTTACTTTTCCCAGGCTAAGGCTAGGATCAAAGGGGATACTAAACCATTAAAGGACCCAGGCCTAGAAAGGAAGGGCAATGAACGGGTTGTGAGAAGCAGCTCACAGAGTGTCGGTGAAATCTTGCAAGAAAAGATTAAGTGAGGCCCTATAGGCCTTTGTTTTAAGCCTTGTCTCTGATTGCTATGTACCTTTGGGGGAGTTAATAAATAATGCTTAATGTTGATGGAGCTGTTTATGAGTCTCACAGCTCCTGGAGGAAAAGGGCTTGCAGATGCTGAACACAGTTGGGGCTGTAGGGTTAACATGGTTGGTAAGAACAGAGAGGCTGTAGCCCAGATATCCTGTCTAAAAGTGGCTGGACCAGGCTGTTCCACCAAAAGAAAGGTCTGAAACAAAGCTTGTCCATAACCATGACATTCCGAATAATATTAGCCCTGGTAACTGTTAAAAACATTTCAATTCTACACAGTACTTACTCAAATTCATAAAACAATTTTATTTTGCTGTGATCTGTTAATTTATTTAATTCAGCGGTTCTTAATCTTTATCACCCTGTAGACCACAACAGCAAAAAGTTTCACACACCCACACTTGGCCACCCAGTTTTACAACTTCTGCTTTCGAAAATGTTGCATTCTGCAGACCACTAAGACCCACAGCTGTAGAATCATCCGTATAATTGATTTGTGTATGGCCAGGCAGGT
The DNA here is from genome assembly GCF_007399415.2 of Gopherus evgoodei. NCBI lineage: Eukaryota > Metazoa > Chordata > Testudines > Testudinidae > Gopherus > Gopherus evgoodei. The sequence goes on along the minus strand of NC_044322.1, from coordinate 287,921,354 downwards.
CGCAAAACATGACGTTTTATGATTCACACAGCAAGCATATTTAAATTGTCACTGACTAGTATTAAGAAACTAACAGATTGGTGCTGATCTTTCTTCCCTCAAAAAAAGCAAAACCCCAAACCAAAAAAAGAGTGAGAGAGAGAAAAACACAAATGACCCTACACTTTATTATAGGAACCTTCTACCTTATCCAAAAGTAGAATCATCAAAAAACACTTTTGTCCTTCAAAAATCTCTGAAGAGAGATTAAGAGCAGCTTCAAAAGCTTTTTAAATAACATATTTTTTAAAAAAATAAGGTATGTCTCTCTCTCACCTTTTCACCTACTGGAAACTGTAATGTGTGCATTATTTGCTTCTTCCTATGTTACAGACTGTTGGGCAACAAACCACAGTGACAGGCAGAAGGTGAATTCAGCATAATTTGTTCAGCACTGTTAATAGCCATAGAGGTTCAATGACAGAATTTGTATTTTATTCTTTGTGTATATTATATGCAAATAACATTATGCAAGTTGCAAAGTCAAGAGTTCAAAAGTTAGGAAATAGCAAAATTAAGGTTTAATAGATACAAAAATTCATAGATTCCAAGGCCAGAAGAGATCATTGGGATGATTTGGTATGACCTGGACTAGTTAGGCATAGACCTAGTTTGACCATAGACCTTCCCCCCAATTTTTTTTTTGAACAAGACCATATCTTTAAATAAACAAAACCAAAACAAACACAAGGGTTGTACCCTGAAACTCAAGAATTGCTAATAGAGTACTATTTTTTAAGAAATGGGAAAAGTGACCCAGGAAACCAGGCCCATTAATTTGACCTCAGTTGTAAGGAAGGTTTTTGAACAAATTTTGAAAAAGAAAGTAGTTAAGGACATAAAGGTAAACAGTAATTGGGATAAACTGCAACATGGTTTTATAAAAGGTAGATCATGCCAGACTAACCTGATCTCTTTCTTTGAGAAGATAACGGATTGTTTGGACAAAGTAAGTGCAGTAGATCTAATATACTTAGATTTCTATAAGGCATTTGATACAGTTCCACTTGGGAAATTAGTTAAATTGGAGAAGTGGGACTTAATATGAGAATTGAAAGGTGGTTAAGGAACTGGTTAAAGAGTTAACATGTCATACTGAAAGGTGAACTGTCAGGATGAAGGGAGGGTACTAGTGAAATTTCTCAGGAATCGGTCTTGGGAGCAATCTCATTTTTCATTCATGACCTTGGTACAAAAAGTGGGAGTGTGCTAATAAAATTTGCAGATGACAAAGTTGGGAGGTATTGCCAATATGGAAGAGGACTAGAATATTATACAAGAAGATCTGGATGACCTTGAAAATTAGTAATAGAAATGTTAGGAAATTTAATAGTGTAAAGTCATGCACTTAGGAGCCACACAATTTTTTTTGCTATAAGCCGGTGACTTATTAGTTGGAAGTGACAGAGGAGGAGAAAAACCTGTGTGTATTGGTTGATCTCAGGATAAGTATTAATAGCCAGTGTGATGTGGCTGTGAAAAAGGCTAATGCAGTCCTAGGATGCATCAGGCAAGGTATTTTGAGTAGAGACAGGGGAGTGATAGTACCATTATAGACGGCACTGGTGACATCTTATCTGAAATACCAGGTGTAGTTCTGGTCTCCTGTGTTTAATACAGATGAATTCAGACTGGAGCAGGTGCAGAGAAGGGCTGCTAGGATGATCCAAGGAATGGAAAATCTACCTAATGAGAGGAGGTTTGAAGAGCTCAGTTTGTTTAGCCTAACCAAAAGAAGGCCGAGGTGAGATATGATTGCTCTTTATAAATACATTAGAGGGATAAATTCTAGGGGTGGGGGAGGAGTTATATTGACTAAACGCCAATATTGACACAAGAATAAATGGATATTAAGTGGTAATCAATAAGTTTAGGCTTGAAATTAGATGAATGTTTCTAACCATCAGAGGAGTGAAGTTCTTGAACAGCCTTCAAGGGGGGTAAAAAACTTAACTGTCTTCAAGACTGAGCTTGATAAGTTTATGCAGGGGATAGTATGAGGAGACTTCCTAGAATGGCATGTAACAAATATTTCCAATGGCCAGTGATGGGACACTAGATGGGGATGGATCTGAGTTACTACAGAGAATTTTTTCCCAGGTGTCTGGCAGCTGGGTCTTGCCCACATGCTCAAGGTTTAACTGACCTCCATATTTGGATGTCAAGAAAAAGTTTTCCCCAGGGAAGGATTGGCAGAGACTCTGGGGAGACTTGCAGGTTTTAATTAGTTTAAATGGTGGGTTTTCTGTAACTTGAACTCTTTAAATGATTATTTGAAGGCTTCATTAACTCAGTCAGAGGTTAGGGGTCTGTTACAGGAGTGGGTGGGTGAAGTTCTGTGGCCTGCAATGTGCACGAGGTCAGACTATATGATCATGACAGTCCATTCTGGCCTTAAAGTCTATAGTACAGTCACAGGGATTGAGCTATCTACCTCATCTATGTCTATACGCGTTACAGTCACACTTCATGATTGCAATGCAGACATTCACTGCCATTTTTCTCTCTTTGGAGCGTATTATGAGCTCATACAGTACCTGGCACAATGATGCCTTTGCTTGTAGGCATTGCCAAAATACATATAATAAATAATAAAAATTAGGCCCACATGGTTCATAGACCTTATACTAGTTCTCTGCCTTGGAGTAAATTTCATCTAAAATGAATACTTTCATGACATTACATTTTCATCTTGGGAAAACTCAGCACACTTACTAGAAAATCCTAGTTTGAATCCCAGCTAATTAAATACTGTCCCCTCCTAGCAAGGGTGTCATTGGCTAATGGGCAAGGGCAGCAGTTGCCATTCCCGTCACAGCATAGCAGACTTTGGTTTGCTCCTTGAAGACTTTCCCCGAGTCTATATGTTCCAATTTGTCTTCCACTTTTTGTGCCCTCCCCTAGACTTCACAGGATATAAAAGTGATCACAGTAAGATGTTTATAAGATGACAATTTTGTCCTCCCTCACCTGGCCCAAACTTTTCTGAAATGATACCACCTGTTGCTAAGAGGCCTTCAACTTGCTTCTCTGCTCCCAGCAGGAGCACACTTTCTTTGAGGGAGCAGAATGGATTGTATTTTTGCCTGGTTGGAAAAAAGTACCTGTAGCCTGGCATAAAAACAGGCCAGACAATACAAGCCTGGATAATTTCAGCATCCCAGGCATGCTGCACCATGTTGCCCTTGATTATTATGTTATTATTAATTATTATTACAAAAAATAACTGAACAAGTATATTGAAACAACATTAATTTTTACACCCAAATTAAAATAGCCTCAGAGTTGCTGGTATTAGCCTGTGTATGAAAAGCTGTATGCAGCTCTACTTCCCAAGCCCATACTTTTGTTTTAAAAATTCTTTGTGGAGAAGGTTTGAATCTCTGGAAAATTCTAATTCAGCATAAGTATAAGCTACTTGAAAACCTCATAGGTCAAAGAACACCTGTTTTTGTGACCTCTATGGATGTAAATTATAAACAAGATTTCTTATGAGCACTCAGGATGGTAAAGGCAAAAAACACAAACATTTCTCATGCCTCTTGTTATTAGCAGCTTTCACTAGAATGCAAAGAAACATAATGCACCACTTACAAAGACATATCTTAATGTAAGAGGGGGATCTGACATTTACTTTGGAAGGAAAGGGCTTTATTTATATATATTGAGTATTAAAATATCCACAGTGCAGTTCTTGTAAAACTGATTCTTGTTCACTTAAGCAGTTCAGTATTTGTCTGGTAGATATACATCTGCCACTCACTGGATACAAAAAGCTGCTCTGATTCATCTATTTTAGTTAAACTTTTATCAAGGAAAAGCTGCAGTGGATGAGAACTCTGTTTTAACAAAGCATTATAGGTTGCTCACTGGAATTGCTAATGTGCAGAAGTAAAACCTGATGAAGCAGTACAGTTTTGTGCAACACACTGGAAAAGGTTCTGGGAAATAGAAAAAAAAAGGCATACAAGTAGGGTGTGCTATTCTGGCTACTATTAAAAAAAAGAAAGAAAAATGCTACAGGTAAAATACTCTGTTGTATCTATTATCAGAGGGGTAACCATGTTAGTCTGTATCCACAAAAAACAATGAAGAGTCTGGTGGCACCTTAAAGATGAACAGATTTATTTGGACATAAGCTTTCATGGGTAAAAAACCACTTCTTCAGATGCATGGATACATCTTCAGATAACCCACTTCTTCAGATGCATGTACCTAAAGATGTATCTATGCATCTGAAGAAGTGAGTTTTTACCCATGAAAGCTTATGCCAAAATAAATGTGTTTGTCTTTAAGGTGCCACTGGACTCCTCATTACTTTTGTTGCATCTATGGTAATCCTACCACAAGATCATCTCAGAGGAAGATCTCAATTTACTGGCAAAAATGTCAGTGCCTATGATGACTGATTACTATCAAAGTATGCTGATTAATTCACTAGTGATGAGCCTAAGCCCTTTGAACACTGGTGCATTAGCAGAAGCAACCAGACAGGTCTAGCCCTCATGCAATTTTGGCTTGATGGAACCTTAGCTGCAAATTTGACCTGGTTTGGATAGTACTCAGACTTAATTGTCATGTTCCAAAATTCAGGGGAGGAGAGCTCCATTTTTAAATGTATTGACGCTTGGATCTGAACTGAATTCGAAGCACCTGGGTAGCAAAGTATTTGACAGCTTTCATTTTAGCCTTGCAGTCATGTCTTGCCTGCAAAGTCTGAGTGGTAGGCATAAGACAAGAGCTAGCTGTTGCAAAGAGAGGTTGAGGAGGAGAGGACAGGCAACTATGGAGGGATGACATGGGGAGCTGGAAGTGAAAGATAGAGGGCAGCAATGTGGTGAGGGGGAGTATGGGTGGGAGACAGTGAGAGGAAGATATAATTAAGCTAATGGATTGGGTTACAAATAGTTGATAAAGACAGAAAGGACCACAAGGCAGAGTATGGTGTTGTATATTGAATGTATGTGTCCCCCCTAACAGGTTCAGATTTGGCAGAAAGCAAGCTTTCTATCTTCCTTACAATGAGTTTATCGGCCTAATGGCTGGAAAGCCTCTCTGACAGTGAGGATGACAAGTGGTCATCTGCCCCCTCCCTTACATATACATACCCCGGCACAGTAAATGCCAGGATCTTACCTGTCCCTCCTGCCTTCCTGGTGGTACAGATGTCAAGCTGACACCTGTACCTCCACCAGTAATGCTGAATGTTTCCCCATCCATAACTCAGGGGAGGGATAGCTCAGTGGTTTGAGCATTGGCCTGCTAAACCCAGGGTTGTGAATTCAATTATTGAGGGAGCCATTTAGAGGGAACAGGGGTTAAAAAACAAACAAACCAACAGTCTGGGGATTTGTCCTGCTTTGAGCAGGGAGTTGGACTAGATAAGGTCCCTTCCAACCCTGATATTCTATGATTCTATAACCTAGGCTTCCAACTGAAGAAGCCCCCATTCACACAATAGAAAGTGCAAGTGAGCCAGTCAGGGCCTAATCTCAACCTTCTGAGAGTGGCCCGGAAGAATGCAATGAGTTGCTGAGAGCCATTGAACCAAACTGTAATCCCTGCATATGATGGAAACCACTTCAATCGAGGGTGCAGCAACACCCCTAATTCCAGCACCTATGAGTACGGGTTTCCCATGCATCCTCTTCTCCCTTCTGCTGTACCCTGGAAACCTGGCTCACCATAGATTACAGGTCTTCACACCCCACTGAACAGGGGAGAATCTCTGTACTGAGCTAGAGCTGGTGAAAAAGTCAGGTTAACCAGAGACACATACAGACAAGCTCATGGAGCTAGCAGTCAGCAACTTGGCAGAGTGCACCAGAAGGGAATACCTGCTCTGTGAAGCCAAACTACCAAAGAATGGAGGAAGTTTAAGGTTGTATTTGCCTTTCTTTCATGTCCAGGGCTGGTCCTGTAAAGGACATTTCCTAGTTGCCACAGGGGGAATTCTTCCCTAACACCTGGTTGGGAAAGTTACTGAAGGCATAGAAAACATTTCTGAAAATCAAAAAGGAAGTTCTGATTTATGGAGAAAACTCAGCAATAATACTGACGGTGCATTCAAAGTTATTTGAGTTCAAAAGAAAAGAATCCTAAATCCCAGACACTATATGCCTATTGTGACCTTGTAACTAGAGAAAGCTGCAATGATTATTTACATAAACAACTATGGAAAAACATTTTGGTGGGAGTGGAGAAAATATTAGACGGTGCTTATGCTAAAGGAACTGTGTTCTGTGAAAATAGCATTGCCACAGAGAGATTAGGGACATATGTATTTACATGTGTCAGACTGGAACCTTTTGTTCTTGAAAAAATAAGAGGAAAGATTGGAAGTATACTCTAGCAGTGAAACTAAAAACTATGCATTAGACTACTCCTCAGAATTCAATGTACAGTCTCCAATCCTACAAAGATTTATGCACATGCATAACTTTACACACTTTAACTTGTCCCAAAGTGTTGTCCAATGGATTGGGGGGGGGGGGGGGGAAGAGAGCGGGAAGAGGTCCCATAATTTTGAAATTTCATTGAACAAAAAAAATATATATATGAAAATGAATTACCCCCCAAAATTGTGTCATCATCTTAACAATATTTTTCTACAGAAACACATTTTCTGCAAAAAACAATTAAACCGGTCCTATGCAGAACATCATTTTTATTTGTAATATAAGGGCCATGTATTACTGTATCATTTATTTCATCCAATAACCTGAAAGTGTTTTACTGGCATTATTGAATCAGTCCTCACATCCTCCAGGAGAGAGATCTATATCCCCTGTTGGACAATGGAGAAGTTAAGTAAGTTGCCCAACGTCATATACACACAGTTTTGGCAAACTCAAGCCTCAAGAAAAAACTAGGAATCCTGATTTAGTCCCATGCCCTAACCACTAGATGACATTCCCACAAATCTGAAACAGATAGTTTGCTGGTGATCTGATGTGGACACATTCCATTATTTACGCTAGATTCATTTAAGCTAAGTGGATTTTTTCCAGAGTAATTAAGCAGCATCTGTCTTTTTTATTGACCTGAAGAGGAAAATACTCAGTCACAAGAGGAATGACGCCTTTGAGGCAACTACAGGAAATTATCTTTGCACAGCATCTGACCATTTTTAATTTTTTTCCCTTGCGTTTAGCGTTTCTGCCAGATGTGAATTTAATAATGAAGGCTCATGTCTAGAAAGATATGAAGTGTCTTGGACAAGTTCAAATGCAGCATAGGTAAGTTTTACTAATATATTCTACTTTGAAGCATCAGTCTTTCCAATTAGGTGTTCATTTGCAGCATAAACGCCTGCAGCATACTACTGTCTGGAAAGAAAGGGCAGGAGAGGATATAAGTGTGTGTATGCCAGTGAGTTGATCCAAAGACTCACCTGGAGGAACTTGACTTGAGTTTTCGTGCTCAGACAAAAATGGGAGACACATAGCATATAGATATAGTGACAACAGCTCTGCTACAACGTATTGCAAATCACTAATAATAGAACACAGTTCAAGGCTTTCTAGCCTTGCCTTTTATGCTACAGACTAAATCTACTAACAGATGTGTTGTCCTCTATTTCTTGGTTTTATTTAGATTGCACATATTATGGCAGACTCTGTACTTGTTGCAAGATGATATGTCTAAGGAGAGGATGGGGTTCATGCAGTCAGGGTTGAGGTTATCATAACCTAGTCCCAGATTTGGACCTTAGCGTCCAAAATATGGGGGTTAGCATGAAAACCTCCAAGCTTAGTTACCAGCTTGGACCTGGTAAAGCTGCCACCACCAAAAAAATTAGAGTGTTTTGGGGCATTCTGGTCCCCCCAAAAACCTTCCCTGGGGACCTCAAGACCCAAGTCCCTTGAGTCTCACAACAAAGGGAAATAAACCTTTTCCCTTCCCCCCTCCAGGTGTTCCTGGAGAGAGACACCGAAGCAAGCTCCGTGAATCTAAACAGAGGGATTCCACCCTCCCCGTTCCCAGCCTTGGAAAACAGAAGTACCGAGAGTTAATCTCTCTTCCCCCCCCCTCACCCAGAGAGTATGCAAAGTCAGGCTAGTAAATCTAACACACAGTCAGGGGGAAATCTGACTTCTTCCTCCCACCAATTCCCTGGTGAGTACAGACTCAATTTCCCTGGAGTTCCCCACTAAAGAAAAACTCCAACAGGTCTTAAAAAGAAAGCTTTATATAAAAAGAAAGAAAAATACATAAAAATGGTCTCTCTGTATTAAGGTGACAAATACAGGGTCAATTGCTTAAAAGAATATTGAATAAACAGCCTTATTAAAAAAGAATACAATTTAAAGCACTCCAGCAACTATAGACATGTAAATACAAAAGAAAAAAACCATATAACTCACTATCTGATCTTTTTGTACTTACAACTGGGAAACAGAAGATTAGAAAGCAGGAAACAGAAATCACTTCTCATAGCTGAGAGAGAGGCAGACAGAAGAACCAAGAACAAAGGACTCACACACAAACTTCCCTCCACCCAGAGTTGAAAAATCCTGTTTCCTGATTGGTCCTCTGGTCAGGTGCTTCAGGTTACTTTTTTTTCATGTGAAAGAGACATTAACCCTTAGCTATCTGTTTATGACAGAGGTATCAGCCAGACAGTAAGAATGCAATCAGACCAGCATGCACAAACATTCTGTGCTCCCTCAGCCCACGCCTGGAACCTTTATTTGCAGCTCAAGAAGGGCCTGAATCAAAATGCCAGAGATGAACAACGCTCACCCACCCTGCGATTCTGAATCCAGATTCAAATCCACATCTTGCAAATGGCTCTTGGCCTCAATGTTAAAAAATGGTTAGTTATTGTGGATGTGCCTTCGTATAATGCAGCACATAAGCATTTATGCACATGCTTACATTTCAGCACAAGCAGTCCTACTGAAGTCAATTGGACTCTGCATTTGTTTCAAAGTTAAGCACATGACTAAACATTTTCCTGGACCAAAGCCTGAATGCTCAGCACCTATCACGATCAAGCCACAGTACCTAAATATGGATGTAAGTGCCTAACTTTAGGCATCCGGGATTGAAAATGGTGGTCAATATACATTAATGATTTTGGAATGTTTCTATGTGTTAAGTTCAAACAGATGTGTATATTTCTTATATGCAGTATGTTGTAACTAACAGCTGTATCACACTTAAAACTGAAGTCACCATATTCAAAGATCTTCCCTTGCAGGGACAAGTTAAAACTGTAATCAGTCTGCATCTGTATGATTTTTTGAGTTATAGCATCATCTTGTGGAAATAAAGGAAACAACAGATGAAGTTCAAGGAAACAGTTTGCTTCCTCTCAAAATCAAGAGAAATGTACTGCTGATGTAAGAAGGTACAACTCTACTTGCATTGATCATGTTGTATAGGCTTTAAGGTTTCATTTCAGCAAAGTGCTTAAGCACATCAATAAGTTTAACAATGTACTTATGCCAGTGCTATTCAGCCAGTCACTTCAAGCAATCAAATTCAATGGGACTTAAAGAGGTGTTTGAAGTTAAGTAGGACGTTAGGCATTAGGAATAACTGGTGCTGATGCTGTTAGAGAATTTGTCACCTGGTGATGAGTGTGTTGTTTTTGAAGATTTTGCTTGTAAACGAAATCACACTCCTATAAATCATATTAGTATTTTGTGTGTGATAGAAATCAAATCATGCAGTCTCTCTGAAAGGGATTAGACCTGGTCTACACCTAAAACTTAGGTTGACCTAGCTACATCATTCCGGGATGTGAAAAATTTCACACTCTGACCTAGTTAGGTTGACCTCACGCCCACTGTAGATGCAGCAAGGTCAAGGGAAGAATCTGTGGGCTGGTCCACACTACGGGGGGAAATCGATCTTAGATACGCAACTTCCAGCTACGTTATTCACGTAGCTGAAGTCGAATATCTAAGATTGGATTACTCACCCGTCCACACCATGCGGGATCGATGTTCGTGGCTCTTCCTGTCGATTCTACAACTCCGTTGGGGTTGATGGAGTTCCGGAATCGATATAAGTGCGCTCGGGGATCGATATATTGTGTCTAGATGAGACACGATATATCGATCCCCGATCAATTGATTTTAACCCGCTGATACGGTGGGTAGTGTGGACGTAGCCTTATGTCAACCCATTTTCTGCCTCTCAAGGGGGTGCATGTAATATAACAATAAAAAGAACTTTGTTGCTGTAGTGTCCATACTATAGTGCTACAGTGGCATGGCTGCAGGACCGCATCTGTGTTTTTGTAGTACCAGATTGATAGATCCATAATCATGGTAAACTGGTAAAAAAGTATTACTTATAACTCTGCCATAATTGTACAAGAGATTGAGGAAACAAGTCCACATAGGTACCATACAGAAAACGTACCCATATATAGTACCCAAATATGCAGATATACAAGATTAATCCATGAAAACACCATATAAACAGTATGTATTTTCTATCTTTTGGTCAAAAGAAACAGAGTTTGTATTGGATGAAAAAATTGAGGTTTCATAAACAGTTTTCCCCCTCTCCCACTCAGAAATTGGGGCAAAAAGTTAAAAACAAAATTTTTCATGAATAGAAATTCCACAATGTTTCATTTTGGAAACACTAAAAACATTCTCTTTTCAAAACAAAATATACTCCCCAGAATCCCTGGATCCCCAGCTGCTTGCCAGGGGGTGGCCTTGGCTCCCTGGCTAGACAGGCCACCTAACAGCCCACCCACCAATTTGGCAACAGGGAGATGACTAGCAGGAAGCCTGACAGAACAGTGAGTGGGTTGCCTGTGGATACCAGGGAGCTAGGGAACACTCCTGATGGGCTGCTGGGGAGCCGAACAGTCCACCAGGTGGGCTGCAGACACACCAGGCAGCATGTCTGCCTAGTTTCTGCTGTAAGTTACAATGGGGTGGTCCTGTTTCTGTGAAATGTTTCAATTCAATTGAACCAAAAAAATGGTTGTGGTGGAAAATGTTTCACCAGCTCTGATTATAAATATGAAGTGACACAGTTCTATAATTATAAGAATTCATCAGAGAATTAGCTTCTCTATTATACTTTGTTCCTTTTGTGCTGCTGAGGCAATGCAAAGGGGTAGCTCTAGCTTTAGCTGGTCCCTGGGGAATTTCTCTGACAGAGGGAAACTCCCCACTGACATAAATCCAGCATATCAAATTTCTGTGCCAGGATCCCTCTTCCCCTACCTTGCTACTCCCCACCAGTGTAGCTAGCATACCAGGAGAAGGTGTCACGCTGTCTGGAGTGGCTTATGAATGTGGGTGCCAACCTCAAGGCAGACAGTCAGGAAATAGATTTCATCAGCCCAGTAGCAAGTGTGAATGCCACAAACACTATAACAGGCTTCCCATAGAGTCACAGACAGTCCCCTTGGGAACTCTGGTCTATCCTGCCATCCAGGAAAGCCTCCTTCTGTGATAGACAGTCCCTTATACCAGGAATATTCAGGTTACTCCCAGTCCCCAAGGAACAGTAATAGAATATCAGGGTTGGAAGGGACCTCAGAAGGTTGTCTAGTCCAACCACCTGCTCAAAGCAGGACCAATCCCCAGACAGCTTTTTGCTGCAGATCCCTAAGTGGCCTCCTCAAGGATTGAGCTCACAACCCTGGGTTTAGTTTGCCAATGCTCAAACCACTGAACTCTCTCTCCCCTTGCCCCAGCTTGCTTATGCTCTAGATCTCTCAAACACAATGCTTCTAGCCAACACTATAATAAACTAACTAAAGATTTATTAACTAGGAAAAGAAAATGAGAATTATTTACAAGGTTAAAGTAACTAAACAAACACACAAAATACAGTTTTAGATTCCAAAAGATAATAGAAACTTCTATCATAAGCAAACTCCATATATTCTTTAGGGCTAACTCAGGCAAAACAGCCAGAGAGGTGTTTTGCTTATGCTTGTTGATTCTTACCCTTTAGAGTCCAAGCAGTAAAAAAGAACCCTAGCTTCTCCTTGTCAAGGATTTTTATCCTTTTCTCCCCGGAGCTCAAGCTGATGGGATGAGTTCATGCACAGGTTGTCACTTCCTGGAGAGGATGAAGCATACACTTAACAAAGTCTTTGTTCTTTTGATGTTTCACAATGGTTCATATGGTTTCAAAGGCCTTCTGATTGGGCAAGACCTATCATCATCTGTAGGAAGCCATTATTTGCTTTTGAGAAGACTTCTCTTCTGTTTGATGAATTACACAGTTAGAGGTTTACATCACAAAAGTTTTCTATTGCTTTACATGGGGTACAGAACAGACAGACTAATACATGCAGCATCCCACAGGCAATTCGTAAGATCTAAACACCAAACACATTCTTACAACTCTAAAATACTAACATACAGGCAAGCCAGACTGGTTTCCAGTTATGCATTTGTAAGTATTTAGTGAACCCTGGGGCCTTGGCATCAGCTGGCACCTGGTCTGCTAGCATCACAGAAGGGCCTTGGTAGTAGTGGGAGTAGTATGGTGAGCGCATGACAGGGCTCCATTATGCTATGTTACTGCCTTAGGGACCTTCCCAGAATTGAGCAAGTTAGAGCATCGCCTAGGTTGTCCTGATACAGAAACAGGGACGTATGGCCCATGCTTGGATTCAAGGAGAAATTGCCCACTCATATACAGGGTAAATACTCGTCACACACTCTTTTTCTCATGTTTTTAACTAGGAATGTGTTCAAGATATAAAATTCAGACCTGAACCCAGAGTGTATGCATGCTTGGCAGGGGCGGCTCTAGCTTTTTTGCCGCCCCAAGCATGGCAGTCAGGCTGCCTTCAGCAGCATGCCTGTGGGAGGCCCTGGTCCCGTGGATTTGGCAGCTTGCCTGCGGGAGGTCCACTGATCAGTGTACCCACTGCCAAATTGCCACCGAATCCGTAGGACTGGCAGACCTCCTGCAAGCATGGGCCAAAGGCTGCCTGACTGCCGCCCTTGCAGGGACCAGCAGGGTGCCCCCCGCAGATTGCCACCTCAGGCACACGCTTGTATCACTGGTGCCTGGAGCCGCCACTGATGCTTGGATCTGGATTCTGTTCATTATAGAAATACAAAGTTGGGAAATTTGGTTCTGGATCCTGTTTCAGATCCTGAACTACCCCTTCTGGGCCCCCAAAGTTTAGCAGTGCCAAGCTAGGTTTTTAAGTCAGAGACATCTCTGTGTTGATTCTCAGTCTCTAAATCTGGAAAGCCCAAAGAAATTTTTTTTCATTTGTTACTTAAATTTAATGTTTACTGTAGAGAGTTAGAATATTATAAGTGTATAAAGAAAACAGGCTATGCTCTCATTCCAGTCCAAATCCTTAATGCTCTGTTAACCCAAACTTTCGTTTGTATGCACACAAGAAAGGTAGGATTGAAAGTGTGAGGCCATGTCACAGGGTACACTCACCGCTGGGGCTTCTCCTTGTGGCTGGAAATGGCAGTTAGCTCCACTCAGGTCTCATATCCCCTTCTCACACTGGGGCCCTGTATCTCTTTCTGGGACTCAGGATGCTCCCTCTTCATGGCTCATCCCTCTGGCACCTCACTGTACAGTCCTCCCCTTCCAGTGTAGCACAGTTCCACTGAATCAGCTGTCTCAAGCAGTCTTCTGTTCCATTACCCAGTCTGTGGTACTTCCCAGTGGCTGGTAGAGGAACCAGAGCCCTCTCACTGTTCCAGGCTCCAGTGCAGCGACCCTGTGTGCAGCAACTATGGTCTGTTTGCACTCAGACCCTGTTGCTGTTCCCTGGGCTCCTTTCTCCTTCTCTCCTCTTATCCTTTGGCCTTCCACCTCTCTGGCTTTACCGGCTCAAACTCCCTCCTCCAAAGTCATGATGGCAGACTAACTAATGCTGTATCCCCAAACCCACCTCCATTCTCTCAGGGAGTGACTTCAGACTACTTCCCTTATAGCACCTTTCAGCTGCTAATTTCTTGGCTTTATACCAGCTCAGCCTGTTTCTTCTCAGCTGGATTCTATCTTCAATCAACCTTTCAATCCCTGATTCATCCCCAGGTGCAGCCTATCTGCTTAACTCTCACTTAACCTGCTCTGTTTTGTCTGGGTTGGACAAGGCTACATGATGTGGAAAGTTTAGCAGAAATTGCTAAGCACGTTGTACTATTTAAACATGGACTACTAATAGGTGGCTTTCTTGCCATTAACTATCATACTTATAACTGTCAGCATAAACATGCAGGATGGCTCAGTACTATTTTTAATTCCAGAGTTAGCTTTGTGGACAGTTCTTTGTCTCAGTTCTATCACGTGGCAAGGAGTTCCACAGGTTAATTATATGCTATGTAATAAATGTTAACTTTTCTCAGTTTGAAATATGTTGTTTTTCAGTATCATTGTTGCCCCTTTTTTCTTTCATAATAGGTAAATATCTACACTTCTACCAGTTATATCACAAATAATTGCTTCTCCTTGTCAAGGATTTTTATCCTCTTCTCCCCAGAGCTCAAGCTGATGGGATGAGTTCATGCACAGGTTGTCACTTCCTGGAGGGGATGAAGCATATACTTAACAAAGTCTTTGTTCTTTTGATGTTTCACAATGGTTCATATGGTTTCAAAGGCCTTTTTAAAAAGATGGATTCCAGAAATGGATGCATTAGTTCGCTCTCAACAATGCCAGATACAAAGGTAAAGTCATCTCCCAGTTACATTAGAACACAGCAGTAGGTATTCTTTCCAATGTGCATTACCTTACACTAGTCAACACTGAATTTCAGGTGTCATCCTTCTGCTGCCTATTCATTTAGCTTTGTTAGATCCTTCTGGAGTTCCCCCAGTCTTCTCTTGTCTTGAATAACCTAAATATTTTTGTATTATGGGCATATTTTGCCTCCTCCCTCTTCATCTCAGTCTCCATTCTGTACTTACATGCTGTAAGACTGCATCTTATATTGTTAACCTTATAATAATTCATTACCCTGCAGAAGGGTGATTATCACTGTTTATATCTGGTTTTCAATTATTTGATACCTTATTTTAAAAAAAGAGATGCAATATGTATAAAGTTTTTGTTATAGAGATCCATTCCAAAGCCCATTTGTGCTTTCTATTGATTTCAATAGGCTTTAGATCAGGCCTTATATCTGTTTCCCTTTCCCTCTGTGTAGGTGAACACATATACCTCCAGCAGGAGGTCAGACTAGATGATCATGATGGTCTCTTCTGACCTTAAAGTCTATGATTCTATGAACCATGCATTGCATCTCATTCAGGCAGAGTGTTGGGCCTATGCAGAGCTCCACTGACTTCAAGAGGGTTTAGTGGGGTTTCCACAGCCCATCTGTGCAGGACTGGCTCCTATATTTGTGTTCCCTAGGACAAATCCAGCAATCATTCACACATGTATTTCCATTCCTTTAAATAAGACTATTTGCTTCAATAAGTATACTAAGATTTGATCCCATGTGGGTAGAAATTTGAAACTCTTTGGCCTTTATAGATATTTATATGTAAAATTTCATAAATATTCTACTACACAAACATCAAAACTGTTGGCTGCAGAAAGGTAGAGGAGGGAGGGAGAAAAGGGATTAAAAAAGCCAAAAGAATTGTCTAGGTTATTCATATTACAAACAAATCCACTAGTGGCCACTAGGTGGTGCTCTGATCCCAAATATCAAGTGTGGGACTAAAAATAAAAGATGGCAAATAAAATTAAAACCATGTATATATTCCTATTGATTTTTAATTTTTTCTGTCTAGTATTATTTACTCCATAAGTTTGTAGGCTCCAGCACTAAGCTAACTACAAGAGGGTGAGGGTGATAAGGCTTGTGCACAAATCCAATTTTACTTGAATTCTGAAATGTCCAGTTGCCAATACTCTAATTGATACTGAAAACACTTGTCTCAGTGTTTTCAATGGGACTCCATCTCCAAGGCTATATTCTCATTGACTTCAGTGGCATCAGGATTTCACTTAGGGGGAGTATTATAAGATAAGGGTGTAGAATATGGACCAGAAGTTATATTACTGCTGGATGTGCTGAACTTAATAGAGGATTGTTATTATTATTTAAAATGGCAAAGACAATAGATTTGAGAGATACTGTCACCAGCTTTCTCCTCTAGGGCACCCCCGAAGGGCCAGGACAGGCCCTTTGCATTCACCCAGCTGTTAGTTTGTGCGTCCAGGTGTTCTGCCACACCAATACCATGGTAAGAGGCTGAATCTCGGAAAGCTCACCTTTTCCAGAGCCGGCGACAGACAAAGAAATGAACACAAATAAACTTTCCCATAGGCATGGCAGGTCTCTCCTTCTTCAGGAAGGCTTCTGATAAACTGTGGCCCAAACTTTGACACTTAAAAACATTGCACAGTACCAAGTCAATGTACTGGTTCTTGAAGATAAACAATTTCTGAATGCTCATAGCAAATCATCAGAGAGATTGCTTTACACTTCACTAGACTTTTACACAAAGACAAGACCACGATGTTACTACAGAACAGAGCAACCTTCTGAAGGGATCACCAGGCTTCACATCATAAAAAAGACACTGAGATCAGTAGAATGACAAACTTCACGCTACAGTGAGTAGTGCTCTCTTACTTGAAAAAATATAAATACTAGTATCTAAAATTAACATTCATGAGGATATGCAGTTGTACAGGAATAGGTGAAGTGACTGAGAAAAATTAAATGCCCATCCTACTCAGAATCTTTTTCTATTTGTAGAACAGATGGATTCCAAACCAAATTTCTTTGAAGGTTTTCTCCCCTAACTATGTTTCAATTTCTGCTACCTTTTGCACACTTTTTTTAAAAAAAAAAAAAAATCAGGACTGGAAGTGTCAAAATACCACGAGGGCAGCCCTTCTCATATTTCCAGGCTCATTAGAAGCAGAAAGTACAGAACATTTAAACAAGACCAGTCTCCAACTAAATTTAGTAGACTCATGACATTTAGATAAACTGGTTATTTTTAAAATTAGCATTTGAACGAAAGCTAATGTACACCCTTTCCAGTTCGTTTATCATGAAGGCCACAATCCTACAATGAAATTCATGTGGCTGGATCCCCTGCTCTTCCCTCCAGATCCTCATATAACACTTCCTATTCTTCCACAGTCTCCAAACCCAGCGCTCTATCTCCTTTTGCCCCTCAGCATCTTTCTCTTAGCACCCCCCCATCAAAACCTAAACAAAAAACCCACATGTCTTTTAATATAATAGCCAGGTTGTCATAAACAGATAGTTAAGGGTTAACGTCTCTTTTACCTGTAAAGGGTTAACAAACAGGGAATCAAACACCTGACCAGGGGACCAACCAGGAGACAAGATACTTTCAAATCTCGGTGGAGGGAAGCCTTTGTTTGTATTTTTTGGGTTTTGCTTTGTTCTTTCTGGGCTCTGGGAGTGACCACACGTACCTACAGGCTCTCTAATCTTCTATTCCAATTTTGTGAGTACAAAGGTAGAAAGGCGGTATAGTCTTTTTATTTGTTTTCCTTTATTTGCAAATGTGTAGTTTGCTGGAAGTATTTTAAATTGTATTTTGCTGAGGGGGGGAGGCTTCTTTCTAGTTTCTATAAGCTGACAGACCCTGTAACTTTTTGCCATCTAAATTGCAAAGATAAACTTTTACCTTTTTTCTTTCTTTTTATTAAAAGCTTTGCTTTAAGACCTGTCTGATTTTTTACTCCTAGTTAAGACTCAAAGGAACTGAGTCTGTGTACAGGGAATTGGTGGGGAGAAGGGAAAGAGAGCAGGGGGGAAAAAGGAAAAGAGAATTTTCTCTTTGTTTTAGATTCACGGAGTTTGAATCTGGATTGCTTCTGGTTGAAGGGAAAAGAGGAGGGGGGAAGGTATCATTCCTCTCTGTGTGGTGATTCAAGGAGTTTGAATCAGGGTGATCTCCTAGTGTACCCAGGGCGGAAAGGAGCTGGGAGGAAGAAAGGAGGGGGAAGGGAAATGGTTTATTCCCCTTTGTTGTGATACTCAAGGAATTTGGGTCTTGGGGTCCCCAGGGAAGTTTTGGGGGAGACCAGAGTTTATCAGGCACCCTACTCTAAGTCCCGATTGGTGGGAGCACTACAGGATCTAAGCTGGTAATTAAGCTTAGGGGAATTCATGCTAGTACCCATATTTTGGATGCTAAGGTTCAGAATTGGGAATTATATTATGACAAGTATATTTTACAATATTTTTGTGATAAGTGAAGGGGTAGGGGTAGCTCCATTTTATGGACATCCAGACAGCCAGTTAGCTATAAAATTCCTCTTAGTAGCTGTTCTCTACTTGCTTTACCTGTAAAGGGTTAAAAAAGTTTCCAGGTAAAGGAAAGGGAGTGGACATCTGACCAAAAGAGCCAATGGGAAGGCTAGAACTTTAAAATTGGGAAAAAACGTCCCTTTGTCTGTGTGTTGTGGTTCTCTGAGAAAGAGGGAAACCGGCAGCAGTTATGCTGTGAGAAGCTTAAGCTGGATATGAAAAACCATCAGATCATACCTAGAGATTACTTATTTGGAAACCCAGATATGTATGTAGATCAGAAATGTCTAGAAAGATGTGATTAGGTTTATTTCTTTTATTTTTGTAAGGCTTGTGGACTCCTCTGTGTTAACCCCAAATGCTTTTTGTTTTGCTTGTAACCTTTAAGATGGACCTCAAGAAGGTTATTCTTGA
Source organism: Gopherus evgoodei (assembly GCF_007399415.2). Classification (NCBI taxonomy): domain Eukaryota; kingdom Metazoa; phylum Chordata; order Testudines; family Testudinidae; genus Gopherus; species Gopherus evgoodei. The sequence goes on along the minus strand of NC_044322.1, from coordinate 287,902,675 downwards.
TATTTAAATTTTGTAAGTGAGTTTTTTAAATCTAGCAAAAGCCTAAGTTCTAGGTGTATTTTCTTTCTTTTTGTTTTTAATAAAATTTACCTTTTAAGGAACAGGATTGATTTTTGGTGTCTGAATTTAATGTTGTTAAATTAGCTAATAGCAACAGCTCATTTCCTCTGTTTTTCTTTCTCAACTCTTCCACGGAGGGGGCGGAGGTGGTAAAAGGGCTTGAGGGTTCCCCATAGGAAGGAATTCCCAAGTGTGCCTTTCTAGTTTCAAAGGGTTTTTTTGCATTTGGGTGGTGGTAGCATCTACCCTTCCAAGGTCAGAGAGAAACTGTACTCTTGGGAGTTTAATACAAGCCTGGAGTGGCCTATATTAATTTTTAGAATCCTTGCAGGCTCCCACTTTCTCCATTCGAAGTGCCATCAGCCTTGACACGTTTTTTGTCTGAAGTATTGCCTTGGCCAAGTTACAGTTAAGCCCTTATCTCAGAAAATAGTGCAGGTGTGCATGTAAATGGGAATAATTCTATTAGTCTTTATTCTTCATCCCAATTTTCTCTGTTCTCTGTGTGTTTTCATAAGTCTATCAAAAACTGATCTAAGTCATCTCCCAATCTCTCTCTGCCTTCCAGTGGGCCAGGCTTCATTTGAATCATCCCTCCCACACCTTTTTAATTTTTTTTAAATTCCTTTACTAAAGATTATATGTTTTTTGTCTAGGCCTTTCTGGAGCTGAAACGATTGCTGCAACATTATCCTCTCCAAACTTCCTGCTTCCCTCCAGCTTTGCAACAGAGGCCTCCAGCCACATATTTTTAAAGCATGAAAGGACTTATTCATCATATATAGCAAACAGTAAAGTGAAGCTCCTTTACAAAATTGACCACTGTACACAGTTCAGATTTCCCCTTCAGTCCTGAATATATAAAATGGATGGGTGAATCACTCCTGAAAAAAATAGAAAATGGCCCAAGAATTAACCCAATCAGAGCTGAAAAAAAAATAGGAAATGGCCCAAGTTTCAAACCAAGTGGACCTCAAAATTTTATCTTTACATTCAAATGAGTGCAGATTAGGATACTCTGTCCCTGTTTCTTTTATATACTTTTATACAAACTCTATTCTTAGCATCCTCTATCCTGCAACATCCATGCAGCGAAACCATACCTGTTAGCCCACGTCCACACTACAGGTTAAAATTGGTGGTTTCAAAATCGATTTTATAAAGCAGGATTTATAAAATCAATTTTGTGCATCCACACTACGGCGACTTACATCGATCTTGAGCGTCCATGTTCCCTGGCGTCCATCGAAACCCAGAGCGTTGCACTCTGGGTACCTATCCCACAGTTCCTGCAGGGGTCCCTGCCCATTGGAATTATGAGTTACTACCCCAGTGCATGATGGGGCCAAAATCCCCGTCGTGGGTGGTTCTGGGTACAGCCTCACCGCCTCCCTTCCTGAAAGCGGCAGACAGTCACTTTGCGCGTTTTTTACTGGCTGCAGTGAGAAAACGCTATTTTGCAGCAAGCATGGATCCTGGTCAGCTCTTATCCTTGATCGCGGATGCTGTAAACAGTTCACGCATTCTCGTGCTATCCATGCTGAACCATGAGACAGAAATGCAAGAGAGAATGCTTCAGTGCGGGGACGACAGTGATGAGGACTTGGAGAACGAGTTTTCCCACACTGCGGGCCCCTCCGCTTTGGAGCTCCTGACGGTTATGGGGGAGGTTCTACCCATTCCTCGCCGATTTTGGGCACGGGAAACAAGCACTGACTGGTGGGACCGCTTAGTCCTGCAGGTGTGGGACGATTCGCAGTGGCTGCGGAACTTTCGCATGCGTAAGAGCACTTTCTTTGAGCTTTGTGATTTGCTTTCCCCTGTCCTGAAACGCCATAATACCAGGATGAGACCAGCCCTCACAGTGGAGAAGCGAGTGGCAATAGCCATCTGGAAGCTTGCAATGCCAGACAGCTACCGGTCAGTCGGTAATCAATTTGGAGTGGGCAAATCTACTGTGGGGGCTGCTGTGCTGGAAGTAGCCAAAGCAATCATTAAGCTGCTGCTACGAATGGTTGTGACTCTGGGAAATGTGCAGGTCATAGTGGATGGCTTTGCTGCAATGGGATTCCCTAACTGTGGGGGGGCCATAGATGGAACCCATATCCTTATCTTGGCACCGGAGCACCAGGGCACCCAGTACATAAACTGCAAGGGGTACTTTTCGATGGTGCTGCAAGCCCTGGTGGATCACAAGGGACGTTTCACCAACATCCACGTGGGATGGCCAGGAAGGGTTCATGACGCTCGTGTCTTCAGGAGCACTACTCTGTTTAAACGGCTGCAGCAAGGGACTTACTTCCCGGACCAGAGAATAACAGTTGGAGATGTTGAAGTGCCTATAGTTATCCTGGATGACCCAGCCTACCCCTTGATGCCCTGGCTAATGAAGCCATACACAGGCAGCCTGGACAGTGGTCAGGAGTTGTTTAATTACAGGCTGAGCAAGTGCAGAATGGTCATAGAATGTGCATTTGGCAGATTGAAAGGAAGCTGGAGAACGCTACTTACTCGCTCGGATCTCAGCCAAACCAATATCCCCTTTGTTATTGCTGCTTGCTGTGTGCTCCACAATCTCTGTGAGAGTAAAGGGGAGACCTTTATAGTGGGGTGGGAGGCTGAGGCAAACCACCTGGCCGCTGACTATGCGCAGCCAGACACCAGGGCAATTAGAAGATCACACCAGGATGCTGTGCGCATCAGAGAAGCCCTGAAAAGTAGCTTCCTCATGGGCCAGGGTACAGTTTGAATGCAGAGTTTCTTTTCCATTGATTACCACCCTCCCCATGTATTCATTCCTGCTGCTGCAAGGTAGCTTCCCTGCACCCTTCCAGAACTGCTTGCTTATGGAAAGTAAAGTTGCTGTCTGTAGAAAACATTGAATTCTTTATTAGAAGACAGTCCCTGTAAGCAACGCACCCTCCCTCTTGCATTTACAAGCCTGCGAATAGAATTACATAAGTTGGGTTTTTTGGGGGGGAGAATAGTAAAGGGTTAGGGTTAGGGTTAGGGAGGGAGGGAGGAAGGAAACACAAAGGTAGTTAAGGGAGCCCAGAAGTGTCATCATGGACCAGGGAACGGTGTGACTGCTATGTTTATTTCCCTTTTATTACCCACCTCCCCATGTCTTGACTCCTGCTGCTGCAAGCAAGCTTCCCTGCACCCTTTCATAACTGATTGCTTATTGAAAAGACGGTTACTCACCTTTGTAACTGTTGTTCTTCGAGATGTGTTGCTCATATCCATTCCAGTTAGGTGTACGCGCCGCGCGTGCACATTCGTCGGAAAACTTTTACCCTAGCAACTCAGTGGGCCGGCAGGTCGCCCCCTAGAGTGGCGCCACCATGGCGCTCCATATATACTCCTGCCGGCCCACCCGCTCCTCAGTTCCTTCTTGCCGGCTACTCCGACAGTGGGGAAGGAGGGCGGGTGCGGAATGGATATGAGCAACACATCTCGAAGAACAACAGTTACAAAGGTGAGTAACCGTCTTTTCTTCTTCGAGTGATTGCTCATATCCATTCCAGTTAGGTGAATCCCAAGCCTTACAAAGGCGGTGGGGTCGGAGTGAAATGTGGCAGAATAAAACTGCCGAGCCAGAGGCTACAGCCTCTCTTGAACCAGGGCATACTGCGAAGCAAAGGTAAGGACCGAGGACCAATGGAGCTTCGCGACAGGTCTCGTGGGTAGAAACACGAGCCAGCAAGGCGGCAGATGAAGCCTGAGCCCTGGTAGAATGCACGGTGATGTGGCTTGGGGAAATATGAGCCAAATCATAATAAGTGGGGATGTCCGCCATCACCCAAGATGAGATCCTCTGAGAGGAAAACAAGCAAGCCCTCCCTTTGGCCCGCTACCGGGGCAGAGCTGGGGCACCTTAGGAAATGATTCTGTCAGCACAACATAATGCGAGCACTCCACAGATGTCCAAGGAGTGCAACGGTTATGCCCATTGCGTTGAGCTGTGGGTAACATGAAAGGCCAAAACACCTTAGGGAGGAAAGCCGGGTGCGGTCATAACTGCACCTTGTCTTTGTGGAACCTTCGTAAGAGCTCTGATCTCAGAGACCCGTCTGGCCAAGACTAGGTTGAGGCCCCAGGGCGGGGCTGGGCGGCGCACCCGAGGGTGCAAGCGCTCCAAGCCCTTGAGGGACCTCGAACCCATAGTGGGACACTGAACGTCCATCTTAGCCTGCTGGAAGGTAGGGATGGCTGCTGAGAGTATCCTCAGCGATGATACCGCCAGATCCTGCCGCTGAAGGCCAGAGGCAGGCCAAATAGAGGGGATCGAGACCTCAGCAGGAGCAAGATCGAGCGTACTGCAGCTGTAAAGGAAACGCTTCCACCTGGCTCGGTACGTTGACCAGGCGGAAGGCTGCCTGTCACCCCGACTCAGGTACGTGAGGCGAAGAGGCTGCAGGTCCAAGTGACGAAGCCTGTCATTGCCCTGAGTGATGAGGTCTGGGCTGACAGGCCGAGCAACGTGGTATGTCAGTGCTGCCTGGACCACTCTGGAGTGATCATGATGATGCACGCTCCGCCCCTGCGGAATTTGAGCAGGACGTAACGAACCAGTGGGAACAGCGGGAAGGCATAATGCAGTTGGCCGTTCCACGGCATCAGGAATGCGTCCAAGATCGATTCCGAGGAGAGACCTTGGAAGGAGCAGAACACCTGGCATTTCCTGCACTCGCGGTGAGCGAACAGGTCTGTGTGAGGAACCATTTCCACTTCCGGAAAGCGGGACGCCTCACATGGGGCAGAGTGATGACTCGTAAGACAGGAAAGACCTGCTGAGTCAAAGAGATAAGACGTTCCGAACGCCTGGGAGAAAGGACGTCGCCAGCTCCATCGAGTGGGCCATGCAAAAGACCCGGAAATGGATGGCCTCCTGACAAAAAAGGGGGGAGGACTATGTCCCCCCTGAATGCTTATGAAGCACCTGGCCATTGTGTTGGCTGTAAACACCGAGATACAACGGCCTCGCAGCTGCCGATGGAACCCCTGGCATGCCAGGCGGACTACTCTCATTTTTGGGGCATTAATGAGGAATGCCAGCTCCCTAGAAGACCGAAGGCCTTAAGCTCGGAGGTGACCATGAGCACTCGAGCAGAGAGATGATGCGTCCGCCGTCAGGGGCAGTGAGGGCTGGGGCGGATGAAACCGCATCCTGTCCACACCAAGGAGGGAGTTAGCCACCACTCTAGGGAGCCTAAGGCGTTCGAGGGAACGGTGACTACCATGACCATTGGCTCCCTGTCCAAGCGGTACGCCGAGGTGGGCCGGACTTGGAGAGGACGGAGGCGGAGCTTGGCGCGTTTGGTTACAAACTTGCGGGCAACCATGGACCCAGGAGACTGAGACAAGAACGAGCTGAGGTCGTTGGGAAAGCCTTCAGACCTCAGATGATTGATGCCATCGCCTAAAACCGCAGTTGCGATAAGCAGGCTCCGGCTAGGTAGGAGACCAAGATAGCCCCTAGGAAGCCCAACCTCTGCGTGGGAACCAGAGCGGATTGCTCTATTAGTAATCATCAGGCCTTGATCTGTGAATAAGACCGTGACGATGCCCACGGGCTGAGTGGTTTGTGTGTCAGAGTCTCCTCGGATAAGCGAATCGTCCCAATACGGAAAAACGCATATCCGACATAGCTACGGTAGGCGGCGACTATGGCCGTAAACCGGGAGTATTCACCGCTGGCTATAAAGCGGAGGCATCTCCCATGCGGAGGGAAGATGGCATTGCAAAAGTACGCGTCCTTCCTATCCAGGGCGGCATAGTAGCCCCCCGGAGGCAAGGATGGAATAATGGTTCCCAGGGATACCATGCAGAACTTCAAACTTATCCCAAACCGGTTGAGTCCATGCAGGACCAGGGAGGTCTGACCTGTGGTCGAGTGGGGGACTAGGGCATAACGGGAGTAAAACCCCTAGCCCCTTTCGTCCGCTGAAGGGGGACAGGGCTGGAGCAATTTAAAGGTGGTACCTATGCTCCATCGTGCGCAGGACCCAGCGATCTAAAAGTAACTGGGGCCACGCCAGGAGAAAGCGGGATCAGGATCCCGTCCTGCGACTGGTACACCGCCCTCCGGCGAACCTTGGAAGGTCCGTCTTTGGTCCCAGTGGTAATTGCGAGGGACCTTGACTTTGGCTTTTTAGGGGGCCTGACATTTGTCTGCGACCACCTTGGCCTTGCCGTTTTCCAGAGTTCTGCCTCTGGCTAGGCACAGAGTATGGCGGCTGGGGCCATAAAGGCCTGCGTTTGGTCGCAGGCGTATACATGCTGAGACGCATTAGGACCCTATTGTCCAGCAGGCTTCGCAGTCTGGGGCTGTCTCTGCCGCGAAGATGCCTTTACCAACAAAGGGTAAATTCTTTCCCCCGTCCCCCAAGACGGCAGCGAACTCTAGGTGGGAGGTTCGAGGGAGAAACTCCTCCACCCAGGTGCTATAATTATCGCAGCTAAGCAAGGCTTGTTGCTTTGCTACCCAGAGGTGCAGGGCCCCTGCAGAGTACACCTTGCATTCGCCAAGGCTCTTTCTGCTTCGGGGCTGGCGCCCGCTGGCCATGATATCAGGATCGTGGTCCTGAGCATAAAATCCGCGCATATGGGGTGACACGGATGCGTGTCCGGACGGCCATGGAGGTACTAAAAGAGGGCACGGGCCGAGTCTCTGACTCACTCGGACCTTGCCCAACTCGGCACCGGGGACCGGCATCGGGAGGCGTATCGGTACCTGGAACGAGATCCAGACCCGCAACCAGAACGGTGTCGGGAGGTCGACCGAGATCTCGAGGCTCGGAGAAGAGCTACAGGAGTCAAGGTACCTGCCCCGGTGCCAGATGTCGGAACGGTGCCGATAGCGGGTCGGCGAACGGGATACCGACCGGTGCAGTGAGTGTGACCAGTACCGAGGAAAACAGTACCGGGACTGCCAGTGGTGTCCGGCGTGCCGACAGGACTTGGAGCGTCTGCGGGACCGTGATCATAGACGGTGCCGCTCTGCTGTACTGACAGGGGGCAGTCCCTTGAAGAGACTGTATTACCCGTACCGGCGGTGCCCGGGTCAGGCAGCACTGACTCCGTCATGGCACTGAGAGCCCTCGCCGTTGGTAACATCTCCGGCGCGCAGGGAACAGCAGGCTCAACCACAGTGCGTACTGGGGAGCTGTCAGGCACCGGATTCGACGGCCCTCATGGGGCCGGGATCCATGGTACCGAGGTCATCAGAGCTTCGGTAGGTGCCGGTGCCGGGAGAACCGAGTTAGATAAGCCGTCTGGCTGGGGTGCCGTCAGCACTGAAGCAGCGGGAGTAATACGCTCAACCACGGCGCGTGCCGGGGAGCCGTCGGGCACCGGATTCTACGGCCCTTGCGGGACCGGGATCGACGGTGCCGACGTCATCGGTGCCGCAGCAGGTGTCGGTGCCGGGCGATCCGACTTAGACTAGCCCTCTGGCCGCGGTGCCGTGGGCACGGAAGCAGCCGGAGAATTAGCTCGACCACGGCGCGTGCCGGGGAGCCGTCAGGCACCGGATACTACGGCCCTTGCGGGACCGGGATCGACGGTGCCGACGTCATCGGTGCCGCAGCAGGTGTCGGTGCCGGGCGATCCGACGTAGACGAGCTCTCTGGCTGCGGTGCCGTTGGCACGGAAGCAGCCGGAGCAATACGCTCAACCACGGCGCGTGCCGGGGAGCCGTCAGGCACCGGATTCTACGGCCCGTGTGGGACCGGGATCGACGGTGCCTACGCCATCGGTGCCGCAGCAGGTGTCGGTGCCGGGCGATCCGACGTAGACGAGCCCTCTGGCTGCGGTGCCGTTGGCACGGAAGCAGCCGGAGCAATACGCTCAACCACGGCGCGTGCCGGGGAGCCGTCAGGCACCGGATTCTACGGCCCGTGTGGGACCGGGATCGACGGTGCCGACGCCATCGGTGCCGCAGCAGGTGTCGGTGCCGGGCGATCCGACGTAGACGAGCCCTCTGGCTGCGGTGCCGCTGGCACGGAAGCAGCAGGAGCAATACGCTCAACCACGGCGCGTGCCGGGGAGCCGTCAGGCACCGGATTCTACGGCCCTTATGGGACCGGGATCGACGGTGACGACGTCATCGGTGCCGTAGTAGGTGTCAGCGCCGGGCGATCCGACTAGACGAGCTCTCTGGCTGCGGTGCCGCTGGCACGGAAGCAGCAGGAGCAATACGCTCAACCACGGCGCGTGCCGGGGAGCCGTCAGGCACCGGATTCTACGGCCCTCGTGGGACCGGGATCGACGGTGCCGACGTCGTCGGTGCCGGGCGAGCCATCTTAGACGAGCTGTCTAGCTGTGGTGCAGCTGGCACAGAAGCAGCAGGAGCAGTAAGCTCTACCACGGCGCGAGCCGGGGAGCTGCCAGGCACCGGATTCCCTGGTCCTGGGGGACTGGAATCGACGGAGCCGAAGTCATCGGTGCCTCTGCAGGCCGGATAACGCAACTGAGGCGAGCTCTCTGGCTGCGATGCAGGTGGCACGGAAGTAGCGGGAGCAGGGGGCTCAACCACGGCGCGTGCCGGGGAGCCGCCAGGCACCAGCAGGAATCGTAGACTCTCTCGACCTCGGAAGAAGGGAACGGTGCCGAGTCGACATCGGTGCCGGCGACGGTCGGTGCCGGAAGGCCTTGGTGGTACCGGCGGGGTCCGGTGCCGAGGAGGCGCTTCTGCCCGCCGCTTGAACATCGCTCCGCGCCCAAGGTGGAGGGGCAAGTGAAAGTCCCGCACCTTTTTGTTCTCGGCTTAAAAGCCTTGCAAATGGGGCACTTATCTGTCAAGTGTGATTCCCTGAGGCACTTCAAACAGGAGTCATGTAGATCTCTCTTCGGCCGCGGCTTCTGGCAAGCCGGGCCCCTTTTGAAAACCCGGTGAGCCATGCATGGCTCCGGCACTGGGCTCATGGAAGGGGCTACTTCCTGAACCCCGCTAACTAAACTAACCATGTTAGCAAGGAAAACACGTATAACCATACAAATATATATATAAAAGTGTTATAACTGCATAATTATATACGAGAAAACGAGTAGCTAGGGAAGTGGAGGTCAGCTAAGCCGCGCTCCACTGTTCCAACGACCGACACGGGCGGTAAGAAGGAACTGAGGAGCGGGTGGGCCGGCAGGAGTATATATGGAGCGCCATGGTGGCGCCACTCTAGGGGGCGACCTGCCGGCCCACTGAGTTGCTAGGGTAAAAGTTTTCCGACGAATGTGCACGCGCGGCGCGTACACCTAACTGGAATGGATATGAGCAATCACTCGAAGAAGAAAATAAAGTTACTATTATATGCTTAAAAATTGTGTTCATTATTAAAAGTCAGTCCCTTTAAGCAACCAACCCTCATGCTTGCTTTATCAAGCCTCTGAATGAAATTTCATACCTCGGGGTTTTCCGGGGAAGGGAGGGAGGGTTCTTTGAAGGAAGGGAGGGAGGGAGGTAAGAAAAGGGCGCATCAGAGAAGCCCTGAAAACAAGATTTATCATGGTCCATGGTACGGTGTGACTGCTGTGTTTATTTCCCCTTTATTACCCACCTCCCCATGTGTTAACTCCTGATGCTGCAAGCTAGCTTCCCTGCAGCCTTCCAGAACTGCTTACTTACTATCATTAACAACCCACCCTCACACTGCCTTTGAACAGTATGTATTGAGAGTCAAAAAAATGAAAAGGTACCACGGGAGAGGTTTGGGAGGAGTACAGGAGGGAAGAAACATGACATAAAGGGCATTTCAATGTAATGACAGCCTTCTGGTTGGACTGTCCACGGGGGTGGAGTGGGCAGTTGCAGAAAGCCTTCCCCCACGTGTTCTTACACGCCTGGTTCTGGAAGGAGTGGGACACGGTGAATACTGAGGGAGGTTATACATGGGCTGCAGTGGCACTCTGTGACCCCGCAGCTCTTCCAGCATACTGCGGAGGATGTCCGTCTGATCACGAAGAAGCTCCAGCGTTGCTGCCCGCCAACGCTGATCTTCCTTCCGCCACAAATCATTTTTAGCGTCCCTCCTGTCTTCACGCTGACTGGCAGCCTCCCTGTACTTTGCGACCAAATGTTTCCAGTCGCCCTGATGAGCTCTCTCAGTATGGGTTACTGCCATTATTTCTGTGAACATCTCCTCCCGTGTCCTCTTCTTCCTTAGCCTCCTTATCTGACCTCCCCGTCGGACGGGAGAAGGGAGGCTGGAGAAATGTGCAGCTGTGTGGGGGGTGGCGAGGAAAGACTGATAGAAGAATCATAAGAGACACATTTCACAGAACAATGGTTATACTCTTTCACAGTGAACTGCACTATTCACCGTACCTAGCACATGTAACTGTACTACAAGGTCGCCTTAGGATTCTTTTAATACTTATTGCTTGCGGCTGTGGACTGAGATATCAGCTCAGACGCAGTTCAGGGGAGCACACAAACCGTGTCTGGAGAACATGGTAAGTGACATGGCAGTGAACCGTGCACTGGCTTTTATTACCCTGCACCCCCTGCTATTATCAGGTAGCTTGCACGCTTTGGAGGCAAAGTGCTTAAAGGAATAACACTGGATTCTTTTCTTAAGCCATGGAAAAGGTTCAGCAGAGGACAATAGTGAATGCCCCCCCACCCACAATCTGCATCTCTGCTGTACTGGGAGGTAGGTTTAGCGCCTTCCACCTCACCCCTTCCCCCCCTCTGCCATGGCAATTACTAGCGATGATTCATGCTGCCCAAGTGCTTGGAGACACCGCCCCGTGGGAATGTTTAGCATTCTACCATCCCCCACAGGGCTAAATGTTAGGAAAGATTTTCATTTACTGGAGCAATACAGCAGACAAGAAAGAATGGTCATCTCTGTTCCCTTACTAAAGTACATTAATTTCTAACAGGTGACCATGAACAATATCACTCTCCTGAGGATAACAGAAAGAGAAAAAGAAATTATGCTTCTTGAATGCCAGCAGTCCCCGGGCCCATTCGATGCTAGGCTTTGTCATGCAATGATACCTGATTACGTGCTCCAGGCATGGCGTGGTAAAGTTTCGTTTCATGGCGGACGGAACAAGGCAGCCCTGCCCAGAAACCTTCTGCAAAGGATTTTGGGGTTCCTCCAGGAGTGCTTCATAGAGATGTCCCTGGAGGATTTTCGCTCCATCCCCAGACATGTTAACAGACTGTTCCAGTAACTCTAATTCCAGTTACTGCATGCAAGCATTCATGGCAAATCACTCAGTAAAAAACGCTTGCTTTCAAGCTATGCTTTTAATTAAAAAAAGAGCACTCACCAGAGGACGCTTCAGCAGCTTCATTTTCTGGGCTACTGGCTTGAGAGGGCTGCCAGGGTACTTCTGTCAGGGTTAGGAAAAGATCCTGGCTGTTAGAGGGAATGGAATGCTCTGTGCTCTCTGCTGTCTCGTCCTCCTCCTTTTCCTCATCCACATCTTCGACGTCCTCTAAGTCTTCAGCAGTGGCGGAGATCACTACCCCCACCTCTGAATCCACAGACAAGGGGGGTTTTGTCGTTGCGCAGTTCCCTAATATTGCGTTAAGCTCCTCGTAGAAGCGGCATGTTTTGGGGCCAGATCCTGACCTGCCCTTTGCTGCTTTGGTCTTCTGGTACGCCTGTGTCATAAACAGATAGCTAAGGGTTAATGTCTCTTTCACCTAAAGCACCTAACCAGAGGACCAATCAGGAAACCGGATTTTTTCAACTTTGGGTGAAGGGAATTGTGTGTCTGAGGTCTTTGTTTTCTGTCTGCCTGCTTTCTCTGAGCTTTGGAGAAGTAGTTTCTACTTTCTAGTCTTCTGTTTCTAAGTGTAAGGACAAAGAGATCAGATAGTAAGTTATATGGTTTCTTTTCTTTGGTATTTGCATGAATATAAGTGCTGGAGTGCTTTGATTTGTATTCTTTTTGAATAAGGCTGTTTATTCAATATTCTTTTAAGCAATCGACCCTGTGTTGTGTCACCTTAATACAGAGAGAACATTTGTATGTATTTTTCTTTCTTTTTTTTTATATAAAGCTTTCCTTTAAGACCTGTTGGAGTTTTTCTTTACTTCAGGGAAATTGAATCTGTACTCACCAGGGAATTGGTGGGAGGAAGAGATCGGGGAGATCTGTGTGTGTGTTGGATTTGCTAGCCTGATTTTGCATTCCCTCTGGGGGAATAGGAAAGTCCCTTTTGTTTCCAGGACCGGGAACGGAGAGGGGGAGTCACTCTGTTTGGATTCACAGAGCTTGTGTCTGTGTATCTCTCCAGGAGCACCTGGAGGGGGGAAGGGAAAAAGGATTATTTCCCTTTGTTGTGAGACTCAAGGGATTTGGGTCTTGGGGTCCCCAGGGAAGGTTTTTCAGGGGGACCAGAGTGCCCCAAAACACTCTAATTTTTTGGGTGGTGGCAGCAAGTACCAGGTCCAAGCTGGTAACTAAGCTTGGAGGTTTTCATGCTAACCCCCATATTTTGGACGCTAAGGTCCAAATCTGGGACTAAAGTTATGACATGAGTGGCAGCGGGTGGGAGATAGACAGAATCCAGAAGCCAGTAGGAATATTATATTTTTCTTTTCTCTGCTAAGGGCTTTTTAGCACAGAGAAACAGTTTGGTTTTAAAAGGGAACCAGAGAGAATTTTTTTTTCTGCTCTCTCTGGCAGTTTGTGGCTTGCATGTTAAGCAAGAAGCCATTACCAGACTATTAACAGTCTTTTGTCACACAATAGCACTCCCATTGAGAGTCATACCAGCACTATATACATGCAAATAAAGTGGTTTTTCAGGTTACTTAACATTGAAGATTAGCTAAAGGCACTGTTGGAGGCAGACTTCAGGAGGCAACAGAGAGCCTGCAGTTCAGAAGAGAAACACCGGAGGGCACCCCAACACAAGAAAACAGGAACCATGTCTACCAAGGCAAAAATTGAGGCCGAAGACCAATTCAGAGAAGCTGAACACAGGCGACAACTGAAAATAAAACAAACAGAGATGGAAATAAGAGAGAGAGAAAGAGAGGCGGCCCACCGCCGAGAAATGGAAAAACACCAAAAAGAAAAACTCCAACAGGTCTTAAAGGAAAGCTTTATATAAAAAAAAAAGAAAGAAAAATACATACAAATGTTCTCTCTGTATTAAGGTGACACAACACAGGGTCGATTGCTTAAAAGAATATTGAATAAACAGCCTTATTCAAAAAGAATACAAATCAAAGCACTCCAGCACTTATATTCATGCAAATACCAAAGAAAAGAAACCATATAACTTACTATCTGATCTCTTTGTCCTTACACTTAGAAACAGAAGACTAGAAAGTAGAAACTACTTCTCCAAAGCTCAGAGAAAACAGGCAGACAGAAAACAAAGACCTCAGACACACAATTCCCTCCACCCAAAGTTGAAAAAGTCCGGTTTCCTGATTGGTCCTCTGGTCAGGTGCTTTAGGTGAAAGAGACATTAACCCTTAGCTATCTGTTTATGACAGCCTGTCTGAGCTCCTTCACTTTAACTCTGCACTGCAACGAGTCTCTTTTATGTCCTCTCTGCCGCATGGCATTAGAAATCTTTTCAAAGGTTTTCTCATTTCGTCTACTGGACTGCAGTTCTGAAAGTACTGACTCTTCTCCCCATACGGATATCAGATCCAATAACTCCTGTGTGTTCCATGCTGGGGATCTTTTCCTATTCTCAGGAGATTGCATTGTTATCTCTGCTGCTGAGAGCTCCACGCTGGGCAGACAGGAAATGAAATTTAAATGTTCCTGGGGCTTTTCCTGTGTACCTGGCCAGCAGTAGAGTTCCTTTACCTGTGCAGAGCGGCCACTGGTGCACTGTGGGATACCTCCCGGAGGCCATTAACTTCGGTTTCCGTCCACACTAGCTTAAAATCAATTTTAAAAAATCGATATTAGGGTTACTCCTCTAGTTTAGCTGGAGTACAGAAATCGATTTTAGGGCCCCTTAAAATCGATTTTCTGTACCCTGTAGTGTGGACGGTTACAGCGTTAAATCGATTTAACGCTGTTTAAATCGATTTAAAGCTCTAGTCTGGACCTGGCCTTATACTGAATCTCCGTAGGCTTTGCATGCCTGCAGAGGCAGCCATTTACTCCTTAAATCAGTTTAATGTATTTAAATATGAACCTATGTAAGGCTTTTGAAAACCTGTTAATACACTAATAACAATAGAAAGCTATTTTTAGCCCTAAGTGTTTTTTTTCCCCCATAGGCCTAAAGGCTTGATCACTATAACATTTTATTTTGCACTTGTTGAAGGTTTTGACTCATTCTATTAAAGAAAAACACTCTTTTTTGAGGTGTGGAACAACTCCATATTATTTCTTGTTTGGTTCAAGTAATCTTAATTTATGCCTTTCTATGCATCTCATGAATTTTCAGTTGTGAAAGCTGTTTTCCAGATTATTACAGTAGTTGGTAAGACTACAGAAAGTGCTGTTAATGGAATCAAGGAGGAGTTTTCTGCAGGATTACTTTGGAATATGTGTTGCTAAAATAAGGATGTAGAACCTCAGCTGGTGCAAATTGTCATAGCTCCTTATTGTGACTAATTACACCAATTGAGCATCTGTCCCAAAACACACACAGAATGTAAGTAAATTTCATCTCATGGCAATGTTAAGGAACTTGGAGATATCACTTAAATTAAAATTAGGGCTGCCAAGCGATTAAAAAAATTAGTAGCAATTAATTGCACGGTTAAAGAATAAAAGAATACCATTTATTTAAATATTTGTTGATGTTTTCTACATTTTCAAATATATTGATTTCAATTACAATACATGATACAAAGTGTGCAGTGCTCATGTTATGTTTATTTTTATTACAAATATTTGCACTATAAAAACAAAAGAAATAGTATTTTTCAATTTACCTCATACAAGTACTGTAGTGCAATTTCTTTATCATTATAGTTAAACTTACAAATGTAGAATTATGTACAAAAAATTACTGCATTAAAAAGTAAAACAATGTAAAACTTTACAGCCTACAAGTCCACTCAGTCCTATTTCTTGTTCAGCCAGTCACTCAGACAAACACTTCTGTTAACATTTTCAGGAGATAATGCTGCTTGCTTCTTGCTCACAATGTTGCCAGAAAGTTCAAAAAGGCATTCACATGGCACTGTTGTAGCCAGTGTCACAAGGTATTTACATGCCAAATGCACTAAAGATTCATGTGTCCCTTCATGCTTCATCCACCATTCCAGAGGATGTGCATTCATGCTGATGACCTGTTCTGCTTGATAACAATCCAAAGCAATGTGGACCGATGCATGTTCATTTTCATAATCTGAGTCAGATGCCACCAGCAGAAGGTTGATTTTCTTTTTTGTGTGGTTTGGGTTCTGTAGTTTCTGTATCGGAGTGTTTCTCCTTCTGAAAGCATGCTTCACATCTCATCCCTCTCAGATTTTGGAAGACACTTCAGAGTCTTAAACCTTGGGTCAAGTGCTGTAGCTATCTTTAGAAATCTCACATTGGTACCGTCTTTGCATTTTGTCAAATCTTCAATGAATGTGTTCTTAAAATGAACATGTGCTGAGTCATCATCCAAGACTGCTGTAACATGAAATATATGGCAAAATGCAGGTAAAACAGAGTCGGAGACATACAATTCTCCCACAAGGAATTCAGTCACAAATTGAATTAACACATTAATTTTTTAACGAGTGTCATCAGCATGGAAGAAAACCATCTGTAATGATGGCCAAAGCATGAAGGGGCATACGAATGTTTAGCATATCTGGCATGTAAATATCTTGCAACACTGGCTACAACAGTGCCATGTGAATGTCTGTTCTCACTTTCTGGTGACACTGTAAATAAGAAGTGGGCAGCATTATCTCCTGTAAATGTAAACAGACTTGTTTGTCTTAGCAATTGGCTGAACAAGAAGTAGGACTGAGCGGACTTGTAGGTGCTAAAGTTTTGCATTGTTTTGTTTTTGAATGCAGTTATGTAACAAAAAAAATCTACAATTGTAAGTTACATTTCATGATAAAGAAATTGCACTACAGTACTTGTATGAGGTGAATTGATGAAAAATATTATTTATTTTGTTTATCATTTGTACAGTGCAAAAATTTGAAATCAATAATAATATAAAGTGAGCAGTATATACTTTGTATTATGTGTTGTAATTGAAATCAATATATTTGAAAATGTAGAAAAAACATCCAGAAATATTTCATAAAGTTCAATTGGTATTTGATTGTTTCACAGTGCAATTAAAACTGATTAGTTGCAATTATTTTTTAACCGTGATTAATTTTTTTGAGTTAACCACATGAGTTAACTGCAATTAATCGACAACTCTACTTAAAACGTAAGACATTTAATCCCTATTTATGGCCATGAGATGAGACCCATTTGTAAAATTACCTAATGCCAGAAAAATCAGTAAAAACAAAACACAATACTCAAATTGGGAAGCAGTGGACTGGGGACCTAAAAGTCCTGGCTTAAATACCTGGCTCTGACACAGACTTACTGTGTTATCTTGGGTAAGTGTCTTAATTTCTGTGCCACAGTTCCTTCACAATGAGGTTCAAACTCTTCTTTCTCCCATCCTTTTTTTTTTCTTGCTCATTTCACTATATATTTGTACAGCACAATGTGGCCCTGATCCCTGTCGGGGCTTCTAGAGATTAGTGTAATACAAATAATAATAGGTTAGCATTATATTTAAATTTTCATTAAAATGGAGGGCATGCCTTTTTAGCATTAAGTTGGAATTTCACATTTTTTAAAACTATGTCAAATTCAGGACATTTCCTTAGAAGGCTGCCCTGAAACATTTGTTAAATATCATGCTTGAAAAATGTGATGGGGTGGACTAGGCCCAGAGGCCCCTTGCTGGAGGCCTCAGGCTTCTGCCACACTGATATCAGGTAAGGAGCAGCAGAGAGGTCCTCTAAGCAGGCTAGAGTGGCTGCAGGGGAATCATAGAAGATTGGGGTTGGAAGAGACCACAGGAGGTCATCTAGTCTAACCCTCTGCTCAAAGCAGGACCAACCCAACCAAATCATCCCCGCCAGGGCTTTGTCAAGCCTGACCTTAAAAACCTCTAAGGATGAAGATGCCACCACCTCCCTTGGTAACCCAGCCCAGTGCTTCACCACCCTCCTAGTGAAATAGTGTTTCCTAATATCCAACCTAAACCTCCCCCACTGCAACTTGAGACCATTACTCCTTGTTCTGTCATATGGTACCACTGAGAACAGCCTAGCTCCATCCTCTTTGGAACCCCCAGTCAGTTGAAGGCTGCTATCAAATCCCCCCTCACTCTTCTCTTCTGAAGACTAAATAAGTCCAATTCCCTCAACCTCTCCTCATAAGTCATGTTCCTCAGCCCCCTGATCATTTTCATTGCTCTTTGCTGTACTCTTTCCAATTTGTCCACCTCCTTTCTGTAGTGTGTGTCGGGAAAGAGTGTCAAAACTGGATGCAATACTCCAGGTGTGGCCTCACCAGTGCCGAATAGAGGAGAATAATCACTGACCTCGATCTGCTGGCAATAGTCCTACTAATGCAGACCAATATGTTGTTAACCTTCTTGGCAACAAGGGCACGCTGTTGACTCATATTCAGCTTCTTGTCCACTGTCATCCCCAGGTCCTTTTCTGCACAACCGCTGCTTAGACAGTCAGTCCCCAACTTGTAGTAGTGAATGGGATTCTTCTGTCCTAAGTGCAGGACTCTGCATTTGTCCTTGTTGAACCTCATCAGATTTCTTTTGGCCCAACCCTCCAATTTGTCTAGGTCACTCTGGACCCTATCCCTACCTTCCAGCATATCTACCTCTCCCTCCAGTTTAATGTCATCCATGAACTTGCTGAGGATGCAATCCATCCCATCATCCAGATCATTAATGCAGAAGTTGAACAAAACCAGCCCCAGGACCTGCAATGACATTAGCCAACTCCTTCAGCACCCTTGGAGGCATTGCATCCAGCCCCATGGACTTGTGCATGTCCAGCTTTTCTAAATAGTCCTTAATCTGCTCTTTCACCACTGAGCGCTGCTCACCTCCTCCCTGTCTCCAAAATCTTGGGTCCGCCTAGCTGAGAGCCAATGACAGCCAGACAGGGATAAGGAAAGGTTGCTTTATTCTGCAGAAGAAAGGAGAGTTCTGTACCTTGGTACAAAAAAACTCTACTTAATACAAAAACCAAGAATCTTTTATACACACTCACACACAGGCTTCGGTCATGTTAGCATTTGGTGGTTAGCAAACGCTGCACTTCTGCAATCTGCTCAGCAAAAACTGGCTTAGGACCAGCTTCAACTGCCTCAAGACTGATAAAAAGACAGTTCAAAAGTTCAGGCTACTGTGTCCATGAGATGTCCAATTTTCCCTAATGGTTACCAGCTATTATAAAACTACTAGCTGTTAGGGGGTTGCTGCTGACTGTCACATCCCCATACTGTGCTGCCCAGTGCAGCAGTCTGAGAGCTGACCTTGTCTGTGAATACTAGGGCAAAAAAAGCGTTGAGTACTTCAGCTTTTCCCACATCATCTGTCACTTGGTTGCCTCCCCCATTAAGGGTCCCACACTTTCCCTGACCTTCTTGTTACTAACATACTGGTAGAAACCCTTCTTGTTACCTTTCACACCCCTTGCTAGCTGCAACTCCAATTGTGTTTTGGCCTTCCTGATTATACCCCTGCATGTTCCAGCAATATTTTTATACTCCTCCCTAGTCATCTGGCCAAGTTTCCATTTCTTGTAAGTTTCCTTTTTGTGTTTTTGTGATTTCTCTGTTAAGCTAAGTTGGTCGCATGCCATATTTGCTAGTCTTTCTGAACATCAGGATGGTTTGTTCCTGTGCCCTCAATAAGGCTTCTTTAAAATACAGCCAGCTCTTCTGGATTCCCTTCATCCTCATATTAGCCTTCCAGGTGATCCTGCTCATCATTCCCTAAGGGAGTCAAAATCTGCTTTTCTGAAATCCAGGATCTGTATTCTATTGCCCTCCTTTCTTCCTTTTGTCAGGATCCTGAACTCAGTCATCTCATGGTCACTGCTGCCCAGTTTGCCACCCACTTCTACTTCCCCTACCAATTCTTCCCTGTTTGTGAGCAGCAGGTCAAGAGGAGCATGGTGCCTAGTTGGTTCCTCCTGCACTTGCACCAGGAAGCGGTCCCCAACACTCTCCAAAAACTTCCTGGATTGTCTGTGCTCTGCTGTGTTGCTCTCCCAGCAGATGTCCGGGCGATTGAAGTCCCCCATGAGAACCAGGGCCTGTGATCTGGAAACTTCTGTTAGTTGTCCAAAGAAAGCCTTGTCTACCTCATCCGCCTGGTCTGGTGGTCTATAACAGACGCCCACCACGACATCATCCTTGTTGCTCTTGCCTCTAAACTTAACCCAAAGACTCTCAACAGGCTTTTTTCCAGTTTCATACTGGAGATCTGAGCAATCATACTGCTCTCTTACCTACAGTGCAACTCCTCCACCTTTTTTCCCCTGCATGGCAGCAGCGAATCAGGGTCCAGGAGGGCCATATAAAAGGAGCTGCAGAATAGAGCAGTTAGTTGCTGCTGGAAGCTGGAGAAGAAAGGACTTCATGCATGGCTGGCTGAGGGAACTGCAGCACAAAGGACAGCTAAGTGGGGGCAGGGACCAGCGGAGCAAGAGGCTTGCTGCTAAGACTGAGCCAAAGACAATTTGCTAACAGGGACCAGGGAGCAATGAAAGAGCTCCTGGCTGACTGCAGATTCTGCATAAAGACTGAGCTGGGGAGGGCTGCAGGAAGATAATGTCTACAGGGAGTAAGTCCTGGGGATACATCGCCATATCAGGGCTGGCTTGGTTTAAAGACCACAGACACACCTAACTAGATTGGGTGCTTGTGGGAGTCAGGTGCTGACCTTGTTACAGTGACACATGTTAGTTTCATAGGCTCTAGCACTACTGCACTGTGCTTTTGTGATATTTACCTGGGCAGCCATTATAATAGTATATTCCTTATGAGTAAGAGTTCCCTAGATCCATTTTTGAACAGATGTAACTCACATGAGATTCCAGAGAAGAAGGTCTTTTCTAAACAGAGGTCAAATAGTGGGTTAGTTTTTTATGGTGCTTTCAGTAGTTCTGAATAGAATTTCACTGAACCTTGTTCATAGTCTAATTTATATTATTTGCTTGTTCAAGAATATTTGAGTGAGCAACATGTTGTTTGCATACCTGCTTCAGAAAGCCAACCTGTAGCTGAACTCAGGTTTATGATTAAACAAAACTGATAAATTAGGACCTGATCCAAAGCCTACTGAAGTGAATGACTAGACTCCCACTGACTTCAATGGTCTTTGGATCAGGCCCACGGTATGTGATATTACAGAACTCTCTGCGAGCAGCAGTGTCATCCTCTTCTGTGGGTATGTGTACACTGCACACTAAACCTGGGCTATGATTCAGGTATGAGCCCAAGCCCCTCTTCCATCTAATTCCACATACAAAACAGCTTGTCTCAGGTCATCAAGCATTCAGGACCCGGGTCCTAGCACCCTGGTAGGGTGCTGGGTTCGAGCCCAAATTGTGCTGGGACTCTGGTCCAAACCCTGTCATTTTGCATTGTGGAAGCAGGTCATGCTGCAGACCTGAGTCAGAAGGTCTACGTAGTGCAGAATGGACATGTTAGCACAGCTGTGAGCCCCAGGTTTGTGCATTGTGGATGCTTAAGCATGGGCTTGGAAACACTGAGTATGTATACACTGCAATTAAACACCCATGGTTGGCCCATGCCAGCTGTCTAGCACTTACAAAAGTCTGGCTTAGGGGCTGTTTAACTGTGGTGTCAACATTCAGGCTTGGGCTGGAACCCAGAAGGTCCCAGGACTTGGGCTTCAGTCTGAGCCCGAGCATCTACACCATAATTAAATAGACCCTTAGCCCGCGAGCCTGAATTAACAACATGGGCCAGCCATGGGTGTGTAATTGCAGTGTTGACATACCACTGAGTCCACAAGCCCAGGTTCCACAGACCCAGGCTTAGCGTACAGTGTAGACATACCCTTTGTGTCACTGCCCTTGCTGTTCTGAAAGCTGATTTCTCTTAGCAGCAGTGCAACTGTTGTTGTTGTGCTCTCTTGAGCACAAGGGCTGCTGTCTACCAGCATCCCCTTGACACAAGGCACCAGAGAAGATACAAGTAATAGGTGGAACAATCATAATTCCTCTCTCTACCCTGGCTAGATGTGGAGGAGGATGCAAATTGCACCAGACTAAATGGTGACTAAGGGCAGGGGAAGGGGGAGCTCACCAAGGAACTGAAAAGAACAATGCCACCTGATAACCTTAATGGGACAATTCAGCTCCACTCTCTGTTCTACGTGGGTCAGTTTTTAACTGCCACAGTCTGACCCAAAGTTGTTTTGAACAATTGAGATAGTAAACGGATAGAAAAAATGAGTTAAATTCATCATATGAAGTGGTTGTTACAAATAGGTCAAGCTCTGCTAAGAAGACTGATGAGAAGTACCCTTATTGGCCCTAGCACAGCTAAATAAGAAATGGATCTGTAAAAGACAGTAATTGCTTGTGACATAATAAAGTACTAAAAACAGGATTGGGAAAACAAACAAACAAAACTAAAACAAAACATGGTCAATTAGCACTTAGGAAGCTGTTGCAAATAACAATCTATGCCAGAGCTCTGTTCTGAAAAGCCATATGAGAGAACAGAGCTGGTTTCCAGGAAAATAGATAAAATGTGTACAGGTCTCCTGAAGGCTATAAACACTTTTACTAATTGATTATTTGTGTGTCTGTGTGTGAGAATTCTTTTGACCCAGTTTACTAAAACATTAGCCATACACACAGTAGATAATAATTTGTTTGTCCTAAGTTTTATACACAGCTTGCATTACATCACTAAAGGTATGTCTGCACTGCAAGAAAAAACCCACAGCACCAAGTTTCAGAGCCCAGGTTAACTGATTTGAACTCATGGGGTTTGGGCTGCAGGGCTATAAAACTGCAGTGTAGACATTTGAGTTCGGGCTGGAGACTGGGATCTGAGACTCACCCTTCCTTGCGGAGTCTCAGAGCCCAGGCTGAAGCCAGAACTGAATATCTACACTGCAATTTTATAGCCTTGCAGACTGAGCCCAGCAGGCCCAAGACAGTTGACCCCCAGCCAGCCACGGCTGTACAGTAGGTCTTTTACTGCAATGAAGATGTACCCTCAGGGCCAAAATTACAGGAGTAAAGAGAACAAGAGTTAACCATATGAGAGGATGTTTTGGAAGCTTCTGTATTCTTACTGTAAAAGAGCAATTTTCAAAGCATGGGGCATGGCCCCTTGAGGGCTATGGTAAAGGTAGGAACTAGGAGTAAAATCCTGGCTCCATTTTTGCTAGTATTGAATTAAGCATGTGTTGCTATTTCCATTATAAGATGTAATCATACCAATTTATTTGCTTATAAAATATTTCTTTATGTCAAATATTGCATGTCATAAAAGATCCAGGCTCAGCATTGCTCTTAAATGCTATTGGAGTTGCAGATTTGTATCAGTGTAACAGAGAGTAGAATCTGGCCTATAAACTAACAACAAAGAGGGATTTTGTTATTTGTTTAATAAGAGCTAGGAACTTTTTCAAGCTATGCTGGGCAGCTTCGGCTGGGAGACTAACCAAAGAATGCTCACCAGATGGTAAAGGTTTCCATGTGGCTAAATTATGAAAAAGTTCTAAATCTATATAAACCAGAAGAGTGAAAGTAGAATTTTTCATTTCCTTGTACTTCATATGTAAAATAAAATTAATAATAATAATAATAAATAGAGAGAGAGAATTTGAACTCATGACAAGCTGTAGGCCATGATTTACTACTGGAACTGAGTTATTAGCAATTCTACTTTCAGGTATTTTAACACCAAGACATATTTTTCTTACTGGTAACCCCAAAGCATATTCCTGTCATGCCCCTCTGTAATTCCAGAAAGCACTGCCCTGAAAGGGGTCATTCAAGAAATAAGGGCAAGAGGGGTGCTTTTGGGGAAGTGTGGGGGTGTGCAGAGGAAAACCAAAGGAAAAAAAGGAAGTAATAAAAGTTTAGAAAAATTTAAACTGATGTAACATGCACCACAATGATGCTGGGAGAAGATGTAAGTTACACCAACTTCAGCCCCCACTCCTGATTTCACTGGGACTATTTAATGTTAAACATGCACATAAGTGTGTGCCAGATCAGGGACTTAGGGCCAGATTTTTTATGCATCTGAAATCAATTGAAATCAATGAGAGTGAGGTACCTAGATGCTTTTTGAAAAAAAAACACACCAGGTGCTCATCCACATCTTTTAGCACCTAAGTACCTTTAAACTCTGACTCCTATCCAGACTCTCTAAGATTCTCCTCTGAACTTGACCCAGGACTTATCTTCTCCAAAATGGTGTTTTCCTTTGCGGTTAATGTTCTGTGACATTATACAGCACTGGAGTAAAACATCTCAGACAGAAACTGTCATCCAAATAAAGATGAGCTGGATCCAAAGCACACTGCAGTTAATAGGAAGAGTCCCATTGATACCAACAGGCTTTGGATCAAACTCAGAGTGAGGAGCAGGAAATGGAAGACATATTCCATTGATAGGAGCCATCACTGGCAATGTGGCTTAGTTGTCTTTTTGTATTGCAACAATCAATAGGGTGCACTTTTCATTGCTACAGTTACAAGGGAAATAACTAAGGGCCAGATTCTGATAACTTTAGTCATACTGAGTAGCACCTTATTCCACCAATAGCTCCATTACAGTAGGACTTCTCATGGTGTAAGGTACTGCTTGTAATAAGTGTGGGTATCAGAGTCCTAAAATAAAGTAGGAGAAAGATAGGGAAGTGAAAGCTACATCTAAACTTTCTTTTTTTGAGAATTCTGACTGTGTTTTGACATCTGTGGGATTTTAATCTAACTTTAGCTTTCGATCCTGGTAAAATCTTTCAAAATTTTTCAAAATGTTATACAATTCTGTGAACATTCCAAAAAGCATTGCCAGAACGATTTGACTGCAAGCCAATTTGACTGTGTAAACAAACACAACCCTTTAGTTCATTGAGGAAGATAATGGATTAGGTCTTCAGAAAGTGTAAATTGGGGTAATTCTATTGAGTTAAACAGAATTGTGCTGATTTATACTTGCTCAGGATTTGGTCCAATATAGCTGAGTAGAAGGGAAGCATGTGATACAAGGAAACTTAGTTTCTGGAAGCAAAGTTGGAGGGATGTGCAGTTATGCTAAAGGCAAAAACTAATGAAAATATCAGGCGGAAAGACATTTTTTCCAGCAATTTAGCTTTACTTGCAAAAAATTTCACATAGCCCTGGAGCAAGGATGATAACTTTTTTTTAGCAGGGTAGAAAGTTTAAATATAGTTGTTATGGATTAAAATCTGTCCTCTTAATATCATTTTTTTAGGAGAATCTACCTTGAAATTATAACAGAGTTGTGTCTTCTAAACCATGTGCTTGTCCTAAAACTATTATATGGCATTAATTTAATCCCCCAATAAAAATATTTAGAAAGCTTTGCAAGTATTGTAAGTCAGGAATAAGTTAACTCTTATTTACAGGTTAGCTTAATATACTAATTATAATGCAACTGATATTCAGAAGAAAGGATCTCTGTTTACAAAAGACATGCCACGTCTTGGCAAGAGGTATTACCCAGGAGGCTATGTTCTTTGGAATGTGACTAAATGTCAAAAGAAAGAGCTATTCACTGTGGAAAAACCAATGCGCAAATTATTTTTGAAACATTAGTTTGATTAAAAAAGGGTCTCTCTCTTTAACTAGAGTGCCTGGAACTCAGAGTCTTTAGAAAAGGAGGAATCTGTAGCTTTGGGGGTTTTGTTGCATTTTTAATATATATAATTCTATTTACCTCTTCTACTGCCTTTTCCCTCCTCAAAGTCTCTCAGGAATTTTAGACTTTTGGGATGTCAAGCAAACATTTTATCTCCTTTGGGGAATATTGAGTTCTACTTCAAATCCTCCTAAAAAAAAGGATCTTTAAAGGAAGATATATGCTGGTGTGAACCTTGTCAGCTGCTCACAAAGTTGAAGACTCCATGGGTAAACAAAAACTTCCTGATTCCAGAAGAAAATAAGTGGGTTGGTGGGGGCAGGAGGCTGAGGCAAGACATGCTGGCTCTTAGACAGTTTTTTATGGAAAAAAAATTCAAGAAACTCCATCTTTGAAACCAACCAGACATTCACCAGAGAGATGACTTTATTTATTTATTTATTTATTTATTTTAGAATGAGGCTATTCAGTTCCATGGAGGACAGAAAACTGGCTCAGCTCTCAAAAGCCAAAGCAAATTGACCCCAAGAATCTTTGCAGGACTGGTAAACAGAGCAATTTGACTTGCTGGATGTGCATGGGTATAGCATAGCACATATTTTGACAACTGAAAATTGTATCATCATTATCAATGCGGGGAGTGGGTTTGTTCACATTGTTGTCCTGGGGCTTTTAAAATGGAATTATTGGTATGTTTATTGTTTTCCCAGTGGATATGCTATTTCAAAATAATGACCAATGGCCAAATGAAGAGATTAATGCTGAGAAATCAATGGTAACAGTATATTTGATTTATTAAAAAAAGATAAGGGTCAATTTGCACCTTACCTCACCTCTTCCATGATTCTGATATGCTCAGTACTGAAATAAATGAGAGAGAGAGAGAGCGGAAGGGAGGGTGTACACACACACACACACACAGACACACACACACACATCTATCTATCTATCTATCTATCTATAATGTCAGGAAGTGTACTATGGGAAATACAAATTTAAATGTTACACAGGATCTGATATCTCATGCGGCAATATGTTACCTGAATCATAAAGCAATTGAATATAGCCTTAATGTAAAAAGCCAGTGACGTTCAGTAGCTACTAAGTAGCCGCAAGAGGAGATGTGAGGCCTTGAAATAAGCCCTAGCAACCGCAGTTGTCATCAGTGCAGGTTGCATTGAGGAAAGTAGCCTCAAGGTTTTACCTTTACCTTCTTCAACTTCTGTGGTAATTCATCTAACATTGGGCTTTCAGAACAATGCAGATACAAATCTTGAACTGCATGTGAACATACCCCATTTGTCCAATTTTCTACAAAATTATACCTTTCATTGCTAGAAAGAGGCATTTTTGGCAGTAGTTATATAAACTAAAATGTGGTATGCACAGTTAAAAGAGCACTCTATAACCACTACCTGAAAGATGTTAGCACAAAATGTCTTTTCATGTCATTTCATTTATTTTAAAATAAATTACAGGTACTGTAGCAAGGATAAGTAACTATTTCCCCATGTTTGCCACAACTCTATTCATGTAGGTAGATAAGATTATTTCATTGCTGAACCACACTGGCCTGAGTAGATTGCTAATACAATCGTTTCTGGGCCACATCTGTGAGCATGCCTAGGTCAATCCTTTTTAAAGGTGAACACATTATTTTTATTGAAGCAGCAAGAGTAGGACAAGGCTTGGGCCATGTGGATGTCTCTCTGTAAAAGACTTAATGCAATATGCAGACAGGAAGGAGTATGCTATTCCTCTGCCTTTAAACAAGAAGTTTAATGGCTTAAGTGCAATTCCACAAAAGAAATATACCCGTTTGATCCAGTTGCCCAGCAACACATGGTTTCTTCCTCTACTAAATATATTTAGTTCTTGTATTCATTTTTTTTTCTTGTTACCATGGCCCTGTGTGTATGTGTCATCTTTTCAAACTGCTCACAAAAGATGCGGTATAACCACAAAGAAAGTTTGGATCCTTGTTTTAAAAATTAAACACCAACACTTTTTATAAGGTATCTGTTTACCCTTGGGAAATAAACTTAATTTAAAAAAATAACTCATAAAAAACAAACAAAATCAAAAAGCTTTGCTCGATGTAGTTATCCAGACAACCTTGTCCTAATAACAGTTTGTGTGATGGGGAACAGCCAACAAAATTGAACTTCATGCTTGTGAGGCTTATTTGCCAAACATAGTAAGAAACTGGATCATTTCATACAGAGATTGGGGAAATACAGCAATTCAAAGGCAACCAGAATTCAGATTTTAACCTAAGAACACTGCTGTCCCAGGAGTCCTGATTTTCTCAAGAGCTAGGAAGAAAAAAGAAAATATGACCCAATAAAGAGCAATTGGAAGGACAAAAGGAAGACACAGCTGTATCTAACGAGGTGAACAGAGGAAATAAAAGTTTGCTTTTTTATGTTCAGACTCATTAGTTGAAGGCAAAATTCACACACACACACTTGTGCATAGGACCAGCACAAGGCTTGATTAACTATTTAAATCCTACTTAATTATCAAGCCTTAATTAGGATATAAATGATGTATAGGCCATTTGTTGGCTCTCTGTACAGGGGTGAATTTCACCCTGGGCCCTTAGTAGGTAGTTTGACAACTAGCAAATATCTAATAATGAATAAAAGCTGGCCCACTCTGTTTTGGATTTCTCTAAGTTTTATAGTAGTGACACACTAATACTTTCTCTTCTCAATCATCATTTATGGCAGTATCGATTCTGTCTCTATACAACATTGTTTTCAGAAGTACTACCCGCAATTGGCACTTGAGAAATAATACTGTAGATTAGGTAACACTGGAATAGATTCACTGTTTCAAAACTCTTAGAAGAGCCTTTGAAGGCAAGGTGGGAATGATGTCGCACTGCAGTGGAGCTATAATACAAAAAGCAACCAGCAAGGTGGCTACTTCCATTTCAGGTCATCTGTAGTGCTGAGAAGAAAGATGGAAACATAAGGACCATAGATTTTTGGTTTTAGTTCTGCATAAATAGTTACTCCATGAACCTTGAAATCCACACCTCCAAGTGTGAATATTACATAGCACTAATCCTGCTCCCATTGAAGCCAGTTGAAATTTTGCAATTGACTTCAGTGAGAGCATATGAGAAAGCTGACACAGTGGTTGTGATTCCAGTTATTTACCTTATTTAGAATCTGACAAAGAAAGGAATCATATTTGTTGTTTTCATTGGAATCCACTTGTATAACCCACCTGGTTGTTGCAAAGCACTGCACTGTGCCATATGAGAATGTGCTATTTTACATCATCTCATTATACATAATGTGTCACTGCTGTTAACTTCTAACTCATTCAAACATGAAGGGATCACAAATGCAGACGTGATTATTCAGTAGCGTCAATTCCACCAAGACTGAAATAACATTTCAAAATGAAGGCCGTTGTATTTGCAGATAAGATGTCTAACCATATTCCCTTTTACAGTTTTCCAAGGTGAAGCACTTTAATTTTGATTTTATTTTTAATCCAGTAAAGAAAAGGATCTTAATTTGCTTTCTTTAAACAAACAAAACATTAACTGTGCCTAACACAACAGAGTACTGGGTGAATGCTAAAACAGATCAGATCAGATCAGACTGATGTAAAAACAATACATTCAGATAGCACCTTAGTGAAGTCTCTTCATTAGAGAATATATAGTACAAGGAATAAACAATGATGTGGTGTAGCCAGACAACTACTTTCACTTGGATTTGTAGAGTAAACCGCAGCAAATTAAGGCTAGATTCTTCCTCCTTACTCATATTAAGTTGTAGTTTACTCCTCAACTGGTCCCAGTCAAAGGGACTACCCACTATGAATAAGGATGGAAAAAACTGACTCTTAGTAAAGGAAAATAAAAGCCCACGGGCATTACATTTTAAGAAATCTATTTTCCCTTTGATGCACATATGCAACTCCAAGTAATGCCAGTGGAATGATACATATATGCCCAATGAAGAATGGATCCATTTGTATGCAGGCTACAATATCATATTTAAAAAATGGTTCTACATTTCCATTTCAGTACAAGGGAACTGGACATTTGATCCACAAATGAACACAAGAAATACACAATAACAAAAAAAATAGGAACACTTTTACTCACCAGTGAATAGAACTGTGTGAAACTACCAATTATTTGCCTCATCAGTAGTCACTAGTAAAAAGAAGAAAATCCAGTACTTTGGGGAATGTTGGTGAGAATTCACAAACATGATTAAATAGTGTCCTTTTTGCTAAGAAATAGCTTTTTTGCAGGATGCATAGCAAAATGCTAACTTTTGAAAAACTCTTACTCTTGTAAATTTATTCTGGGGGGTGGGGGGAAAAATCATCATCTTCAAAAAAATCATGTATAAAATTTGCCAGTCACATTCACAAGGGTGAAATTTAGCCTGATGCATAGGGACAGCATTAGTCCCACATAAGCCATGAAAATAGGCTTTAAATGGGATTTAACTGATGGGAGAGACCTTGTGCCATTCCTCTGCATTGGGGTGAATTTCACCCCCCAAAATTGTTGTCATAATTACAAAATAGTTTGTTTTTCAGTAAACATAGCAACATGTGCTTTTTTCCAGCTTCATTAATGATAAGATTTTGTTGGGGGGGGGGGAGAGAGGGAGGAGGGAAGGCAGGGAGGGGGAAGCAGAGCTCAATAAATGATTTTTAAAATATTTACTATTTATGGTTTAAAAATAGCTATTAAAATTACTTGAGGTTTGTGCAGAGAACATTTAATTTATTCTAAAACATTCAAATTGAATATGGTTTTGATTGCATGGGCATCTAAAGCCTTGGGATTGTGTTTACAATCTGTGCTAATTCAAAATGTATTTGTTTTGGAAATAGCACATTTGTATATAACCAGGTAGCTAGTTTCTACACGAGTTTTCAGGTATTCAGTACTCCTTATTGAAATTTCTTTGTCACTAACGGTAAACGAAACAAAAAAGAATTTATTGTATGTTTAAAGGAGTATTAGGGTTGACCATAAAATTAACTAGTTACCATGGAAAATAATTTAAAATATAAATAGCAAGTCTTTCATGTATATTTAGATAAGTATTGGTTTAAGCTTAGTGGGTATTTTTAATTTAGCTAAACTGCAGTGGTGTCTGAAGTTGAACTGCCAAACTGTATTTAAAATATTGTGTTTTTACAGAGATTAGAGTTCTGGGTAGGTATTAAGAAACAAGAGAAACAAAGACTCTTCTCTTTGGGATGGGGACACTTTTGTGTGCTTTGCAAAGGTATTTACTAGACCATCTATTTTAAAGTACATTGCTGCTACAAGTAGGGATTTGCCAAACCTGCATCTGAATTTAGTAGGATTTATGAATCAGGAAAAGCAATTAGATTGCTGCTTCTTGTAGACCTGTGAATAATCTGCCCTTATGAAATAACCATGTCAGGCTTGCTAGTATGCAGAGCACAATATTCAGTTCACTTCCACTTGGAGTTTTTGGTCAGCACAGGCATTCTTGCAATTTAATCCTTACCTCCTAGATTCAACTGAAACCAGTACATGCAATTTGATGATTACCACAATATTCATGAGACTAGTAATATAGTGTTCATCTGTGCTGCTATTGATATACTTGTGTAGCTCCCAGTATCTTTACAAGAAAGCTTTTGGAATGCCTTAAAGAATAATAAGATCTCCTCTGGCCTGTGATGGGACACTAGATAGAGTGAGTTCTGAGTTACTACAGAGAATTCTTTCTTGGGTGTCTGGCTGGTGAGTCTTGCCCACATGCTCAGGGTTTAGCTGGTTGCCATATTTGAGGTCGGGAAGGAATTTTCCTCCAGGACAGATTGGCAAAGGCTCTGTTTTTTTTTTTGCCTTCCTCTGCAGCGTGGGGCAAGGGTCACTTGCTGGAGGATTCTCTGCACCTTGAAGTCTTTAAACCACAAGTTGAGGACTTCAATAGCTCAGACATTGGTCAGGGGTTTGTTAAAGGAGTGCGTGGGTGAGATTCTGTGGCCTGAGTTGTGCAGGAGGTCAGACTAGAAGATCATAATGGTCCCTTCTGACCTTAAAGTCTATGAGTCTATGGTAATCCAGATGTGTTTATATATAATATATATTGTATACATACGGGGTCTGATTCTGTGAAGTATTATAGCTCACAACTCCCATTGAAGTCAATAGGAATGGAGGACAATCAGCCCCTGTCAGTAGGTGCTCAGCACCTGAAAGGAACAGGTCTAGGTAATATATAAATATATAGACCAAAACATTATCTGCGGACATCTGTAGACATCTGAAATGTGGGGACATCATCTGAGCTCCTAAGACAATTTATTCAGCATTGAAAAATCTGAAAAAATTCAAAACTAACTTGACAAAGTATTTACTTCTCACACATCCAGGATTCTTGCTTTTGCAAAGAGTAGGAGATGTTTCACACAGCACTATTGCAGAGACATCAACCAGGGAAGATCAGTGATCACCTTCAGCCGCTACTGCTGAACTTTATAGATCTTTAATTTGCATTGAATGAGAGATGGACATCTAAACCAGTGGTGGGCAACCTGTGGCCCGTAGGCTGCATGTGGCCCATCAGGATAATCTGATTGCTTCCTGCAGCTCCCATTGGCTGGAAATGGTGAACTGTGTCCACTGGGAGCTGCGGGGGGCCATGCCTGCGGATGTTCAATGTCAGCAAAATGTCTTGCGGCCCGCAATCAGATTACCCTGATGTGCCCCATGTTGCCTATCACTGATCTAAACACTGAGTGCAAAATTCTTCTCTTGGACCATATGGTAGTGCTCAGCTTTGTGCAGTTCTCCCACTGACATCACTGGGAGCTCTGAATGTGCTGGAAGAGAGAATATTAAAGATTAAAACTACTGCCATGCAAATCCAAAAGGATATTTTTGTCCTTAAAACTCAGGGGCTGATCCTGCAGTCCTTATTCAAGCAAAACTCCCATTGACCATGTGACTGCTTGAATAAGGATTGCAGGGTTGGTCCCCATGTGAAAAAAAATACAACTGGTGACACATTTCAATGCCAGGGCCCTGGGAGAAGAACAAAGCATATTTGTTGAGACAGGATAGTGAATACAATTAACTATTTTTACAGTATTGTCATGTCAGCGCTATAACTGTACATGTATTTTCACTTAAAATAAGTTGCCATGTTTAACCACACTGTTTCCTTACAGTGCTCAAATGAAATCGCAAGCTCCATTAACAGACTTTCATTATCACAACTGTCTTTCACACAAATACACCACCAACTATTGTACAAACATGTACTACCATCTGATTATTAATTTATATGTGTATATGATGGAGTCAAATTTCATCTGACAACATACTGGTCAAAGCCTACAAAATTTCTGAATAATGGAAAAGCATTGGCTTTCTTTAGTACAGTAGTTTTTCCCAAAGGAGAAATTAAAATAAAAGAGAAAGATTTCTGAATCTTAAGTGATGGATGAGAACTTGTTTGCATTTCCTATAAAATTCAAACATTCCAACAAACTAGTGTTTGTATATTGCCTGGCGGACTAGTACAAAATAAATTGCTTTTGCTTGTTTTATGATTTCCCTAGATTTCCAGTGTCAATAGTAAATAATTGGAAGTCAGTCAGTCTCCTTGGGGAATGACACCAGTTGGGATCCAACAGATGGCATTCACTCCACCACGAAAGGAGGAGGACCAGCTTCAGTAATTTTGCCTTATTGATTTGGTGGCTGAGAAGTCCAAATACTAATGCTCCTAATGATCAGCCATTCTTTTTGACTTTTGGTAACAAGTATTCTCATGCAGTTAATATCAAACAGAACTTTGTGTTCCACATCTGTCATTTCAAAATTTCCATTTTTGAACTCCCCTAGTCTCAAGTAAGTAGTACATTGCCTCCCTTTTTTGCTCCCTACAATCTTTTCCCCAACTTCCAGGGCACCATGATGCAAGATGTCATTTTGCCGGTCTTCTGTTCCAGTGATAACTTTAATTTTACTGATTTTAACAGGCTTTTCAAATACAATCACATAGAGATCTCCAGTAGAAGGAGCTTTTCCCCAGAAGTACTCATCAATGCTGCTGTAAGCCTTGCTTGCCTCGTAGTTTTCAAATACATTCATGTTGGTGTGAAGATTTGCGGGTGGGTTGTCAGGGATGTCAAACGAATCCTCTTCAAAGTCATCATCCTTTAGCTTGTTCTCAGCTCCTTTGTAGGATGAATAATATCCCATGTGCTGGAACAGAGATGGCTTAAAGCGGATGACATCCTTTTGAGCTAACAACCCACGGAAATGGATTAGCAGCCAATCACAAGGCATTTCCTGGTAAAACATCAGCAAAAAATGAGCCAGACGCGGGAGGTCATGGGAGTGGTATAGCTTTCCAATATAGCCCAGTTTGGAAAACTCCAGAGTCACCCAATAGGAACCTTCTCGCGAAGTAATTACTTTCTTAACAGCAGTCAAGAAGTTTTTAGAGCATCGAACATCATCTTCTAGCATGACATAATAATCAGAAAGATTAGCACAAAAGTTAAGCAGGAAAGCATAATCTACATTTTGTTTTGATCGGAACTTCACACGATCTTCTGGATCATTGTAATTTCTCTTAAGGCCATCCAGTACTGGATAGTACTCTTCAGGGGCATGGATAACCATTAACCTTCCAGCAATGATGTGATGGGCAAATTTCTGTGAAATATCCTGGACCATCCCTTCACACCAGGATGAGTCAAAATCTGCTAGGTGAACCACCACCGTAATTTCCTTCAGTTCCTCATAACTTGACTGCTCAAATATGGACTTGATTGTCTCAAGCAAATAATTCCCCTTTTTCCGTTTGACTGAGGATAGTCCAATTGTAAGATACCCTGTGCGAAAGAAAATTCAGACAGAAAGATTAACTGAACATGAATCAGGCTTTGAAAATCATACAGCAACAAAGCTAACCTCCAGGCCTGTAGTGTACTAAATAAACCTTCTGAATGATGACGTCTGGGATGTTTTATATATAAACATGTTAAGCTGTATGCTACAAAGACTGTTCTATGCTTTTTCATGAAAGAAGAATTATATTGTAAGCAATTTAACATACGGAGACTATTGAATTAAACATTAGTTTCTTAACTGCAAGAAGTGTTGTGAAATGGACTAAAGCCAAAGTGATGTGTGCATATATGCCTATTAGAAAAAAAGAAATACATATAGACAATGTTAAAGCTATAAAGAAAAGGGATCGAAAAGTTATGGCTCGCAAATTGTTCTTAAGTCAAGCCATTATGAAAAATAGCACAAAAGTATGAGTTAAAGAATAATCACCTTGCTTTTACCATTTTATGGTACCATAACAAGCTTGATTACATTTATACATAGTTTTGAGGATTT
Source organism: Gopherus evgoodei (assembly GCF_007399415.2). NCBI lineage: Eukaryota > Metazoa > Chordata > Testudines > Testudinidae > Gopherus > Gopherus evgoodei. The sequence goes on along the minus strand of NC_044322.1, from coordinate 287,868,409 downwards.
CTAAACTTTTCATGGATGATTTCGTCTAGCATTTTCAGTTTTAAAATATTTCCCAATTCTCTAATTTTTCCTTGTTAGAATTCCTATTGCAAACTTCCTTCATATTTTCAGTAAGAAATAGACTAGGGTATTGAATTTGAGACAAGTAAATCAGATTTTACTTAGAAGTACAAACAATTTACTTCTGAATATTATACCTTTCTATATATATAATATAAGTACTATATATATATATATATATATATATATATATGTAAAAGTAAGTAGTTTTTAGTGCATTTAAAATCTTTTGGGTGAGATTTTGCCTTCTGCCTTCTGCAGTATTTGGAAATAGCTCTTCTTGCACATGTGCATATACCATTAACTTAATTCTTTCAGATATTTGTTAACGTGTACTCCAAATCTATTATTAGAATCTAGCTGTTTGGATGGAATGTAATCTCTGTTGGAATTGCGAGCAACTACATTTTTAAGAAAATCAGTTTATCCCCATATTTTCTGTAAAAATAGGTTCATGTTAAAACTAGTATGCTTCTTTTCCATTGCAGCTGACCAAAACTCTACGTAAATATTTTGATTTGCAAAATTTTGCAGATAATATGAGCATGGGTGAAATATTGCGACCATGTTCCAATGAGGTGTTCAGTGGCCTTCCTCTAAGCTGTCTACTCAAAATGGAGTTTTAGTGGGGTGTAGTACAAATGCTATCAGTCATCAGCACTGCCTACACAACCAAAACTTCTCAAACCTTATTTCAACTAAAATTTACATTGCAACCCTGTCCTAGGAAGACCAGCAACTCACAGATGTCTTACTTTTCTCTTGGTGCTTGGATTTATGCACTGGCTATATGCTTGGACTTCTCCATTCTGACCCTCATCTCCCTTGTTTGTGTATGTGAAATGATTGATTTGGTGCCCCAAGGTGACCTGTCAAAAGCCAAATATTGGCATGTTTCAGTGTGAGGGTGAAAGTCTTGACTCCTGCCTAAAGTGAGAATATTAAAGAAATGAGGTGGATGAGACAATATCTTTTATTAGACCAACTGCATAAAGTCAGAATAACCAGACTATTTGGAACGGTCCTACCTGGAGCCTGAGTGTAGGAAAATCTACTCCGCCCTCCATTGCAGGCTATAGTGCTGTGGCTCAGTCCCTTTATGGTCCCAGCTTATGGAATGACCCTAATGCCCTATATATGGTTGTTCCCAGCTATAGGATCCACATAAGTGAGAATTCAGTGGTTCAACCCATCTCAATCCATGGAGACCCAGAAGTGCACCTACATTGTTCCACTATATCATCCCTGTGCAGAAGTACCATGGGAAATCTATGGAGCAGGCAGCATTGTGAATGTCACTGTAGGTCAAAGAGTTTTCACACAGTTCTAAAATGAAATAATTAATGTATGTAAACAAAAGTCTGAGGTAAGATCTTATTTAATTTAATGAAAGTCAGATTCTGGTTACTTACTTTTCCTTGGCAAAGGCGTGCCAGCTAGATAGCGATAGGAAACATTTATAGATCCTGAGAAATTTGACAAGTCTTTAAAAGTGTGAACATAGCGCTCCGAATTAAGTTGGTGTGTGGCTGTTTCTCTGATTAATTGCTTGTCCCCTTCCTAGTAATATGAAAAGAGGAAGAATGAGAGAGTGCCTGGGAAGGGGAATACACAGAAAGAAATACATTTGTGGATGCTGGCCACACAGACAAGGGGAGTAGACAAATTTCAATAATAAACTTTTTCAAAGTTAGTTTTCTGGAAAACATTTAAATCTCACCTCATTTTAAAAATCCATTATCTGAATATTATATATTTTTGGTTACAATAAATCTATCATATAGTTTCAGATTTGGAAAATTGGGAAAGAGAAAAAAGCCCTTTGGCACAGAAACATTGAGAATCTAGTTTTCTAGAAGAATTGAGAGCACTACAGTATTGCCAGAAAAGTGCTGCTATTTTCAAAGAAGGACATAATCCCCCTTGACAGTACAGTGGGAAAGTGGTTAACTTTTTTTTTTTGTAATATTAGAAACTGGTTTGGATGAAACATGAAATAATATTCTCAGACGTAAGGCAAGACTGTACCAATTTGGCACTTTCCTGAGTACGGATCATTCCTTCCCCAGATCCTTGATGTGCACGGGAAGTGCACAGACTGTACTATGCTGAAGGATGCTGGTGCCTGTACCCACTGCATGCCCTGCCACCAAAATAGACTGGTGCAGAGAAAGGGTAGGGTTATGGCCCTGCCTCCTTCCCATCTCGCCCATTTCTCTTTGAGTTGAGGCTCTCCATACCACTATGGCAACGGTGGGCAAACTACATCCCGCAAGGACCCTCCTGCCCGGCCCCTGAACTGCTGGCCCAGAAGGCTCACCCCTGGCCCCTCCCCTGCTGTTCCCGCACCCCCACAGCCTCAGCTCACTGCACCGCTGGCGCTATGCTCTGGGTGGCAAGCTCCTGGGGCAGCGCAGCTTCAGAGCTAGGCCTGACCCAGTGCTCTGTGCCACACGGTGCATGACTGGCTCCAGCCTGGCGGCGCGGCTGCAGCACTGCCAGCCACCAGTACTCCAAGCGGCATGGTAAGGGGGAAGGGAGCGGGGAGCGGGGAACGAGGGGGGGTTGGATAGAGGGCAGGGGAGTTTGGGGTGGTGGTCAGGAATCGGGGATGTGGATGGGGTGGTCAGAGGGCAGGGAATAGGTTGAATGGGGGCAGGGGTCTCAGGGGGTGCAGTCAGGAAGGAGAGGAGGTTGGATGGGGCAGCAGGGGGCAGTTAGGGGCAGGGGTTCCAGGGGCGGTCAGGGAGAAGGGGTGGTTGGATGGGGCAGGAGTCTCAGGGAGCAGTCAGGAAGGAGAGGAGGGGTTGGATGGGGCGGTGCAGGACAGTCAGGGATGAGGTGTGTCAGGGGACGGGGGGGTAGAAGGGGAAGGGGCCCCAGGGGGGCCATCAAGGAATGTGGAGGTTGGAAGGGCCAGGTGTCCAGGGGAGGCATCAGGGGGCCAGAAGCAGATAAGGGGTGGGGGCTGGGCCAAGCCCCCCTCCCCTAAAAGTTTCTCCATACAATTTCCAAAATCTGATGCAGCCCTCAGGCCAAAAAGTTTGCCCGCCCCTGCACCATGGCATACACAGTGTCACACCCACACCATCTGTCTCTTAATGCTTAAGCAAATAAGAAAATTTTCCATTGGAGCTGTGGTGCCATGGAATTGAGGTAGCGTTAGGAATGCTTTTCTAGTTCACATTGGGTGATGGTGGCCCTGAGAAGAGTAAGAAAATTATTTGGCAGTTTCACATGTGTGCTATAATACATTAATGCAAGACAAGTGACTTGAGCTTTGAATAAAAGAGAGTACTATGCAATAAACAATAATACTGCTAACACAAGTAGAAAGGGCAACAATAAACAATATTTATTTCAATGTTATTCAGGTTCACAATCAGGGATGTAAGAAATACTTCCAGCAACCTATCTTAGGTTCATGTTAAGTTCAGTATTTTTTTTTATAGAAGAAATAAATAATCCATTTACAAGTTGAGTCAGGTTCTCTTGGCTAACATCCAGATGCACCTACCTGAACTGTTATGCTCTCTCGTTCTGCAAGGTCTCCCAGGATAATTTCTTCCTAGTGCTGCTAGGCTACCTTGCATTTACTGATAAGCTATGAAACAAAGCTTTATGTTTATCACTTTCCAGATTAGAATGCAATGGACTGGCTAGAGTCCATGCCCTGACCCCAGGGTGTTACCAAACAGATGTTCATACAGCTGATCCATTAGACCTGCTGGCTACTCAGTCTCCTGATTTTTCTGTGGTGATCCTCATTTTCAGCCATTAATCAGGAAAACAGTGTGCACCCAGACAGGAAAGTAAGTGCAGGGGAAAGAAGCAAGAAGTCAGTAACATACACACTTTGTACTACATTTGCCTGACCTTGTGAGATTCCCCTAACTTTCCTGGGAGCTGAAGGGGTTAACTTGCCTTTCAAGAGACACTTTGCTCTTCAGAGGATCCCCATATGCAATATTGTTATTACTTTCACAGTGCCCCCAAAAGGGTACTTACATTTACAATAGAAATAAAAAGACACGGTCCCTGCTCCCTATCACTTATAACCGACAGTATATGCTTAAAGTCAGCACTGAACCATGCACATTCCGAGATCCAGTCTAAGTGAATTTAGTGCTCATGAACATTTCTGGATCTATTGATCAGGATCAGCACACACAGCTGCAATTTCAGTATCCCCCCATTGCCTTGCCAATGTGCATCAATGCTGCACATTCCGTACATGGACTGTAGTTGCAGGGGCGGCTCCAGGCCCCAGCACGCCAAGCGCGTGCTTGGGGCGGCATGCCATGGGGGGCGCTCTGCTGGTTGCTGAGAGCCACGGGACCAGCAGACCCTCCGCAGGCATGTCTGCGGGAGGTCCACCGGAGCCGTGGGACCAGAGACCAGCAGAGCGCCCCCCCCGCGGCATGCCGCCATGCTTGGGGCGGTGAAATGTCTAGAGCTACCCCTGTGTAGTTGTATCACTAACGCAGCTTAAGCAAAGTTGTCTTTGCTGCATTATCCCCCAATGGGCTCATGCATTGAAATGGAGATTTCAGTTCCCACTTCAACATCCACAAGGGAGTCAGCACTTTTACGTAGCAATAATGAGTGGATTCTACTGGAGACGTGCAAGAGACTCCAAATGAAATTTGAAACCCCACTAATCAACATATTTCCTTTTCTTTTTTTTTTTTTTGAAAATGGTCTCTGTAAGGTGCTGGCTTGTCTCCAGCCCACAAAGACCCACTGCCACTCCAAGCCTCTCTTCCCAAGCATGGTTTTGTTTCCCAAACACAAACATAGGCACAGCTCTTCAGCTCACCCTGGGCTACAGCTCCAAGGTTATTTCCCCCCTTGCCTCTTTCAGTCCTTCCTGCAAGGACTAAAAAAGTCCTTCCTTGCTTTTTTGGCTGAGCACCCCTCCTTCCCAGGTTTTCTCCCCAGCAAGTTCCCACTGTTTCCCCTTCCAGGGGTCTCCCTACTGCTCCTGCTCCCCCTTCCTTACTGACAAGCTAGCACTACATAGCCCTGGTGCTGCCCTGCCCTCTCAATTAGCCAAATTCTCTCTGTCTACTCTGCAATTAAACACCCCTGACTGACCCAGATGACTGGGCTTAGGCTGCAGAGCTCTAAAACTGCAGTGTAGATGTTTGGGCACAGGCTGGAGCCCCGCTTCTGGGGTCCTTGCCCCTTGTGGTCTCCTGAACATCTACATTGCAATTTTACAGCCCCGCAGCCTGAGCCTTGTGAGTCCAATGACACAGGCTAGACCTGGGTGTTTAATCGCAGTGTAAACATACCCATTGGGAGCAACTGTTCTGGCACAGGGGAGCTAGACCTGCTTCACTTAAAGGGGCCGGCCACCCTTTGAGAAGTCCACATTAATGAAAAATACTAAGAATTTCACATTAGATGTGGGGTACAGGGAATCAAGTCTTGTTCTCCATTGGGCTGGGTATCTGAGAAAGGTAGCTGCTGGGGAAGGACTGAAGCCATGGGCCTCATTCCCTAATCAGCTAACTTAAGGGGATTTTACAGAAGCAGTGGCTAGCAGGAGAGCTCAGGCAGTGCTACTCCACACATATAGGGAGTCAGGAAGAACCTTGCAGAGAGTTTCCAGTTCCCTACATATGTTTTTTTCCTGCAAGGGAACTATTTGGGATATTATTTTTAAACTCCCACATTTAAACTGCTGATCTTCTACCTTAGCAAAGAAAACATCAGATGGACCAGGGGAGCTGTCAGACGTGGTCATGGATGTAGAAAAATAAAATAAAATAAAATAAAAAAGCCAACAGCCTAACACATTTGAAAAATGGTTGATGGACCATAAAGGTATCAGGAGATCTGGGAAAACTGTCAGGAGAAAGTAAAAGTCTTGGCTGGGAGTTACATGAATTCAGACATGTCAGATTTGTGATGAGAGAAACAATGAAAGAAAGAGAATGTACAAAAAAAGACAAATTTAGAATAAGACATCTCAGGAGTCAGCAAACAGGACAGGAAGGGATTTAAAAAATAACCAAAAAAGATGCACTTTCAGAAGCCTCTGGAGGGAATTTGTAGCAATTAGCAGAAGCAAGAGAGGTATCAGGGAGAAAATATAGACAAGCCAGGTCAAATTTTGTCACAACCAAGAGATGATGAATAAATAAGATACTGTAAAAAATCTCAATGCAAACAACGTCACTAGAGGAAGCGATGTATCAAAAAAGTGGAGTGGCATACCAGAAATCAGGGATTCTCTTTTAGATTACTTGAAAATGGATTGGCTAGCAGTGATAATATAGTAATATCACCTGTTAACTTTTTTTTAATCACTATTTCAATTTAGCATAAGTTTTACATTATTGGACATATATATGTAATATGAATCATTCTGAGGAGACTTTACTCTGAACAACTCACTAAAACGGAAAAGTTGCAGCTGTCATTTTGACTTCCAGACAGTTTCTAATTTGGCTGAGTACTTGTGGTACCTTGTACTGTGCGCTTGTTCCATGACCCCATTTCTTTCACCTAAGAAGCTTACCAAGACATAACCATCTTCAATGTACAAGTTCATGAACAGCAGGCAAATGACAAGGATTCCTAAGAATGATACTGCTGATCGTTTCCGCAAGCATCTCATTTTCTCCAAATATTTCAAAGTGAGCTTCATGTGAAGAAAAACATATAGGGTCTCCTAGGAGAGAAAAACAGGTTACTAAATTCTTTGAATAGGTATAGAACGCAACCACTTAAAGACCAAATCACAGCCATTAGCATGTGCATTATAACTTCATGTGTTTGAATTAGAGATGGCCATGAGCTAAAAAACAAACCCCTAATTCAAACAGCCCCAGATTTTGAGGGATTCTGAACCTGAAACCAGATTAAACGTTTGTGGCTCATATCCATGTCTAGTTTAAATCAGAAAGATCATTTTTCTTTAAGATACTGTCCATTAAATTTTGTTAATTATTCTACCAAGTTTTACTCACCGACCTTATATATGAATGTACTGCATGGGGCTGTGTTTTCATAAATTGAGGCAAAGAACTGGCTATGCAAGTGTTAAACTGCACATACAAAAATAAATAATGGCATGCCAATAGGCATTCAACCTGATAGAAAATAGATCTAAGCACGTGTGGAAATTTCTCAAAGATTTTGCACATTAATTCTGAGAACCTTACAGGATGAATAACCAAAAAAAAAACCCCTGGAAGTGAAAATTACAATCCATATTTTTTCCGCCAAGCTGATTAAACATATCAAACATTTTGAAGAATTACTCCACTAGATCCTAAATAACAGTGAGACATACACACAATGTATTAATAATAGCACAGTTAACCATCAACATTAGCCCATACCGACAAAATATAAGCTTTGGAATAAGGAAGTTGTGTGTGTAAACAGACTTTTTAAACTCTTATAAGAATGAGAACAATATAAGATAAAACAAACAAGGAAATAAAAAATGAGTGAACGTCAATATTCAATGAATGAGACACATTTACCACTCAAATCCAAAGTATCTAGGAAACCAGGTTAACCAGCTATGGGAGGATTACACCACCACTATTCTGGGTATAGGGGATATGGTGGAGGAACAGAGAGAACAACTAGGCTGTTCCTATAACTTGGTGATCTTGAGCCGCTCAAATGGCCCAATGAGACTATATTTAGAGCATCACATTGTTTTCTCCCAACCTAATTATTTATGAAAAAAAGTATCCAGACTCTACCAAATTTTGTCCTCAGAAAGTAAGACAAAAAGGACAATGGTTGTAACACCAGTAATTTGTTTTCCAGTGAAATCTGGTGGAAAACAAATGGACTAGTATGATGAGTCTTTGATAGAAATCATGGAGTATAGCTTATTTTTCCCTCTAGCAGGAAAACATTGCATTCTAACCTGGCTTTCCTATGCCTTTAATTATTCATTTTCTATTAACGGCTGATAATATTTTGCAGGCTTGTTTGTTTGTTTTGGAGCAGGCCAATATTTTGAAGATGAAAAAAATGCACAAAGTATTATTTTATAAACTGGAAATTTAGCTAAGAAAATGACATTGCAATTCCATCTTTATAGTTCATTGCGTGTTAATATCCTACCACATGCTGAGAAATGTATCTATCTGTATCATACATAGTTTCATTTCCATGCCTGAGTAACTTGCTTACTTGTTCTGTATGAAATGAAAAAAAGAAATCAGTCACAAAAGAAATAAATCTCATGCTGTTGACCCAGGCCTAAAAACATTGCAAAAAAACTTTTGTGCAGTACGTGGGTTAGAGAATTCAAGGGAGGTTGGGGATAGTCCTAGGAATCTGTTGCAAAGTGATGAAGCAGTAAAGAAAGTGGGGTTTTGTTTCTGCATTTTTCTTTCTTAAGAAATGCTACATCTGTAGACTGAGTACAGGAGGTAAGCAAATCCTACCTGAATATGAAATGATACCACTACATTGTTGATTAAATGATTTTATTGCCCTGCCTACAACTGGCAACTAGAATGTGTACAGTGACATGGTCTGTGGGTTCCCTCAAACTGTTAGTTGAAGATCCCCTAGCGATCTGAAGGGAAATGACGGAAGCTCCACCAAAATTTTGCCCATTTTATTAATAGTAGATAATGTCACAACAATATACATAAGGACTTTTTAAAAGTAGACGTCACTTATAGATATTGAGAGAGATACATTGTTCTTTTCCTCAAAATTATTGTTTTTAAAGGGTGGGATGGGAATTAGAAATTCACAAATTCACATATGAATAGATTTAAACTCAGGCTTTGTTCAGAACCTGGCAAGGGCTAGCCTGATTCTCAAAAGTTCAAGTATGTTTGAACACATGGATGTTAGTGATATCAGTAACTCTGGGATCAAAATTTTAGATGGCATAATGTACCTTCAAGCATTAAAGTGAAGTTTTCCTCTGAAAAAATATTATACCAATGGCACCTTCTTACTCACTAGGTTACTCTGTGTGTGTGCTCAGAGTCATATTTGCTGACCTGAATTACAGCACCAAACACTTCCTGCTTTACTTCACATAACCCTGCACAGTCAACACTGCTATGAGCTGCAGATTCTGTTCCACATTGTGCATCACGGACATAATTATTTCCAGGCAATCATCAATTAATTATTGTATCATTGGACTATCATAAATTGCAGACAATGGGGTTGCAGAAGTATAAGTGAAGAACTACAGAAACTTTATTAGTGATGATGATGTGTAAGATGAGAAGCACTGAGCTTGTCTCAGAGCACAGGCTCAATTTGCAGGACAGACTTTTAGACGAAAACCTCCATATTTTTACTGGGCACCTTTAATATGGAAATCATTATAACAATGAACAAAACTGTTTGCAAATAGTGTTCACAATAATTTGAAGGATAAAACAAAGTAAATTTTCAAGAATTTTGTTTGTATGTAAGAGCCAGCTATAGATTCATACCGATTAAACAGACTGAAGAGAAGGGCGCCACAGTTATGACTTAACAAATTTTTCATATACAGTATGTTCTCCAATGTGCTGACACTTGCTCTTAAAAACACTAGATGGCAGCATGTACACACATTTGCTATCATATCAGCATGTTTTGTTATCTGTATTTCTCCCAATCAGCTTATTATTAATGCATAGCTCTGTTTAGCATACTTACAGTATATACTTTTAGGAAACATTCCCTGCATTTTCCCAGAACTTCTTTTTTGTTACGGTTCAATTTCCAGCTTCTAACACTGTATAGCGGAACACTGTGGAATTGAAATTTTTCAGAAGAAAACTTAATATTTGTTCCCAATCTATGTGAATTCAGTTAGCCTCCTCTGAAAAAAAACCAAAAACAGCCTTGGTTCTTTCCATAGTGACATAACAACAGGCTTTAAGATATTTAAACATAAATATTCACCATTACTAAGCCAAAAGAGGCTGAAGCCCTGATTTTTAAGAGGGTCTGGACTCAGCATCCAATGCCATAACTTCTAGTTTGTATGTGTATTTTTTAGCACTATGTGTTTAGTTCTCTTATTTTCATATGTAACTAGATAGACAGCTGAGCTATATAAATGCAACTGCTTTTGAAAATTAATCCTGAAGGATTTCATGTTCATTAATAAATGCATTTGTGAATTTTAATTTTCTTTTCTGTTCTAAAAATAACGTGTGCTTTCCTGATTCTTTTTTTTAGTCTCCATATTCCTGCTAAAGTTTACATCTGAATTTCTTCTTGATTTGTTAAAGTTTAGGCAGCATGAGCAGGTTTCTTTTGACAATCTTAGTTCATTCTCTTGTCAGCTCTTTTGAGATAAACAATCTCATGAAGTTACAGTGATGAAAAAACTGCTCTTTATAGGATCTGTAACTCTGGGAAACGTGCAATAATACAGAGGTCAAAATCGATTTTCACATTCCAATTCTGCACTCTCTCTTACACAATCAATATAGCACAGCACAAATTTAAGTATTACATGATTTAAAAAAAAAAACAACACAATCTTTTAAGAAGAGTCTCTTTTTATGAGCCAAATCCTACTCCCACTGAAGTCAATGAAAATCTCAGACCTTTTTGTACACCTCTCAGCAACTTGTGCTCCATGATTTCTAAGGCCTAATCTCAACCCCCATCATCCCTCTGTGTGGACACATTACAGACAGCTATGATCTAGCCTCAGCTAATCAATACAGCAAATATGCTATCCAAAGATGGTAAGTACAATGATGTAGCAGAGGTGTGTGAACATAAGAACATAAGCATGCCATACTGGGTCAGACCAAAGGTCCATCCAGCCCAGCATCCTGTCTGCTGACAGTGGCCAATTCCAATGCCAGGTGCCCCAGAGGGAGTGAACCTAACAGTCAATGATCAAGTGATCTCTCTCCTGTCGTCCATCTGCACCCTCTGACAAACAAAGGCTAGGGACACCATTCCTTACCCATCCTGATTAATACCTATTAATGAAATTAACCTCCATGAATGTATCTAGTTCTCTTTTAAACCCTGTTATGGTCCTAGCCTTCACAACCTCCTCAGGCAGGGGTTTCACGGGTTGATTGTGCACAGTGTGAAGAAGAACTTCCTTTTATTTGTTTTAAACCTGCTGCCCATTAATTTCATTTGGTGTCCCCTGGTTCTTATATTATGGGAACCAGTAAATAACTTTTTCTTATTCACTTTCTCCACATTACTCATGATTTTATATACATCTATCATATTCCCCCTTAGTCTCCTCTTTTCCAAGCTGAAAAGTCCTAGCCTCTTCAATCTCATATGGGACCCGTTCCAAACACTTAATCATTTTAATTGCCCTACTCTGAACCTTTTCTAATGCCAGTATATCTTTTCTGAGATTAGGAGACCACATCTGTATGCAGTATTCAAGGTGTGGGCGTACCATGGATTTATATAAGGGCAATAAGATATTCTCTGTCTTATTCTCTATCCTTTTTTCAATGATTCCTAATATCCTGTTTGCTTTTTTGATTGCCGCTGCACACTGCGTGGACGTCTTCAGAGAAATATTTACAATGACTCCAAGATCTCTTTCCTGATTTGTTGTAGCTAAATTAGCCCCCATCATATTGTATGAATAGTTGGAGTTATTTTTTCCAGTGTGTATCTCTTTATACTTATCCACATTAAATTCATTTGCCATTTTGCTGCCTAATCACTTACTTTTGTGAAATCTTTTTGAAGGTCTTCACAGTCTGTTTTGGTCTTAATTATCTTGAGCAGTTTAGTATCATCTGCAAACTTTGCCACCTCACTGCTTACCCCTTTCTCCAGATCATTTATGAATAAGTTGAATAGGATTTGTCCTAGGTCTGACCCTTGGGGAACACCACTAGTTACCCCTCTCCATTCTGAAAATTTACCATTTATTCCTACCCTTTGTTCCCTGTTTTTTAACCAGTTCTCAATCCATAAATGGATCTACCCTCTTATCCCATGTCAACTTAATTTACATAAGAGCCTTTGGTGAGGGAGCCTGCAAAAGCTTTCTGGAAATCTAAGTACACTATGCCCACTGCATCCCCCTTGTCCACATGTTTTTTGACCCCTTCAAAGAACTCTAGTAGATTAGCAAGACATTATTTCCCTTTAGAGAAACCATGTTGACTTTTGCCCAACAATTTATGTTGTTTCTATGTGTCTGACAATTTTATTCTTTACTATTGTTTCAACTAATTTGGCTGGTATTGACGTTAGACTTACTGGTCTGTAATTGCCGGATCACCACTAGAACCCTTTTTAAATATTGGTGTTACATTAGCTATCTTCCAGTCATTGGGTATAGAAGCTGATTTAAAGGACAGGTAACAAACGATAGCTAACTGTTCCGCAATTTCACATTTGAGTTCTTTCAGAACTCTTGGGTGAATGCCATCTGGTCCTGGTGACTTGTTACTGTTAGGTTTATCAATTAATTCCAAAACATCCTTTAATGACACTTCAGTCTGTGACAATTCCTCAGATTTGTCACCTACAAAGGATGGCTCAGGTTTGGGAATCTCCCTAACATCCTCAGCCATGAAGACTGAATCAAGAATTCATTTAGTTTCTCTGCAATTTCTTTATCGTCTTTAAGTGATCTTTTTGTATCTCAATCGTCCTGGGGCCCCACTGGTTGTTTAGCAGGTTTCCAGCTTCTGATGTACTTAAAATATATTTTGTTATTACCTTTTGAGTTTTTAGCTAGCTGTTCTTCAAACTACCTTTTGGCTTTTCTTATTACATTTTTACACTTAATTTGGCAGTGTTTATGCTCCTTTCTATTTATCGCACTAGGATTTGACTTCCACTTTTTAAAAGATGCCTTTTTATCTCTCACTGCTTCTTTTACATAGTTGTTAAACCACAGTGGATCCTTTTTAGGTTCTTTTACTGTGTTTTTTAATTTGGGGTATACATTTAAGTTGGGCTTCTATTATGGTGTCTTTGAAAAGTGCCCATGCAGCTTACAGGGATTTCACTCTAGTCAGTGTATCTTTTCATTTCTGTTTAACTAACCTCCTCTTTTTTGCATAGTTCCCCTTTCTGAAATTAAATGCCAAAATGCTGGGCTGTTGAGGTATTCTTCCCACTACAGGAGTGTTGAATGTTATTATTATATGGTCACTATTTCCATGCAGTCCTGTTATAGTTACCTCTTGGACCAGATCCTGTGCTCCACTCAAGACTAAATCGAGAATTGCCTCTTCCCTTGTGGGTTCCTGTACCAGATGCTCCAAGAAGCATTCATTTAAAGTATCAAGAAATTTTGTCTCTGCATTTCGTCCTGAGGTGACATGTTCCCAGTCAATATGGAGATAATTGAAATCCCTCACTATTACTGAGTTCTTTATTTTGATAGCCTCTCTAATCTCCCTTAGCATTTCATTGTCACTATGTGAGTATGTGTTTTGGTACCTATATTACACCGCTTGTGTATTTGAGTGCTACATCTCACAAACTAAAGAAAAGTTACTTATTTGCAGAGGAACTGATGACTGTCAGAAAGGACAACTGAATTATTATTGTATAATAATATTTTCAAATCAGCCATACGGTTTTGCCTGTCACCACGATGTCCCTGATTTTGGAAGTACAGTACAACCTATCCATTGGCACATTTACAATATCCGCAAAACCCAGAGATAACATACAAAAAAAGCATCGTTGGATTTTCAAACCCCTGGTGAACTTTATTACAATCCCTGATTTGCCTAAGTCTCTCTGAAGCAGAATCCCTACACGCCAGCCTTCTGATGCACTATTCTGCCAATGTGTAGCTGAATTGCTTTGTTTGCATTTCTTAATGCTTGTCCAATTTGTTTTTCTGCTTTTCTTTTTGGAAGGCTGCACTTGAAGCCCCAAAGGCTGCATTCAATCCTCTTTATGAAGTATATGGTCCACACAGAACAAAAGATTCCAGAAAGAAACATCTAGCCGATATGTAAAGGATTTTTTTACATGGTTAATATTAAATTGTACATGAGGGTCTGCAACACTTGTGTTAGCATGTGTCATGTTTTTTTTCCATACAAGATGAAAAATAAGAACACAAATGTAATTGTATATATTTGCAGATATGGTTGGCAGTGAACTGGAAAATTGTAATGGATAGACTGTTCCATGGGGCTTAGATAGACTTCCAACAAGATTCACTGTCTGTCTTACTGAAAGCTTGGAAGCACATGTAAAATATTTAAAGCTGACAGGCATGAAGTTTGCTGGCACTGGCAGCAACAAGTAAAACTGATGTGGGGGAAGGGAAGGTAGAGTGTGTTAGTTCAGATGAGACTAGCAAATCTAAGTGGGGGTGGGTTACATGGGTTTAAGCAATCTCTTTGTAGTGGGTGTTACTTCTATAGCACCACATGGGACAAAACATGTTTAAAAAATTTAATGTCCAGGGAATTTACAATCTAGATACTGCACTGTACTGACAATTAAAGAAATGGTTTGTGGGTGGGAAAAGACTTTATCATACTTGGTAGTGAAGGAAGGGTAGGCAAAAAGAAGTGGTGTTGAAGAAGAGATTTGAATGTTGAGATGACTGTTTGGGAAAAAAGACTGATTGGGCAAAGTGAAGTATTCAAGGGGGAGTGTAGGAAGAAACAAGCTGAAGTGTAAGGAGGCACAGAACTGCAAAAGTGAGGCTGAAGAGCTTAAATCATATAGGGCAAGGGGGACAAAGTAAATGATGGGATTCAAGGAGGGAGATCAGAGTAGTGGGAAAAGGGTTATTTTAGCTCTAGAGTTTTAGACAGAATAGAGATTAAAATATTAGGGATGCTGCAGAGAAGGTTACACTAATCAATGCAATAGATGACTAATGACTGAGAAAATGTATTGACTTAGAGGACAGAGTGCCACCTTATGAATCAAAAATACCACTGGATATGTTTTACCAGCTGTGACAGAGGAAAGGAATGGGGTTTGGAACTATAATACAGAGGAGGAGCTGACAGGATTTGCCATAAGCCTGGATGTTGGGGTAAATGACAGAGGAATTTGACAGATTGTGAGCCTCAGAGAAGTTCAGCTATCAATTAGTGAAAAAGAAGGGAAAGAAAGTGAGGTGAGACATGCAGGGTTAGATATGTCAGGGCTTGTCTACACATGATAGGCTACAGTGGCATAACCGCAGGACTGCAGCTGTAGTATTTCAGTGTGGACACCACCTATGTTGACAGGAGGGGTTCTCCCGTCAGCACAGAGAATCCACCTTCCCGAGAGACAGTAGATGGGAGACTTAGGTCATTTTAACTACATCACTTCGCACCCCAACTGACATAGATAAACCAACCTGATTTTCTAGGGTAGACCAGGTAGACTCCTGGGGGGCTTCTGCATGACTGCGTGTCTGTACAACGGCACCCCCACCCTCTGCAGAATTCCTGTGTTTTCCTGCAGAAAATGGAAGGGAAGCAAAGGGAAGCTGTGTGGGGGACGGGACAACCATGGACATAGTTTTTGTGAGTGACTGTCCCCCTCCAAACAGAGGCAAGGCATTGGGGGGCACCTGGGTTATGTGCCACTGCCCCCCTCCCTACTCTGCCCCTCAGGCTTCATCTGGGCTCCACTGCTTCTGAAGCTGAACACCTCCTCCTGGGTCCTAGTGCCAGTCATTCTCCTCTTCTGTGTGATGAGAGCATTCCTGTACAGTGAGTGCCTGTGTTGGGTCTGGGTAAGGAGTTGTGGGGAAAGAGGCAATGGGGAAGGAATTGGGTGGAACAGGACAGGAATGTGAGAATGAGGGGAGGGGAATGGAGAAGAAAATGGGGTAGGGGAATTGCAGGGGGAAGCAGCAGCCCAGCATGCAGCCTCCCCTTGGCACAGCTGGGACTCTCCTGTTAAGCAGCCCCATTGAACCCTCACCTTGAAAAGCCCTAGCCTGCTACATCTGGACCCCCCCGCTGAGCCCCCTCACCCAGACTCCCCCTCCCCAAGCCCCAACCACCTTCACTGGATCCCCTGCAGAGTCCCATTGCCCCTGCACCCGGAACTCCGCAACAAGCCCCTGTGCATCCAGATCTCCCACTGAGCCGCCCGCACGCAGGTTGCCTCACACACAAACCTCTCACCCCACACATGGATCTCCCAGACACACACTAAGCCCGTCTACACTTGGATCCTGCTGGGCTGAGCCTGCCCATTCACACCTGGTGCACCTGGTGGAGAGGGATAGGACCCCGGGGTGTCCCTGGGGCAGGCCCAGCCCTTGCACTGTGTCAGAGTGAGGTGCAGCCACACTGCTAAGTCCCTGTACCGGAGGAGGTGGGGGATTCAGGGTTATTGCCCACCTCACTGGAGCCAGTGGTCTGTGCTTCCCACTACCATGCTGGAGCCACATTTATTTATTGTCAAATAAAATTTACAGAATTTTGCAGAATTTTAAAATATGGTACACAGAATTTTTTAACTTTTGATGCAGAATTTTAAACTTTTTGGCACAGAGTTCCCTCAGGAGCAAAGTCTTACAGGCTGGCAGAGATTCAAGACTGGGGAGATAAGGAGAGGTCAAGGACAGAGATATTTGTGAGTCATCATCATAATAGTGGAAACAGAGAGTGAACTAGGAGGAATGAGTTTAGGGGAAGGAGAGGAGGGGGAGGCAAATTGAACCCTGAGGTTAATGGGGGGTGGGAGGAAGGATGATTTACAGCCACCAAAGAGAAGCTAAAGGAATAGCTGAGAGAATGCGGCTAGCACAGACGATGGATCCACAGGACTGTACTGAGGGCAGGAGAGACTGAGAAGTAAAAAAGTCTCTAGGATCTGATCTCCTCCTCTAACAAACTTTTAGAATTCTCATGCTTTTACCTTCACTGGAGCAAAAGAAGGGGAGCAATCTCCCACGAACCTGTGGATTACATAGTGAAAAACTGAAAATCATTGATGGCCCTACTGTGCCTCTTAAGCACAGTCCATAGTATGAGTGGGGCAAGGAGGGGTGGGTGAAGAGTTACACTAATGTTGGGGGACCCCAAGAAGCATTCTTTATGGGGAATAGCATAATCTCCCTCTGTATTTCCTATTCTTCTGGTTACATAGGGTAACCAGGACAAGGAAAGTGTAGCCTTCTGGTCAGAGCAACCAAGGGCGGGACTCAGAGCTGGAGTCAGTAGTCTACAGCTGGCGCCAAGGGTCAAGACAGAGGTCAGGAAATGGAGCAAGCAGAGTAGCAGGCCAGGAGGGTCTCAAAGCAGCGGCAGCAACCCGCTGCAGGCCAGCTGTACTGATGAGGCTGTCTGGAGACAAATTGGGCTACATGCCTGCCCTGATTCCTGACCTCTGGCCAGTGCATAGGGGTCAGTGGTGCCATGGCCCTACTTCTTTTCTTCCCCATTTGAGTCCCGCCACCCTCTGAGCATCAGAGTAGGGAGGGAGCAGCCCATGTGATGCACAGGGCTGCAGTTCTGCCTATGCCTTAACCTAAGTAGGAAAGTCTCCTTTCTGCGACTGCACAGCTCATTAGGTCCAGGCAGAATCTCATCCCTTAGTTTATGGGCCCATTACACACTGCCTAAACTGATGAACTCACTTTTTACACAAATATTGTTTTTGTGAAAAGAATTTTAGACAAAAGGCAAGGTATTAGTTTTTCAACAAGTAAAGTTTGGAGAGTTTAATGCCACATCCAGGAAATGCTGTATGCACTCATGATGTCACTACACTGTACCTGATTCCTGAATTATCAGCTGTTAGCATGAAATTAATCAGAAAGCACTGTTAGTTGTCAGACAGGGTCAATGAAATTGAGAACAATGTGGCAAATATTCTAAATATTTTAACTTTAAAGTAATATCAAATTTCTGTCATGCTTTCACTGTTAAACCTAGATCTAAAAATGTGCACCATATTCAATTTCTAAAAAGCAAGCCAATTAAACTGGTGTGTCTGTAGAATCATAACTATTTTTGAAGAAGTGTAGAGCTGGTCAAAAAAAGGTGGGTTTTGTTTGTTTTTCTTCACAGACAATTTCAGTTTTTCAGCAGAAATTCAAAAACCATAAAATTATAATGTGGAAATGCTGCCTTGGTGCCCCATGGAAGCTGGGGTTTGGGTGCCTCATTCATGTTCTCATTTGCCTCTATAGACTACAACTATGGTCAGACTACAACTTCCATGATGTACCTGGGTCTCCCTTCCTGGAGAGCAGAGGGATGTCCCTGGGAGTGGTGAATGACTGGAGATGGAGAGTAGCTGGGGAGCTAAACCCATAAAGGAGAATGGGGACATCAAACATTTCAGCAACATTTCTACATTACAACCCCTGGATTGCTCTGGCCAGGGGTATCAAGAGCATTTATGGATTGTGGACTGAGACGCCTCATCTGGAAACATCTCCAGAGAGGGTTGGAAAAGCAGAGATAGAATCCTGCACAGAGATATCCAAGTCTGATGACATATTTTCTGCAGTGTCCAAAGGGGAACCCTCAATGTCAGTACCAGGGCTTGTGTTGGTACTGCAGTCCAAGGAGGGGCAGACAGTCAAGTTTATATTGGTGAATGGGAGACTGTGCTGGGGTGTAGTAGCACAGATGGAGGATTCAGCTCCGATAGGTGGGACAGTATTACAGAAAGTCCCTCTCAGTGCCCCTTTATGAGGGGAGACTCTGGTTCTTCTGAGACCCAGAGGTCATGTGAGAAGAATGTGGCTGGTACTGGGGAGCCCAGGGACTGCTCCATCATAGCCTGGGAAAGCACTGGAAATAGTATGGAGGTGTGGTTCATGCACTGTGTAGGAATGTGAGCTGAGGAGGACAGTGTAGGGACTCAGCTGAGGTACTATTTCAATGGTTCTTGTGGCTGTGACCCAAGGAAGAAGGTACCACGGTTGATGCAGACTTCTGAGAGGAGTCCTTGCTTCTAGAGTCTTTCTTGCATCCTCTTCTAGTATCAACTTCTGAATCAATTGGTGTCTGCCAGACAACTCCTCATTAGTGAACTGAGGGGTTTCAAGATGAGTACTAGCGCATAGGTACCAGGGCCCACAGAAGGCTCAACAGCAGGGCACAAGGTCTCCTTAAGTTCCAGCATCCGGGGTGACTTCCTCAGCTTCCTGGAATCTCTCTCCAAGGAAGGAGATCTCTTGCTCTTAGAATGCTTTGATTCTGAAGCAACCCCATGGTCTTTACTTGCTGAGATCGAAGGAACCACTGCAGCTGAGGCCAATGTACAGGGGTAGGGGCATGGGGAAGGAAGAGGGGAATTTGGACCCACAGATCTCAGCAAGCGCTCTATAAGAAAGAGCTTGTGAGATCTGCTATTAAAACCCATGTTGACCTTACACATAGTCAGGATGTGAAACTCTCCTAGGCAGCAGAGGTAGCTGGAATGCCCATTGCTGATGGGGAAAGACCTGTGGCAGGACTGACAAAGCTTAAAGCCTGGACTCTTTGGCATAACCTGAGCAGGAAAGCTGTGGATAGACCAGCTTAGGACAAAAGGCCCTGGCTGGGGAAAAACTGTCCTGAGGGGGTAAATCTCCTGCAAGCACAAGTGTGTTTTGGAAATCAAACTAAACAAAACTAAGGGGGATAAAATGAAACTGAAACTAGAACAGGTAAAACTAAAAAACTCCCCAAACCTCAAAACAATAGCTATAAACACTGTGGACATCACTCTGAACCATCTTGAGCCCAGGGCAGCTGAAAAGGAGCAGGAGCAGTGGCGGGTTTGTGCCTGCAAAGGAGATGCCCTCGCACAGGAGCATGAGGAGATGCCATGGGCAGGCATGGACCCATGGACAATGGTAGTTAAAATCTCCAGCTGGGCACCCCATCAGGACATACACTCAACATGCTAGCCCTTCAACAGCAAAGTCTCTTGAACAGCAAAGCTGCTTCCAGTTCTTTCTTGTTAAACAAATGCTTTGATCCCACAGTCAGTGGATCCCTGAACCCATGTTAGTATGTGTTCCTGTACCCAAGTGAGCCTGAGAGACTTCAGTGGGGCTCTGCATGAGTCTGTGCTAGCAAATCTGACTGCAGCAGCAGAGCTCAAGATGGCAATTGTTTGATGTGCCTAATACATATTGTATTAATTCTGGTAAAAATATCTTATTTAAAAAAAGCCCATAGCAATATATTTTGTGTGTATGGCAGTATACTGAGTTCAACAAATGAAGTATTGAGAAACTAAGCAACAGATTCAGCACTTTCTAAAGATTTTTTTTCTTTTCATTTTATAGTTGTGTATTCATCAAAACTCACTGCCAGCTGGTTTTCTTACAGGAATAAACTAATTTTTAAAACTGTGCATGGTAACTTAGTGCAAACTGCCAGTTCCCTGTACATCACTTTCTAAGGCTTTTTTTGGAATGAATTCCTTTATTGATCAGGAAGGTAGTGTCAGAGCGCACAATGGGAAGTCTTAATGAAAAACTCATTTTAGAAAAAGATTAATAATAGGGCCAGTGAAAACCAATTTTCTCACGTTTAATCTCCTAATCTGTTTTACATTATTTCCCAGGAGGACCCTGGACTTCACAGATACATGGCCCTGCGCAAATAATCAATTTGAAAGAATCTCATGAATCTAGTAGTTATTTTAGGTCAATCTGCCAGGTTTCTAAATAGATTTTTTCACTCCTCTAAAACACTTATGCAAACTATAACCAGTAATTAGAACACCAGCAATGCTGTTTGTAAAAGTAAACAACACGTTTTTTGGAATTTACCAGATAGAAATTCACAAGTCATTATCCCAACAGCCTGCTACAATAAACTCTATGGATTATTACATTTACAAATTATGTTAAACTAAAGTTAAGAACTTGAAAAATTAAGAAAGGAGTGTCTAAATTACAGCCCACAGTATACGCCCAAATCTTTTCCCCATGCCTAGGCATTAGAAATAAGACCCAAGATTCTGAACCTCTAACAATAGACATAATCTATGTCAGTGGTTTATACTAGCAAGACAAAACCTTAAAAGAGAACTCTACTGATTTTGTTTAAAAGTCTATTTTTTTTACTTAAGATGACATAAATTATTGATTTGAAATCAGTTTTTCATTCTTTGCACTTCAGTCTCTTTGCCATAATAATTCAGCTCACAACAGGATCACTATGACGTTTTTATCAAGTCTGTTGATTGTAAGTGAAACTTCTATCCCAGTTTTAGTGAATTGACAGAAAGGCAGAGTGCTATCTATAAATGTAACACACAAAGAGAAAGGAAGCTTGGTCATGGTCATATGGTCATGAATCATAAAACAGGAAGTCAGAATAGATGATAAGTTTTATCACCTATTGTGTTGGCATTTACAATAACAATGGTATGCTGTTTTGAGCAAAAACAAATCCTAGAGCAAGGTAAAGGTCCCAGACCAGTGGTGGGCAACCTGCGGCCCAAGGCTACTGGGAGCTGCAGGAGGCCATGCCTGCTGACGGTCAATGTCAGCAAAATGTCTCATGGCCTGCAATCAGATTACCTTGATGGGCTGCAGGTTGTCCAGCACTGCTCTAGGCTGAGGATTTAGGCTGCAATTTCTCTGCAATTCACTGTGTTTATCCCGTGCTAGGCATACCAGGTGTCACCACATGGGAACCTGGTAGGACTGTACATAAGTTTGTCAGTTCTTTGTTCCAGAATGTGTTTCTACTGAGTCAGCTCAGGCTGAGTCTTTATACAGTGCCCTGTTCTTTGTCCACTGGCCCTCCTGAACCTGACCAAAACCAGTACATGCAGCTTGGGAGTGCTACTTCTACAGACTTGTTTACGTGAATTAATCCCTCCTCCACTCATGATTCCAGGTTCCACAGGAAACCCGTCCAGTGAACCAGATATGTACACTACTTATTGATAATATAGTCCTTTGAGATTTTCACAGTTCCAAGCTCTCAGATCTAACAGTATAAAAAAAACCCCATGGGGTCAGTGACTCTAGTGGCTACTTGGACAATTACAGTAACAATACCAATTCTCATACTAAGGCTATGTCTACACTGCCCCAAAGTTTGGACTATGGAGTGTGAACAGCAGTGTACACACTAAAGTGCCCTGCTGTAACTCCTCTGAAAGATGGTGAGGCTACAAACCAAAACTTCCTAGTGCACATCAATGTAATCCTGTTTGAAGAGGTTTACATTAATGCTTGCTAGGAACCTTTTAGTTTGTGCCTGCAGCATCCACATGGGGGAGTTACAGCGCAGCACTTTGGTGAGCACTTCTGTTCACACCCACGTAGTTTGAACTGGGCCAGCGTACACAAGTCCTTAGTAAGAATATAGATACATGAGCACTGAATTCCCTTGGAGGCCTGCAACATCTTTAATCTTTCCAGGTCACTTTGCAGCTTTGTTTTGGATCACAGCTGAATTAACACCAAAGAAACATCCAACAAAGACATGAAACGGTCATGTATTGTGCAGTGTTTTCTTTGTTCATTTTGAATTTTAGTTGCTCAAAAAGGCTCCTGAAAATGTTTAGAGAGGCCTGGACTGGTCTGCAACGAGCAGGAAGTCACTTTTTAAAACTTGATAGATGCTTCACCAGTGTGACAGAAGCAGACGTGTGCCACAGTCTACCAGTGTGCACAATAAATCACAATTTGACAACTACTGTGATCAGTGCAAGTAACAAAGGGTTGTATTGGATGCACTGAAAAAGGAGATATTAAAATTATGCCATGTCCTTCAGGAGTCTTACGGTATGTCTACATTTAACACACTACAGTAGTGGTACTGTGGCGCTTCAGTGAAGACGGTACTTATGCCTGCAAGAGGGCTTCTCCTGTTGCCGTATGTGCTCCACCTCTCCAAGATGCAGTAGCTAGCTTGACTTAGCACTGTCCACACTGAGCTTTAGGTTTCTTTCACTGTGTCGCCCAGGGGTGTGGATTTTTCATACTCCTGAGCAATACAGTGAAAGTGATCTAAGGCCTGGTGTATATCAGGAGATTAGGCAACTTGAGGGAGATTTTTACTTGGTAAAATGCAGACAGGCTTTCCAATTCTCCACTGCCTTGTATCTTGTGTAATCATTTACAAGTATTCCAAATGGGTATAAATGCAACAAATGGTAGCATTTTACACTCACTTTGCACAGGACTGCATAGGATGGTAGGCAGTGGAGAACCAGACCCAAAATGTAGAAAATCGGTGCAGAAAAGTTGATATGTTTTGCAAAGATGAATCCTTCTTGGACAAGAAGATTTTCAATAGAGCATTGTCTTGTGTAAGCATCAGTTGTGAAAGGATGCTTGGGCCTTTGTACAAAACAGTCTTCTCTTGCTTTGTCTCATGAATTTACAACATAGTCGGGAGTCTGTCCAATCTGCCAATTGAGAAACTTTAGAGATAGCTGAGATTCCAACAATAAACTCATTATTTATCAGATTTTGGTGTGCTACTGCTAAACGTATAGATCAAAAGAGAAACTTGGAATCCAGAGTGTTCTAGGGGGGCAAGAAATCCTAGGAATCAGACTTGAGTTATTCCCCATATAACTCATAAATGATGGAATAGTAATATTGTTTAACTGGACCTTAAAATTCTGTTGGATACTTATGTATAATATCATTGAAGAGAGAATGACCAACCTATGCCATTCTTTGTGGATGACACACACACTAGTGAATATACAAGATACAAAAGGTACTCAAATATTCCTTAGATTTGAGATGAGGACTCCATGGAATTCTAAAAGAGGATGAAAAGAATTGGAATAGTTATGGTCTATGCAGAAAGTCAACAGTTCAAAATAGAAAGGTTTGATAGAGAAAGTGTGATATTAGGTTTGATTGATAAAGTGTGATATTAACATCTGATAAAGATCCTGATTCAGCAAGGTATTTAAGTATGTGTCTTACTTTAAGCAAGTGAGTAGGTAACCCAACTGACTTCAGTGAAACTACTCAAGTGCTTAAAGTTAGACCTGTGCTTAAATATTATACAGTGTTGAGGTTAATATGAAACGAGTTAAGATCTGAATCCACAATTGTGACATCAATTTACAAAGAATCACCTTCTGGTTTTTGTAATATGAGCTTTGGCTGTGGAGAAAGGGAAAGAATTGGGACCAGGAAATGCAATATTCTTCTGAACACTGCAGAACGATTTGAATAGAATATCTTCAAGGAGACTACCAAAACAAAGGAAGTTTTGGTGGTACTGAAAACAGAAACTGCTTTCATACTACCATTCTGTTTAAAAGCCACAGGTCTTTGCTGCTTTTTCATTTTCTCATCTACTGATCTGAACCTGACTTCAGAACACAGACACAAGTGAACAGCAGGAACAAACAGATCCACCATTGGGAAGGATGGGCTGTAGAAACCAAGCCAGATTCACTCTTGAGATCCAGCCCCTTTGAACCACTCAGGAAGTATAAAGGGGGTGGAAAATGGTTACAAATAGCCAGCAGAGAATTCCAGGTCAGAGAGGCACTCCCAAGTTATGCAAATGTGTCCTGGCCCATGAGCTAGCTGCCCTTCCTTTGAG
Source organism: Gopherus evgoodei (assembly GCF_007399415.2). Lineage (NCBI taxonomy): Eukaryota > Metazoa > Chordata > Testudines > Testudinidae > Gopherus > Gopherus evgoodei. The sequence continues at coordinate 287,843,921 of NC_044322.1, read as the reverse complement.
GCATGGGAAGAGGTAGATGTTATATGCAGTGAGCGATGAGGAGTGGGTGTCGCATATTGATGGGAGTGGAGGTGGGATTTGAACTGGAGATTGTTCGTGCCACTTCCACTGGCATAGGGTCTATTGTAGCCTTATGTCAATGACACAATTTACAGCTGTCCAGCAGCAGCTGTAAGTCAAACTGGAGGGAGCTAGGACCCTCAGAAGCAGGGGTCTGGAACCAGATTCTTGATTCCCCACATCCCCATTTTCCAGCTTGTGCCAAGCCCATCATGTTCATTTAACAACATGAATATATTCCAAGTACTCATATTTAGTATTTAATACAGTCCTTAAATATATCAGCACAGATGCTGCTTGGTCCATATTATTATAGTTCATGCTCAGTACTTATGCAAAATCAGCTGCTGTGATGTGCCTGTGTGTCTGATGGGAGGACTGAGCCCTCAGAGAATTCTTAATGTATTAGAAAGAACAAGACTTTTTGTGCATAACCAACTCAAGCTCTAAAAGGATTAATTGCACATAAGGATACATTCTCTCTCATGTAAATGAGAAATTCCACTTTCACCTAACATTATTTTATAATCCAAAATATGAGACACTAGACATTCTTCATGCCTGGAAATCCTCATATGGACTCAGTTCATTTCAGAGATGAATTGAAACTATGAAAAAATTTTTTTTTACATAAAATAGGGCAGACAGTGATCTAAGAAGAGTAATTGGGATCATAATCTAGCTCAATATGATTTGTGGATGAAGAGAAGTCTTTTATATGTATACTTTCTGATATGGAGGTCAGTTTAAGAACCTTTTGATGGTAAATATTTTCTAATAAACTGCGGAGTACGGGTAAATTAACCATTGATGGGTTTTACAAGGATTGCAAGGATTTGGGAGGATTTTAGCTACTGTAGTAGCCATCCAATTTTGAAAACAAATTTAACTTGCACATGTGCCTTTTCCTCTGCCACGCTCCTGATGAATTACAGTAGCTTGTGTCAAGGCTGAATCCCACTCTGTACAGAAGTTTGAGTACAGAAGGTGGGGGCCCACAAGGATTATAAAAATTAATACTGGCCACTCCAGGCTTTTATTAAACTCCCAAGGTTACAGCTTCTCTCTGACCTTGGCTTGGTAAAAGCTGCTGCCACCAAAATGCAAAAAACAAAACAAAACAAACCTTGGACCCAGGAAAGAACACTTGGGAATTCCTCTCTCTGGGGTACCCTCAAGCCCTTTCACCTCCCCCTCTCTTTCCAAAGGGAAGAGCTGAGAACTAAAACAAAGAAAATTAGCTACCAGCTAATCAAACAGCATAGGCACAAACCTCTTAGGACACCAAAGATCCAATCCTGTTCTTAAAAAAGGTGAATTATATTAAAAACAAAAAGGAAGAAAATACATCTGGAACTTGGGCTTTTGCTAGATTTTAAAAGAGCAGTTCCAAAAATTAAGCACCAAAAATAGCTTTCTTGGGGGGTTCAGCTTAAAGGTTACAAGCAAACAAAAGCATCTGGAGTTAGCACAAAGGAGATCCACAAGCCAAATAAAGAAATAAACCTAATCGCATCTAGCTAAACATTCCTAATTTACTTACATATTTGGGGGCTTTCAAATAAGTGATGAATTTTCATACCTGGTTCAAGCCTTACACAGCATTCCTGCTTATAGCATTGCTGCTCCGTGTTTCCTCCAGCCCAGAGAGACAGACAAAGGGAAAGCTTCTTTCCCAATTTTAAAAAGTTCTACCTTCCTATTGGCACTTTAGTCAGGTGTCCACTCCTTTTCTTTTATCTGTGTGCTTGTTAACCCTTTCCAGGTAAAGCTACCAGCGAACAGACACCGAGAGGGAATTTATAGCTAACTGGCTGGCTGGGCGTCAGTAAGGGAGCTACCCACCTCCTTCAATTATCACAGCTTGTTTTAAAAGAAAATGGTACAGTACCTCACCGTTTAAAAAATGTTTGCATGGAAGAACAGATGTAATGGAAGAGATTTTTGTTCCATTTTTGCTCTACTTTAAATCTTACATCTTAAATTTCACATGAAAATTTCACTGTAGTCAGATCATTTAGCGGGGATTAGTCAGATGATTATACCCTGTTTCAAACAGATAACATTTGTGATCTAAACAGACTCCAACACCAAATGACAGCTTGTCATCTTACCAAAGCAATAGTTTCCACAATAAAACATTTCCCATATATACTGTACTATTATTTTTCAGGCTTGGCTGTGCATTCTGGGCCTAATCTAAACCCATTGAGGTTTTTTTTTATTGATGTCAGTATATGCTAGACCAGTCCCTCTGTTTACTAGCAATTGGCATTTATTTACTGTGTAGTGGTCAGGTTTATTTCTACTTTACTCACTCACTCATGCCCATCACCCCTATCGGGTATGGGCCGCCAACAACAGATCTCCAGAGTCCTCTATCCTGGGCCATTCGTTCTAACTGGTTCCAGGTATAGCCCATTTGTTTGCTATCAGCCTGAAGGTCACGTCGCCAGGTGTTTCTTGGACGGCCTCTTTTCCGCTTGCCTTGGGGGTTCCACCGCAGTGCCTGTCTGGTGATGTTAGTTGGCTGCTTGCGTAGTGTATGTCCTATCCAACCCCACCTTCTCCTTCTGATTTCTTCCTCTGCTGGGAGTTGACAGGTCCTCTCCAAGAGGTGGATGTTACTGATGGTGTCTGGCCAGCGGATCTGGAGAATCCTTCTGAGGCAGCTATTTATGAAGGTCTGGATCTTCCTGGTTGTTTTGGTTGTCCTCCAGGTTTCAGCTCCATACAGTAGGACTGATTTCACATTGGAGTTGAACAGTCGAATTTTTATTGCCAAAGACAGCTCTCTGGAGCTCCAGATATTCTTGAGCTGTAAGAAGGCTGCTCTTGCCTTACCAATCCTTACTTTGATGTCTGTGTCTGTGCCACCCTGCTGGTCGATGATGCTACCTAGATAGGTGAAGGACTGCACTTCTTCCAGGGGGCTTCCATTCAGTGTGACTGGGTCATTGCTGATGGAATTAATCCTAAGGATCTTGGTCTTGTCCTTGTGAATGTTGAGGCCAACCTGTGATGACGTGGCTTCCACTACATTGGTCTTCTCTTGCATCTGCTGTTTACTGTGCGAAAGGAGTGCAAGATCATCAGCAAAGTCCAGGTCATCAAGCTGGGTCCACAACATCCACTGGATTCCGTTCCTACGCTCGCAGGTGAATGTCTTCATAATCCAATCGATGACGAGAAGAAAGAGAAGTGGTGACAAGCATCCTTGCCTGACTCCAGTTTGCACCTGGAAGCTGTTAGTAAGCTGCCCTCCATGGATCACTCTACAGTGTATACCGTCATATGAGTTCTTGATCAGGTTGACCACCTTTACTGGGATGCCGTAGTGCCGAAGGAGCTTCCAAAGGGTCTCTCGATCCACGCTATCGAACGCTTTCTCATAGTCAACAAAATTGATGTACAATGAGGAGTTCCACTCTACAAACTGCTCGACTATGATGCGAAGCGTTGCTATATGGTCCGTGCATGATCTGTTCTGCCGGAAACCTGCCTGTTCATCTCGTAGCTGTGGATCGACGGCATCCTTCATTCTCTCTAAGAGGACTCGGTTGAAGACTTTCCCTGGCACCGACAGGAGTGTGATTCCTCTATAATTGGCACAGTTGCTAAGGTCTCCTTTCTTGGGGATTTTGATGAGATATCCCTCTTTCCAGTCTACTGGAATCACTTCTTCTTCCCATATCTTCTCAAAGAGGGGGTACAGCATTTCCACTGAAGCATCCAGGTCTGCTTTCAGGGCCTCTGCTGGGATGTCATCAGGTCCAGCTGCCTTCCTATTCTTCATCATGGTGATGGCTTTTCTGATCTCATCTCTGGTTGGTTTATCACAATTAATTGGGAGGTCCTCCTTTGCTGAGTTGATATCTGGTGGATTTGGTGGTGCTGGTCTGTTCAGGAATTCCTCAAAGTGCTCCGGCCATCTGTTCATCTGTTGTTCTATTCCTGTTATAGACTTTCCCTGCTTGTCTTTAACGGGACGTTCTGGCTTGCTGAACTTTCCAGACAGTCGCTTGGTAGTATCATACAGCTGTTTCATATTACCGCTGTATGCTGCATACTCCGTTTCTGCTGCCAGTTCATCCACATACTCTCTCTTGTCCTTCCTGATATTCCTCTTCACTGCTCTATGGGCTTCAGTATACTCTTTTTGAGCTTTGGCCTTTGCTGCTCTAATCCTGCTGTTGTTGACTGCTGCCTTCTTCTTCTTTCTATCTTGATCAAGGTCTCTGCTGTGATCCACTCTTTCTGCTGGTGTTTCTTAATTTCAAGCACTTCCTGGCAAACTGACCTAAGTGTCTCTCTCACTTTCTGCCATCTGTTTAGTACACTGTCTTCCTCTTCCTCAGACCGATCCTGTAATACTGAAAACTTATTCTTCAGCCTCAGCCCAAAATCTTCCTTGGTCTTATGGTCCTTCAGAAGGTTGACGTTGTACTTCACTCTTCTGTCTGACGTGTCTATCCAGTTCTTTTTCAGCTTCAGCTTCAATCTGGCCACCACTAAGTGATGGTTGGACGCCGCGTCTGCTCCTCTTCTAACTCTAACATCCTGCAAGGATCTTGTAAACTTCTTGCTAATGCAGACATGATCGATCTGATTTTCTGTCGTGCCTGCTGGTGATATCCAGGTACTCTTGTGGATCCGCTTATGAGGAAAGATGCTACCTCCTATGACCAGGTTGTTAAGTGCACACAAATCCACAAATCTCTCTCCATTCTCACTCATCTCTCCCAGAGCATGGGTCCCCATGACTTGTTTGTATCCTGTGTTGTCAGGTCCAATTTTGGCATTAAAGTCTCCCATAAGGATGATGATGTCTTTGTCCGGGAGAATTTCTAATATTTTTTGGAGTCTGTTGTAAAAATAATCTTTGTCCTCCTCTTTGCTGTCATTAATTGGAGCATAGCACTGAACAACATTCATCTTAATCCTCTTCATTTTAGTTCTGAAGGATGCTGTGATGATCCTGGGACCATGTGCCTCCCAACCAATCAGTGCTTTCTGTGCCTGCTTGGACAACATGAAGCCTACTCCCTGTGTGTGGGGTGCGTCGCTCTCTTCATGTCCTGAATACAGCAACAACTCTCCTGTCAACAGTCGTCTCTGCCCCGCTTGCATCCATCTTGTCTCGCTAATGCCTAATAGGGTCAGGTTGTTGCTCCTCATCTCTGCTGCAACCTGCGCTGTCTTTCCTGACTCGTGCATGGTCCTCACATTCCATGTGCCTATAGTAATCCTCCTGGTTGCAAGAAGGGTTTGCCTACTTTACCAGGGCCTTTTACAACAACTCAGTTAGAAATTATTGCACAATAAGACGATCAGTTTCTATTGCAAGGATCATCAATCTTTGGCACGCAGTCCAACAGGGAAATCTGCTGGTGGGCTGAGATGGTTTGTTTACCTGCAGCCTCTGCAGGTTCAGCCGATCGCAGCTCCCACTAGCCATGGTTCGCTGTCCCAGGCCAATAGGGGCTGCGGGAAGTGGCCTGGGCCGAGGGATATGCTAGCCTCCACTTCCCGCAGACCCCATTGGCCTGAAATGGTGAACCATGGCCAGTGGGACCTGCGGTCAGCCAAACTTTTGGACTCTGCAGGTAAACAAACAGTCTTGGCCCGCCCGCAGATTTCCCTGACAGGCTGCGTGCGAAAGATTGCTGATCCCTGGTATAGAATTTGTAAAAGCTTATTTCTTAATCAAATAAAGCTTTGCTGATGTGTTTGGGGGTTTATTTACTTATTTATTTGTTTTTCAAAAGTTTCATTTTGAAGTTTTTACACAAACATATGAAAATCAAGCCTTACATCCATCAGAATAACTCTACACCATGTTCTAATTGCTGCTGACTGCCTATGTAGTAAAATGCTGAAACTGCTTCCTGCCTTCTCACCTGCAGAAGATGAGCGTGTTGAGGAGCTGAGAGTGTTTGCAGTGGTGAGAACAAGTTTGGAAGGTTATCACCATACAAGCTGTTCCTGAATTGTTCTAAACACAGCACCCACCACCACCATCATCAGTGGTGCTTCAAAGCTGGCTTTGTCCATTGCTAAAATCTCAGATAGAAGTTTCAAGAATTCTTAAAAAGAACAATACAAACAAACTCTATTGTGTTTGTGAATGGATTGAAAGAAAAAGCATGAATCTTTTTACTCTTGTTAGTTCCAAAAACACATCTCTTTTTCCTCCTGACCACAATGAGACACACAAATGTGGTTGCCTGCCCCACTGCCATCTTCAAGTAAACTGATCAAAACCTGAAAACCCACAGGCAAATCCAAGAAGTTAATGAAACGTTGCAGTTTCACAATGAGTTTTGCCTGCAAAACTCTGAGGTTGAACAAGCTCAAAACTCAAGGGAATGCAAAAACCGCACATGTCCATTCATTGGAACTTGTATGAACCAAACCCAGCAAAGCTGAAATGTGATCAATAATTCCACAAAATAAACAAACAGGCATTTGAAAATAGACAATCCATGGTTGATTGTACAGATTTTTCTATTTTCATGGGGTGAGTGTCATATTTTTAGATGTTCTTTCCAAATCACTCTCTATGAAAGAATTGCCATACTCCAAGTATCCGAGAGGAATCTATGTTGGTGTGGTAGAGGTGGAAGTGGTGGTGTCTTGAGCCAATATGCTTATAGAAGCCAAGAAGAAACATGATGCCTCCAGGGGCACAGCAGAAAGCATCATCCACACTGCACTGATATAGGACACATGTAGCATTTGCTACTCCCATCATAGCCCAGAAGGCCACGGTCATGACTCCACCAACACCAGCATGTCTCCTTGGTGCAGTACTGACTGACAGCAGTGCTGATGGTCACTATTTGCACACAGGAAGTGCTAGGATTCAAATTTTGGTTGATTAATATACTGTAATGCTACTGTTGAGGAGATGGAGATAAGGGCGCACAAGGAGTCCCACTATTGCAGCACAATAAGGCAACCATTGAGAAGTTTAGGTTGGACATTAGGAAAAAGTTCCTAACTGTCAGGGTGGTTAAACACTGGAATAAACTGCCTAGGGAGGTTCTGGAATCTCCATCTCTGGAGATATTTAAGAGTAGGTTAGATAAATGTCTATCAGGGATGATCTAGACAGTATTTGGTCCTGCCATGAGGGCAGGGGACTGGACTTGATGATCTCTTGAGGTCCCTTCCAGCCCTAGAATCTATGAATCTATCAACCACAATTTGGCTCACACAGTCTATATAAAATAATACTGGCCACACTGGAGATTGGGTACATAAATGAAAAAAGGTATATAGGATGAAAAAACAAATTAACAATAAAGGGCTTTATTGCCTGAAATTGGAAGTTGAAACAGGTCCTGGGAGTTGTTCTATTTTTTCCTTCATGCTTCCTGATTTTATGAGTTTTCTTGTTGTAGACAGTGACTAGTGTGACAGAGATATAACACCCTCCCCCCGTTCTATTTCCAGTACTCAATGTTTGCTTGAAGCAGATGCAGTCGTTGTTTGTGTGTTCATTTTGTAAGTAGCAAGCATTCTGCTTTCGATTTTTGCTTGCGGTTTTTTATTTGTTTTTGTGCAGTGAGAGTTTGAAGACAGTGCATCTTCAAGTGCCTAGGAAATGGTCTAAGGAAAAGAAGTGTGCTCTGCAGGTGATGCTTCCTGTTCTAGTGTCCAGATCAATGTCTTTGTCCTGGTTTCTCCTGAAGAACTAAACTAAAGCAAAAGTCATGACTGTAGTTTTTGTGGGCATAGTGCCTTCCAAACTTACAGAGGATGATTATTGATTGGTGGGGGTAGATTTAAGGCTTTGTTTCTTGGAATATACGTCTGTATGGGGGGTTGCCATTTTTTAATACCACTGTATGGATAGGTACTTACTGTCCATTCATGAGACTATGACATACAAATATGTACTACTTCATGGGACACTTTCTAAAGCATTTGGACTGCAATTAGTTATCAGCCTAGTGGTCTTCTGTATTATCACTGTCTAGTGTGTGATTCTCACTAACACTAATGTGAGCTATCCGCGCTCATCAATGGGAGAAGAGGTCTTCTTGTGATTAATTTTACATATGTTAATATAGTATTTTGAAGTGCTCCATGAGAGAGAATGTAGTTGGTTCCCTAAGGGCATTAGAGTACATTCTGGAAAGTTTATGTTGCAATAAGCAGAATAAGCAGGTTATTTTTCATTAGCATGTTGAAAGAGAGGCAGCTGACTAAAAATATGTGACAAGATTGTGTATGATCTGTACTTCTGTGTTCACCATGACTATTTCAAATGATTTGATATTGTTGCCTGTGTTAGATTATCTGAGGCATATCATGTACTGTAACACTGTCCCATAATGTGCAGAGATATAATGTGACTGTGACCACATGCCTCTTGGCTGACGCACTTGCATTGAACCTGAGACCTCCAGAGATAAAAGTATAAACAGCTGCAGTCTGAGCTAAAGAGCCACACCTCTGTAGCCAGAGGCTTTAGCAAAGCACATCCTCTGTAGATTGACATAGATGGGAATCCATAATACACACAGCACCATGGATTACACAATGATTTGTGAAGATATCCTAAGAAATACCAAATATTTTAAAAGCTATATTCTTCTACTTCATAGTGAGCTGTAACTTTGTACATCCACCATTTTTTTTGAGGGGGTGGGGGAGAAAAGGGAGCAGTGGGGAAGGGTGCGAAAGGAAGGTTGATGGAAAAGGCAATTAAATGAGATACAGTAATAGTAATGTTGCCAGCAATATTATTGACTTCAACATTGTAAACTATTCTGATGGATGCTGCTATTGTGAATTTTGATTGCCTGATTAAGACAACAGATAAAATAATCCATTGGTTATAGATATAATTATACCTGAGACAGGTAGGAGGGCAAAAAAAAAGTGTAATTCATCAGATTCTGAGATGTGTCAAAATGTTGACATCTAGAACACCATATATTCCAGATTATATTACTGTGACTATAAAAATGGAGCCATCAATATTTTTATTTTGTTGAAGTATCCAAGGGAAAAAAATGATTCAAAGGTAATGCACTTTAATCAAGTCTCTCATGTTTAAAGTCTAGGCATAAAGTGGGCCTTACAGTACCTATAAAGACTAGAGATCAGAAATATATTCAAAATGCTTCTGCCCACAAATTGTGAAAAATAATCTCTCCAATGACTCTTTATAATAATATACTAAGCATATAATAAAAAAAGATTCCTTCAAAAAAGGAATCACTTTCACTGAAACAAATAACTTGTCTTGGAATATAACTGGGTTGCTAGGAACAGAAGGCTAAACGACAAACTGAGATGTAAAGATTTAAGATGAATGACAAAGAATTAGCACAGTAAATATATTGATAACATGTTTTTAGTGCAGTCATAAAGGTCTCAGTTATATACTGTGGCAGAGCTCTGACCTTGCTCCCGTGGGTCCTGCGCTTCTAGGCGGTTTATGCTAGCCTCATTGGCTCACTCTGACCCTCCACGTAGCCCTTCTCTCTCTAGGGCCAGGGTCACAGTCTACTGAGCCCTTTTCATCATAGGCCAGCAAGGAGGTTGGTAAGACAACTCCCACAGTCTCTGTTGTCCCTGGGAGCTTATTTCAGAACAGTTTAGCCTCCTGTCCTGACAGGTGCCTGTCTTCCTGTCTCAGGAGATGTTTCTGCAGTGGTGGGTTGGAGGGAACCAGGGCCTGCCCTCTATTTTGGGTTCCGGCCCAGGGACCCTAATGGTAGCAGCTGTTGGCAGCCAACCTTTCACTGCCAGAGTTACTACATTTCCCTGGGCCACTTCCCCACAGCTCTCCTGCTTCTCCCTTCTTCACCTATACCTTAGGGCTCCCTTAATGATGGTTTGGGGGTGTCTTCATTAACCAGCCCTTCAGCCGCACTTCCCTTCCTCTGGCTTCCTGGCACTCCCCTGCCTGACTGGAGTGAGCCCTTTTAATAGTATCAGCAAAGCCTTAATTAAAGTCAGGTGGTCACATTAACTTAATGGTCTCACCTGACTCTTTGCAGGTTAATTAGAGTCAGGCGTTCTCATTAGCCTGGAGCAGCCCCTGCTCTGGTCAGTCAGGGAACAGAAAACTGTTAATCCAGTGGCCAGTATATCAGCCTTCTGCTATTCTGCTGTACCCAACTGGCCTGGGTCTATCACAATACATAAAACTTTTTTTCTGCAAAATAGGAAGTTAAATGCAAAATCTATGGGCCACATCCTCTGTTGGTGTCCGTGTAGCCTCACTGACATCAACAGAATACCACTTTACTCCAGTGGAGGATCTTCATCTATGTGATCACATTTAACAAACATAGTAGTAGTTTGTCTTAGATATATGTACATACATATACATGTAACAACATATGCACTTTAGTAAAGACTGCATGATAATACATTTGAGCAGACAGCCAACATTAAGATATGATATCTAGTCATAAGAACTTTCACAGATACAGAGCTGGCCTTAGCATCGATGTTCAGCTCTGTTAAACATTTCCCCTCCTCCCCACCCAAATGGAACCGATTCTTGTGCAGTATGATTACTCCTGTGTGAACAGGGCTGGCTTAAGTAATTTCTGGGATGGTCAGCATCATTATCCTTTGGGATATTACCTATGTTGCTCCACAACCAATTGGCAGATTTAGACTGATGTACAACTGGAGCAAGAGTAGTGAAACAGGCGCATAATAGTTAGGTCCCACCAGTTTCCTGTGGAAGCAGAATGCAACAGCCTGTTCCTTGCATTGGTTTACACCAGTTTGTTTTTCAAGACTATGGTGCTGAGCACATGCTTAACTTAAGCATGTGAGTAGTTACACTGGCTTCAAAGAAGTTACTTCCATCTTAACTTCAAGCGTGTGTTTAAGTGTTATGGTGGGTTAGAGCCTATATTCACAAAAAATAAGGTCTGGAAAATGTTGTTTTTTTAATGAATGATGGTCCTCCTGTGCATTTCTAGTCACTTTAAAATGAGGGCCCATTGCTGATGGTTTCACTGGACCCAAAGGTCAGCTCTGACATGTGCACATTGCACACTTAGTTTGCTGTTTTCACACCAAAACCCTTCTTTCCCAAACCTGGCAAAGGCCCTGGTCTTCAATGAGGACTACTGCCAATGCCAATTTCAGCTTTCCAACTTCATCTGCTTTTGCTACAATACTGTCAAACACAAATGGCCAGAATTGTTCACCCTTGCTGAACTGAAATATAGCCTTGTGTGGCCCCATCAGCAAAATTGCATTTAGAGGAAAAGCAGCTTCCCATCAGAACCCTCTGGGAAGAAATGGACCAGAATGCTCTGGGGAAATAAGACTGAACATTAAAGGAGCTCTGTTCACCTGCCAGGTTCTGTGGATTAGTCAACATTGCCACATCATTGCAGACTGCTGATAGGTCTTTCATGAGCAGTATTTTCATTAATGAGAGACCTCAGAATACAGAATATATTCAGTTTGTAAAAGTTCTTTTCACTCTGCTTTAAGTAAATCAGATCCCTTTCTGCTACACAACACTTATCCAGATAATGTAACAAGCTAATAAATATTTAAATAATGTTAATATTTAAAACATTAGAAGAAAAATGCCATTCCTCAAAAATGAGCTAGAAATATATATTTTACAGGCTAGATTATGGCTTCAGTGGCCAAAGTCAAGAGTATTTCATTATTTGCAATCAAGATATTTTAATTAGAGCTGTTACAGGTTACTCAGATTTGGCTCAGATGACACAAGCTTCATTCACACTTATGTAAAAAAATCTCTGCATATAAATGTACAGACGAGAAGTGTAAAATGGGTTTAAAACTGTATTCCTTCAGTTTTAAGCAGGTATAACTTCACTAATTATGCTACATCACAACTAGAAATGTGTGAATATTTATCCAGTACATTTAGCCTATTTTTCTGCTTGGAGAATAAGTTAGAAAAATGCAGCTAAATTATTTGTAACTATTCAGGAAAAAAATTAAATGACTTTCCCCCCCTCTCTGAATTGATTGCAAATACATCACTATACAGATTTGCTATTGAAACCATGTGTGAGTTGTGATTGGTCAGATAAGCCCCTGATTGGATGGATGAGTAGGTAAGCACTTCTTGCATGAATGGCAATTTAAAAATTCACAAGAGTATTCACAGAAAGCAAATACAAAGGATCAGAGTGTAGATGAAGCAAATTCATTTAAAAAAACCCAAGTGAATATTTATGGATTTTTTTTACAGCATTTACATAGTTCTATCACAATCATAAGGAGACATCATCAAGGATGGTAAACAATCAACCCACCTTGAAAACTGTTTGAATTACTTTCAGGATTTCATGCAGGCATTTTTTCCTCCAAACTCTTACCAACCTCTCCTATCCTTACAAATTCTTTTAGTGTGATTTAACCTTTATGATGCCAGCTACAGGCAGGGCCGGCTCCAGGGGTTTGGGGCAGCATGCCACGGGGGGTGCTCTGCCGGTTGCCGGGAGGGCGGCAGGTGGCTCCGGTGGCTCTCCTGCAGGGACACCTGCAGGAGGTCCACCAGCGCCACAGGACCAGCAAGCGGCAGAGCGCCTCCCACGGTGTGCCACCGTGCTTGGGGCAGCGAAATTGCTAGAGCTGGCCCTGGCTACAGGTTACTCTAAGTAGCTTCACAATTATTTATGTAAAATTGTTAGGGCAAGTGAATGAATACAGCTGTTTGGGTGCTCTCAGCACTGCAGCAGGATGGTTGGCTCTCAGCTTTTAGCTGCTTCTTATTCACATCAAACAGAAACCACATTTTCTGTTGCTGAAAAGAAGCCAGCAAACAGATGTCTCACTGTGACACTTATGGCGCGCTATGCTAGGGACAGTATGCTGCACCAGTTTGTTTACTGTGAATCTCTCATTAAGTTTGACATCTGCTTTTCAACCAAAATTTCTAAATAGCACAAGCAATTGGTTTGACTGGGAAAAGTACACATGGACAATAATGAAGGTAAACACATTTCTCAGAAAGAGGATTTCTGACCTTGACGCTGTCCCTTTAACTGTGTGAATGAGTGGGGAGGGTGGAGGAGGGTACTTATGAGAGAGGGGGAGAAAGAAAGAATCCATGAATTGTAATGACCAAGGGAAACTTGTTCCCCACAGAAAAATATGGGATTGAAGTTGGTTGCATATTGAATTAAGGAGCGATAATAGTGGTAGGTAGTATTCAGGACAGCTACCTAAACAATCAGTCCAGTCCTGCTGGCTTCCCTTGCACTTCTTCCTAGTTCTGCAATGCTGGATTAAGTATCTGGCTGTCGGTGTTTACCATTTGTTCAAAGCAAGTTATTTATTTTGTCTTCTAGGAGTGGAGGGGAGAGAAAACGTTCTCTTATGTGTGTGTAATGCTGATTTTCCTCACTCGTGAAGGAAAAAAAAATGGTACCAAAATGTCTACCTCGCCCAGGACTAATCAGATATTCAAATCCTGTTGTTCAGACATAGCTCTGTACACAGAATACCTGCTGCATGTGGGTGATTTTATCAAGTCACCGAAAAGAGGAAACAAAAGCTGTTCTGTTCAATTTTTACTAGAACTTTCCTTTTCTATATGTTAAGAAAGTATTACAAAACTACAGAGCCTTCCATATGTGTTGGCCTATGAGTTCTCCTGTATTGCAACTTGCAGCTGAAAAATGACAATACATTTTGCCCTATACAATGACAATGATTGCCTAAGACATGTACTGCAAGAAGTGGCAGTTTAAAATCATCACACATTTTCTCATGGGAGACATGTGCCAAGACAGGATAACGTTTGCAGATACAATGTGAACTCTATTTTCTCTCAGATAAAGTTCTCTTGTATATTTATGGAGTAATTGTGCCCCATTTTATGAAGAAATAATCTAATGGATAACCTGTGAGGTTGAATGACAAACAGTATCCTTATGAGACTGCAGGATTTTAGCCAGGAAAAATGGGTCACCTGACATATTTTCCCCATCATACTAAAAGTAATGTTCCAATTTAGAAAAACGGGAAATAAAATAAGCTTCCACCTGCTGTGCCTGCTCCACTATAATGCAGAATGGAGCATTGTATAGCCATGGACTAGCCACATGATTACAAGGGAAAGCTCTGATTTTGTCATTTCAAAAGCAAGACCAAATGCACAAACCAGAATAGCAGAAATAAGGGGGGAAAATAAGTGGAGAGAAAAGGCTGCTGAGACAGAGTATATTTTTATTAATTTGAAAGTAATTTGGATTTATTGGGGGAATGCAAGAAGAGTTACTGAGCACAGCACAATGGGAATAGGTATATAGGAAAGATTTGAGGGAGATATGACTAGATCTCAAGCTGTGTCAAAAGCATACAAAAGGTGATGTATCCAGCAATCCTGTTTAGATTTTGTGAAACAGGTAATTTGGTGTTTAAATGAAAGAAAACTTTGTCTCTACCCTGCCAACATTGTAGCTAAGGAATGCAGGCAGGTAGGTTTTGTAGGCTCCAGAGTTCCCTGTTTTGTGCCACCCCTCACACTCTGGTATAATGGGACATGCACGGTGATCTGTGCCTGGCTGCTAAAATACCAGTCAAATCTAAATTAGAGTAGTTTTGTTCTGATTTGCAACAAAAAGTAGAAAATTAGAAATTTCCTTCACAAACAAGGACTTCTGAGAAAAATTTGTATTGGAATAATTGAACTGTTTCCTTCTGATGTTTTTTCTAAACAAAACAGAGCAGCCAAGTGCCTTGGCTTCCAGTGACTCCCCAGTTTGCTCCCAACTCAGACAGACTCAGGGGGAGAGTGGAGGGCAGACTGGGGATTCTCCCACTAGCAGAAAGGGGAGCCTAGAAGCCCAGAGCCCAACACTTAAGCCAACCTTTTCACAGGTGGTCATGAGTTGTGTTCCTCATTTTTTGTGTGCCTGACTTCAGACCCCAGGGTCAGATCTGCAAAAGTGCTGAACACTCCCAGCTGCAACTGAAGTCAATGGGAACTGTGCTTTGAACATACAAAATTACATATAACATTACATGTGCTGAAAAATCAGGTCCTAGGTGTCTTGAATTGGACACCCAGACTTAGTGGAGGCTTTTGATCATAATCTCTGTGATTCAGTTCCCCATATGCAAAATGGGAATGATGCCCCTCTCCCCCCCTCCTCACAGGGATATTATGAAGATAAATGTATTTTGTAAAGCCCTCAGATGTTATAGAGATGAATGGCACTGAAAAGCCCATGAGGAAATTAATAATCCTGTTATCAGAGCAGGGTTTGAAAGGTGTTCAGCAAACAAGGCCTGGGGCCAACACATTGAACAATGACAAGGAAACAAAATATTGAATAGCTGCTCATTAAGTGAGCACTGTCCATTCTGTGTACTGAATGAGACAGGAGTCCTCATAAGGTATATGCAGAAGGGGCCAAATTAAGGTTGCAAAGGCAATCTTAATTCTGGGATTTCTAAACTTTTGAGTGCTTGATTTTAGAACGTTAACAATATTCTCTAACAATTTATACACATATATTTTACATGTTTTACATACACAGATAAGGAGACAGAGAGCAATCAGGGAAGTTTCTATGTACTTTAGAGTGATTTTTTCTACATAAAGCAATCAGACCTCAAAGAAATCTTTTTGTTAGTAGAAATTTTTACATGGGGATTCAAAAAGTCTCGCTCAACTCTGCTGATTTGGTTACAGAATCTATTTACTAAGTAGCTTTGTTTACCAGCTTAAATAGCTAAGTTGTGTTAGTGTTACTGTGTAGTTCATAAAACTTTCCCCCAAAAATCTGGTAAAAAAGTTGATATGAATTATTTCATAGAATTGCACAAAAGAACAAGCAAATTCCAAAGTCAAAATAAATCAGCATATCCACTAAAGCAATACTAATAATTATTTATAAAACATTTACAAAGAGCATGAAAATATTGTTTAAAATAAGTTTCAGAATATCTGAAAAATATGAAAGAATCCAAGATGTAGATCATCCATGGAATCTGCCGTGTAACTTGGAAAATGTAGCCAGAATGTAAAAACAAAAGAGAAAAAAAAACTTCTGAAGAATATAAAGCTTAAATATTGAATGACTGAGTTCTTATTATATACTATGACTATTTTCCCCCAATGGCAACTAAGTACAAATTTTGGGGCCAATATTTAAACCATATTTACATATTTCTATATACATGCACACATCATTGAGTGAGCTAGCTTGTCATAATTTTCAAGAGTTCAGTATTAGGAAATGACTGTGCAGTTCAGAATTAATTGAAGCTAAATATAGTATTGTGTTGTTTCCACATTGCTATGATTTTGATTTAATGTAAACTTATTGTTGAGTGCCACTCTCATGTCTCAGAAATAAACACATTGACACTGCAAATTTATGGCCTCTTGCCATAACTTTACTGTAGAACTTATGAATTAAAACTGGTTAACTGATTCCCCAGCCACTTGGTCCCTCTGTTTCACCACTGCAAAATCATGACACAAAGTCCTGCAAGCGTGATTATCTGGCCAACTACAATAACCAATCACAGATACCTTGCCAACAGAGCTGCAACAGTCACTTGTACACTGTGGTTGTCTACTCATACAGCTGTCTTGGTCTCGCCACCAGCCCACAAGACCCTGCCTAGGAGGGACAAACCAGTAACCATGAGCTATGAAAAGAATCCAGCAGGTGCAACAAAGGAGGTGAAAAATCCATTCTTGGCTGAAAGAGGGACAATACCTTCTTAATTCCAAATAGAGGATAAGCCCAACCTAGCACAAATCATGAAAGCCCTAATACTGGGGGATAGGGGTAGGGACTGGAAAGATGGCACATGACATACTCCAATCCCCAAACAATAATTTAGCATGATCAGAAATCAAGAAAATCTCTATAGCCTATGAGGCACACACGTTCTCCATCAAAGCTACTGGCCCCTTATGTATCCTCTCTCCATCATGGCATCCCACCCATTTAGAGGACAAAAGAGTACAAACTTACCCATCTCTTTGGCTGACCCACCTCCAGTTTCCCTAGCTTCATGTTGGAGATAAAGGTCTGCAGAGTGGCACCATGTTAAGGGAGGTGAAAGAAGAATGACAGCTTGGCAAACATATCTCCCCTCTTAAACAAGTAACACTGTGTTGAAAAAATGTATAAAGCTAAAGAAACCCAAAACATGAAACTTAAAAAAAAATCAGCAACCATTTTAATCTGAACGGATGTGTTATTTTGCCTCTATGTCATCCCCGATGGAGATCACACAAAAGAAATATGTTAGACTGAAGACGCTCCTACTGATGAGACAAGCCTATAGTGGGGGGATACATCTAACTCCCAGAGCTTTCACTATTAATATTTTATAGCCCTCACTCATATCTGCCTAATCTTGAAGAAAAAGTTCTCTCTTATTGAAACAAGCAGGGCAGACTAGTAGATTTTATCTATATAAGGAGAGAGGTGAAATAAAGAGTACAATAGAGATGTCATAGAGCAAAGTATTCTTTTTACACTACGTTATTTGAATCAGCGATCTCTGCAATGTATGCCTATCTGAGCAGCAATGAGAGCAGTAGAATACCCAAGTAGTGCTTAAATTCCCATTAAGATGAAAACATGATGAATGCAATTTAGGGTGTTTTTAAAATCTCTATTTAAACCCTTCATACCTCACTGTCCTTCAATAAAATAAAGTCCATTTCATTTGCTTCAAACTGCTGCAAGAGTCAGCTATTATTTCAAGTTTAACCTATCAACACCCTTGATTTATCTTCCTTAAAAAGAACGTCAAAAGAAAATAATTTTTCTCCTACATTTGCTGATCCATCTCAATAACACAATAAGAAACAGTTATTTGGGCAAAGTTAATTAAAGAGATTTGTACATGCTAAATAGTTTTAAAATAGTATTTGTGATCTGGGAAAATGTAGAACAGAAGCAGTTCAGTGCTGTGCTGTAACTATATCTATTGGTCTGACTGTACATCAACATAGCATGTTATTGCCTATGGCAAGGAGGACACAATGCAATTCAGAAAAAAGAATACTGGAATATCAGCCACAACTTTATTAACATATGAAAGACATATACGGTGGAATTTAACCTACCCTTTGATCCCAATCAAATGATATCAGAGGTTCATAGGCCCTCTGAAGAGTCTAGATCAGTGGTGGGCAACTTGCAGCCCATCAGGGTAATCTGACTGCGGGCCGTGAGACATTTTGCTGATGTTAACTGTCCTCAGGCATGGCCCTTGCAGCTCCCATGGCTGCAATTGTTCCCAGCCAATGGGAGCTGTGGAAAGTGGCGGCCAGCACGTCCCTGCGGCCTGCTGCTTCCTGCAGCTCCCATTGGCCCAGAATAGCAAATTGCAGCCCCTAGGAGCTGTGGGGGCTGTGCCTGTGTATGGTCAACATCAGCAAAATGGCTTGCAGCCCGCAATCAGATTATCCTGATGGGTCACATGCAGGACATATATCAAAACAGTATGCCTGGGCGTTACTGGAGTTTTCACTACTCTTGGATAACCAAACAGTGCTAAAAAAATACTCTTCAGCTAGCCAAGAAATTTGCTCCCTCTTCTTCACAAATGAGAATCTAAGATCGTCAGCGCCTTTGACCCCTCCAACCTACAGCATAGTCTATCTGAATTGAAGGGGAAAAAACACATGAAAACTGCAGCTGGCTCGTTATATGCAACTGCCTCCTGATGAATAATCAGATTCATACCAAGGCACCCCAAGGAGTACCTGAGAGCCAATATTAATCAAAGAACACATGTTTATAGGGCTGATTCTGTTATTCTTTCCCAGGCAAAATTCCACTTGAAACCAATGGAGTAAGGTCAGAGCAAAAGCTAAAAGGGGCAGATTTAATAGACAAGATTTTCTCCATCTTGGCTCAAATTTTAAAAGCTGCCTAAAGGATTCACATACCCGGTACCCATCCCTAGATGGATTTGAAAATTTCAATCCTCAATTACAAAGCAATACTTGAGCTAGACCTTTTTTATATTTTTTTAATGATACCATCATTCTTTCTTTTAGCTCTGATGTTTGGTGGAACTAGAGCTAACAGAATACAAAGCAACACACTCAGGAGCTGAGTACAGGGTGTTTTTCTAGGAAAACCCTATGCTAAGGAAGTGCATTCTATTAGGATGAGCCTGAACCTTACCAGTTTCAGGGTGTATATAGCTCTTTGCAGAAGCCTCCCTATGACGAAGCTGAGAAACCTCACACCAGCACGGTGGGGGTTAAAGACAGCATATGGATCCAGCTGGCACTACCCTGTTATATATACAGCCAATATGCATATATATATGTGGCCTGGCAGGGGGAGAAAAAGAAAGAATGTGATTCAGTTCAGGACTAACTGGCAAAGAGACAGGAACTAGGTGACTCCCTGCCTGAGGGGAGCATCGCTAGGAGTCTGATAGCCACTAGGGAAGAAGCACTGCTGCATTGTCCAAGGGAGACTGTAGAGGACACCGAGGAGCTCCCAGCAGTGAGTGAGCTGAATGATGGAACAATAGACACATTTTGTGGTGAGGCCCCACCTAATTTACAGCTTCCTCACCCAGGGGAACCTGAGGCTGCAGCAGGACTCCAACCAAGATCCACAAGGGGGCGCTACTTAAGTCAAGTCACTATAAACTATTGGACTATAGTGGCCATACTCCAAAATTTAAAGGACAGCAACAGGAAATAGCCTAGGAGAGTGGATTTAGATCATCTGCTGGAAAGTCCCTGTTCAGGGGTTGCTTCACTCAGGGTCATGGAGTGGGACCCTGTGGGGAGGGAGGGCCTGGGCCCTCCTACCTCACTGCCTTAAAGACTGAGGCACCACTGCCAGGGAAGCAAGTAGCTAGAAATCAGGTTCACTAACTATTAGGCTGCCCAGCCCTCCAAGCACACTGTTACACTCCCCTATATGACAGTGACAGTGGAAAAAGCTGCACAATTTTCCTCAGTGAGAAGAGACACAACCCCACTTAATAAAACAAGATTAAAACAATGGCATGATGGAGAATGTGATGTTTTTAGACA
Organism: Gopherus evgoodei; assembly: GCF_007399415.2. Lineage (NCBI taxonomy): Eukaryota > Metazoa > Chordata > Testudines > Testudinidae > Gopherus > Gopherus evgoodei. Next base: position 287,823,841 of record NC_044322.1, on the reverse strand, counting down.
CTAATATGCTTTTATTTTCTTCGGTGAAAGGTGCTATAGTGATTCTCACATTATGAATGTGAAGACATTCATTAAAGCCCTAAAATATGTTCCATCTATACTAGGGGTTTAGTGAATGTGATAGACAGGTGTTCAACCTCTATAGTTATAATAATATAATTCCCCATGTGAACATCTTTATTCCAGAATAAGATAGGCTTTTTATAAACCCTTCTAAAGCAACAAAACCAAAACCAAAAAAGGCACTCTTATACCAGAATAAAAGTGTCCCATACAGGGAGTTAAAGCAACATAATTATATCAGTTTGGATATACCTTAGCTCATACTGGTATAACCTTCCCACATAGACAAGCCTCGACCTAGAAAACAGAATACTAGCAATAGAGAATCAGTCTGACCCTGTCTCTAATACACTGATTAATGTATACCAGGATTTATTTTGAGGATTGGGTAATTTATCTAGTGCACAAAAAATTAAGGTAAACATGCTGATTGCTTCTGATCCACCTAGAAAGGTACTATATGTTCTTTTGGACAAAATGAAGGCTGACTTGGATAGAATTGAAATCCTTGCAAACAACAAGGAAAACACCTGTTGAGGAAATTCTTTTGTTATTATGGACAACAAATATGATTGCTAGCATATTTGCTAAGACTCCAAGGACCTTAACAAGGCTATAAAAACAGAGCACTTAAATAATAAAAATAAAAGAAGAGTATGTCAAACAACCAACAAGAAGGAAAAGTCATGGCATAAATTGAAAATGCAAAACAGTTTACTAAATTAGATGCATCCTCAGGCTCTGGGAAGTGAGACTAAGAGAAGCAAGCATAATGTTAAACATTTTGGGGAAGTAAGGATTCTTACAATGACTTCTGGGAATAGTCGTGGCCCAAGTAGTTTATCACAACTCTATACATGTAATATAACCCTATTGATTTCTTTAAGCATCAGTCTTTAGCTCCAATAATTCAGAATAATTAAAATATACAATGCAGAAATAAAATAGACACAATACATATTGAACTGCTCATGCAGTGTGACAATTATACTGGCCCACCATAAAAAAACAAAACAATTCCAACATACTGCTGTGTGTCTCCAAACCTGCCACTGAGCTTTGATCTAGGCTCAGCAGAGGAAAAAATAGAGATAGGAGCTTTTCAAAGATAAAGGAGTTGTCTCCTTTTTGGAGGAAGGGGTTGTGGCAAGTGATGTGGAGGCCAAAAAGCCTGGAGGGGGATCCTGTTGTGGGGATATGAAGAGAGGAAATTTCCTAAAATAATCCAAACATTACAAAAATGTTTGCTTTAGAGAAGATAAAAGAGTATGGTGTAGAACCTCAGATGACATAAACTGCCATAGTTCCATTAAAATCAGAGATATGATCATTTAAACCAACTGGGGAACTACCTCCGTGTTTCAAAATACTAATTGACCAGTTTGCTTATCTCTAATGTTTATTAGCATTCAAAAGGAGTTAAATAGTGCCTGCCATTTCCTAGTATTCTGATGGCAAAAGAATTGCTAATTATCCCTTTGATGTATTTGACATGCTGTAGTAAATATTCTTAGTCCAGAAGTATCTTGTTTATACTTCTGGACTGAATATTTATTACAGTATGCCAAATACATCAACGGGATAATCAGTTCATATATACATAAAGTGAGCCTAGCAATAGCTGAATGGATGTTTAACTAAGAGAAAATAATACATTTGTCTTGTTTGCATGTACTTTAATATTAACCAAAATGGATTTTGAGTTAACAGAAGAAATAGTCATATCACTGCAAGAACAACCTGTCTCTTCTAGACGAAGGCTTAGGGTTTCTCTCAGCTGTTCTTATACCACTAAATTGAAACTAACTTCAAACAAACAATCTAAATGTCCTTTTCCCCTTCAAAGAGATTTATCCGCAGTGATCATCACAAGGGTGGGGAGGGGTTTGTCCCTTGTGCCATATGCTACAAGTCCATGCCACAAATCCCATGGAAGCCATACCTCCATGTGGCACTCCTCTCCCGAACCTATCTGCTAGAAAAGCAACACTGGCATGTACGCTAACATCCACTCCCTGACCTCACACTACAGTGTAGGGGTTGTCTTTTTCCACCAGGAACATCGCTGGACATGGAGGAGATTGTGCCAAGCCTGCCTACTCCTCACACTGGCCACTCACTCCCTGCCCCTGTTCCTGCTAAGGCCCTCCAGCCCTCTATAGGTTTGTAGAAGAAATAGAGTGTGAGGGTGGGATCCCTACTGAGGAAGATGTTCACCTACCTATCCTTCCACCAGAGCGGGCAGTGATCCATGTGTATAGAGACCTGCTCTGAGTATGGATAGAGGCCATGAGTAATGATATTAGTATCATTTTAAATCTGATCTTTAAAGGGTTCCATCTGCCTAGCTATTTTTAGCCAGAATCATATCAATTTTAACTAGAGCCAGAAAACTGAGCTGAAACAAAAGCCTGAGTTATTCTGATTATTTTTTGCAGCCAACTGCAGTTTCTGTAGTGGGGTTTCATAGTAGTGGGAGATGTTTCCTATTGTACAGTATATGCAACAAAGGTTATAAGCACAATCTGGTGATGTAAGGAGGTATTTTTAACCCAAACTCTAATTTTCCTAGCTTTTGCAGCTAGTTTCCAATTATCCCATAATGTTATTTTTAATTACATTTTATTATCTGTCAATAAAAGGATGCTAACTAATGCAGGATTTCAACAACTAAATTCACATTTTACAGTTAGATTTAATGGCCCAATAAAAGATAAACTTAAAGTAATAGGTAATAATTGGAGATATACCAATCTCCTAGAACTGGAAAGGACCTCAAAAGGTCATTTAGTCCAGCCCCCTGCCTTTAATAGTAGGACCAATTTTTGCCCCAGATCCCTAAATGGCCCCCTCAAGGACTGAGCTCACAACTCTGGGTTTAGCAGGCCAATGCTCAAGCCACTGAGCTATGCCTCCCCTGTTTTTAATGGTGCTAAATGTATTCTCCATTTTAAGTCAAAAACAATTTCCCACTACTAAGATCCATTTGCTGGATTCTTTTCATTGCTGTATAGTATCATCAACACTGTAGAGTTTGAGAGATTTCCTCTCTGTCTCTGCATTTCAGATTAAGATGCAGCATTGTTTCAGAATGGTCAGTGTTTTCCAAAGCCAGGTCATTTTAAAAATCATCTTTACTATTCAGCTGGAAAGGGTAGTTTATAGTTACTGGGCATGTGCACTTTATTTTAAGAGTGATGTAAGTTACCATGTAGCTCCTGGAATCACACCATTCATACTTTGCCCATTTTTATAGAAATGATAAACAATCTAAAACTTCACCCTCCTGTTTAATTAATCTGACTAGGATTCAATTTCTGGTGCAAAGAAGGACTAACATCACTGAAGTTAGCTGGGTTACTCTACTGTCAAACCTGTCTGAGTGAAAGGAAATTCAGTAACATAGTGTAGCAATGAGTTGAACTAGTTGAACAAAAAGTAGATGGCTTCAGAGCACAAGATGTCCAGAAGCCCCCAGAAAAAAAACAAAACAAAAACCACTTATGGGCCCAAATTCAGTGGTTGTCAGTAGGTGATCAGAATCTAAAGTTAATTCTGCAATGGACCTAAGAATTTGCCTCAGGAAAATTAATCTAAATTAACTAAAGGTGTGACTTTAAAGTAGATTAGTTAAACTACATTAAACCCCAGTGTGCATGTTCTTATTCAGAATTAAAACAACCTTAATTCAATTTTGCTTAATTAACTTCCAAAGTGAAAAGTTTTAATGCATTTATCTGTGTGGCATTTTGGTACACTTAGGATAGGTGCTATAGAAAACCATTAGATGAGATATGGTTATCTGGCAATTCCAGACACATGTTGGGTATAGCGGTGTTATACTTAGTAAATATGCGAGCAACATCAGCTAATACTTTTGTTTTACCAGGAGTTTCTGAACAACTAGAAGAAGCTATAGCAGAAAGTTCAATCAGTATAGCAGCACTATAATATGCCATAGTGTCATACAGCAGTGCCCCAAAGTAGCTCATATCTCTACAAGCAGTGTTGGGGAAGTTTTTTTCCTGTTTGTTTTACTAATAATTAAAAATAGATTTGTCTCTTGATTCCCAATAGAAAATTTTGCCATGTTCACCTCAAACATTAATGTTTTCCAAGACAGCATTTCAAAAGACAGCATTTTTCAATCTACTGAAAACTGCCTTTCACATTAGCAACTACCACACTTCAAATTTCATTTTCACAAAAGTGACAAAAACATAGAAACAAAATATTTTATTTTTATTCAGACAGAATTGCAAAGTTAGCATTAGATTAAACAGTAATAATGGAAATCAATACATATGTGATGGAGTAATGGAAGACTTCACATTCAGGCAAAGTTTGAAGTCTCCAAAATATCTGATATAACAACAACAACAACAACAACAAAAACAAACAAAACAAAACAAAAAAGAGGTAAAATAAGAATTGTTAGTTTTGTACAGCTGACAGAGGTGCTGAAAATGCTAAGCACTGGATGTCATAACATTAGTGTTGGAAATTCCATTGGTGGAAGTGATATGTCTGGGAGCATAGAAACAAGGAACACTAAGCAATTAAATATTCATCCAAAGTTCAGTAGATGAAAGTAGATCAGTTCTTTTACAAAAAAAAAGCCCACTCTAGCCTCTTACCACAGTTATCCCCTATAATAAACAGGGACAAAATGGTAGTAATATCAGAAATAACAGTGGTTAGTAAATTGACAAATACTGTAATTGTAATGGCAACCACTGAGACTCAGGTATTTTTATTTTTATGATTTTGAATCTTGACCACTATGCCCTCTCTCAGCTCCCTCTTCTATGAAATGTGGATTATATACTAGTCTTATTTATCTACCTACCATGCAAAGTTATTGAGAAGCTTAATAATTAAATGTAGGCTGAAAATTAGAAAACGTTTTCTAACCATCAGAAGAGCGAGGATCTGGAACAACCTTTCAGTAGGTGTTGTGAGGGAAAACAAGGTACCTACTTTTAAAATGGCGATTGATAAATTTATGAACAGAATTATTAGACTGTGATAACAGGGGACTCGACTTGATGACCGAGGAGGTCCCGTCCAGTCCAATGTTAATTTCTGTAGAGCTCTTGGAAAGAGAAAAGTGCTACACAAGCACCAAGTATTACTAGATTTTATAGATGTATGAGATCCCTTTTACTTTTAAATTACATCTAAGAATCTGTAGACCAACTTATCTTCTGATTCAAACTTGTGCAAAAATTGTATCTCTGCATTAGGCCAGTTCCTCAACTGGAATAAACTGGCATCGCTTCTCTGAAATTAACTGAACTACTTTGATTTATTTGCACCAGCTGAGGAGCTGACCCACTATTGGCTTTAACACAGACATGAGAGAGAGGAGACTCAAACCTCTTTTCTTTACCATGCATCTACGGCCATGGTTACCAAGCCCTAGAGAAGTGCCAGGAACTGTTATTCAGGGTGGGATGTTTGAATGATTACAAGCACCTTGTCTTGACTGTCCAATTCTTACACATAGAAAGAGTAGATTGGAATTTCTGGCTATTGAAATCCCATGGCTTGTAGCAGAAGGAAGAGCTAAAGGTAACTTTCCCTAATATTGTGGGGTTTATAGGCTAATAATGCATTCTGAACTGGAGTAGGACTTTGCTAAATATTTGGGTTGTAACATTCCAACCCCTCAGAGTAGTGTTTCCCACACTTGGGATGTTGCTTGTATAGAGAAAGCTGCTTCCAGCAGCTCCCATTGGCCTGGAGCATCAAACCTTGGCCAGTGGGAGCTGCAATCAGCGGAATCTGAGGACGGGGCAGGTAAACAAACTGGCCCGGCCCACCAGGGGCTTTCCCTACACAAGTGGTGTCCCAAGTTTGGGAAACACTGCCTTACAGCTATGGATGATTATTTAAGCAGTCAAATAAAGTTGTGGCTTAGTTTAAGCCATACAAATGTTGTATATCATTTCCTTGCAGTATCTACATCCAACTAGGGATGCCCTTTGCAGGAAGTAAAAAACAAACAAAACAGGCATGTAGCAAATACTGCAAACTTTGCCTTGGACTTCAGCAAAATGCATGCCCTGAAAACAGATAAATGAAAATTGTTTTAAGCATGCAGGAGATGGATAATGAGAATATATGATTGAGCATATTTGCACAATTTACAGCAAAGCAGATTAGTTGCTCCTACTTTAAATTTATACCTGTTCAAAACTGTTACAGAAAACTACTCAGACCTGATATTCATTATTAGCAGCTAAAAATAAGGCCTAATTGAAAAATTATAAATGAAGTGATAAAGTACAGAAATTTTCAGATACCTCTGAACACTGGTGATATTCAGAAGCCTACAGATAGGATAACAATTATAATGCATAATTAACTTTCTTGACTACACTATAATTTTAAGAGGTTTTTTTTTACATTTTTAGTCTCCTCAAGGAAAGACTCTGGGCCAGATTAATGAAAGGGATAATGGATAATTAATATTTACACCTATACAATTGCATCACTTAGTGCTCCTTTTTCAATCAGATAGTACGGGTAATTTTCAAATTTCTATATTTATAGGTATTTGGTGTGGCATATACACATAAGAGTACAGTTAATGAAGTTTGCTAGAAAAATGATAAAAACCTATATTTTTACTCAGGTAATTCACTAATATTTTAAAACAATCAAATAACGACTAAGAATGCTTATGAAAAAGATCTACTTAGTGCCCTTTTTGTGTCCAGCCTACTGTCCTTCTTTTTTCATCCGCATGATTTTCAATTCATTGATGATCTGCCAGTGACACATGCAAATCAGAATGGACAGAGTTATCGAGGTTACCATACCACAAGTCAAAATATCATATTTTGAAATAATATGATAGTTGTGTCAATTTCAATAATGTTCCCCCACCCCCCCGCCCCAGGAAGTCATTCATCATATGTGGACTTTTTGCTATGCTATCTATCTTGTAAGAATGTCAAAGGTGACTTGAGATTATTTTTAAAAACTAGCTAAGTTGCAGTTTCCTCCCATACACACTTTTTAAACTATCATTAGTTTGAACAGTCCCTACAATATTCAGTTTCACAGCATTCAGGATCTTTTCCCAGCTCATTATCATATGTTGATGATGGACAATATTTAATTGTAAGTAAAATATCAGCTGTGTAAGTTTTTCTCATCAGTTTGGGTTAAAATAAAAAACATTAAATAAATAGATTTCTAATTTCCCTTTGTCTTACCCTGTAATAACCTTAGATATGCATTAGGTATCAGTGGTTTAAAAGTTTACATATACCATAAAACATTATCTAGTGTTTATACAAATGCTCTAAATTCAGTGAGAAAATAGATACATTCCTGTTTTTTTCAGTAAGTCTTGATCATGTGAGTAAAAAGTTAAGCACCCAAAAGTTAAGAAATGCCAGAATTAAGGTTGCCTTTGCAAGTCTGATTTTGCTTCCTTGTGTATAATGCATTAGGACACAGATCAATATAGTAATATCTTTGGACCCCATCCTTCCAACATTATGGACCCCTTCCAACATGAATAGTCCATAACATCATGTGTCTTTGAAATCGAGATGACTAATGAGTAAGAACTACTCAAATGAGCAGGATTTTACAGAACTAGGCCTGTATTTAATAATTTGATTAATTCAGTACATTAATGTGCAGTTCACACAACTTCTTCAACACTGAACAGCCACAGAGCAAAATGTAGATTTCTGGATTATAAAACAAGAAAGGATCAATGTAATCATCTAGTGTTACCTCCTGTATAAAAACTGGCCATAGAATTTTGCTGAATCCCTGTTCAAACTGGAGCATATGTTTTAAAATGGTCAGTGATTGAGAATCCAGCAAAACCCTTGGTAAATTATTCCAATAGTTAATTATCCCAATGGTTAAAAAAAGTATGCCATATTTCCAGTCTGAATTTGTCTAACTTCAACGGAAAACCATTGGATCTTGTTATATTTTTATCTACTACAGTGAAGAGCCTATTATAAAATTTCATTCCCCTGTGTAATTTTCATTCCCTTATAAACTGATTGTCACCCCATAAACCCCTCTCTTTGTTAAACTAACTAGACTGAGCTTCTTGAGTCTCTCACTAAAACATGTTTTCTAATCTTTTAATCATCCCCTTGACTCTTGTCTGAACTCTCTCCAATTTATCAACATTCATGAATTGTTGACACTGGTATTGGACACAGTATTCCAGTAGTAGTTGCACTGGTGTCAAATACAGAGGTAATATACCCTTCCTCTTCCCACTCAATATTGCCCTGTTTATGCATCCAAGGATTCCATTAGCCTGTTTATCCACAGCATCACACTTGGGAGCTCATTATCCACCATAACCCACAAGTCTTTTTCAGAGTCACTGCTTCTTCCCATGATAGAGTCCCTCATCTTATAAGTATGGTCTACATTCTTTGTTCCTAGATATATAACTTTACAGTTGTCCATATTAAACTTGATTTGGGTGAGGAAAGTGTGGTTATTTTATTATTTAGAGGGAATAACAACAAAACACATTGTGACAGCATTTCAAATTAACTAATTAGTATTTAACTAATAGTTGAGATAGCTACTGCTATTTTAGAAAACTGAAGTTGTTTCTAGTAATTTGGGGGGAGGGTATAAAAATAAGCAGTACTGTTGACAGAAAATACTATTTGCTTATAAAAAGTAAGAGACTGTCAGACATGCTAGATAAGGGACTATAAATTAAGCTGTTATTATAACATTTATCACAATTGGCCCATCTCTTCTCAAATATTTCAGTTGTTAATCTAAAACATGCATAGCAATATCAAAACCAATAGTAAAAAATAAATTAGGAATGATGCCAGTGATTAGGTTATGGTTGATAGAACTGTGAGCATTGTAATAAAACCAACTGAAAGGTCATACATCTCAGAATAAAGAATGTAGATTACATTTACAAGATGGGAATGAGTATCCAGGAATGCTGTGAAATTAGAAACATCATGGTAGGTAACCAACGGAATATGAGTTTTAGTATAACGTTATAGATTGGAGGGAGAACATAATCCTTGGATTCATATGGAGGAGAATATTGAGTAGGGAGGTGGTCTGTATTGAGGGCTAGTGAGAGTGTTGCTGGAATGGTGAATGTAGTTCTGATGTACACACTTCAAAAAGGATACTGAAAAAATTGGAAAGGGCTCAGAAAAGAGCTACAAGAATGAGCTGAGGTCTGGAAAATAGTCCTTACATTTATAGGGTTAATCTGTTTAGTTTATCAAAGAAAAAGTTATGAGGTGGCCTAATCATAATCTACCTATGTGGGGAAAAGATTTCTGATAATAGGCAGCCTTTTGATTTAGTAGATGAAGGCATAATGAGATCCAGTGCTTGAAAGCTGTATCTATAGACAACTTCAGACTAGCCACACATTTTTTAACAGTGAGGGCAATAAACTATTGGAATAACTAAGAATGTGGTAGATTATCTATCACTTGAAGTCTTTAAATTAAGAATAGATATACTATAGCTCAAACGGAAGTTATGGGCTTCGTGCAGAAATTGCTGTGTGAAGTCTATGGCCTCTGTTATGCATTGTTCTAATTGTTCCTTCTAATTTTAAAATTTATGAATATATGAATGGATGAATTTGGTGACATGGCATTAGAAATTTTTGATTCACCTCTCATTGCAACAGGAACTGCACGTTACTGTGGAGGTGGCATCTCCAAGATTGGTAGGGAAAGAAGTGATTTATGGGATTCAGCAGTTTGCCCCTGTGGAGACCCTCACTGAAATTAAGCAGTACTTCACACCATATTTTCTCTCAAGCATATTTAATATTTAGTCTCAGCTGAAACAACAACTAAGCAAGTTGATTAAACTTGCTCTACAGTGTTTACTCATTGTAGATAATACTGTGTGCTCTTACACTGAAGTACACTAATTTATAAAGTATTCTACATAGTAATGCAAATATTGTGTCAGCAAATATTTCACTTACTTGTGTCCTTGCATTGGGGGACAGTCAACTCTCGAGTGCCCCCTAACAGCTGGGTATGGTACTCCAATATTTTCCTGCACCAGGACCCCCTATAGGTTGTTGACCTTGCTTGGTGGATCTTCAATCACTCAACCCTCTGGCCAAATCATACAGTCAACAATGGACCCCTTTCGGGATAGCAAAGAGTTCAGCAAGCTGTCTGCCCTCACCAGGATTTTCAGCCTCATTTCTGAGCCCTTTTTAAATCTAGACTTTCATTCAGGCCTCTAAAGGAATCTTGTCCCTGCCTTAGGTCTTAGGCCACTTTGTCAGTGGCTGGTGAGGGAATCCAGGCTGGCCCACTACTCTGGGTTTCAACCCAGGAATCCTCTAAATAGCAACCATGTACCACTCACTTTAATTCCTTTAATTAGTTCATGCAGCCTTCTAGGGTTACCACCTGGCCAGTATTTGATCAGCCTGGATTTGCCAGTTGCCAAAAAACTAATTTAATCTGCTGGTTTGTTTGTTTGTTTATTTGTTTTTTCTTTACACGTGGGTCTAAAGATTTGCCTTAGTATCACAATATACTGTGATATCAAATGTTAAAAGTTTGTGTGCTGCTAAAGATGCAGCGGTGTTCTCACTTCTGTTTAAGCAATAACAGATCAAAACAGTTGAAAATACAGCAGCTGTCTGCCCACCTGCACACAAGTGCACCGTGTGCATGTGTGAGAGAGGGTTTGAGTCGCGTGAGAGTGAGATGTATGAGGCATATTAAATAATGGAAGATCAGGGCAATAGTGTGAGTGATCCTACCATACTCCTCCGCCCCAAAGCTTGCATAAGGCCTGGTCTACACTACGCGTTTAAACCGAATTTAGCAGCGTTAAACCGATTTAACTCTGAACCCGTCCACACAAAGAGGACCTATATATCTATATAAAGGGCTTTTAAAACCAATTTCTGTACTCCTCCCTGACGAGAGGAGTAGCGCTGAAATCGGTATTGCCATGTCGGATTAGGGTTAGTGTGGCCACAAATCGACGGTATTGGCTTCCGGGTGGTATCCCATAATGCACCACTGTGACCGCTCTGGAAAGCAATCTGAACTCGGATGCACTGGCCAGGTAGACAGAAAAGCCCTGCGAACTTTTGAATTTCATTTCCTGTTTGCCCAGCGTGGAGCTCTGATCAGCACGGGTGGCCATGCAGTCCCAAATCCAAAAAGAGCTCCAGCATGGACCATACAGGAGATACTGGATCTGATCTCTGTATGGGGAGACAAATCTGTTCTATCAGAGCTCTGTTACAGAAGACAAAATGATAAAGCATTTGAAAAAATCTCCAGGCTATGATAGACAGAGGCCACAGCACAGTGCTGTGTGACAAGCGTAACGGAAAACCAAAGAATCAAACAGACGCTCATGGAGGGTGGGAGGGGGGAATTGAGGACTCCAGCTATCCCACAGTCCCTGCAGTCTCCGAAGAGCATTTGCATTCTTGGCTGAACTCCCAGTGCCTGTAGGGTCAAACACATTGTCTGGGGTGGTTCAGGGTATATCTCATTAATTTACCCCTCCTGCCCCCTCATGAAAGAAAAGGGAAAAAAATGTTTCTTGACTTTTTTCAATGTCACCGTATGTCTACTGCGGAGCTGCGGAACTGAACAGCAGCATCCTCTCCTCTCCCCTCCCCTGTGGCAGACGGTACAGTACAAAATGATTGATAGCTGTCCTCATCATCCTGTGAGTGCTCCTGGCTGGCCTCGGTGAGGTCATCCGGGGGTGCCTGGGTAAAAATAGGAATGACTCCCGGTCATTCCCAGCAGATAGTACAGAATGGATGGTAACCGTTTTCATCATAGCAACTGGGGGCTGAGCTCCATCAGCACCCCCCCTTTCATGTCTAAAGAAAAGATTCTGTACTGCCTGAACTATCATAGCAGCTGGAGGCTGCCTTCCCCTCATTTTATCTCACTAAAGAGTCAGTGTTTCTTATTCCTGCATTCTTTATTACTCCATCACACAAATGGGGGGACATTGCAATGGTAGCCCAGGATGGTTGGGGAAGGAGGGAAGCAATGGGTGGGGTTGTTGCAGGGGCACCCCCTAGAATGGCATGCAGCTCATCATTTCTGCGGGCTCTGACACTGAGCGGCTGTGCTCTCTGGTTCTCTGGTACACTGGTTCTCTAGTACACTTGCCCCATATTCTAGGCAGGACTAACTCTATTTTTAGATAAAACATAAAGGAGGGAATGACCCGGGGAGTCATTCCCATTTTTGTCTTTGCACCCCCAGCCAACCTCAGCGAAGGCCAGCCAGGAGCACCCATGACAGCAGCAGACGGTACAGAATGACTGATAACCGTCATCTCATTGCCAATTTACAATGGCATGGCAGACGATACAATAGAGATGGTAACCATCTCTGCTACCTTGCAAAGGCAAATGAATGCTGCTGTGTAGCACTGCAGTATTGCCTCTGTCAGTGGCATCCAGTACACATACGACGACAGTGACAAAAGGCAAAACGGGCTCCATGGTTGCCATGCTATGGCATCTGCCAGGGCAATCCAGGGAAAAAGGGCGCAAAATGATTGCCTGCCATTGCTTTCACAGTGGAAGGAATGAGTGATGACATTTACCCAGAATCACCCATGACACTGTTTTTGCACCATCATGCATTGGGATCTGAACCCAGAATTCCAATGGGCAGGAGAGACTGCGGGATCTATGGGATAGCTACGGGATAGTTACTCACAGTGCAGCACTCCAGAAATCGAAGCTAGCCTCGGCACACGGACGCACACCACTGAATTATTGTGCTTTGTGTGGCCGCGTGCACTCAACTTTATACATTCTGTTTTACAAAACCGGTTTATGTAAAATCGGAATAATCCTGTAGTGTAAATGTACCCTGAGAAACTGCACATTCAATGACAACTGACTAAACGAAATAGACTACAAAGACTGGCCGGCAAAATTTGTTGATACAACAAATGCCCGTTTGTTATCAATCTTATTTATATGTATTATCTTTCTAGATACCATAAGTGGCTGTTGAAGAGAAAGGGCGGTTGCAGAATTGCCTTGTAGTTAGGAGGGTTGGGGTTACAGCGGGCTTGCCTTTGTGGGTTTGGGGGGAAGTTGCTGAGTTTTTTGCATTTCAAAGGTGGTAACCCTATTGCCTTTCTGGGACTTCTTCCCATATAGTCCTTTTATCTCCATTCAATACCTTGAGGTTATGTCATAAACAGATAGCTAAGGGTTAATGTCTCTTTCACCTGAAGCACCTGACCAGAGGTCCAATCAGGAAACCGGATTTTTTCAACTTTGGGTGGAGGGAATTTTGTGTCTGAGGTCTTTGTTTTCTGTCTGCCTGCTTTCTCTGAGCTTTGGAGAAGTAGTTTCTACTTTCTAGTCTTCTGTTTCTAAGTGTAAGGACAAAGAGATCAGATAGTAAGTTATATGGTTTCTTTTCTTTGGTATTTGCATGAATATAAGTGCTGGAGTGCTTTGATTTGTATTCTTTTTGAATAAGGCTGTTTATTCAATATGCTTTTAAGCAATCGACCCTGTGTTGTGTCATCTTAATACAGAGAGACCATTTGTATGTATTTTTTCTTTCTTTTTATATAAAGCTTTCTTTTAAGACCTGTTGGAGTTTTTCTTTACTTCAGGGAAATTGAGTCTGTACTCACCAGGGAATTGGTGGGAGGAAGAAATCAGGGGAAATCTGTGTGTGTTGGATTTGCTAGCCTGATTTTGCATTCCCTCTGGGTGAATAGGAAAGTACTTTTTGTTTCCAGGACTGGGAACAGAGAGGGGGAGTCACTCTGTGTAGTTTCACAGAGCTTGTGTCTGTGTATCTCTCCAGGAGCACCTGGAGGGGGGAAGGGAAAAAGGATTATTTCCCTTTGTTGTGAGACTCAAGGGATTTGGGTCTTGGGGTCCCCAGGGAAGGTTTTTCAGGGGGACCAGAGTGCCCCAAAACACTCTAATTTTTTGGGTGGTGGCAGCAAGTACCAGGTCCAAGCTGGTAACTAAGCTTGGAGGTTTTCATGCTAACCCCCATATTTTGGACGCTAAGGTCCAAATCTGGGACTAAGGTTATGACAGGTTAGAACTCTCAACTCCTCTCACTCCCAGGTTTAGCAAATGCAGTCCATTGAGCTCCCCTTGCCAGAGCAGAGCACACTTTGTTTCACCCTGTCAAGCACTGACCTGCTAATGCCCTGCTTTTATCAGAGCCTCCTGGGCTCTGACTGGCAACTTCCATGAGAACTCTCTCATGGCCAAGAGGATTCACCTTCACTGCTCCTTCTTGGGGCAGGGTGTAATAGGACCACTGGGCCTCCAGCAGGAGGCCACAGAGAGGCAGATACACCCTGTCACAGTCCTGTAATAGCCCACAAATGAGACTCAGAGAACATCATAACCATCAAACAATGGAATTTGCCACTAACTTCAAACAAATATATTGTTTTATAAAAATCAAGACTTTAGGTGCTTATGAAGTGGAATTCAGTAATGTGGTACATCAATATAATTATAATTCTGTAAATGCTGTGGTAATAAAATTCAGGAGATTAACACAAGTGGAGTTGATGAAAAACTCAGGTCAGAAATGCTATTTCATTATCAGTGATGGACCTATAAAATGTCTTTCCTTGTACAACTGTTGTTATGCGCACCATTGAAACATTATTTCTAAAAATGAGTTTCAGTTTAGAAATGCTCAGTGGCCTAACTTTCTATTACGGTTTATGTCTTAACTCCAAGAAGCAAACCCTCAAGGGAAAAGAAATTAATATGCCCTCAAATTCTATATTCCCAAATAAGCAAAAGTCCCTCTGACTACATTGCATTATTCCTCATTGCTCTTTGTAAAGCAAGGGAAGAAGTATATCACTTTTAAAATAGCTTCTGAAAACTAATCTCTCACTTTGCTGTGACAATACGACTGACAGAGGGGAAATATATTTTACTTCTAAAAACTAGTCACCTTTCTTGGATACATTCTCTTTAGGGATGTAACCAAGGCTGCCGAGAATGGGTTAGGGCCTCAGTGAAAAAAAGTTTTTGGCCCCCCAGCAAGGGCGGACCGGCTAAAAAGCCAGGCCACTCTCGTCAGCCCTGGATGTAACAGTAGGATACAGAGGCTGATATTGGACTGGCAGGAGAACTGGGTTCTATTCCTATCTTTGCCATCGATGTGCTGTGGGAACTCAGGGAAATCACTTCACCTCTCTGGGCCCCAGTTTCCACATCTATAAAGTAGAAATAATGATACCTGCTTCCCTTTGTAAAAGCACTTCAAGATCTAAGGATAAAAAGTGCTCTAGAAGTATGGCACAAAGTTGCGGCTCCATGATCAAAATTGGGCGCATCTCTTGAGAACTGAGTGCATTGCAGAATGCAAAGTGAGGACCTGAATTGTATGATTTCTCTTCTTCCCAATTGCCTACATCATTAATGGCCAAAGAGTGGGAACCTTTCTCCACATGCTTTCTGAGGTAGGCCACATAGACCTCTGGATAAGATGGCCTACCACAAACCAGAATGTTGGCCTCCCAGGGTTTATCCATTTCAAAAGGCTGTGGGAGTATTATAAACCTGATTGGAAACTCATCAGCAGGGAAATTTTATAATTTTTAAGGGCAGCTATCAGGAGGAGAGCAATGCTTAGTGGCAAATTCTGTTATGTTTGAAAAGCAGAACGGAGAAACAAACCTATGTATTACTTTCTAGTGTATAAGAGAAAGAGCAGGAGTTAGATCATGCTTTCCTTCATAAAGGACTATGAAAGGGCCAAAGATGGGCAGAAAACTCTGCAGCTGTGAAACTGGCTCCTTTCCTCTGTGTCAGCTTCTCTGATGAGGAGGGTATTGCTATCAGTGGATGAACAGGGTTAATAGCCCTCCAACCTTGCAGAAGTCCTAAGGTCCACAGAGAAATTCCATGGAATTTGTGGCACCTTTTATGAGTTGGCATTTATATTGAGGATCAGATCCTTGGCAATAACCCACAGCCCTTCACCATCATTTCCTATGATAAAATGGACCCTCAGAAGTAATTTGGTGGCAATATTTTAACAAGATGCTCTCAGAATCCCTTACCAACCCATTATAACACAAGTAACATAATATGGCACTGAGTTTTCGAGTTGTTTGTTTATTGAAGCATGTAGAAAGGGGCTCTACATTTTGAAGTTATTGTTAGAATGAAAGGATTAATATTCAAACTTGTGCAACTTGGTTTTTTAGAAATTATATCTTGTTTTCCATGAAAAGATCATATGCAGCACACATGAAGAAAGAAAGAGACTAGAGGCAGGTTAAAAAGCCCATGGTCTTGAGACCATTCTAATTCTCAGTGCTTTCAATGTTAATGTTTTATGAGAAAAATGTTGTATTAGATGCCCCTCAAAGAGAGTTTTAGTGAAAGGGAAGTGGGGGGAGGAAGGGTGGGAGGGCAGTCTACAGTAGCTAGCTACATCAGAGGAGTTGGGTAAATGAGCCAGAACACAAAGCCTCAATACATAATTGTCCAGACTTCTAAACAAGAACATTGTGATGGATTGTTAGCCATTTTCTTCTCAGTATGTTTAGATATTAACATTACCAAAAGAATCCTCAGCACATTTTGTCTCCCTTATGAAGTTTTAATGTAATTCAAGTAAAAGTACCACGTACATATTTTTGTTAAAAAAAAATGATTGCAGTGAAAAACTGCCAATCTGGCAGAAAGACTCTACATTATTCAGACATCAGCATCTATAGTTAATATAGTGGACTATGTTCCAAACAGTGTGGTTTGTAAAAGTGGCAAAGACTGCTCAGCAAAGCATTACTGTACAGTATGTCAAGAGAATATTAAACAAGGTTCTTCTTAGAGAGGATTTTAGACTATGCATAATAATCCACTCACATTGAGATTGTTTCCTGGGAATTATCCTGATGAGACTTTTGAATTAAGCCATAAAAATCACAAATCAAGGCCTATCTGTCTCAATGGAAATAAGGTTACTTTTTGTTTCTCCCTCATACAAGCTCTGTTGTGGTGTCCCTACCAAAGTAGCCCACTTCGATTTTTTTCCCCTCAAGTGCTTAGAGAAGGAACCATCACTTGGAGTCTGCATCATCTTCAAATCAGCACAAGTTCACTTTTCAAAATATGGATCAGGCATAGAGAAGATACGTGGAAGTCCAAGAAAACCTCAGACTCAGCTTCCTATCTTTCCAAATCAACCCCCTGACATCTTGAACATAATAGCGGGGGATACAACAGCATGTACTTGCAGGTATCCTGGATTGCCCCTTCTCCACTAGGGCAGACTATTATATTATCAGAAAACCTGAGGTCTTGCTGACCCAGGATTCCACATGGACTCAGACATTTTCCCCTCTAAAACTAATGGGCTCTCTCCCCTAAGGAGAAGTTAAATATGACTGCCATGTCTGTTCCACAGGCCCAACCAGGAACCTACAAATCCTATGCAGTCTGCTAGTGAATGGACCATGAAACCAACAACACACTTAAACTTTCTGATATTAGGGGAAAGCTCTAATGGGAAGTATTTAGAATGGATTGGCTGTGACTTTGCATCAGAACTTCCCTCCCAAGCATCTGTTTTGCCTAAAGGGGAATTGCTAGCTTTGGGGTTAATCTCATCTCCATCTTTCGTAATTTGATGCTGATATCTCATGAAAGGATGGGGACCATACAATCTGGATGAGGGAGGTATAGGAATATTATTTTCCAATAGGAAGAAAACAGATTCTAAGCTTGGTGAGTATAACAGAACACTGATAGTAACATTGTGGGAGAAAGCAGACACTTCAGATGATGAACTACTCAGAGATTAAGATGAAAATGGGAAAATGGGGAATAGTCCAGTGGAGGAAGAGAATCTCTCCATTGCCAACTGTGCTGGGATTTTCTGTTCTGATGGCTGGTCAAACTCATTGCCGTATTAATGATGGAGGATCATGTGTTTCAATTGTTTGGGGTAGTTAAAGACCTATACCCAACTCCCTTGACTTTCATAAATTAGCAAATTCTCACCTTGGACAGTCACAAATCAAAAAGGAAAAGAATATAGGAACATGAGTAAACTAATCAGTGGTCTAATAGTTTATTAAATGGATGACACAGGACTTTTTCACTTGAAACTGGCATTGGCAATGCATAGGAAACCTTGTGGCTGTGAGTTCATTTTATGGCTACTAGTGACAGCTCAGTTGCAAGCTTGCCTATCGCTCTCTTGAATTTTGGTAATTGCTTTTGAGAGCTGACGTTTTCCTTGTTCTGGTTTCTCGAGCATAACTGGCATGACAGACTATGGGATAACAACCATTCACATACTCTGACAGCAGACCATGTTTTGTTTTGCTCAGAATACAGCAGAAATGCAATTATGACAATTGTCACATAATCTCCTTATTCTATAGTCTTTTTTTTGTATTTTACATATTATTTCAGTATCACATTAAAACTACATTAAATATGTTATTTAGGTTGCAAAGTCTTGCCTTCAGAAATGCCAGATTTATGATTGCTCACCCAACCTTAATTCAGTCCATTTGTGCATATGAATTATAATACATTTTTAATTACATGATTGCACACTAATTTGTCAGTAGGACTCCTGCCTCATTTAGTGCACAGGGTGGACACACATATATTCTTCTTTTAATGTAGATTTTTTAATGTAATTACCTATGGGGTTTTTTTAAGGGCAGAGGTAAAACCAGTTTTGTTATGTGCAAATGTAACAACCTCCTCATCATGCATCATCAGCAGGAGTTGAAGCTGGAGACTTTAGCACTGTAGCACAGATTTGTACCACTTGAGCTACAGGAATAACTATGTTAACAGGAAGCAATAGAATATTGTTATCCAAGGGGCGGGGAGGATGGTCTGTTAGTGGTGCCAGAACCAGAGAACGTTGGAAGCATCCTGCCTCAGCTCTTTCTTTTCCTTATCCTCAGAGGTGGGGGTCCTTTCCCATGTGGAATCTCTGGGGATGAGATATAGGAGCCGTATTGCTAGGTCCAGGGGGGTTAGTGGTGAAGCTTATCTCATCTCTTTCTCCCCATCCTCAGGAATTAGGGAAGCTCCTGCCCTATGTGACGCCTTCCAGAGAGAGCTAAGGGGGGATATTGGGAATCTGGGTCCAATGGAGTTATAGGGGGAACCCAGCTTAGTTTTCTAATCCCTCCTGTGTCTTGCTGATGCTCCTGGCCCATGTGATGCTCCCAGAGGGTGATGAGATGAAGCCCTGTTATCTCCCACTACAACTCTTTTGGTACATCCCAGGTGTTCTCAATCCAATGTGTACTGCTGCTGCTTTTGGTGTTATCCTATCCTTGGAATGGTCAGTGATTCTGGCAGTCTGCCAGTATTTCTCTGAGAAACACAAACAAGAGAAGGGAGATGGTGAATTTTAATATTACAAAACTCATATAAATTTGAATAGAATTCCCTGGGACAAAGGAAAGGCCCTGTAGCCCAAGTGGATTCTCCCTGCTAAATATTAAAGGCCTACTGCAGACAATGGAGGTGTGAGAGCTGCTCAAAAAAAGGTTGCAAAAATCTTTTATAATCAAAAGTGTTAGGCCACCCAAATATAGGGTTAATACAGTCATACATATAACTTATATAAATACATGCAATATATATTTGGCAGAAATTTGTTTTCTTTTAAAGATTGCAATGATTTGGGTTTAATTTAATTTACACAACAGTAGCAGTAAAAAAAGCTTGAAGGTTTACACAAGAGAAGTGCTGCACAGGATAATTTCATAAACAGATTTCAATAATCAAACACTCAATGAAACTAAGGGGTATTGTGAAGCAGCAAGAAGAAAATAGCCTCAACTACTTGCAACTCTTTCTCTGGTTCAAGTGCAATTAATGACCTCAAGTCAACATCCCAATGACAGAAATGAAGTCTATAACAACACACTTTATACTAACAGCCCATGCTGAGGACGTAAAACAAACGGTGGACGAGCAATCACAAGAGAACCCTTAAACCTGAGCAAACAGATTGAGAGTGCAACAAACAAGTTGAA
The DNA here is from genome assembly GCF_007399415.2 of Gopherus evgoodei. Classification (NCBI taxonomy): domain Eukaryota; kingdom Metazoa; phylum Chordata; order Testudines; family Testudinidae; genus Gopherus; species Gopherus evgoodei. The sequence continues at coordinate 287,803,732 of NC_044322.1, read as the reverse complement.
GAACTCTCAAGATAATGACTGACAGGAGAAAGAAATCTAAACATGGAAACTATACTTCGCAAATTAGACACTCCCCTACTAACTACTGTATAGCAGATAAACAGGCAAATAAATACAGAATCTATACTACACTATAGTGTAGTGATACAATCACACAGAAATACATGAAAAGAATGGCAAGGTTTCAAAGTCAAGCATTCAAGAGTTAGGAAATGACAAGATGAAGCTTGCCTGTGCAATTTTAATTTGGCCACCATGTGTTCATGTGTTATCAGAGAGTCTTGAATTACATGGTCACACACTATTTTGTCTCAGCATTGTCTTCTGAGAAGCTGGACTGTTCTTGAGTTTCATAACTGGTGATCAAGAAAGCTGAGACGTTCTGCTGTCCACATGGGTGCCAATTCATGTTATGCCTCCCTCCGTCTAAAATGCCAATGAGACTATACGGAAATGGAATTGTCTGCATGATCACTTTCAGAATGTACTCATGTAAAGGCAGATTTACAGTAGTAATGCTGCATTGGCAGAGCAGCACCGATGCAGCTGCGCCGCTTAAGCGCATCTGGTGAAGACACATTATGCCAGGGAGAGTACTCCCATGAGAGGCGGAAGCTATGCCAGTGGGAAAGCATCTCCTGCCGACACAGTGCTTATGTCGCTGTAACTTGTATCGCTCAGGGGGACTTCTTTTTCACACCCCTGAGCAACGCAAATTAGATTGACTTAAGCAGTAATGTAGACCAGCCCTAAGAGTTTACTTCACTCTGGACAAGTAAATTTTCTTTAAGTATTTGGTGGTTTTTAAGCTTCAGCTGCAGTTCACAAAACTTGTGGATATTAGCTAAGAAGCACTTAATGAACTACAATAAAGTATTCTCAGATCTGAACAAAATGGAATATCACAAAAAGAGCAAAGAGCTGGCAAAGAACCTGATAAGCACATAGAAAATGATCCAATTCCTCATGAAGAAACCCTAGATAAGATCTTTCTCATAAGTAGGTGAAAGCAAAGAGTCAGGCAGCCAATGGGTCAGATGGAACAGCAGCGTGTTAGCTGAATGTGCTCATGAGGAAGGTGTGGGGTGGTGAGCCAGGAGACAAAGTGAGACAAGAAGGTGGCTGAGGAGGAGTCTGTGTGGCTGCAGAAGATAGCTACTTCAAGTGGGAAATGACACTGTCAAGGTTCCTTCCCCACTCTGAATTTTAGGGTACAGATGTGGGGACCTGCATGGACACTTCTAAGCTTAATTACTAGCTTAGATCTGGTATCGCTGCCACCATCCAGAATTTCCAATGTCCGGATCACTCCCTTTCCCCCCAAAACCTTCCCCTTCCTGGGTAGCCTTGAGAGACTCCTTCACCAATTCCCTGATAAGTCCAGATCCAATTCCTTGGATCTTAAAACAAGAAGAAATTAACCATCCCCCCTACTTTATCCCACCAATCCCTGGTGAGTCCAGATCCAATCCCCTTGGATCTAAAAACAAGGAAAAATCAATCAGGTATTTAAAAAAAGGCTTTTAATTAAAGAAAAGAAAGGTAAAAGAATACCCTCTGGAGAGATTAGCATACCAGCTACTCTCAAAGACAACAGATTCCAAACACAGAGGATGTTCCCCTGGGCACAAATTTAGTTACACAAAAAAATACCCAATTTGATTCTACCTCTAATTGCATAAGACGGGTTACAAAGAAATAAACATAAACCTATTTATTCCTTTCTAAAACTTACTACTCTGATAAGAGGCTGGTTCCTTGATCTTTTTCACTTCGGCTGAATCTTAAACTCTAAACAAAGGAAACTTCCCTCCTTCCTTTTGAAACATCTTGTTCCCCCCATTGGTTCCTCTGGTCAGGTGTTAGCTAGGCTAGGTGAACTTTTTAACCCTTTACAGGTAAAAGAGGCATTAACCCTTAACCATCTGTTTATGACAGACACAAAATTTGAAATGAGTATTTATTTGATGAAGGACAAGTGGGAAAGTGGTAGAGGTAAGAAAAGGAGAAAAGAAGTCCAATACTCCCACCTTCAGGGATGAACGTAAGTTAGACCAGGAACGTAAAGTGCTGCTGCGGCAGTGCTTTAATGTCCCTGCCCTTTTTGCCTCCCCTGTCCATGGCCTTCCCAATACGAACCCTACCTGCAGGGCTGCCAATGGGGGGAAGGGGCAGCAACATTAAAGCACTGCCCTTCCCCCCCCCGAGGCAAAAGGGGCAGAGAAATTAAAGCACTGCCGCAGCAACGCTTTAATGTGGGCTGGGAATGGGCCGATGTGGGTTCTTACCAGTATGGAGTACCGCCCATACTGGCTAACTTTCACCCCTGCCCACCTTATTTCTTCATGACTTGGTTTGAGAGCTGTGAGAGAAGGAGAAGCTATCATCTTAAAAGCAGCTCCAAAGGCTGTACCAGAGGGGGGACCCAAGACTCTGTGAGGGCCTGGAAACATAATATGAGATGAAAAGTTGGGGAGATCTATTTGTTTTATTCTATTTAATTTTCATAGGAAGCAAGTGTTCCAGATGGAGCAGAAGAGGTAAAGAGAGGAGGAGTTAGTGTAGGTTTAAAAAGGAGGTTCCAGATAGATGGAGGTGTTGACAGGAGAAAGATTGTGGGAAGGATGGGGATGAATGGAAGGCTAGGGTTGAGAAATCTAGCCTTTAACATGTTTGTTAATATAGTTCTTTAGAAAATGCATGCATGTAATGTAATATGAGTAATTACAATGCATCAGCATCTGTTTTGTGTTTGCAGTTACAGAGGAATTTTGATCTAATTAAAATGTTAGATAGTCTTTTACTCTTTTATAGTCTCTTATGCATAAAGCGCTAAATCCTACTCCTCTTATTTCTATAAGAAATCCCAACAGGTGGAGAAATTGTGCAGGAAAAAGTAGAGCAAAGGTAGTAGAGATGAATACGTTTTCCCAAATCACCCCGAACCCAGAGGCTACCCAGCAAGTGACACAGCAGTTTGGTTTCCCTGTCTATTCAATCCTTGCTCTCTCTCCTTTGAGATTGCTAATAATGTAGCCAATTGTGATGAGAACATCTGTCCACTAGGAACTGAACTGAGACCACCAAGTCATTGAATATTGGACAACACAGAGCTGTCATTGTATTGATGTTCTGTCATTACTAATCTAGGCTGAATTAGAACCAGTAATGTCAAGGTGGAAGGCTCCATATTGTATTACCAACCCCCCCCTTCCAGTTCCAGAAACATTACATATAATATAGTTTGATTTTAATTCAATAAACACATTCAAAACTTAATGTATTGAGATAATAAACAGCCACATTTTAGTCTGTCTTGATTTTGAAGATCCACAATTGCCAATGAAGCCAATAGGCATAGCAGGTAATTTCTTAGTATCTGACCCTTAATTGTCATATCTCTTGACATAGAGTGAGCATTGAATTAAAAACAATATTAAGCAGGGTCCACTTAAAGTATTTTTATATAAATATCAGTGGGAAGATTAATAATAAACACACATTTATACAGTGTCTTTTATCCCAAAGGAACCTAAAACACTTGAAAATTCAGACTGAAACAGTAACTGCATTTTGGGTCTTTAAAAGATCACTTAAACAGTTACCAAAATGCAGTCATCTCTGGAGTAAAATGTAGATAGGTGTTTTAGAAATACTTTATGCAGATTTACCTATCAAGAGCATCAGTTCACAGCAACGGGGAATAGGAGTTAAATATAATTCATTATTGCACATTAAAATATAAGTAAGGAAATGGTGAAAATGGTAGCCTACTTAAAATAAAATTTTGCATGGAAGGCAGGGAAATTGGAAATGCAATGTCTCTGCCTCCACAACACCCACAAAATAAAATGATAAGAATAAAAAAAATTACAGAACCAAATACAACTAACGATTAATATGAATTTAATTCTAGTGTTTTACTATTTGTAGGCTGAAGAGGTAGAATTCTATTGGGAAAAAAAAGAACACTCAAAGTGAAAAGATGTATGCATAATAAAATATGCAGCAGCCTCTTTCCTTACAAGCCAAAATCTTATTTATAAAAACAGTGCTATTAGATGCTAGTACAGTCACATTTCAGCACCAAAAGGACACAGTACTGGTACTGATAAGTATTAGTGCCGTGCCTGAGCAGATTGTGATTACCAGTCAAAACACTGTCATGGATGTTTCAGGGACATGGGAAGCAAAATGCATGCCTTACCAGTATATTTCCTGGTATAACTCCCCGTGTTTTGGTATGCCTAAATATTATCAGGAAACCAAGATTGTTCTAAAAGCTGTAATATTGTAATACTTTCTTTGCAATAACAGCTTGAAAAATTATCATTCACTGAATATTTACATGACTGCTAATCCATGATCATATCTTTTCTGATTAATTACATGGTGAATGTTTCAGCATACTCTATGTACAGTACATCCCAAGAAAGAAAGGGAAAAAAAACCGTTTAGTTTTGCATTTAGGTTGAAAAACCTGTTCAGAAAGCAACCCAATGTTCCTTCTTTCATCTCCAGGTGGCAGGGGATTTATAAGCAGTTAAAAGAAATCAAGAACACATTCATTGTATCTTAGGGTGACCAGATGAGAGGCAGAAAATATTGGGACACATGCAGGGGGGGAGATGTCCACCAGTGGGTGAGGGGGGGAGAGAGAAGCCGAGTGCTGCCGGTGGAGCAGCAAAAAATAAATAAATAAAAACAGAGAGTGCTGCCAGCGGAACGAAATATCGGGACAAATTGCCTCCTGACCAAAGATCAGTCAGGAAGTGGGACAAACACCTAAATATTGGGATGGTCCCGATTTTATCTGGATGTCTGGTCACCCTATTGTATGCATATCATTCAGGTAGATAGAATATGATTTTTATAAAACTTTTCTTAAATATGAATATTGTCTTGCAATCTTATAGCTGATGCTAAAGGCATTGTTGGCAGGTCCTTCCTTTATTAGGATGAATGATAAATGGCAGGTCACTGTCTTCCATTTTTCTGAGATTTTAATTAGAATTAGCTTAGAAATTAAACAATAATGACTTGAAAAGCATATATAGGCTTTTTCAATTTCTGGGGACTATTCAGTAATGGCCCAGTGCACAGCACAGGATTCAGAATGCTGTTCTTTTAATGAATGCCTTAGGTTTTTAAACTTTTTTCATTTAGCATAGGAACTACTCCGAGGACAACAAATATTCACAATATTATAAAAAAGATGAGCGGCGGCACTTCAACGGCAGCTAAATTGCGCCGCTTCTTTGGCAGCAGTTCAGCGGTGGGTCCTCCCTCTCTTCCTCTTTGATGGTAATTTGGCGGCAGCTCAAAGAGGAAGAGAGGGAATGAGGGACCCGCTGCCAAATTGCTGCTGATGACCCAGACATGCCACCCCAATACCGGACGGAGTGCCACCCCTTTCAACTGGCTGCCTCAAGCACCTGCTTCCTAAGCTGGTGCCTGGAGCCGGCCCTGACTCTAAACCAAGCATCTGGAGTGGAGGGGAGGGGTCAGTCCATGCCTGGTGGTATTGCCCAGCATCGAGAGTCTGCGGCCGGCATTAGGAGAACCTGGGCCTTCCCTGCTCCACCGGGTTCCAACCCAGGGACCTGTGACTGGCTGGTTGGTTATGCAGCCTGGGGGGCATGCGCCACCACACCTACTCTCTGGGTCACTTCCTATTCACAGCACCCTCCAAAGTCAAAACAGGGGTTGACTTATGACACATGGCAGGGTTCTCACTGACAGGAATCTGGTGGCTCTTCTCCTTCCCTCATGGCCCAGTCCCCCGGGAGCCTCTGGCAGCTCTGCCGCAGGGTCTGCTCCAGGCAATGTGGTGTTCCTCTAGCCTCTCTACAGGAGCTAACAGCATAGGATTGCTCCCTTGCTCTGTCCACCTCGAACTGAACTGAGTCGGTCCTGTTTGACCTCTGCTTCCATTGTGAGCATGCTCAGCAGATGTCACTGGGAGTGGCCTTCTGCACCTAGAGCTGTTCGATAGCCTTTGGTTTCCTAATGCGAGTCTTATACAACCAATCACACACAGGAGACTAGAAAAGGTTTGTGGAACTAAAATATTCATTACCACATATCCATTTGTCTGTTTTTATCTAATACTAGATATCACTGTTCTCAGTTCTATTTACTGTTATACAAACATTTTACTGCATGCATTGATTGTAGTTATATACACTAACCTGGCAAAGTTAACACTATGCCAACTCCAGGCTTACACATTGCATACCTTTTATTTTAAACTGAAAATAAGGTTGAGTATTGTACAATAGAAGACTCTGTATACAAGATATACATAAATAGGATATATAAGTTAATTTGTGTAATGTTCAGATAGAGGCCATTTACAACCAGCAATAGGAAGAAGCCAAATCCCAGGTCTAGTCCTGGGTTTGGATCTGTTTGCAGCTCAGTCCTTACATGGATTCTGATAAACAAAAGCAGTAGCAAAAGGTGGACACCCATAACCCTGTTCACCTTGTTAAAGTGTGAACTTCAAAGTTTAATGGAGATCATTTAACTACAAAACACTGTTAAGCCCAAGCATTTGTTTTTATCTTTATTTTCAAACATGGAAATTGTTCATAAAAAAACTATGTATATTAAAGCAACAATATGGTCTCTCTTCTCATCAAAAAAAGGCCAAAGGAAAACAAATTTATTAAGAACTGGACCCCAGCTCTTATATTACTGAGGTTGCAGTGTAATCAGCTAAGCAATCAAACAGTATCTCCAAAGGTTATACAAGCTACCTTCACCAAACTGTTTATTATCTTTCTGAGATTTATCTAGTATACATCATGTACTGTCTTTAATCTTTTTAATTTATGTTTCTGCATTTGGCTTGCTTGCTTGATCAGTTGTTTGTATGGTCAGAAAATAGATGGCTATATAAATAAAATTATATGGCTAGCATTAGTGACATAAGGTACAGTATTAACCAATCTCTCATCCTGACTCACAAGTTATTATTTTCAGTGTAAATAAATACCTGCTGTTCTGGCATGAGTGTATTTTGCATAGATATTTGGCTAAAAATGCTCAAATAAATCAAAATAGACAATTAAGCTATACGGTGACTATTTTAAAACAAACAAAAACTCTCCATTAAAAGAATGTTAAAACTGCATTGCTAATCAAGTCAAAAGTCAAGAAACATCAGGTAAGATTGCATTCATCACTTTAACAATGGGCTCTATGCTGATGCATTATGATAGAGATTTTAATTATCTGATTACACGCAGCAGTCACACTTTAAAAGGTTCTTCTATTTTTTATATATTTCCAATTAAAAAATAATGCAACAACTGCTACAAAACTGACCATTTTAGGTCACTACTTAAACTACAACACATCAAAAAAAGGAACAGCAATTCCATAATAGATAATACCACTGAATAACTGGGCGGTAACACCAAACAAACAAAACACAACTTTCCCATCTCCCCATTATATCTCCTTCAATCATATTTGCTTCTTTAGCAGCCATCCCAGGCAGACTTGGTGGCATGCCTTGAAGATCAGTAGCTTCAATCTATATTTTGGGGCGCAGGTGGGAAAGGAAGAGAATTCCAGAGGAAGGGTCTCTTCACAAGGAACTCCCTTCTAGCAGTACTCTGCTTTTTGTACCAAGGCAGGCCCAGGCAGAATGCCTCTACCCATGGCAAAATGGGGAGAGAAGCAGTTTCTCAAAAAGGAAAGCGCTAAGTCATGTAGGCCTTTTCAGGTAAATTCTATTGCCTGAAGACTGCTCTGGTGGAGAGATATTCCTTATACTCACAACTGGAAAGGCCTTCATCCATTGGGTGCCAGGACCTGCTGCTCACCTTACTCACATGTGTAGTCTCACTGACTTTATTGGAACTGCTGGGATATTTGTGTGAATAACATAAACAGTTTTTGCCCCATAACAGATATTCCAAAAGAATGTGCAGTATATGCTATCCCATTGTACAATGCATCTGTTTAAAACCATGCAACAATGATACCACTTCTAGGGCCAGACAGTAACTCGGTTTCTTTTGCTATTCAAACATTGTCCTCTCTTCTGTGACTGTCAATAGAATTGCCAATTGTGATGGGTACACCTGTCCACTAGGAACTGAACTGAGACCACCAACTGATTTAATATTGGACAACACAGAGCTGTCAGGTGGTATTGATGTTCTGTCACTACTAATCTAGGCTGAATTAGAACTAGTAATGTAGAGGTGGAAGACTCCATATTCCATTACCAATCTCCTGAGCCATCCAGTCCCATTACCCTTAAGTATAACATGGCTTTCTTTTAATTCAACAGAAATATTCAAAAATGACTCTGTTGAGATGATAAAGAGCCTCTTCCTTAGGATCTAATATCGAGATATTCTGAATGCCCTCAACTCATTTCTCAAGATCGTGCTGTCAGTTTTAACAACTCACATAATAAAAGGAACACTGAATTTAAAATGGTAACATACAGTATCCTTTTATATATTAGTCACATGTATATTTTTAAAATATTATACATTAAATTTAGTATATTTAGTATATTTCATTCCAAGGGATCCCATAATGCTTCAACAATTTAAACTGAAATACTAATTTTATGGGTATCATTAAAGAATCATTTAAACTGCCTCTGAGACATAGCCACTTCTGGGGTGAAATGGTGAAAGGTACATTAGAAATACCATAGAGCAGGAGGGGAGAGATTAGATTAGGGTTTATGATAGCCCAGGGTTAAGAATGCCTCATGGTCAAGGATGGATGTGGATTTGAAAGTTTTTAGCTAAGGACAGCAGCATTCAGGAGGCATTGATTCTGGACAGCAAGGTGTGGAGCCCTAAATTAAGGATGTCTGGGTTTGGGAGGCTTTGCTTATTTATGTGATTAAATATTCTCTCACACAATGTAATATACTCTAGATGTTTAGAGATTAGATACTGTATACATGTGTAGCAACCTGTATCTCTGGGTGTAACCCACACAAATATGAAAATCCTCATAGCAAAACTAAAGCAGACTTAGTATCATACTACAGATAAAGAGTAAGAAGATAGTTAACAGTATTAGGTGTTTGTTCTTGTTCCCATAAGCCAATGGAAATTCTCCCATGTATTTCCATGGAGCAAGGCCTGGGTTTTATGATTTTTCATATAAAGGGTTAATAGTTAACTAACAACAAACTAACTACATCCCTAGTAGTTTTACTTAATTAAAATATCTCATTGACCCATATTCTTCATTCAGTGTGCATTTCTTATCTGGCAAAATCCACTGTGACTTAATTGGGATTTTTGCCTAAGTAAGGACAGCAGGATTTAGTCCATGTGGACTATTTTGATCAGACTATTTCTGTAAGTAAACAAGAATGACATAAAAATATAAGATCATCCACTTGGGTACTTAAGGATGCAGGATAAAACATTGTGTGGCATTATACTGTTTTATTTGTGAAACAGTGTATTATTATATAATTAATAACAGCATCCTAATGCATATGGACCAGGGAGGAAAATTAAAGTTGCATGTTCAAATGTTGGCTTTTCCTGACTTTTAATGCTTAGTCACATGATCTTACCTTAGCATTGACATATTTATTTATTTATTTATTTGTTGCATTTAATTAACTTGAATAGAAATCATGTGGTTAAATCCCCATGCTGAAAAGGTACCTTATTGCACATTGTAAGACCAATCAGGAAATTTGCAAATGTTTTGCTGCAGAAGAGGTACCACCACCACCACTGGAAACACTGTACTGTTCTTTGCTTTGGTGGGGGCGTGGGTGGGTGGGAAGCTGTTGGCAGCCCTGCCTAATTAGCTTTAAAGTGGTTAAGAAGATGAGGATGTATTACTGAAAACTTAAATGATTTCTACCTCGCCTTTGAAAGATTAACAGTGGCATTTCAATGTGAGAAAAACAATCCAATAGGAGACAAGCCCTAAAGAGCTCTTGAATATCTAAAAAGACAGGAAATCAATAAGGGCCATAATTATTGGCACAGGAATGTAATGAAGTGTAAAACTTTAGCGTAACAACAAATTAAAACTCCATTAGTGTCCTGGGGTAACAAACGAACAAAAAAATGATTCAGAAAGATTACAATAATCTGTCCCTGCCCCACCTCCCCATGCACATCCTGTGGTAAATTCAGCTAGCCCTCTTTATGTGAGAAATAAATGAGAAAGTGTTTTAACAGTTATTTTAATGTGGAGTTAAGACTTATTACACAGCAAACCTAAGCACTTTTTAATACTGCCCATCTTGACACAATATTTTAAATTAGAAAAAAATGTCATTTAAAGAATTTGGGAGTTAATATGAGAGAATGTTACTCGCAGGTTAATTGGGTTCATTTCTTGAAAAGTTTGTTCTAAATTGGCTAGCCTCTTGTAAGGAGGCGCCCTGGCTCCCAGCCGCGCCTGAGGGGGACGAGCCAGAGCAGGCGCCTCAGTGGGCGGAGTCAGCATGGCCTGTCCCCGCCCCCCAGAAGTCAAGGGGCGGGACAGGAAGTATAAAAGCCCGGCCCCAGCACTCAGTTGGGTGCAGGCTGCCGGAGAGGACAGACGCTGGTGCCTGGGCTCCCGCTGGGCCGGACCTGCCCCGTGCCTACTATCCCGAGGAGCGCTGGCCTGACCTGCCCTGCGCCCACTACCCGGAGGAGCGCTGCCCGGACCTGCCTCGCGCCCACTACCCGGAGGAGCGCTGGCTGGACTTGCCTCAGACCCGGTACCCGGAGGAACGTCGGCCTGAACTGCCGTGTGCCCGATACCCCGAGGAGTGGCCTGAGCTTCCCCACGACCCGGTACCCGGAGGAGCCCATGGTCTGGGACCCCCCAGATGACGCTGGCAAGGACCAGGTACTCAGAGAGGGGGAGGTTGGAAGTGGCCCGGGGGTAGCCAACCCTGGTTCAGCTCCTGAAGAGCCCAAACCCATGTCAGTGCGTTGCGGCCAGGATCCCCACTGACCGCAGCGGGTCTTGACCGCTGCTAGGGCCCCGGGCTGGAACGCAGTGGAGTGGGAGGGCCTGCGTTCACCCTGCCACCCGTAACCGGGTGGCAGACTCCCCCTCTTCCTGCCTATTGTCACTGCTCTGCCCTGACCCAAAGGGCCAGAGCTAATTAGACTTGTGTTTGGTGCCCCGCCCGAACCAAGGGCTGGGCCCCTTTGACTTTGCCACTGCTCTGGCCTGACCCAAAGGGCCAGAGCAAATTAGACTTGTGTTTGGTGCCCCGCCCGAACCAAGGGCTGGGCCCCTTTGACTTTGCCACTGCATTGCCCTGACCCAAAGGGCCAGAGCTAATTAGATTTGTGTTTGGTGCCCCGCCCGGACCAAGGGCTGGGCCCTTTGACTTTGCCACTGCGTTGCCCTGACCCAGAGGGCCAGAGCGAACTAGACTTGTGTTTGGTGCCCCGCCCGGACCAAGGGCTGGGCCCTTTGACTTTGCCACTGCGTTGCCCTGACCCAGAGGGCCAGAGCGAACTAGACTTGTGTTTGGTGCCCTGCCCGAGCCAAGGGCCCGAGCTGATACTGTGTTTGCTCAGCCCCGCTAGAGGCCTGAGCCTGAACTACTACTGCCCGGCCTGTCCAAGGGCCTGGGCCGATACTGTGTTTGCTCAGCCCCGCTGGAGCCCTGAGCCTGAACTATTGCTGCCTGCCCTGTCCAAGGGCCGTGGCTTATTGACTTTGAGAGCCCCGACTCCGGCTAGAGGGCCGGGGCTCTACCCTGTTTACAGACCCTGTACCCCACTCAACACCTGCCGAGGGCTAAGCCTACCCGGACTGCGGCGCGCAAGGAGGCGCCCTGGCTCCCCGCCGCGCCTGAGGGGGACAAGCCCCGACACAACCGGCTTACACCTCTCTTTTTTTTTTCCTTGCCAGGACCAGTTTTTGAAGCTACTTGACATTGGGCCTGATCCTGAGAGATGGAAAGTTACTTCAACTCTGAATGACAGCAATAAGAATTGTAGGTCTTCCCAAAGCCTGGGTCAGTAGTTCACAAGATATTAGTAATTTACCTAAGATGAATAATATGGGCCTGGCAAGGATTGCTAACTTTGCCGGTGAAATTAATGTGCCTCTTGTCTTACTCAACATGCATATTTGTAGAGGCAGCTTTGCAATTTATTATTGTCTTTTTTGTTCTCATGTAAATTGAGCTTCTGTCTGTGTCAGTATTGTTTGCTATGACATTCTTACATGTATATTTTCCTAGTCCTCCACAAGCATAGAGAATGTATGTTTTTAATCATTAATTTATTCTGATGGCTGTTACCACGACTATACTACAGAAGCTAATGACCCTGAAGTGGAAGATTAGTGATAACATGCTCACTCTATGCGTCTTGACTACAGGAACAATCTGTCTAGTCATATAATGAGACCTAAACATTGAAGCATTTTATTAGATGTACACAGGAATAGTTATACGCATTGGCTTTCCAAAACACTTTCATTTGAGACAATAGTATGACACCACCAACAAGGTTAATATACAATCATTACATTAGGTAAATTACCACCCTTGGAAAGTAGAAACCACATTGCTTTCCCAAGATATAGCTCTTTGGTAATAATATGCTGTTAGAATAAAATACGAAAAACCAAGTAAAAGAACAAGATTACAGTATTTAAACCAGTGTCTTTGAAGAGAATGGATGTGGACATTGCACAGGAGAGTTACCTCTAAGTAATCAGTTTACCCAGCCCAGGTCAGTAGTGGCCAAAATTTATTGTCATTTGATGGCTGTTTGGGGGAGAATGTGAAATATGTTGAGGTTCTAAGTCCAGTTACACAGCATCAAAACCAGCATCATAATTAGTAACCTAATGTTCATACTATACCTTTCCTGGGGATAAACATTCTATTCTATATAGCAGGGGTGGCCAAATTTACTGACCCTCCAAGCCGCATATGACACTCTTCAGAAGTTCGAGAGTTGGGTCACACTTGCTGGAGCTTGGGGCTTCAGCGTCGCGGGAGGTGCTTGCCAGTGCTTGGGGCTGAAGCCCCTCCCTCCTGGGCAGAAGCCCCTACCCTACCACCCCGTTGTAATGCAGAGGTCCCGAGCTCCCCTGCCCTCAGTTTTGGAGTGGGGTGGGACTCTGCAAGCGGCACTTTTATGGTAAAACAGACGCATGTGACTTACAAGCCACAGTTTGGCCACCCCTGCTATATAGGTTCATATAGTGCCCTTATCACTGTAGTGACTGAACACTTTTCAGCTTTGCCATAACTAACATTTGTTACATGTGGTTCATTTTGTATCTCCTTCTCATTTCTGGGGGAGAATTGTGTCTGCGGTGGAATATTTTATCTTGGTAACCTCTGGTTTGGATAAGATTTGTGGGGCTGTCGTTGTTGCTGTTTTTAAATGTACACACTAATATATGTTCTTGTTAGAGGCAACAGGTCATAGAAGAGCACCTTGGTGTAGTGTGGGAGATTGTCCTTAGTTCCTGTGGGAGATCGTTTCACAGTCTTGGGCCATCCCTTGAGAAAGCTCTGTCTCCTGCACAGACAAGCTGTACACTTGTGGTAGAAAGTTCCATTGTGCCAGAGGAGCAGAGATGTCCACCATGGCCCTCCTCCCAGATCTTGGGGTGATCTTTTAGGTATCCTGGGCATCTTGAAGATAAGGTCTGAGATCCCTTAATTTCCCTTCCTGCTAATGCAGCATCATTTCCGGGCACTGTACATTTATTTAAAATATTTTAAAAACAAACAGGGTCTTCCCTATAAGCCTTTTAAATAGATGCACCCACCACCCCGGATAAAGTGAGAGAGGATTGCAAGGAGAGATTGTGCTGCATAAAAACTGTACTAGTTCTCCTAACATTTATTGAGAAATTACAGTGATGAGAAATGGGAGCATTTTAGAATTTGGGGGATCGTGAAACCCCTTAGAGCCCACCACCACTGGCTATATTTATGCCTGTAAAAGTCAGAAATATATAAATTATAAGTATCTATAAAACTAGGTAGAGAACATAGAATATTATTGAGATTTCTTGTTTTTGATGGATTCTAGTGGCATAAACATGGATATAAGGCCCCTCGTGATCGAAAGGAGATGACTGTGGCAGTGCAATGCAACAGCAACCTCCAATGGGGATCCCAAAAGTAGCCTATTAGTGGAATTAGCTAGGGAGGTTCCTGGACAGTGTGTCTGGGGTGCACTTATTCAAATGCTTGCTTTCTCAATGCACTGTCCCCTATGCAAGCTTCTATGGGAGCCACAGTGGAATTTGAAGCTACCAGTCCCTGGCAGAAACCTAAGGGAGAGCAATGATAGGAAATGCAGCCCGTCTTCCACCTGAAGTAAATTGCTTCATTATCTCAATCCAGTCCAATGGAAAACTTGCCATTTCCTTTCAAAGCACACTCTTTTTGATGGAATTTTCCTAGCCAACAGTGATTCCTATCAAGTCTGATATATAATAAGAATGGAGTCTCTTTTTGAACTTGTTTAGGTTGAAAATGCACAGTAGACCAAAAGCTACTATTTTCCTCAAGCCTTTTCCTCCTAACCTAATATTGGATGTTGCCAGATGTCCTGCTCTATGGTAGACCTTTAAATATAACTTAACTGAAATTGATGTCATAATACAGGAATAGCAAAATAAAGCTTGATCTTAGGCCACATTTCATCCTTCCTAATACAGAGTCTCCTACAAGCGACAGTTCTAGGAAAATGTTAAATCTGAAATAGTTGATGTATATCAATGGACACTGATTAACCATTATCTAGAGAGGATGAATGGAATAGTGGGCCAGATACTCACTTGGTTTAAATCAGTACAGCTTTACTGGTCAATGGAGCTACACTGATTTACATCAGCTGAGAATCTGGCCCTGCATATTCAAATTTGAAGTATTAAGTGAAATCAGACTATTCAAGATATATCAATTGACTTCTTCATAATGGATTATCAAAAGCAAATACCAGGGGTACCAGTCTTGAAGTCCTTAACCAGTCCTGCTTCAGAAGTTCTAGCAAAATTAAGGGTAGCTGGGTATCACCAAGGAGTAAGAAATTCAAAATTCAGACTAAAATAGAACTGTGCAAGATCAGCAGGGACCTGAATGGGATATGCTCACCTGGGCTGGATTTGGACCTTGGGTTTAGTCTTGCATTTTAAGAGCATAAGAACATAGCAATTAGCACCATGGATCAGACTGAAACTCCATGTTGTCTAGTTTCCTGTCTCCAACAATGGCCAATACCAGAAACTGAGAAAAAGGCGTAAGAAGCAGGGCCGCCCGGGGGCAGGAGGGGCAAGTGGGGCAATTTGCCCCAGGCCCTGCAGGGGCCCCCAAGAGAATATACTACTCTATAGTATTGCAACTTTTGTTATGGAAGGGGCCCCTGAAATTGCTTTGCCCCAGGCCCCCTGAATCCTCTGGGTGTCCCTAGTAAGAAGTACAAAGTATAAACAATAGGAAGATATAGGATAATCTTCCTCCCCACTCGTCGCACCTCCTCACACAGACAGACACACACACACACACATACAATCACATCCTAATCTCTGATAATTAGAGATTGGTTTAAGCCTGGAATCATGAGGTTTAAATCCCTTCCAAAATTTTATCGTCACTAATTAAGACTCTAAGTATTCTTATCCATATAATAGGTATACATATATAAATACATGCACATATCCAGGTTACAGATCTATATCTACCTTTGAGAAACATGATCTTCCCACCAGTTTTAAATAAAGGAAAGAGGGAAGGTGAGGCAAAGAGGCTATGTGGAGGTGGAGAGTAAAGAGGTTTTCAAAGAGTTGCAAAGGTATTGCCTTCATCCCCCTGGATTGCCTTCCTTTCTGTCCTCCACTATTTCGCTTTATCTCTCTATTTTTATTTTATCTTAGATATTTGCCAAAACCTGCAGGTTATTGCGGAACAAAGCTATTCTTTTCGTAACACCCAGAGATGCTGTCTTTGTTGATTTTAAAGCAATGTTTAGTACTTTTCAGCCCACAATGACTTAAGTTTCCTCTCACATTAGTCATCTGTCTCTGTATTTCCCTTTATTATCCTAACCAGTCATAGTTTATTTTGGGGTTTTTGTTATTTTGGTTGACTGAAAGCTTTCTGATGACAACTTTAAATAGTGTCTTTTATTTTTCAATCCAAGTATTATTTAGACCAGTTCTACTTTTGCTAAATAAGAATTCTTCTGTTTCTCAAAATGCATCTTTCTCCTGCTACTGTGCCAGCTTATCAACTTGCCTGCAAGGTTTGTTTTTCTTTAGATCTTGTGTTCTCTTTATTCTTGGTTAGTTATATTTAATGTCTATTTGTGTGTGTGTGTGTGTGTTGTTCATCCATGCAGGGCTAGACTGCTTTTTCTAGCTCCAGGTGATACAATAGTTTCACAGGCTCTCCTTAAATGTCCCAGTCATGCCATGCTGGATCTTTCATGGGAAAAAGTGGGCAACTAGGGATCAGTGGAAGAAGAGATCAGTAAAGGGCCATATGGTGATATCTTTACCCATGTTGAATAGTACCTTGCTCCACAGGGTCTGATTGAAGGTAACGAAACAATTTGTGGAGTAAGGTTCTACCCAGTGAGAGAAAGTGTATCAAAATCAGGCCCTTAATGAGGCAGAGGTAATGAAAGGCTGTTCTCATATTATTTTCTCCTTGCACACAAGAGAAGCTAGAGCCAATATACCCAGTTCTGGCTCATTGCAATATTGAGTTGCTGTGACTGATTTAAACCATCTGGACATGGGTAAGGGCTTGTTGCCCCCTTGGTGGGCTCCAGTAGACTCCTGGGTTTTACAGAGGTTCAATTTCCTTGGAAGAGCAATTGGTGATCCCAGGCTCAGGATATCTTTTAGTGTAATTTTTTATTTATTTAATATAAATGAATCCTGTTCACTTTGAACAGAGATTGAGGAAATAGCAGTAAAGCAGAATGCCACTGGCAGAAAACCCAGCTAAGTCCATGTTTATGCTAGAAAACTGAACCATAGCTAATTAAACTGGTGACCCTGGAGCATTCACCTCAAAGTCACATAGTCTTCACTGCTCTGAGTAGTGAACATGAGCAATTTCAGGCAGGCCTGTGCAGCCCTTCTGCTACTCAATTGCTCCCCAATACAAAGGGATTCTTCAGACACCGGCATCTCCGTTAGTCTCCATCAAGACAAGAGAGTGTTCCAGTCGACCTGAACAAGAGCTCTGTGCAAGCTTGAAAGCATGTCTCTTTCAAGAACAGAAGTTGGTCCAATTAAAGTTATTACCTCACTTCCCTTATTTTTCTGCATTTCTATCGAGGTGAGATTCACACTGTTCATATTTATAATTTGTATCATCATTCCATTGTCACCCTTTTCATGACAGGCAGCTAATGGCTAACTTCAGCCTCTTTGATACATGATTCTGATTAAGGAAACAATTCTGATGTCCATTCATCTGAAAATGATACTTCTGACTGCAGTTTTGAAAGACCAAACCCTGCAGGCCTTATTGATGCCATTCTGAGGCAATGAGTTTAATGGGAGTTTTGCCTGAACAAAGCATGCAGGATATGGCGCCCAGTAAACAAGCTTTCTTGCAGGATTTACCAGCTGAGGAAGCTTACTGGGTAAACAGCAGTACATTTGCCCTGTAAAGATCAGAAATCTAGACATAATTTTTTTTTATTTTACCAGAGTTGAAATGTATGGCTCACCACCTCTCAAGTTGTAACAACTCTCAAAATACCATACATGTAAAATTTCCATTCCTCAGACACAATATATGCTAATTTTGACCAGCTTTTAGGTAGATCAGACCAAGTTTCTTTCAATTAAAATTTTCCAAGTTTTCCCTTCTTCCTGTATTTCCTGGATAATGGTACATTTTCCTGCAGTGTCAAAGGTTCTTTTTCTACAGCTAAGCCTAGCACTACTAGATTCCTCATCTTTCCTTTCCCTACACAGCCATGTGTTTTTAAAAATAAAAATGCTTCTTCCCTGGCCGAACATTTCCCTGGGTGCTTACTCTGAGATAGATTGACATCCATGACTTAACTTGTGGCATCATTTCATCACAGTTTCTTGATTATATTAGCATCTTAATGTTATCTCTCCAAAATAATAAAGACACACACTTCTTTATTTCGATGAGCCAAACTTGCCATCTTTATCTGAAAAGCCTTAGAGTCTGTAGAAAGGAATATCAAAAAACCAACCTCGATCTTTCCAGGACCCCACCAAACTACTAATCTAGGAACCTGTCAACTATTTGTCTTATGATTTAAAGATAGGGTTTTATTATTATACAACATAGTGCATATTTTCTTCTATTTTCTGTAATACTGCTATATTTTGGACTACTCCATTCATGAAACACATCAGAAATAAAATCAAAGAGAATATAAACATTCTCATAAATACATTATAAACATTCTCAGCAAATACATTGTCTAGTTTGTGAGATAAACTGCAAGACACCTCATCAGTGAAAAAGCATTCAGAGTGATGGGATTTAAAACAAAATATTTTTTACCATGGGTTCAATTCTCTATCATGAATATTGTAGCTTGCTAAGAGCTAGTCTGTGGCTATAGGCATAGCCTTTAAAAGGACTGATATGTAAATGTCACAACTGAGGAGTAACCCTGGAAGCACTAGAGACATACCTCAGAAGCACAATCTTTCCCCTGCTATCTCCTCAGTCAATAGGTGTAGAATTTTGCCGTTGGCCTCTGCCAGAAATGAATTACTAAACACTCTTTTGGTGCTACCACAACTTCTTTGACTAATGAGTATTTGGGGTAGAGCAAGATGCCAGCCATTCGTTACACCCCTCTCCCCAACTCCTAGGCAGCAATAAGCAAATACTAAGACCAGTTTACTCCAGCACACCCAGACCTAAGGTCCAGGAAGCCCACATAGGAATAAAAGGGGAGTTCTTAACCCCCTCTTATACACTTGCATTAGCACACTTCATAGGTTCATAATAGATTTAAGTCCATCATAACCTGTTCCTGAGCACTATGAGACAGTTAGTTGAAACTAGCAGTTATCATTTAATGCAAGTTCTGAGGTGCTTTTAGAAAAAAAGGGGATACGTCTTTGTAGAGTGACACTTCATTATTCCAACAAACTTCACAGTCATGGCCATTATTTTGCATATTTGGTGGTCATTTTGTGCCTTGTGTTGCATTTTACATACATACTTTTTCTATGTTCTTAAAAAGAGTGAAAATTCTTCCCACCAATATGAATGGATATTTTAACGTTATTTGAAATCCAGAAAGAGACAAAATACTAGTCTTATCCTTACATGTGAAATATTTTTCACAGATATTCACTTTAGGAAAATTTGTAATTTAATCATCTTCATTCTTGTAATCATCCTTATATGTGGACACTTTAGAAAATCCATGACAATGAGCAACTTCCTGCATTCATGCTTACATGCAAACAGATCTAAAAAAAAAATGCAGTGATGGTTCAAAGTGTATTTCAGACTTCCATCCAATATATAAACAAATAAATAAATCAATTCAAAACTCATCTACTCACTATTATTATTTTATGGAACTAATATACTGTTGGTTCAGTTTTAGCACTAGGCTTTTCCAAAGCGCTGAAAAACATTTATTAACAATCATCTACTTGATTTTTCTTGGCCAGAAACAGCATATGAAACAAATAAAATATTTTTTTCCCTTCTATGCATGGCAAGAGGAGAATATTCCCTGAAGTCTCATTCTCAAATCCTTGTATGAAAGCCTGATAAAAAGGCTTAACTCTGATGGCTATAGTTATTTTCACCCACGCCTCTGCTTGAACACTTGCAAAGGTACTGCACATATATTAAAAACCTAAAATCACAGAACCATAATAAAAGCCAGAGACAAATAGAATGTAAAATATCTATTAAATACTCTAATCACTATTGAATGGTAATAATAGCCAACTGGGGCTAAATGCATATTACCATTCAATCATGTTTATAAATGTTTGGTTTTTTCCCCTTAAATGTGAGATCCCTCGAAGTTTGGTTATTACAAACATATTTCAACACCAAACTAATTTCTATAGTTATTATTTACTCATGAATCAGAATCAGACACAAATATTACTCCAAACATAAAGGAAAATAAGTTACAGTCAAGACATTATTTTACAGCCTTTTTTGTATTTTTAATTCTCATGTGGTTTTAAACCTATTTCAGTTTCATTCTGGAGTACATGCCTCTAGACGGAATGAAAGTTAGATGCCTGGAATTATGAATATATTCAAACTCTGTAAGTAGACATTTTGATCAGGAAAAACTCTTATTTAAAGGTAACTGCATATTTAAGTGATCACTTCTACTGTCTTACATCTATACAAACTGAGTGCAAATGGCGTGTAAAATGCTACCACATCTGAAACAGAGCATATTCCTGTCTGATACAACATTTTGGGCTAAAAGTCCTGGTCATGTCACTCACAAAGGCTCCCCAGTGTAGTCAGTCTGCTGAACTGCATGAACAGGAGTGAGCAGTAGCCCTTTTTTTGGTAAAATCTGCAGACAATAGTTTGAATAGGATGTATTATCCCTCTATGATGATTTTACAACTACTTATGATGTTTTATTTATTCATAGAGATGCTGAATATGTATCTTTGCCAGTGGACTTTAGAATGCCTACCTCTTTCAGGCTTCTTCAGTATAGAAAATATAGTACACATGTTTAGAATATAAAATGAAATTGAACCTGAACCCTCTTAAAAAGAAATATTAATAAGATGGACCATCTCATGAGCCATCTTTTGTTGTGATAACTATCCTTCGAATGTCAAACATAGGGATAATAAAATTAAGATATACAACACAGAAAACATAATGACGTTTGTCTACGTCCAGAGATGTTCTGTGGAGAGTTGCAGTACAGATCATATTGCCTATCATACTTCTTCCAATGTATTTTGTGGCAATTTCCTGCAATATCCTAAATGAAATTTTTTAAATTAATTATTCCTGAAGGCATTCTGCACCAAAAAAAATAAAAAGTCTGCAACAAAAAATAAAAATTCTGTGCACAATATTTTGAAAATTCTGCAAATTCTATTTGTCAAATAAATGTGGAGGCTCCAGCATGGCACTGGGGAGCACAGGCCACTGGCTGCACAGAGATGGGAGATCACCCTGCAGCTTCTTCCTGCCCCCAGGACATGGACTCAGCAGTGAGGCTGCAACCAACCCTGACATAGTGCAAGGAGCAGGCCGGCCTCAGAAACACCGTAGGCCCCTAGGTATGGGTTGAGAGGGTTCTGTGTGGGGCAATCTGGGTACAGGCCGGGATCTGGATGCACAGAGGCTTGTTGGGGGGTTCTGGGTGCAATGGTAATGGGACTCTGCAGCGGGGTCCAGGTGAATGTGGCTGCAGCTCAGCAGAAGGGCTCTGGGTGTGGTGAGAGGAAGAGCTTAGTGGGGATATAGGTGTGGTGGGCTCAAAGGGGAGGCTCAGATGCTGGAGTAGTAGGGGTCAATGGGGTGTGAGGATCCACGTGCATCTGGGTTGGGGCTCAGTGAGGTTGGGATCCAGGTGTTGGTGGCTCATCAAGGTGGTTCAGATGCAGGGGGAGTGGGGTTCATCAAGGGGATTCTGAATGCAGGGCAAAGGGGGTTAGGCTTGGCAGGATGGTCTGAGTATGAGGGGGTCTGGAGGCATGAGGATTGGGTGGATGGGGGAGCAGCTCCCTGAGAAGCACTGGGTGCAGAAAGTGAGGAGGGTTGGGAGGAGGGAGATTTGAGTTTTCTGCAGCTGGGGAAAAATATGGAGGTGGGTCTGACCTGGCTCTGGATACCATGCAGGGGAAGAGGAAGTTCCATCCTCCCCAGACCAGCCTGGACTAGCAGCTGAGCCCAGAGCAGGGTAGAAGCCACCAGCTGGGTCTTCCCCAGTCTCACCTCCTGCCCCACAGTAATTTACCTCTCTCATGGCTGCCCTGGTCCCCCAAAACATACTGCTGGGGAGAATTGCACGACTGTTCTTGTAGATCTTCTTTGCATTCCCATAAGAAAGTCATTTTCTGCAGGGAAGCAAATAAATCTGTGGGGGACATAAATCCTGCACATGCTCAGTGGCACAGAATTCCCCCAGGAATAATTAATTGTAACTTTATTGAATTGATTTTAACATTGTTTGAAATCGTCATATTAAAAACACAATTGTGTATGTGCTATTGTGTAATTGCATGTAATTTCCATGAAAAGGGTAATTAGGAAACTAGCAAGAGGTGATTAGGCAAATTCACTCAGGTTGTAACATCACCAGAGATGCCACCTCCCTGGAAAGGTGTGTATATGCTAGTTCAAACTGGAGTCTCTAGGGACCAATTGACAAAGAAAGGAGTTTTGGATAAATAGGCTGGTTTTAAATTGGCTCATGGCCTTCTTCCTGATCCAGTAAACAGACAGGACCTTTTTTCTATGGAGGGCCCCAGTCCTTAGGGTAGCCTTGGAAGGAGTTAGCCTACTGAGGCCTCATAAATCTAGGGGCTTGTTCTGAGCTGAAGCTGTGATGAACTTGTAACCACAAGGAATCCCTTTGAGAGGTGGTTTGAAGGCCTGCTCCTGTCAGGATCCATGGGGTTAATACTGTTAAGCTTAGTAGCATGCATGTAGGCTATTTCATTGTTTTCAATATGTTTCCTTTGTAATGCTTTTTACTGTAAGAATAAAGTAGGCTTTCACAGGAAGTCGTAAACAGTTATTTTATTACTAAAACATGATCTTTGTGGATACTGTCATATAATCCCTTTTTCCAATAAAAATTCTGCTAAGTAGTTCATGTACAATAATAATAAAAAACCCACAACTCTCTACTTTACTTTTCAGAGTCTTTTGTGAATAATGTCAAAGGGCATGACCATTTGATTAATGTCACCAGAACAATATTGCTCTTTTCCGACAGTGTTTTATGATTCAGGTCACTTGTCTGAACCATACAGAATGACTTTGTCAAGTGCTCAAAACATTTTTAGGAGTATAGACATGTGGGCTTTCTTGTATTTCTTTAAAAAGTGAACCTACCTCAAATGTTTATATTCACTCTTTCTTCAAGAGCATGTGGAAACAGAGTAAACCTATCAGAATCCATTCAAAATTGAATGATGTAGTTGTATTCATAAATGTACCATAAAGGAAACTTAAATAATGCATTTGGGGGCATATAAAGTTGCCATCACAAAAAGCTAATGGATTTAATTCAGATCCTTTATCCACTTTTTTTGAAGCTGCTTGTTAAATAATTGAAAGCAGAACAAAAACAATCATAAACCAAAATCTACAAGTGCGATTATAATTGTAGTCAACAAAGTACAAAATCATTATAGCTAGTAGAAAGTCACTGATATCTACTTAGAAAATTAGGCAGTTTTCTTTCCTTAAAAACTGAAAAAAATATTAAATATGCTATTTCCAAAATAAATTATAATAAACCTGAAACGTAAAATTGCTGATTCTAAAATTCTTATGCTTTAAAGATATAATTAGATACATTCTTTTTTAAAACAATGCTGTCTTAGAAACACTTTATTTTGGCATTCAAGGAAGAATGAAGAAGTGTATCTTTATAAGTGTCATTTACAGTACTCCATTAAAAAACAAGTTAATGTTAGATGTTTTTGTCTTGTGTCTCCTTGGATTAATTAAGGTATCCTTTAATAAGGGTGTCTTTTTCAACTTCATAGAACACACACACAATAAATAGGAACTCTTGTAGTATCGCTGGGCCAGATCTTCAGCTGGTGTAAATCAATGTAGCTCTATTGAGGTCAATGGAGCTATGTGTATTTACATCAACTAACAATCTGGCCCTTTATACTCTCCAAGCTGCCATTCTCTTCTTTCAGATCTCTATGCAAAACTCATTTCTTCCTTCTTAATTACAAGGAATGAGTTAAACTTCCTCCACAATTCAAAAAGTAAAATTATATCCCAGCAGAACCCCAAAGTTGTGCATGTAGGCAAACTGAGTCGCCATATAAATATGTTATGATTGTAGCCCTTATCCTTCCTCACCCCATTCCACTACATTATTTGTTAAACACTTACTATATTACATTTTAATTCATAATGAAAGCTCTTTGGGGCAGGAACCCTGTTTTTATATTTGTATTGTAAAATGCCTAGCACACTTTTAGTGGCTGTGAAATAATAGCAACTACTACCAAAAATCATTATTTAAATTAATATATGCATATACATGAATACACATGAGGGCTAGACTGTGCTTTTACATTTAGCCCTGAACAACAATTATGCATAATCTATATGACCCTAGCAGTAGTTAGGGGATAAACATTTGTACAGCGTAGTTCCTTCTGTTTCCCCCTGGTGCCATGACGGTACTAGAGCCTTCACCTCAACTCAGCTGAGTTAGCCACTGCACTGCGGGAAGGGACAAAGCCAAGAATCTTCCCATTTCATGTTCCTTCACACCTACCTGTTCTTGGAGCAGGGGATAGGGAGAGGGGGGGAGGGAAGGAGTGAGTGTATAGCTTACAGTGGCCAGACAGTCAGAGCAGCAGAGTAAGAAGAGAAGGAAGGAGCATCTTACTGTTGCTTACCCTTCTGTTTGGAGACTACATTTCCATATCGTATTCTAGCCCTTATGACCCTATCCTGCAACGTATAGCACATGCAGCAATCTCCCCACAGGCTGTACATTGTAGAATCAGGATATTAGACTGTAAACTCCTTAGGCAGGGTTCTTTTTTTGCATTTATACAGTAAAATGACTAGCATGCTTTCGGGAGTTTCAGGAGAATAACAAATACAGCTACGACTAATTATTATACAAATGCATACATTATTACTGACAGTAACAGATAAATGTATGCAACTAAAGCAACAGTTCATAGTTTTAAAAAAATATATGGAAGGCTAAACAAAATCCCACTCAGACTCAGCCAAACTGCCTTTATTTTCTTAATCTTTAAATTATTTTGCAGCTAGCTTCCATCAAAATGCATTAAAATATCACACACGAAGATCAATGTAACACATTTGCATTGATGATGCATTTATTTCCCAGAAACTTGTCATTGCCTATCGCTAGAATTATCACTAGAATTATCACTTATTTAAAATGTGTCCATCACAATGCCTCTTGGAGGATAACATGCAAACGGAAAATTAATAAAGCAGATAATAAATAAAATACCGGTACTCACTTGTAAAATATGAGAGTAGAAATACATGCTGCTGGATAAGACATAATTCTAATAACAAAATATATTGGTGATTATTTTAATCATAAAAACATGGTTTAAACTATAAAAGGTAAAATTAAAGCTCTGACCAACAAGACCACAAAATGGAATTTCACATTGTATGACTAGTTCTAATCTGCACTTATAGACGTCAGTGATAAGACTGCCCCTGACATCAATAGAAGCATGACATGGCAATAAAAGCTGAATTTGCTCTTTAATTCACTTAAGCACATGTGATATGCAGTAGCTCTTTCCTGATCAGATCCTTGGCCCTCATAAGTCTGCTTTCTGCCACTTGAGCGATTAGTTAAAGAGCCCCCTTCACTAGGAGAATCCTCTAGAAGCCTCCTCTATACCCTTCTTCCCAGAAAAAAAAAACATGTTGGATTCTGTGGCATAGGAGCATGGCCAGAGTACTGTGCTGCATTCTGGTGCATGCCAGTTGCTGAAATAGGCCCTTTGAGACCATTGCAGCTGGGCACAATTTAGAATACCCCTGAGGCAGGTCAAGAAGTGTTGGAGGCTGAATCAGCTCCTAGTCAGACCCTGTGCAGAGTAGAACTTGTTTAGCCCCTGACATGGGAACAAAGGTATGTGACAAGGATTAAGTTTCAGTTTAAATGCTGAATTGTCTTATACTGCAGAGTTAGGGGTTTTGAGAAACAAGTGGGAAAGGACCTCCACAGACGGTCAATTGACTCTCAGCTCTTCACCAACCCCCTTCTCCCCTCACAGGACTGATCACCCAGCAAACCCATCACCTATGGAATGAACCCCATAGATCCCATTCCCAAAACTGGAGAAGTTTAGCTTTGTGCTGGGTCAGGAATAGTATTCCAGCACTGAGGTCTTCCACGAATACCTTATTCAATAAGGTTGTTCTGGGCCTCAAGGGATGCTTTGAGTTATGCCTGACTGCCAATTTGAGCCAGGAAAAATATTTTACCCCTCTCTTAGGTTCATAGGGGTAGCTGGATTTTTTTTTTTTGGCCTTCTTCTGACCATCCAGCCAATCAGGCTTTAAGGCATATATAAGTAGCAGGCCTAATTTCTGCCAGTACCAAGTGTAATCCACTGGTCAGTGCATTTTAAGATTCCATTTCTGTTTTCAAATAACAAAGGATGTGAGTCTGTTGCATCCCCCAGCTCCTGGTCTGGCTCTCAAGCTGTAGACACTCTTGCTGCTAGCTCTAAAGAACCCTAATTCAACCCCAGTGAGATGGCCAAGATGGTGGCTGTCACCAAGCAAAGATTGTGTGAGAACCAGGATTTGCTAAGACTATTGAGATGGGAGTGTTTGGTTTCCTACTGAGCACAGATTAAGGCATCTCTCATTAGTGCCCAAATTCTTCATGTGAAGAAAGAGCAGAATGTGAGTTTTCTGTTTGTGGCTAAATTCCAGTATTTGAATGCTTGTGGTCAGATAATTGCATTTCCCCTCTATCATTATGGACACAGAGCACTTATGGCTGCTAAGTAATTAAGGAGTACCACATTAGATAAATCAACTATCAAGTAATTAATGGCATTATTAGTAGGAAATGTTTCCACTCAAAATGTTTATAGACTTTACTAAAGTTCGGTTCTAATTTATCTAATGCAGGTGTGGTTATCTGTTTAAACCATCAGCACCACTTTTCATTTGAAATAATTTCAGCTGATAAAAATAAAAAG
Source organism: Gopherus evgoodei (assembly GCF_007399415.2). NCBI lineage: Eukaryota > Metazoa > Chordata > Testudines > Testudinidae > Gopherus > Gopherus evgoodei. The sequence goes on along the minus strand of NC_044322.1, from coordinate 287,776,840 downwards.
AAAAGTTCTTAGTGTAACACTAAGTCTCCATTTTCCTTTTACCAATATTATACAACTAGGGCAATGTAAGCCGGTCGTGTTGGGGCTCGTCCCTCTCAGGCGCGGCGGGGAGCCAGGGCGCCTCCTAGCACGCTGCAGTCTGGGTAGGCTTAGCCCCTCCGAAGGTGTTGAGGGGGTACAGGGTCTGCAAACAAGGTAGAGCCCCGGCCCTCTAGCCGGGGTTGGGGCTCTCAAAGTAAATAAGCCCCAGCCCTTGGACAGGGCGGGCAGTAACAGTTCAGGCTCAGGCCTCTAGCAGGGGCTGAGCAAACACCGCATCAGCCCAGGCCCTTGGCAGGGCGGGGCAGTAGCAGTTCAAGCTCAGACCTCTAGCAGGGGCTGAGCAAACACAGTATCAGCCCGGGCCCTTGGCTCGGGCGGGGCACCAAACACAAGTCTAGTTAGCTCTGGCCCTCTGGATCAGGACAGAGCAGTGACAAAGTCAAAGGGGGCCCAGTCCTTCGTTCGGGCGGGGCACCAAACACAAGTCTAGTTAGCTCTGGCCCTCTGGATCAGGACAGAGCAGTGGCAATAGGCAGGAAGAGGGGGAGTCTGCCACCCGGTTACGGGTGGCAGGGGGAACGCAGGCTCTCCCACTCCACTGCATTCCAGCCTGGGGCCCTAGCAGCGGTCAAGACACACTGACATGGGTTCGGGCTCTTCAGGAGCCAAATCAAGGTCGGCTATCCCTGGGCCACTTCCAACTTCCCCCTCTCTGGGTACCTGGTCCTTGCCAACGTCATCTGGGGGGTCCCAGACCATGGGCTCCTCTGGGTACCGGTCGTGGGGAAGCTCAGGTCACTCCTCGGGGTATCGGGCACACGGCAGGTCAGGCCGACGTTCCTCCGGGTACCGGGTCTGAGGCAAGTCCAGCCAGCGCTCCTCTGGGTAGTGGGCGCGGGGCAGGTTCGGCCAGCGCTCCTCTGGGTAGTGGGCGCGGGGCAGGCTGGGCCCAGCGGGAGCTCGGGCACCAGCGTCTGTCCATTCCGGCAGCCTGCACCCAACTGAGCGCTGGGGCCGGGCTTTTATACTTCCTGTCCCGCCCCTTGACTTCCGGGGGGCAGGGACAGGCCGTGCTGACTCCGCCCACTGAGGCACCTGCTCTGGCTCGTCCCTCTCAGGTGCGGCGGGGAGCCAGGGCGCCTCCTTACAGGCAATAATATGTAGACATTCATGACCAATTATTTCTGAAGCAGACTAAGTTTTGAACCTGCAGTTTTATGGATACAAATAATGGTAGGTGCAAATAATAGTATTTGGATTCCTAAACATCTGACTGAACCTGTAAATTAAGTAGTTATCTTCTATTTCCATGTACTTGGGCTAGAATTATTTGTAGCCACAATACTGTGCTATATTGACTACAATAGCAATTTTGACTGCAAGTGCAAAATTGGAGCTTAGGTGGTGCCCCCTTTAAAATGTAGTCCATAATGTAATCTGATTCTTAATATGCATTTGCAGCATATATAGTAATGGGTTTTCTAGAGCTCTTTTAAAAAAATAAAATAAATAAATAAATACATAAAAATAATTTTAAAAAATATTTTTAAAAAGAATATTAAAATAAAAACCACCATGCAAGATGGGAACAAATGCTTACATATGAAACAACATAACACACTTTCTAGAGACTAAACTAACAAGGCATTCCCATACCTCCTACAGAATAGCTTACTTCAAGTTCTTTCCCCAGCATTTTCAATCAATTTGGCTCAAACCCACTGGCAGCCTGTCCTCACAGACAGAAGGAATGTCAGGGTGTCTTTCTGCTCCCCCACACGTACCAGAATAGACCTTTGATGTTCACCTCAAGATAGTGTCCCCCCTCCATACTGTTTACTTCTACCTGTTAGTTTCCTTCTGAAGTCGTCTCCAGCTTTTCATTAGCATCTGACATAGAAGGCTATTAGACTCCTATTGTATGACACACAATACCCAATAGTCCACCACAAAGATAAATATCTCCCACCATCATATCTGGAGAAGTTTGTCTCGAAACACACTACTTTTGAATTACCTGCTTTTAACTACTGACCTAGAGAACATTTTAAATATATACAAATAATTCCTCATATATTTTCCATACGTACATCTCACAATGATTATGATGACCAGTATAACACAGGCTTTCATTAGAAACTTTACATGACATTATTTTGGTGAACCTCTGGGATCTTTATACCTATATATGCCCCAGTGCCCTTTGCTAGGTGGAATCAAGAGGGTCTTGAGTCACATCATGTGATACCAATGATACACCATAGAAAGAAAAATCCACATTTTATTATGAGAGAGGTAGTCCTCCAGCTCAAGAGAGAGAATAGGAACCCTAACCACAACTTTCCCAAGATGATGCAATACAAAGAAAATACAGTTTAATGTTTTATAAAACTGATTTAAAAAACCATTTCAAGTCCGTTAAAAATGAAATAGTCTGATGAATCAAAATACCCTGGTATGAAATTTCATTTTGATTTTCCCAAAGGAAAACTGAAAAAATGTTGGCAAAATTTTGAGGAAAACTGCATTTTCCATTGAAAGGCTGCTGATTAGGTGCATGAATATTGAAAGATCTAACAGTTGCTCAGGATTCAAATGTGTGTTCACGAATGCTTCTTTGCAATATTCAATCACTTTGGTTTTTAATGTAAAGTGCCTTAGGCTCGATTATAATAATTGCAATCTTTTATTAGGAGAAAAAAGCCCAAAACTACTGTTATAGACCATAGTACTATTTACCAGACTTTACTCCAGACTTTCTATTCCAACCACAGATGTACAAAAAGAGCATCACTTTCTTGTTTTTAGTTTTTTTCTTCTTTATTTTATTAAACCACAACTCATTTACAAGTTGTGTTTCTACCTTATGCTTTTAACACAGTTGATGGATAATAGTGGCATGCATATGAGATTTCAAAGTCACAAAAGAATAAATGCCATAAAGTTATTTTTTAAGTGATAAAATAGCTGCCTACTGTCCACTAAACTTGATGATAAGAGATAACCCTCCCCAATGCAAAGATTATACTGTTCCTTTTTGCCTGGCATATGTTGCAACTATAATAACCAGTGAACTACTGAGAAATAATAGGTGGGAGGGACGGGGGGGGACAATGCTTGTTTTTAGGCTTGCATGGAAGACACCCTTTTATCGTACAGCAAAGAGCTTTCGGAGCTTATAAACTGCCTCATCAACAACAGTCTTCCCACTATCAAGTTTGCTTACAATTCATCTACCCAGGGATTAATTTCCTTGACATAAAGTTTAGCTCCAGTGGGCAGATACTGAAGTCTTGATCTACTGAATAAAAAAGAAGACAAACTGTGGTTGCAGAGAAAAATCAATGAATAATGTTTTAGAAAAACATTATAATGAACCAACTGGATATCTTGTCCTTCAGTTGGATGCAAAATAGGTTTTTCATTTATTTTAACAGCAGCATTGGTATAATAATCTTTAGCCCAATACAACACACACTCAGGTTGGTTTACCCAAACTGGAGAAGGGATGTGAATTTACATTTCCCTGCACCACATGTTGCCTTTTACTGTAGGGCAACGGGAAGGGGGGCACTTATTTTGATGGCATCTGCCTTCAGTGCTTCTGCGAGATGGGAACAACTTTATAATCTCCCAGTAGCTTTTTAGGAGTTTTCTGCGATACCTTTGGGCTAGATCATTGGCTAAGATTTTCAAAAGTGCCTCAGGGTCAGTTTTTCAGAAATATTTAGGCTCCTAATGATGCAGATAAGCACTTCATGTGATTTTGAAAAGTGCCTAAGCAAGATAGGCAACTTTTGAAAATCCCAGTGGGTGCCTATCTGCATCTTTCAGTGCCTATATATTGAAAATCTGGACATAAATGATTTAGGAAGCTATGTTCTATTTTCAAAAGTAACAGGCAATTAGGCTCCTAAATTCCATGGACTTTCAATGAGAGTTAAGCTCTTAGAAGTCTTAAGTTCCTTTTGAAAATAGGACTTAGGAAGGATATTTTATCAATTGTCACCCATGTTCTTGACACAAGTAGTCACGTATGGCCCACTCCTGCAGAAGGGCCACTTAAGGCTACTTTTTGTGAATGGCAGAGTGAATTTAACCAAATCCTCTGAGTATTACTGTTCATTTAATACGCATAAGTAATTTTGGGGTCATCTGAATAGTATTACCAGATACTGTTGTATAAAATCTTAGATGGACTAGCTAGATAAGTATGAATGACATGTACACAGTTGTTGCCATTTAGAAATCAACATGTAGAAATACAAGCAGATGATTGCTTTTGCTTTATTTTATGTGTATGGAAAATGGTCAGAACTCAGATACTACAGTTTGGAAATTACACTGGTCTACAATTTTTTGAAGTTGTCTGCTTCAGAGATAAAATGTGATATTTATTATGTATTTTGATGTGCTGAATTCAAATATGACAATTAAAACAACTGATTGGCTACTGTTTCTAAGATATTTAAGTTTTTACATTTTATGTCTATGTATATTGGGTAGATAGTAGAGTTTTAATCATAAATCGTAAACCTAGGTCTTTTCATGTGTTTATGGTTGCTTTACATGATAATATTTCACCTGTCCTGTTTATGTAACACTTTAAAAATCAGCAAAAGGGTTATATGAATAAAATGTATTATGAAACAAAAGGCAAAAAACTATTATGTACATAGTTTAGTCCTATTCAGTATCTACTCGGCACTTCTTGGCTTGTCTCTTGTATTCATTAAATGAAGCATCTCTTGTCACTGTCCAGCAATAGTCTGCAAGCATTGATGGGCTCCATTTGCCCTGATAGCCTGCCAGGAGATTCCACTGCTGTAGTCTGGAGTCCAACAGCCCTGCCTTACTCTTGGGTAGTTCCAAATCCCTGACTAGGTCATTCAGTTCACCTTGTGTTATGAGGTGTGGTTCAGAGGAGGAGGATGGGAGAAAATGTGGGTCCTGTGACATTGATGGTTCAGGACCAGAAGTTTCATCCTCTTCCTCGTCTGACTCAAGTGAGAATGATTCTGGTGCATCAGGAACTGGCAGTCTTTCTCCGTGGGGTACTGGGCGTATAGCTGATGGAATGTTTGGATAATGCACAGTCCACTTTTTCTTCTTTGACACACCTTTCCCAGCTGGAGGCACCATGCAGAAGTAACAGTTGCTGGTATGATTTGTTGGCTCTCTCCAAATCATTGGCACTGCAAAAGGCATAGATTTCCTTTTCCTGTTCAACAACTGGCGAAGATTTGTTGCACAAGTGTTGCAGCATATGTGTGGGGCCCACCTCTTGTCCTGATCTCCAAGTTTGCAGCCAAAACAAAGGTGATAGGCTTTCTTAACCAGAGTGGTTATACTGCGCTTTTGTGATGCAAAAGTCACTTCACCACAAACATAGCAGAAGTTATCTGCACTGTTCACACAAGTACGAGGCATCTCTGCTCACTTTGGCTAAACAGAAATGTGTCCCTTTGCAAAATCAAACACTGACAAATAAGAGAGCACGACATTGTATGATTTCTAGAGCTGATATAGGGCAATTTGTTCAGCAGAGTGATGTAAGCTTCGTTATGATTGCATCATCCATGACTTCTAGGAATAACATGATGCAATTTATATCATGTATGATGCAATACCAGCTTCAGATTGCATCATTCATTGTTTTGCCTAAAAAGCAAGTACTGTCCAAACCCAGTCATAGATTTATTCATAGATCCAGTCAAAGATGTATTTTAGTCATTTCTGGTTTAAATTGAGATCCCTTCCCTTTATAACTCACTTATCCTCCATCATTCCCAAGTCAAGGGTCATATATACTGACCCAATAGCATATCTTGAAAACTAGAGCCAATCAACAATTTTAAGCATCAATTTTAAGCATCAACACTGTAGAGCAGTGTTATTGGTAAATGCTGAGTTTACAATGTAGGCCACAGTCAAGACCCAGAAAAAAAGAAAGGTAGGGTAAGTGCTGCTATCAGCAACAACCACCATGATTGCTAGCCTCTGGGTCTCTGAATATTCATGTATTCAGTTTATCTGAATCAGGTATCTCTCATGATTGACATTGCATCCCTCTGTAAACTCAACATTCACATTTATTATATAAAGACTAGGTGAACACTTTTCAAATAAAGAAAGAACTGTCTTGAGCTTTTAAAAAAGATTTAAAAAAATCTTGAACTAACCCTGACATACCGAAGTTTGAAAGAGTTTGACTCACTTGTTCTCCCCATTTCTGGGCTGTGCTTAGGGCTTGTGTAGCAGGGTAGACCCCTGCTCCTGCCCTGAAGAGGCTTAAAACAGCCCTGGGAAGGGGCTGTGGCTGGAGAAAGCACCCTTTAGGCTGCTCTGATTGGGGGAAGTGACTGCAGCTGGGGCCATGCCCCAAACTGAGCAACAGGGCCTTATAAGAAGGTCAGGGAAGCCAGAAGCCAAGATAGTCTCTCTTTAGCTATAGAGGGAGATGGGCCTGGTTGCAGGGAGCTGGACATTAAGTACCTGAGTGAAGCAGGGCTGGGGAAAGGCAGAGGAGCTGGGGAGCTCTAGCCTGGAAAGCCCCAGGCTGCGACATAGCACTGGGCTAAAAGGTACTGGGGTTGCAGAGGGCAGCCCAGCGGTAGGCCAAGGCAGCTGGTTCAAACCCTCCTTGCCAGTGATGAGTAGGCTGATACTGCAGTCTGCCCCAGGGCATGGGGCTAGACAATGACTGGCAGTAGCCATATACTGAGGAAAGGTGGGGATAGAGGGTAGAGGTTTCCCAGGGAGGGGAGACCCTGAAAGAAAGGGATTACTGCCAGGGGGCAGCACGCCATGTAAAAGGGCACCGGGTCCAGGGAAGGACATGGGGGCAAGAGGACAGGTGGATCACCAGCCTGCAGAGGGTGCTCCAGAGCTGAATCGAGCTAATTCCTGGAAGTCACCAGCAGGAGGTGCCACAGGGGTGAATCTGGTCCATCTACAGCTTGTTCCATTAAACCAGCAAACTCCAATCTTAGTTTGTGATTTCTGAGGACAGAGATACAACTATGGAATTCAGAATAAAGTACTTTCAAAATGGAAGGCAATTTCCTGCTTGGACTGGGACTGGATTCTTGGTCTTTCAGTTACCGTTTTAGGCATATTTCCTGAAAGTAAATTATTCTGTGGTAAATTATTCACATCTATTCAAATTAAAATAGATAATTTGAACATGTACAGTTACATTCTATATTCTCACCTGAAGCTTGGGCCTGAATCATGACTGAAACACCATTGCAATGGAGGTACACAAACATAACAATGGAATAATGCAGTAATACACCTCTACCTTGATATAATGCTGTCCTCAGGAGCCAAAAAATCTTAGCGCGTTATAGCTGAAACCGCGTTATATCAAACTTGCTTTGATCCACCGGAGTACACAGCCCTGCCCCGCCGGAACACTGCTTTACTGCATTATAGCCGGATTTGTGTTATATTGGGTTGCATTATATCAAGGTCAAGGTGTATCAGGCCCTTTCATAGCTTTTGGTTTTTACATATTTATACAAACTTAAGCTGTTACATTGAAATATAAATTCTACATATTTATCTCCCATTGGGAGCTGATGGGTGCACAACACTTTGGAAATTCAGACACTTGTGTACCTAAAAAATTATTTAAGGATCTTAACTTTTATGCATCAACTTTAGAGAATTTTGGCCCATATTTTCAAGCCACTATAGAGCACAATTAAGGAAACCGCACTGAGTGTTTATCTACTGTGTGGCTTATTCTCAATCTGAAGCCCAATTATCTGTTAATGGACATAATCATGTACACAGCCACTAAGTGTGATGTCATGGAGAGTTATAATCTCAAATAAACTACAAACAGCAGGAGCAAATGAGTGCTTATAACCTCCCCCCCAAATAAAATAAAACCCAAATATCTTGTTGTTGTGAGCATCTCCTTAATAATTAACAGGTGAAGATAAGCAGAATTGTCTATTAATAGAATGTTTTCCCTAAGTTTTCTATAAAAATAATACATATCACTTATATATGGCCTTACGCATTCAAAGTGCTGCACAAACATGAATTAATTAGTTCATGAATCACCAGGCTTTTGAGTCAGTGGTGTGATAATAGGGCATAGTTTGTGTGAAGAGGAAGGTTAGCTGATTATTTTAAAAGGCAATTCAATACTAAAGACAATTAGCCAGAGAGACCCATCTTCTGCAAGGTGCAGTGTAGAGAGGAGTGAATGAGCAGGGAAATGAATGCAAAGGGCTTGGATGCCCTGACAGTCACTAAGGGCTAGAGTGTGCTTTAATATTCAGCTTTGAGTAATAGATAGTGTACAGTTAACTGCCCAAGGAAGGAATTGTGGCTCAGAGAGTTACAATTTCTCCTCTGTTTCCCTCTTGCTCCAAGGTGGAAGTAAATTACTGCAAAGTGCAGATTACTTCCATACTCATGCCAGGCAAGATATTCTGTCCAGACAGTGGTGGGCAGGTAAGAAGATAAGGCTCTTGCTCACTTTTTCTCTCTCGCCCTGACTCACTAGTTGACTGGGAGGAGAGCAGAGCTACACTGCACACCAGACCTAGGACCCAAAATCCAGATAGGGTAAGCAAGAGGGATGGGGTTGGGTGCCTTATTCCCTCTTCTGGCTGGGTAAAACAAAAAGCACAATATATCCCAAAGCTAGAATCAATTTCCAGTTCTCCCTAAAGATACTTAGGTTTCCTCATTGAGAAGATAGCAGAGATCTTTGTAAGTTCCCACTGATGTAGATTTTAAGATTACTTCCCCTCACACTACTCCCAATGAGCTTTTGGGAGAGGACAATGTTGCTCCATACACACCTGCAACTCTTCTCTTCAATTATATTTTTTTAGCCTGTAGTTACTATTTTCATTGGAAGAATTGAATAATTGCGCATTAACCAAACAATGTGAAGGGATGAAAGGATGTCAGTGCTCTGTGACCTGTTGTAGCTTTTCTCAAGGGTGTTCCAACTATTTTAGTACTGCTTGCTGCCAAAATGTCCTCTGCTTTTTTGTTTCACAAAGCGATGTTCGTGGTTACACTAGTTTAAAGAAGATATTGGTTTTGCTGCAGAAGCCTCTACAGTGCAATGCACCTTGTAAAGTAATCTCTTGGATTTATACTTGCTTCTGTCACTGAAGAAGTATGAAAACAAGACATTTTGTTTATGAAACCAAATTGTGTGCCTCACTCTTGTTGCTGGACATTTTTTGGAACCAAGCTTCAAGTATGTTCTTATAGCTTTTATTTTTTGTTAAATGACCCTCTTTTTGGAACCAAAGTTCAGGTACAAATGAATATAGTTTTCCTAAAATGGGTCAAATAAATCATGTTGCTATGGCAAAATGAGAGGTGCTGCAAAACCACTGCACTCTCACTTTTTGAGGAGAATATGTACATTTGACATTTTGTACCTCCCATATGGCTTATCCTGAAGCAACTCTCTTTAAATTACATTACGTTTTTCACTGAAAGTTGTCTGGCAGGATATATAGATGTATATCACTCATCATATTGAAAAATGGTATATGAAATAACATATCAAATATCTACTCTAAAATATTTTACAGTAGATTAAAAAAATACTAGCTAAGATACTTGTACCTATAAATCTAGAGCTCACTGGAAATTATCTACAACATTAAAAATGCTTTGGCTTACAGGTTTAAGGGGATACAAAGCACCTCATGCCCCTGTGCCAGCTAGCAGCATTATGAGTAGCAGTGCAGGATTGGACTAGGCTCTGAAGAGTTGCTATGTCCCCACCACACATGTGAAAAAAGGTGAGCACAGGTTGGGTCTTTTGCTTCATCTCCCCACTGCACCATCCAGAATAGCTGTGCCTACATGCAAGGGAATGTATGTTGTATCAGACATAGCCCATCCCTCCCCAGAGCCAGGAGGGATGGTTGTTCTTGGGGGTCACACAACATGCCGCTCCTTACTCCGGGCTCGTGACAAAATCACAATTGAGACCTCATTCAATTATTTTCTTTTTCAGGTTTTACAAAAGTGATGATTCCTTTTACAGAATAATAAAGACAAAACAAAAAGTGGGAACAATTGTGCTAATCTAATTCACTAGTTTATCTTTTTTCGTGTCACATTTCACAGAGTTTATATCAAATGATTAAACACTGCATGAAATGTTAACCTTACTTTGATAGCCATCCAGTGTCCTAATCATTTTGTTGCCATTTTGGTATCTGAAAAGAAAAGAAAACTAAAGTACTGTTCCACAATGCTGATAATGTTACAGACAGACCTTGATGGTCTTATCTCTAGCAGTTTCAGAAACTGCTCTATTGGTCACCTAAAATACTGAACAGCCATTTTCTAAGACAAATTCTTTAGGCATGTTCCCTCTCTCTATAGGTACAATAGAGGGGTTCTAACCAGATTCATGCTGGGACACAGCTACTTTGGATTTCGGCCCATGTGTCTGCTGAGGTATCTGCATATGCTGACCTGCCATCTAGGCAGGTCAGTGCAATATCTTGTCTGAATGGCAGTCATGAGGACTACTGCCTCCCTGTGAGGGAAAGTATGAGATTTTACATGACTGTAAGGGACATCCTTATTGATGACCTGCCTCCAGGGCTGGTTTATATAATTATCTGTCTGGACGGTAGCCACACACTGACCTGCCTCCTGGGCAGAAATGAATTAAGTGAAACCCATCTGAAGTGATCATCAAAGGAAGAATTAAAATCAATTCCTAGTAGAGATGGCTTTTAAATAAAGGTCAGACACAAATATATTTTCAAATTGTTAACTAAGACCAGAGACTGCCTCTGAGATGGTGTTCTTGGAAAAGTTTTGACTACAGTTTACCTAGGTACTGAGATAAAGGCAAACCTTTGGTTTTAGGATCACATGTATAAGCAGCGGGACCAGGATTTTACCCCTTCTCTGCAATGTCTTCTACTAATAAGTGTTTCCAAAGCTTCCCACACTTTGAGGCTAATGCTCAGGCTTGCTGAGCATCCCTAACTCACACAGAAGCCAATGAACAGCAGCAACTTTCAGGACCAGACCCTTTAAGACCCCACCCCCTTTTTAGAGGGAGAAAGAATGTCTTCTTTAAATATAAACAGCTAGAAAATCCTGCTTTATATTTAAATGAGCTTTGTCCAAATGTCCTAAGCGAAATAAAACCCTGTATGTCCGTTTATTGAGACAGGGGCAATGACAGCTTTGAAACACCTAAACTTGAAACAACTGGAAAATAAATTCAACAGAAACTCAGAAAGAATCTTTTTTTTCTAACAATAGACATGCGTGAAATATTATCTTAATAAAATAATGCCGGTACTACTAATATGGTAGGCCTGAGATGTCAGATTTATGGTTCTACCAAGCATGAATGTAGACTTCAGTACTAATGTGAGTTGGTTAGGGAGTACAACCCAATGCATTCTTCAGGTGCACTTGCTTTGGCCCCATTTCTGCCCTTCTAACAGAGATGAAAAGAAGCACCCTCAGAATATCCTCTTCACCCAGTGAAATCAGGTCTCTTGGTGGAGGAAGAAAGGCTGGTATAGAACCCAGTCTCCTTCTCTCCAACAGTCTTCCACCCAGGAAAGTGACTGTACATGAAAGCTCCCCATGCTCCCATCCTCAACCAGGGAAACAATTATATATACTTATAAGCTTGATTAAAAAGGTTTTATCACAGCTGGAGATCAAACTCCTCTTTGTGATAGGAGCACCTACCTGCTAGTGAAGCTTGGCACTGTTGTAATTCTGCCTCTCCAGCAGAGCTGGTATAGAGAAGCAGGAGAAAGGTTTCAATAAGGAGGGGAGATGGGAGTGCAGTGCATAACATCAGGAGCTTTAAATAGCTTTCAGAAACACTGCATTGTAGGTTCTTCCATGGCAGACAAGGGAAGATAGCACTGAGAACTGACATCATCCTACTATAAATACAGGTTTTTCTTCAAATTATACACTACAGTGCAAATATTGCATAGGTCAATGGTAGGTCATATCTCAGGCTTTCATAAACATATGGGCTTTCAAATTAACTGCTTTTGTCCATCGAGAAGATACATCCTCTCCTTAGTGATAAGTGAGAGAAAAAAAACATAATAGTAATACTTACTAGCTGGACATCAACTGCCAAATGGGCACTTTAAGACTACAGCTGCTTGTCCCTGTCAAATTTAAAAGCCCAGCTATAAGAAAAGCATGCTGGGAAAAGTTCCTCTAAAAGGGTGATTGTGGGAGTTTCAGCTGTGAACAGGCAGTCATAAAGGAGTGATGGATATCATGTTCCTATAATAAAACCTGAGATAATTTTGATATCACTCAACTCTGCATTTAATGTACCAGCACTTCATCACAGACATTTTGCAAATATTTTGTTTCTCTATTAATTTTCTCCATTAAAAAGAAAGATATCAAAGTGCTGCTGGTTTGTATGGTACCTGTAGGTTGGATCTAGAAAAAGAGGATTATTTTACTGTTTCAAATCTTGGGGAAGTGCCCAGGAAATGATAGTATGTATGTTTATGTAGGGTTTATACATTGACTTTTGGATACAATTCTAATCAGAGATCCTTTCACAGATTTTTTTAGGAAAAAAAGTCCAGTGTGAAGATAGTGACCTAGGCACTTTCATCTAGAAAGTTATGAATTCTTAGCAATGCTATATTACAATTCCTAATGCGTAACTTCACAGCTCTGCTCCATAAGACCTAAGCTGACCCAGCACAACAGAAATATTTACTGTTGTCTCTTGCGAGAAAAATATCACTTTATGTAAGGATATCTATAGCATTTAATAAGAAAGTCATACATTGACTTAAATTCTTATTTAATAAATCTTTACTGAAAATTAATTATGGTATGGTCGAAGTGTGAACTGTGGGTTGCAGTCTGGTACTGTACTTAGGACTTTGAATTACTTGCTTAGGTTCTTTTGGCTGACTCTGCCACTGATCTGTAGTACAGCATTGAGCAAGTCACTTACGCTGGTCTACATTATAGGGTTAGGTTGAATTTAGTCGCATTAGGCTGATTTTATAATGAATGCGTCTACACATGCAACCCCGTTCCATCGACCTAAAGGGCTCTTAAAATCAACTTCTGTACTCCTCCCTGGCAAGGGGAGTAGCACTAAAATTGACCTTGCTTGATCTAAAATTTTACTCTCCCTTTTTATTCCCCCGCAGGTGCAAATGTTTCTATACTCCCCTATAATCTCTGTCCCTGAGGTTATCGCAGATTAGAAGGCGAAAAAAATGCACTCGTGATGACGTTTTCCAAGATCATGCAGTCCTCCCACACTGACAGGGCACAGCTGAATGCATGGAGATATTCAGTGGCAGAGTCCAGGAAAGCATTAAGAAAGCACGATGAGAAGAGGCAGGGTGCAATGCTGAGTCTAATGGGGGAGCAAATGGACATGCTCAGGCATCTAGTGGAGCTGCAGGAAAGCCAACAGGAGCACAGACTGCCGCTGTATCCACTGTGCAACCACCTGCTCTTCTCCCCAAGTTCCACATCATCCTCACCCAGATGCCCAAGAATGCGGGGGAGAAGGGGAGGGAGGCTCTGGGCACCCAGCCACTCCACTTCAAAGGATGACCCAAGCAACAGAAGGCTGTCATTCAAACAGTTTTGATTTGTAGTATGGTTACAATAAGCAATGTGGCCTTCCATCCTTCCCTACCCCACCAGGCTACCTTATCAGTTATCTCTCTTTTTTAAAATTCATAAAGAAAGAATGCATGGTTTCAAAACAATAGTGACTTTATTTCCTTTGCCAGCTGTGATCGAAGGGGGGAGGGTTGTTGGCTTACAGGGAATTAAAATCAACAAAGGAGGTGGGTTTGCATCAAGGAGAAACACACAACTGTCACGCCATTGGCTGGCCAGTCATGAAACTGGTTTTCAAAGCCTCTCTGATGCGCAGCACACCTAACTATGCTTTTCTAATCGTCCTGGTGTCTGGCTGTTCAAAAGTCAGGCGACTTGCCTCAACGTCCCACCCCACCAAAAACATCTCCCCCTTACTCTCACAAATATTATGGAGCACACATCAAGCAGTAATAACAATGGGAATATTGGTTGCACTGAGGTCTAACCTAGTCAGCAAACAGCGCCAGCGTGCTTTTAAATGTCCAAAGGCACATTCTACTATTTTTCTGCACTTGCTCACCCTACAGTTGAACTGCTCCTTACTACTGTCCAGGCTGCCAGTGTATGGCTTCATGAGCCATGGGAGCAAGGGGTAGGCTGGGTGTCCAAGGATAACTATTGGCATTTCAACATCCCCAGCAGTAATGTTATAGTCTGGGAAATAAGTCCCTTCTTGTAGCTGCTCAAACAGCCCAGAGTTCCTAAAGATGTGAGCATCATGCACTTTTCCCGGACATCCCACGTTGATGTTGGTGAAACGTCCCTTGTGATCTGCCAGTGCTTGCAGCACCACTGAGAAGTACCCCTTGAGATTTATGTACTGGTTGGCAAAGTGGTCTGGTGCCAAGTTAGGGGTATGGGTTCCATCTATTGCCCCACCACAGTTAGGGAAATCCATTGCACGAAAGCCATCCACTATGACTTGCACATTTCCCAGAGTCACTACCCTTGATAACAGAATGTCAGTGATTGTGTTGGCTATTTGAATCACAGCAGTCCCCACGGTAGATCTGCCCACTCCAAATTGATTCCCGACTGACTGGTAGCAGTCAGGCGTTGCAAGCCTCTGCAGGGTTATTGCCACTCGTTTCTCAACTGTCAGGGCTGCTTTCATCCTGGTATTCCTGCGCTTTAGGGTTGGGGAAAGCAACTCATAGAGTTCCAGGAAAGTGGACTTATGCATGCGAAAGTTTCGCAGCCACTGGGAATCATCCCATACCTGAAACACTATGCAGTCCCACCAGTCTGTGCTTGTCTGCTGGGCCCAGAATCAGTGTTCTACTGTATCAACCAGCCCCACTGCCACCATGATGTCCCAATTACCACATCCCATGCTTTCAGGAACGTCTGTGTCCATGTCCTCCTCACAATCATTCTCATGCTGCCGTTTCTTAGTCAGGTTCTGCACATATTGCAGTATAATGTGTGAGGTGTTTACAGTGCTCACAATAGCAGCGGTGAACTGAGCAAGCTCCATGCTTGCCATGCTATGGCATCTCCATATGTAACCCAGGAAAAAAGGAGCAAAATGATTGTCTGCAATTGCTTTCACAGAGGGAAGGAGGGGAGACTGACAACATGTACCCAAAACCACCCATGACAATGTTTTTGCCTCATCAGGCATTGGGAGCTTAACCCAGAATTCCAATGGGCAGCGGAGACCGCGGGAACTGTGGGATAGCTTCCCACAGTGCACCACTCTGTGAGTTGATGCTAGCCATGGTAGTGAGGACGCACTCCCCAACTTAATGCGCTTAGTGGGGACATACGCAATCCACTGTATAAAATTGATTTCTAAAAATCAACATCTATAAAATCGACCTAATTTCATAATGTAGACATACCCTTAACCTCCATGTGGGCAGACTCCTTAATGCTGCTCATTCCATACGGGGTACATGTGCACATTTTGGACCGGCCATGAGGTTGCCACAGAATGCTATCTATGCTCTGTGGGCCAATGTGGAGGGCGGCATGACCAGCCCTTGTCAGTTGCCCACTTTTCAGTACCCAGCAGTAATTACAGGTGGGGATCAAGAGCAAGTAGTGCCTGTGGCGTTCCATAAAACACTGGGATGGCCTCCTATATAACCACACAAGAGTGGGAAAGCTTTTTGCATGACCAGTACCCAGACGGACAAAATTTTAATAGCAAATATAAATTTTGCAATTCTATCAATTTTAGCATGGAACCAATACTTTTCAATGGTATTTTTACATGATAATCAATTTAGCGTATGGGCTGAAACCTTTCATAGTTTGGCCTCGTTTCTTTAAGAGACTTGGATAAAAAAAATGATGTGTCTGTCATAATGGACTTTTACTTCAATTAGTGTTAATAAATTCAGCTGAAGGCTGATGAGAGGTTTTCAAAAACCTAGAAATTTCCGTTATCTGACATGAATGAAGCATATTGTTCTGTTTCCTTCTATTTCACCTACATTAATGAAACTGGTAATAGTTTTGGACCCCATGCCATTTTGTCATATAGTTACAGCTTGTCCTTTCACAAAAGAAAATTAGAAAACTGCTGAGTGTTATAGATATTAATGGTTGTTAGAAAAGTATAATAAAAGGCTCCTTTTCTAAAGTCCTGCCAAGCTTGTATGTCATTATTCATGAATGACTAATGTATTCAAAGGAGAAGAGTGCTGATCTCCAAGGAAGCAGTGATGAGCAGAAAGAAGGAAGGGCAGAAAGAGAAAGCAGTTTGTCATGTGGGGTTCTAATAGTTGGGCTGTATCTAATGAGTCATTTCAGCTGAAGTGAAAATTTAATTTTATCTTGCATGTGATGGGCAGCTTACTCCTCAGGAAGGGAGACACCTCAAATCCACAAGGCTGTAGAGATAGCTGGGCAGTCCTGAACAAACTAAATAAAATCCAGTAAAATCTCGATATACTAAAATGTGCTAATTGCATATTTCAGAATTTTCACAAGAAATGGGAGGGCTCTCCCATCTTCTCAGCAAAGACTTAAAAGCAGAGTCTTTAAGAATGAGGCCTGATAGTAGCAAAACTACATTACTTTTACAAAGTAATTGGTACTATATTTACAAATAGGAAATCTTATCATCATAATTAAAATAAACTGCAATTGTCTAAATAAAGTATATTTTGTGATGTATTAGCTGTGCTGTGCTTTATTGTTTTTGTTTAGTTATTCTGCAACTCATCAAACACATTAATTTGAAAATTGAAGACTCCGTCATTAGTACGAAAAAACTAGGGTCTGCTTTTGAAATAAAAGTTTAGTTATGTAACAGTGATTTTTGTACTCAGTTTGCTATAATGACAGTGATTTCTTGTTTGTTTTTGGTCTTCCAACTTTTATACTTGTCTGTTTAACATAACGGTATTGAGCCAGCTTGATCCAGAGCCCAGCATGGTCAATGGGAGAATTTTCACTGTATCATAAAAAGGGGTACTGAAGCTAGAGGAAGTCAAATGTATATATTTGATATAAACATCAGATGAGTGGGGTACAAACATTTTTTAATTCAATGAACTAAGCATGGCTTAATATAACAACTCAAAAACAACAGGTACTTAGGAAAATATACTGTTCACTCATTTATTAAACTGTAATGGCCTCTTTTAGATGATCCTGTCCTCTTTTTGGCTTCCACTTTCCCTTAATGGAAAGCTGTCCATTACAGGCAAGCAGAAAAGAAAGGGTTTATACAGCTGAAATTGACTTGCCAAGGGCTAGGTATATGATTCTTTCATTTCTCTGTTTCTTGTACTATCAGGACTCAGCTTTGGCATAACTGGTTATTACATACAGATATAGCAATGATTAAAAATTAACAACAATTGGATGTCTCGATTGAGATTAAATTAGATGTTATTTTTCTGTCTCTGTTTGTGGTGTAAAAATTAAACAGTAATTAAAAATCAAAAGGAAAATGTTCAATTCAAAATGGTCTGTCTGCTGTCATGCTATCCAGATTGTTTATTTCTTCCCCCAACACTCTTTACACACACGCACACATACATACATTTGTGTGTAGGGGGGTGGTGTGTGTGTGTGTGACAAACAGAAAACCCCAGGAGTGCCTTATTCAAAAAGTGTCTGAATTAATGGATCTGAAGGGACAGATTTTCAAAAAGGTGCACTAGAGTTATAAGCACAAATTTTAAAATGCATCATTTTTTAAAAGCTTTTGGATAAAACTAAAGATGAATACAATAACTGGAGAAAAATTCCATAGAGAAAATTCACACTAAAACACACATACATGGGTGTCTATATTTAGTGAGTAAACAATCACAAATTCAACATGATGTACAGTACAATAGTATCGTCTGGAAAAATGTAATAGCTAAAATGGAATAGGAATAGAATCACACAGTGACTATGGTCTTAAAATAGATGAAAGCTAAAATTAGCCATTGGAGAAATAGCTGGTTTCAGACTCTTCCATCTTTAGCTCAGCCAGTCAATATTTCCACATGAACCATAGGACTAGGTATCCATTATCTATCTCCACATCACTATGGTTATTATCAGCTCAAACTGACAATCAGAATTAATACTTAAAGAAATCTGTTTTAAACTGAACTTCTTTCATTAACTGGGCAGAAAAATTTTGGTTATTCCTTTACTGAAAAATGAAAGGAAAAAAATGCCATTAATGCAGTCATAAAAGACAAACAAGCCTATTACAAAGACACATAAGAGCACGTTAGACAAACATCTATCAGGGATGGTCTAAATATTTAGTCCTGCCATGAGTACAAGGGACTGGACTAGATGACCTCTCGAGATCCCTTCCAGTCCTATGATTCTATGATAATATTGAAGTTGGCATATTTTGCCAAATTCACATTCATACATGGAAAAGGTGTTTAAAGAGGTCTTTCAAATATGAAACATAATAAAGCAGGATTAGCCAAAGGTTAATAAAGTTGAAAAAAAGATCCAAAAAATTCCAGTAATATTATGTAAAAAATGTCAGTAATATTAGTTTGAGCTTTTAAATTTATTTGCTTTCCTCCACACTGTATGGCTGCTTCTTTCCACCCCTTTGTATGTCTGCTTTTCACAAACATTGGAATCACCAACTTTGATTGACAATTTCTTTTTTCAGAAAGCAGGTTTTAAAGTTGAATATGCACATTGTTAATAAAAAAGCTCCATGGATAGCCTTTCGAATACAAAACAGAGAGTGACAGTTGTGCTTACACCAGGAATCTGCACCACAGCTATAGGATAACAGATAAGCAAAGAGATATGAGTTATATGATAAAGTTACTCTCCTTACTTGGTAGGTAAGGCATTATTTAGTATGACATTCAGCAGCGAGTTCCCAAATACAGTAAAAATATGGTCTTTCTGAGGTCTCCATGAATGTGCAAATACCAGGGAGAACTGGCTGATGACTCTAATCAAGAGCCGGGAAACTGGCATGTGATGTTACTTTGGGAAGTTGTAAATTACATGCTACTCTGAATATAAAAAAATTATACTCCAGAAGAGGAATACACAAAATAATGATAAAATGTAGGGATTTAAGTCTGACAGTACTTCCATTCATGGCAGTGGGCTTTAGGTAAATCTGTTAGGGCCAAATTCTTCCCTCAGTTACATCTCTGAGCTTAGAAAAAGTCTCCTATTGCATCCATGGGGATAGCTCAGCTAGAGTAGGCATTCATCCATGAGGGAGGGCAAATGGTGGTAGGAGCACCACAAAGGGAAGACAAATTTATTTTATGGCCAGCCCTCTCCATGGCTCTCTAGGAAATTATCTGAATCAGTGCATCTCCCAGGTGGTTTTGCACTGCCTGGTTTGTGGTTGACCTATCTACTCTGTGGATTTTAATAGCTAACTCCTAGTGGAGTGGAAGTTGGAGTGGCTTCAGCATCTGCATCCATGCTCCCTTCCACTGCTGAGATTCACAATCCTGGGTACAAACTGGGTCCACCTGCAGCAGAAATTTTGATCAGGTCTATTTATATCCTCTGTTGCTGAGTTCGGTGGTCATCTTCAAAGTGGGAGCAAGCCTCACACAAAGCTGAGCCATTTGGTACATTTATTGAAGAACAAAGGGCAGAACAAGATAATGAATGAAAAGAAATTCTAGATGTATTAATTAAATCTAATGAGGATGACAACCAGGATTAGGACTGGAGGTCCTGAGGAGTGAGCAACTGGAGGATTCTGTTCATTTTGATTAATTTAAAAGACGACTGAAGTTTAAAATGAGTTTGAAGTAGCAAACAAGTAGTGAACCAAGGGAAAACTACTTTGTATTAAATGAGATAACAGAGATTTAGACTAGCAATGGAGAGGTAGGAACACTGACACAGAACAGAAGGTACTTTGGAGATGTCATTAATGGTCAGTTTTTGTTTGTTTTTTTAAAACTGATTTTGCTAGTAGATATATGCATTTGGACTAATGAAGCATTTGTACTTACATAATTTACAGTCCTGCTGATAGTATAATTGACTAGTTTATGTTAAAGTTTTATTTGTCACCTAACCTCTGTCACACCTAGAGTAGATTATGATAATCAGTATATTTAGATTCTAGTATGTGAATTATTTCCTTTACCAGAGAAGTCCCTGCATGACAGAAGCCCTGGTGATACTATTTAGAGAAGACACACTGCTGGTTAGAGCCAGAAGTGCAGGTATTATGCCTATTTACTATTCAAAACTAACAATCCATACATTATTATTATAGCAGTGAATACTAAATACGTTGGTCAGAATGGGATTAGGATAGTGATTTATTACACAACACCACAAGGCTGTCATGTGAATGATGCACTGTATAACACTAAAAGCTGCTGCTCTGATGAAGTATAATACCAAATGCCATCACTCCAGGGATGTATTTCATCATGGCAATAGAGCCTACACTAAAATACATCAGAACTGTTGCAAGAATAATATATTCTCAGAGCACGAATCCTTCATAATATGCTACATGATAGTTCACTCTGTGAGTTCCTATAATTAGGATTGAATTTCCCTACTTTCTTGATATGAACATTTGCTCTGAACTGCAAACAGGCTTAAAACCAAACTCTTAGGCTGAATTTTGTAACAAATCCCTCTGTTCACCCTGAGCTCCCTTCTCTGAGCAGGACGTTGCCACTTCTTTTGAAAAAAACAAAAAAACAAAACAATTTCTCAATATCTGGTAGTAGTATTTTTCCTTTCCCTCTCCTATCTAGCTCTGTTCCCTCTTTGTTTACCCTAGTTTTCAAATGGTGCGGTCTGTGCCTCTAAGACCATGACCTACCCCTTAACCCACATCTGTTCTACCTCTTGCCCCCTGAACTATTTATTTCATGTTTCCTCTTGCCCCTTCAACTATCTGCTCTCCTTTGGTTCATTTCAACAAGGCCATGAGCAAAATTTTAATTTTGCTTCTTAGGCCTATAGTACTTACCTGTTGATGGCTATTCAGTGACCTATGTTAAATGTTTCAGTCCAGATTCCAGTGGACAAGTGTCAGCCTCACAACAATGAAATGGCATGAGAGATGAAATGCCTGGTCACTACAAGACATGGCTCTCTAGGCCAGCGCTGGTTGAACATTGTGGGGTGGCTCCCACTACCTCTGATTTCAAATAAGAACATATGATTAACTCAAGTGCTGAGCTAAAAATATCTATTTTGGGACAAACTATGTTCTTTTTTCCAGCTTCTTCATCAATTATACAGGAGGGAACAGGAAATGGCAAAAGACAAATGGATCAAAGGTTAAGCATGATGGCTGTTGTCAATTCCTCAGTTATTTACGCGCAGTCCCAGAAAACAGATCTACTCCCTTCCCTGGTCACATATGGTCATGCCTGTGGACTTCTAAGCGGGCTAACTAGTATGGTAAACAGGAGCCAGTAGTGTAAGACTAAAATAACCCAAACCTTAAAACCTCTTGCTTACTTGTGGAGATAAGATGAGAAAAAAAAGTTATTTGAATGAATTCTCTAGCTTTTGAGCTTTACAGTTCCTGATTGCAGATTCATCCATACACTACATGCTGCTGTGGCTACCCAGGCCATGAGAGCTGTTTCAGTTTGGGAGTCTGTATGACCTTTAAGTTCAGCCTCTAGTGGAAAGACAGATTGCCTCAATAGCCAGCTTCTACTTGCGTTAGGTTAAAACTTTGTAAAAAGGTGATATGACAGATTTTGAGTGTATGATGCAAGATTTGAGGAGTGAAAGAAAAGGGGAGAGAAGCACCTGCCTTACAGAGGGATGTGAAGCATTCTGATGGCTGGGCAAGAAGACTTTCATTCTTGACTATTCTGCTGCTTGTGCTACTCTTCTCTCACTCAGCCAATTCACTGATGGATTCCTGTTTGCGGGTTACTCCTTCCTGAAACTAGGGAGAACGAGTGGGAGATGCCTGGCCCCTCTTCTTATTCATGTTGCCTGTCCTCAGAATGAAGCAGCTTCTCAGAAGGAGTCCCCCTAAGCAAGAAATATTTTAAAAGGTCTCAAGGGAAGACTGGCCTCAAGGGAAGAACCCTCTCCTGTTGCATGACTCATTGACTATATTCTTAATTCCCAACCTCTTCCCTCAAAGCTCTGGTAAAGTGCCCCAGATTCCATTCCTGTGAAAGAGGCAGCCATGGAATATCTAACATGGCATATTGCAACTGTTAAAGAGTATACTTCCTTCTCTGCATACAAAGCAGTATCCACAGCTGCCGACCCCAGGGTGGGCTTCTTATGCCAGACAGCAAGTGCAGACTGTTCTCTGCTGGACTGAGCCATTCATTTAAATCACATTGCAGAGGATTCAGATTTGAAGAAATGATTGGTTAGATCGGGGCATTGGCAGTTATGGAGTCACCAGCCAGGAATCAAAGCCAAGGGTCAGAACCAGAGTCAGGAATCAGAGCCAAGTGTCCAAACCAGATTACCTGGAATCAGGCAAGGCAGGGGCAAAACTGGCTGCAAGGCTGAGAATAAGCACAACATTATAGGAGACAAGGGCCAATATTTTGAATAGCCATTTAACTGGTGTTGCTGCTGGACTTAAGGGCTGATCTGCTGATTCTTTCAACCAGTCAGGTGGTGTAACGAATTAGGCAGACTACGATAGACCAGCTGCTCTCATTAAGTTGCCAGAGACTGGCTCTGTTGCAGGCTGTTTCCTGACAGGATTTGAGGTACTATAGTTATTAGAAATAGAAAACCATCACTGAGAACAGGAAAGGCAACACATGTCTAGTTTAAAAAGAAGAGTATCTTTAACAATTAAGTAAATCAACAGTTTCAGCTATTAAAGATGTAGTTCTGTCTGGAGTGTTCCCTGAAGACCATGAACTACATCATGGACTGAAATGTCAGGAAAAAAAATGTTTGTGTAGAACTGTATAGAAATATCTAAAAATGATATAGGAGTCAATCTACTGTGATATTTTTGGATACTGTGGATTTGTGGATACTGTGGATACTGTGATATTGCCTAGGGAGGTTGTGGAATCTCCATCTCTAGAGCTATTTAAGAGTAGGTTAGATAAATGTCTATCAGAGATGGTCTAGACAGTATTTGGTCCTGCCATGAGGGCAGGGGACTGGACTTGATGACCTCTCGAGGTCCCTTCCAGTCCTAGAGTCTATGAATCTATGAAAATATTTGCTGATTTGAGAACACAGGGTGTTTTTTAGCTACCATATAATATTTACCACCAAAATTGAGTAGTGTTCTCTTAGGAACAAAAGAAGTGGAAAATACATACTCTAGAAGGATAAGGGGTGGATATGTAGGTTCCATTGGGCGCAACCCTATTTCTAATGAGGAAAGGATTAAATTACTAAATGTGTGTAACTTAGCTTAGCAATGAATAAACATCTGGGTATGTATGGGCTATAATCAGAGTAATGCGATGAATCTGAGAAAGGGAAGATTAGAGACGCAAAGGGAAAAAATTAAACCCTGACAGTGGGTTGGATTAGGCTGTAGAAGAATCTCCCATTGTAAACTGTAGAAGCCCAATTGCTTGGGACACTTGAAAATAGATTGGGGAAAAAAAAATTGAAAATGTACATACTGTGGGAAACAATTCTGCATTGATGGTGAGATGGTCTAGAGAATCTAACAGATATTTTAGATTTGTGAATTCTATGGTAGGATTTTAATGACAATTTTTTAAAGAATCCCTCAACAATGTTTTAAAAAAAAGGAAAAATATTTTTTATTCTCTCTTTCCTTGAATACAATGAGACTTGGAAAAAATCATATCATATTAAAATGTGGCTTTATTTAAAAAATTGCCAAGTAATGTGAAAAGCTTCATATTACAACATGCAAGGCGGAAGGGTCTGACAAAGAAATCAGTAATAAAATTAAATATTTCACTCTTAAGTAGTTTTGTATTTTTGCAGCAGTCATTGAATACTTGCAGCTAAATGGGTGAAGTTCTGGGCACCCTCCACTGCCATTCACTTCACAATAAGTGCCTGGCACTTTGCAGGATGGGACACTTTGTGTTGTGACCATAGAACACATACTATGGAATGTGTGGTATCTATGGTACTTACATTGCCCCCATCAATGGGGCATCTGACCACCTCCTAATCTTTAGTATATTTATCCTCAGAACAACCCCTGTGAGGCAGGAAAGTGTTTTCCCCATTTTACAGATGAGAAACTGAGGAGCTGAGATTTTGTGCAACTTGTCTAAGGTCACACAGGAAGTCTGTGATGGAGCTGGGAATTCAACTCATGTCTCTCAAATCCCAGATGAGCATCCTAGCCAATATTTCTATAACTGGATCTTCCCTCTGTGAGCAGAAAGTAATGTGTTTTTCCCAGTGACCATACCATTAACAGAAAATGTTGCATAAGGATACTATTGACTGCTTTAAAGGCAAACACATATCTCTTGTTCCATCCAGCATCTCTACTAACTTGTACTTCTAGCTTTACACTTTTACTAGTCACAGCCAGTTGTCTCCTATAAATCAGTTTCTATCAATAAACTGACTGTGCTGAGTCCTCTAATCTAATTTTGGTGCACTTATTATCATTTATACTCTGATCTCTCCCGTAGAATTGAGGATTGTAAGATTTTCTTTTGATTTTCTTTTGACTTGTGGCCTTCTGCCAGGGGGTTAACAGCAGCAAAAAGAGCTAAATTCAAATAGCTATAGGTTCCTCTTAAAACTAAGAAACTGATTTGGACCCACATCCAGGAATCTGGGGACCACCACCCTCCCAGCCTCCCCAAGCACAATGAATAAGCAAAACTTCTTCTCTCACAAGCACCGAGTCTGTATGAAAGAATGAATACTTTAATAAGGGAAGAGGGAACATAGCATTAACTTGGGAAAATACAGAAACAGTACATCTAAGTGACTGATAAGGAAAACACTCTCACACCGTAACTTTGGCAATAGACCATTGACTCATTTCTTCACCTGCCAGAGTGAATATCCAAAAGGCAACTGTCCTTTTCCCACATCACTTCACTCTTCTCCATCCTCTAAACTCCATTCACAGTTTGCTGTTGGTGGGTAGTCCTAGAGTCCTGAGGTGCAAGCCTGTTTCTAGTCCTTTGGGAAATGCTACTTGGTTCTGTCCTGAGGCTCCACCACCTAACCCAGCTCGAGTGATTTCAGCTTTATTTAACCATTTTCTGACCAGATCTAGCTGTAAGACTGGACTCTAGATCAGGAAAGCACAAAACCATATGAATAAGACAGTGTGTTTCAGTGTATTAACAGGGCAACTATTCAAGTGGATTCTATTCCCAGTTCTCTGCTGACCTTTCAAGTGCGCTTAAACAAATTACTTAATCTCTCTGTGCTTTTGTTCCCTCCTCTCCCCTTGGTATTTTTCTGTGTAGATGGTAAGTTCTTCAAGGCAGGGAGCTTGTCCTAGAGATGGTCAGAATTTCTCAGGTGGAGCATTTGTCTGTTGGAGAATGCCACTTCATTAAAACTGAAACATTTCATGGAGTCACTTTTATTTTGACAAATTCATAATAGAAACTAGAGTGTTTATGATTAAACCCTTCCTGCCACACAGGTTTTAAAACAAGTCTGGTTTCCTGCCAGCTTACCTGCCCAGCTCCATAGTAGTCTGCTTAGTGCGCTGACAGATAGTTGAAAGACTCAAAACTCTGGGAGCTATGGCTTCCAAGCTCAGAAGCTCCTTGCTCAATTGGGACTTGTAGGCTCCTGACTCACCTTCAGCTCATCAAATGGCATGAGGGGGAGATGGGGACCTGGGAGCCCTGGGGACAATGGCCTTCAAACTCCCAGGCTTGTGCTCCTCACTAGCCTAGGCTACCAGTGTCCATGGCTCTGGAGCATCTTGCCAAGTGGATGGGTGTGGTATCTCATGCGGAGCGAAGAAAATTCACACAGTCAACACAGCTGCAAGCAAGTCAGATCAGATCTCTCTTTATTTTTTCTACCACTCCCTTATATAGTTAAGTCTGGTTACATAAGCATTAATCATGTGTGCTAACATCATACATACTGGCCATTTAATTGGACCAGGGAAAATTATCACACGCATAGCATGCACAAAGCAGCAGACATACGGGCACCATTAATGGCTTTGTTTACTTCACAATTCAAGGTTAACTAAAGTTCAGTCAGTCACATGACTATTACAAGGATTCCAGTATTTTTCCAGATTAACTTCACAATCCTTGTCCTAAAATACACGATAATTACCCACAGATGGGCCCAGAGCTGGAGCTTCATTCCCTTTCATGAATAATGTTAGGATATAGGTATGCAGGCCTGCTTGTAGAGGCCTATACTTTAAGAATTTAGGTATATGTTTATCATTTAGCTAGTTATAGAGGTATAAAAGAAAGAATCTGTGTAAGGTCTTCTCTCATTGTAACAGTCTGTGGCCCTGTTCTTAAGCTAAGGCCTTTGGCTAAGCAGCAGAGGCAGCCATAAGCTGGGAAGCGTATGGTCACATCCTCCCATTCCAAACTAGTCATATTGAAATAAAGCAACCTGGGGCTGTTAGAAAGGTGATCCGATCTATCACCTCCAGACAAAGGGAAGAGCCTAGAAGATGTAGAAGGAAATTTAGTTCGATATTTTTCTGTTTGGTAAGAACTCACTTATCAATAGACGCAGCTGGGAAGCCTTTATGTCTTTATAGATGTAGTTGTGAAATCCTCTGTACTGTTTTGTTATTATAGTTCCCACTTTGTTATTGTTTATTTGCATGGTCTCTGTCCAGTTCTGTGATTGTTTCTATCTGCTGTATAGTTCATTTTGCTGGGTGTAAACTAATTAAGGTGGTGGGATATACTTGGTTAGAGAATTATGTTACAATATGTTAGGACTGGTTAGATAGATTTCAGTAAAACAATTGGTTAAGGTATAGCTGAGGATATTACTATATAAATTAGGGGAAAACAGGAAGTAAATTGGGATTCACTCCAATAAACATTGAATAAACATGTTCACTCCAATAAACATCGAATTGTTTGCACCTTTGGACTTCAGCTATTGTTGCTCTCTGTTCATGCGAGAAGGACCAGGGAAGTGAGAGGGTAAAGGAATAAGCTCTCTAACAAAGAGTTTTTGAAATTTTGGGGTTTTGTTCCAAATCAGAGCAAAATCAAACCAGAGCAAAATATCAAAATCTTCTGTTAAACGGAATTACCTTTCTCCGCACAGTTCTAGCTTGTATGATGGCTGTTACAGCAGTGCTATATAAAAGACGTATCTGTATACATGTAATTAGTTAGTTAATAGATAAATTTACTGGTAGATGGCCCTCAATAATATACAGTATTATGCATGTGTTTTTAGGATTAACAAAATTTGTTATATACTACAGCTGTTTACATGCAGGTTAGGGTTGCCTGGTGTGCGGTTTTTGACCTGAACGAGAGGTTGAAGAGGGACCCTGGCACCTCTGGTCAGCACTGTTGACCAGGCTGTTAAAATTCTGGTTGGCAGCGCAACAGGACTAAGGCTCCTACCTGGCTCCACGTGGCTCCCTGGAAGCAGTGATATGTCCCTCGGCTCCAAGGTGAAGGCACGGCCGGGGGGGGGAGGTGGGGCTCCACATGCTATCCCCGCCTCGAGTGCTGGATCTGCAGCACCTGTTGTCTGGGAACTGCAGCCATTGGGAGCTCAGAGGGTGGTGCCTGTGGGCAGAGGCAGAGCAAACTGCACAGAGTTGCTTGGCCTCGCCTCTGCCTCAGAGCTGAGGAATATATTGCTGCTTCTGGGGAGCTGCCTGAGATAAATGCTGCCCAGAGCCCGCATCCCTCACCCATTCCTGTATCACAATCCCCTGCCCCACCCCTGAACCCCTCCCAGAGCCTGCACATCCTCCCATACCTCACCCCCCAGATGAAACAAGATGACATTTGGACAGATGAGAGTTTCACTTGATGAACCTGCCAGTTAATAGATGCTGCTTCTGGAATTACAGCAGGGGAGTATATTAGACAGACTAAACCCATCAGGCCTTTGGAGAATTTACAAGGGCAATCCAGAAAGTTTACAAACTGGGATTCTGCTGTAAAGTACAGGGATCTGAGAGCCAGGATTTCCATTGACTTGCTGTGCAACCTTGGGCAAGTCACATCACCTTGTGTACCTCCAGTTTCTCCTTTCAGCTTCCCCCTTTTCTGGTCTAGGGGAGCAAAGTGTGACTGAGGGGGTGGTGCCTCTGTCACAATTTGCTATGAATGTGACAGGGCATCAACCCCAGAGCACAGCATGAGAAAGTTTAGAGGTAGCAAACCTTTATGGATGATTGGTGCCCTGTCACAATTTGTTACCATTGTGAAATCTCCATTGTAAATGTGGATACAACTATAGAGTGGTATTTTTCAAAATATAAAACCTTTACTATTGTAACAAGATATATAAACAAGAACAATGTAGTTTTCATTTCAACAGTTTTTTTTAAAAAAACAATAACAAGCATTTGGACATATTTATAGACAGTTATTAACACATTTTGGTCTCTTGAGTACCTGCCTTGATCCCTGCTGCATACCACCATAACCTTTAAATTGTGCCCCTTATTATTAGCAGTTACCAGTTGCCTATGCCATTACCAATCCTTGCAATACTTGGCAGACTCAGGAAAGTGGTGTGGTCAGAAAAAAAAAAAGAGGCTAAAAACATACTCTTTTTAAATATTATAAAACTATATAATTAACCATGAAAAGGATATGCTGTAGATTGGTGAGAGAATATTTTCAGCTTTAAAATATTTGAAATCGATTAAATATTGCTGATACACAGGAATAAAGCTAATAGGTAATTAAATGTCCAAGTACTGACAAGGAGTGGAGAATATAGTCTGTAAAATTGAAAAAAAACAGGATATGACATACTGGTAAATCTGTTATTTTAACCAGAGCAATTTAAGAAGAATGAACTAGAGAATAAAATGATAAATAGTCGCTAATGTTTTACTATTATACAGAAGTCTTATAACAGTCTAACATTTTTAATATACAATGCAGGCAGTTATATTATTAACAGTAATGGCTTCTGTAAAAGGAAGACAAGCTCATAGGCTTGAGACAGGAATGAGATAAACATGCAGTCTAATCCAGTTGCATGCAAATGATCTCATCTGAATAAAATTAATGTTTGCATTTTTATAACACACTGAAAACACTGCAATTTCCACTGTCTTTTCTGGAGTTTCTTAAGTTTTCTTGAAAAACAGAAAACACTAACCTACTGACTAATATATATAAAAATATATATTAGCCAGAAGGTTAGAGATCACAGCAAACTCCTGCAGTACCTTGGATTTTTAATTCTCATTTCCATTTTATAATTCAGGTTTATATTAGATTACATCAAAAAGAATTTGTTTGAGATGATTTATGTCATATTGGTAATTTTAATAAAGTGTAAAAAGTGGATTACAAATGTGTTTTTATTTAAAATGTACTCATGCATTTCAGAAGACTGAGATGCCAAGGTCTCACATTAAGATGGATAATACATTAATGACTTTAATTAAAAGTTTCATCTACAATGGAAATTTTTATTTTTTACTTTTAATTGTAAATTTGTATTATTTTTCTGCATTTCACAATTAAAGGAATAAAGTGGCTTTGATTATATGCATTTTGTTGTTTTCATTTAGATATATTTCCAAAAGCTGATGTTTTTATTTATTTAGTGAATGAGCACTTCACAGAGTTAACTACTATATTTTTCTAAAGCTCTCTTCAGCTATAAAGTACAAAAATAAATAAATCAAGAAACATCTATTCTTAAGATGGTGTGATAACCAGACAAACTTTTCTTCACAGTATGTTAAATAATGAAATGCACTGAGCAATCTGGCTCCAATCGAGCAAAGCATTTCAGAACAGAAGTAGCTTGACTTGAAATCAGTGGAACTACTCCCATGCTTAAAATTAAACAGAGGAAGTTTTTTGATAGATTGAGCCCAGAGTCTTCAGTATCTTGCAGAACTGGGTCTAATATGAACTCAAAATAAATGTAATTTAAAACATAAATTGCTTTAAAATAAAATTAGGACAACCTGGCTTGTATTGATGAAGCTTGGTGAGAGGGTGCATAGAGCTTCCTTGCCCCTCATATGCCTGCCTAAGAGTAGAACAGGATAGGGAACTAATATTCCCTTTAGTGCCAGGTGTTCCACAGCCTTAAGTAATCTGGGGGTGTGGCCATGCCCAGCAGGCTCTGGACATGTGTGTGGGAAATGCGTAGTTTCTTTTTGAAGCAACAATAAGGAGCTCTGTTGAAATATGGTGCCTGGAGCTCCTCTCAGCATCCTCCCTGCACTGCCAACAAGGCTCAGAGAGCCTCTATTCAGGCTCTAGTTCTTACTAGCCCTGCCCCTTTGCCCTCCACCCCCTGCCCCCGAGTCTCAAAGTCGTAAAGTCAGAATGTACATATACTGGGAGAACCGCATTTTAGTAGAAATTGGATTAAGAGAGTAAATTGCATTGGGGAAAGTAAAATCAAGTTAATTTTGTTTTTAAAATATAACAGTTATAAAATGAAATGAAATAAAAAGCCTACACAGAAACAAACAAGAGAAGTAATTAGGAGAAAGGAAATTCTGAAATTAATAAACAATTCAGCTGCTGAGAGTTAGCTTTCACCTAACCTTTCAACATATGAAAAAGGAAATACAGCCCATTATATTAACTACTAAACCTAAAAGATAGATAATGTGCCAGGCAAATGTGAGAAGAAGGGTCTTGACTTAGTTATCTAAACTGCTCAGATCACTTACTCTCCTCTGTGAGTGGTGGAAGAGAAAAAGAAAGAAAATGAAAAAAACATACACAGAGAGAGAGAGAGAGAGATGAAATAAATGTCACTACATAAAATATTGAGGAAATGAAGAACTGAATAATTAAATACTAAATAATGAGGAATGGTAGAACAAATCCCAAATTCCCTGATAAATAAGTGCTAACCAAACCACAGTTCCTATTCTTTAGTGTAATTTAAAGTTCTAGGGAAATTTGGGGGGTTCAGAGTCAAGAGAACTAGCGTTTTAATCCCTGCTGTAATGATAACTCATTGTGTCACTTCACCATTCTGCCTCAGTTTCTTCATCTATAAAACAGAGATAATAAGAACATAAGAACGGCATACTGGGTCAGACCAAAGATCCATCCAGCCCAGTATCCTGTCCCAGAGGTAGTGAACCTAACAGGTAATGATCAAGTGATCTCTCTCCTGCCGTCCATCTCCACCTTCTGACAAACAGAGTCTAGGGACACAATTCTTTACCCATCCTGGCTAATAGTCATTACTGGATTTAACTTCCATGCATTTATCTAGTTCTCTTTTAAACCCTGTTATAGTCCTAGCCTTCACAACCTCCTCAGGCAAGGAGTTCCACAGGTTGACTGTGCGCTGTGTGAAGAAAAACTTCCTTTTATTTGTTTTAAACCTGCTGCCCATTAATTTCATTTGGTGCCCCTAGTTCTTATATTATGGGAACAAATAAATAACTTTTCCTTATTTACTTTCTCCACACCACTCATGATTTTATGCACCTCTATCATATCCCCGCTTAGTCTCCTCTTTTCCAAGCTGAAAAGTCATAGTCTCTTTAATCTCTCCTCATATGGGACCCATTCCAAACCCCTAATCATTTAGTTGCCCTTTTCTGAACTTTTTCTAATGCCAGTATATCTTTTTGAGATAAGAAGACCACATCTGTATGCAGTATTGAAGATGTGCGCGCACCATGGATATATATAAGGGTAATAAGATATTCTCTGTCTTATTCTCTATCCCTTTTTTAATGATTTCTAACCTCCAGTTTGCTTTTTTTACTGCCTCTGCACAGTGCGTGGACTTCTTCGCAGAACTATCCACAATAACTCCAAGATCTCTTTCTTGATTAGTTTTAGCTAAATTAGTCCCCATCAAATTGTATATATAGTTGGGGTTATTTTTTCCAATGTGCATTACTTTACATTTATCCACATTAAATTTCATTTGCCATTTTGTTGCCCTATCACTTAGTTTTCTGAGATCTTTTTGAAGTTCTTCACAATCTGGTTTGGTCTTAAGTATCTTGAGCAGTTTAGTATCATCTGCAAACTTTGCCACCTCACTGTTTACTTCTTTCTCCAGATCGGGGGTTGGCAACCTTTCAGAAGTGATGTGCCAAGTCTTCATTTATTCACTCTAATTTAAAGTTTTGCATGTCAGTTATACATTTTAATGTTTTTAGAAGGTCTCTTTCTATGTCTATAATATATAACTAAACTACTGTTGTATGTAAAGTAAATAAAGTTTTTAAAATATTTAAGAAGCTTCATTTAAAATTAAAATAAAATGCAGAGCCCCCCGGACTGGTGGCCAGGAGGTGGGCAGTGTGAGTGCCACTGAAAATCAGTTTGCGTGCTGCCTTTGGCATGCATGCCATAGGTTGCTTACCCCTGCTCCAGACCATTTTTGATTAAGTTGAATAGGATTGGTACTAGGACTGACCCTTGGGGAACAATGTTTACTCACCTATTTTACAGCAAAGGTCTTGTAAGGGTAAATGTCTGGGCAGTACTTTGAACATGTAAAATATGATGATAAATACAAAGCTGACCTAAGAAGAAAGTTGATCCGTTGTGCCATTCACATCTTAAGGATTCCACATAAGGATTATAATGATCTAATTATCACTGGAGCACAAATTCCAAAAAATACATAAACACACTTAAGTTATTGTACAACCCATTGTTAAAAAAAAAAAAAAAAGGACAGATAATGTGCACCGTGGCCATTGTAAGATCAGACCCCACAACACCTCTTATGGTCATGCCTAATAGGAGGAAATATAGCACTTGCTCATATCCATTTAAAATCAGACTGAAAATACACTCATAAATATTTAGTTATATTTTAATTGTTGAACTGTTTTGATGATTAAACACTTAAGATGTGTTCAGTGTAAAGAATAAAAATTATCATGACAGACAACATCCTTTCAGAATTTTGTTAATTTCATTTAATAACCAGTTCAATTAATTATGTTCTTTCCACTGATTCTGAATCATTCACTTCTGGCTTTTGTTCAGTTTGGAATTCTATCAGGGGATGGAAAGAGATAGATGTGGGAACTGTGCAAAGACAGATGGAGATGAGCAGAAGGCAGTGGTAAAAAGCTATTTTAGGTTTCTTCAAGTCATGTGGTGTTGAAAGACATCAGACATCCGGAACAAATTATTCTTGATGGGACAACATAAGACACAAAGTGTAGATGATAATGCATAGCACTTCTAAAAACTAGTGCCACACTGGGCAGCTGATGAAATTTAAAGCCAAAGTTTTCAAAAGTGACCACAGACTGAGGCCAAACTGAGATACGCAGAGCCTGATTTTTCAAAAGTGCTGTGAACCGGAAGTCCATTTGAAAAATCAATGGAAACTGTGGGTGCTCAGTACCTCTGAAAAATCAGATTCAAGTTGGAGACTCAGAAACACAGACATTCAAGATTAGTATCAGAGGGGTAGCCGTGTTAATCTGGATCTGTAAAAGCAGCAAAGAATCCTGTGACACCTTATAAACTAACAGACATTTTGGAGCATGAGCTTTCGTGGGTGAATACCCACTTCCTCAGATGCATGTAGTGGAAATTTCCAGGGGCAGGTATATATATGCAGGCAAGCTAGAGATAACGAGGTCAGTTCAATCAGGGAGGATGAGGCCCTGTTCTAGCAGTTGAGGTGTGAAAACCAAGAGAGGAGAAACTGGTTCTGTAGTTGGCAAGCCATTCACAGTCTTTGTTCAATCCTGAGCTGATGATGTCAAATTTGCAGATGAACTGAAGCTCAGCAGTTTCTCTTTGAAGTCTGGTCCTGAAGTTTTTTTGCTGCAGGATGGCCACTTTAAGGTCTGCTATAGTGTGGCCAGGGAAGTTGAAGTGCCCTCCTACAGGTTTTTGTATACTGCCATTCCTGATGTCTGATTTGTGTCCATTTATCCTTTTCCGTAGAGACTGTCCAGTTTGGCCGATGTACATAGCAGAGGGGCATTGCTGGCATATGATGGCGTATATTACATTGATGGATGTGCAGGTCAATGTGCAGGTGAGTGATGGTGTGGCTGATCTGGTTAGGTCCTGTGATGGTGTCGCTGGTGTAGATATGTGGGCAGAGTTGGCATCGAGGTTTGTTGCATGGATTGGTTCCTGAGCTAGAGTTATTATGGTGCGGTATGCAGTTACTGGTGAGAATATGTTTCAGGTTGGCAGGTTGTCTGTGGGCAAGGACTGGCCTGCCACCCAAGGCCTGTGAAAGTGTGGGATCATTGTCCAGGATGGGTTGTAGATCCTTGATGATGCGTTGGAGGGGTTTTAGCTGGGGGCTGTATGTGATGGCCAGTGGAGTCCTGCTGGTTTCTTTCTTGGGTTTGTCTTGCAGTAGGAGGATTCTGGGTAGATGTCTGGCTCTCTTGATCTGTTTCCTTATTTCCTCGTGCGGGTATTGTAGTTTTGAGAATGCTTGGTGGAGATTTTGTAGGTGTTGGTTTCTGTCTGAGGGGTTAGAGCAGATGCGGTTGTACCTCAGTGCTTGGCTGTAGACAATGGATCGTGTGATGTGTCCGGGATGGAAGCTGGAGGCATGAAGGTAGGCATAGCTGTCGGTAGGTTTTCGATATAGGGTGGTGTTAATGTGACCATCACTTATTTGCACCGTGGTGTCAAGAAAGTGGACTTCCCGTGTAGATTGGTCCAGGCTGAGGTTGATGCTGGGGTGGAAGCTGTTGAAATCATGGTGGAACTTTTCCAGAGTCTCCTTCCCATGGGTCCAGACGATGAAGATGTCATCAATGTAGCATAGGTAGAGAAGGGGCGTGAGTGGACGAGAGCCGAGGAAGCATTGTTCCAGGTCAGCCATAAAGATATTGGCATATTGTGGGGCCATGCGGGTGCCCATAGCAGTGCCACTGATCTGGAGATCTATATTGTCATCACATTTGAAATAGTTGTGTGTAAGTATAAAGGCACAGAGCTCAGCAGCCAGTTGTGCTGTGGCATCATCAGGGATAGTGTTCCTGACAGCTTATATTCCATCTGTGTGTGGGATGTTTGTGTAGAGAGCCTCTACATCCATGGTGGCTAGGATGGTGTTTTCTGGGAGGTGACCAATGCATTGTAATTTCCTCAGGAAATCAGTGGTGTCACGGAGATAGCTGGGAGTGCTAGTGGCATAGGGTCTGAGTAGAGAGTCCATATATCCAGACAGTCCTTCAGTGAGAGTGCCAATGCCCGAGATGATGGGGCATCCAGGATTTCCGGGTTTGTGGATCTTGGGTAGTAGATAGAATAACCCTGGTCGGGACTCTAGGGGTATGTTGATTTCTTCTGGTGTTAGTGTAGGGAGTGTCCTGAGTAGATGCTGTAGTTTCTTAGTGTATTCCTCAGTGGGATCTGAGGGAAGTGGCCTGTAGAATTTGGTATTGGAGAGTTGTCTGGCGGCCTCCTTTTGGTAGTCAGACCCTTTCATGATGACAACGGCACCTCCTTTATCAGCCTCTCTGATGATAATGTCAGGGTGGTTTCTGAGGCTGTGGATGGCATTGCGTTCTGCACGACTTAGGTTGTGAGGCAAGCGATGTTGTTGTTCCACGATTTCTGCCTGTGCACGCCGGCGGAAGCATTCAATGTATAGGTCCAGACTGTCATTTCGACCCTCAGGAGGAGTCCATGTGGAGTTCTTCTTCTTGTATTGTTGTTGGGAGGGCTCCTGTGTATCAGTGCACTGTTCAGCGTTGTCCTGGAAGTATTCTTTGAGTCGGAGACGGAGAAAGTAGGCTTCCAGATCGCCACAGAACTGTATCATGTTGATGGGGCTGGCAGGGCAGAAAGAGAGTCCCCGAGATAGGACAGACTTTTCTTCTGGGCTGAGTGTGTAGTTGGACAGATTGACGATATTGCTGGGTGAGTTAGGGGTACCACGGTTGTGGCCCCATGTGGCGGGTAGGAGTTTAGACAGCTTACAGTCCTTTTTCCTTTGTAGAGAGGTGAAGTGAGTAATGTAGATCTCCTGTCTTATTCTAGTGAAGTCCGTTTGTATAGAAGTTTGGTTATTAATGAGAGTCTCCAGGTTGGAGAGCTCTTTTTTGATGTTTTCCTGTTTGCTGTATAGGATGCTGATCAGGTGGTTCCTCAGTTCATGGAACAACAACATCGCTTGCCTCACAACCTACACTAACACCAGAAGTAATCAACATACCCCTAGAGTCCCGACCAGGGTTATTTATCTAACTTTGTGTGAATAAAATCCTCAGCCTTTATGTTTCAATAAAGGCAGGAAATTGAATCCATACCAACTAGGATGAGTAGGCTGAAGTATCCAATGCTAATGCCATCATAATAGAAGACTTTAACAATTGTGACATTTAGAGTGCAGTAAAAGATTAGCAATATTGTTCCAAGGATATGTTTGACTTTATAATAGCAATGATAAAGACAGCTTTGCAGAAAACAAATAACTTTATCTGACAATTCTAGGATAAAAGTCAACAATAATACCAAGGAAGTGAGGACCTAAGTGTGGTTGACCAGGCAAGCTAATGCTTTTTCAGTAAGCATAACTTTTTTTTATGAAAATGGTACCGATAGTATGATGTCAGTTTATTATATAGACCCATGCAAAGAATTGTGTCTATAAACCAAACCATTAAATGGAAATATATGCTTCATAGAATGGGGGAAAAAACCACAATGGCTGGCAGTCCTGAGTCTGGAAAAATAAATGATTCAAAATGTGTGCTAAACTTTGACTCAACTTGTGTCAGCGCCACATCACAGTATGCTGCCTTATTTTGGTTTAGTGATCAGATACCACAGCTGGCATTTAAATGGTTAATATTTACCAACAGATACAACACTCTATGTCATGACTTAATGCATGGCAAGCCAGGGTATGAAAGAAAGCACACTAGCCTGC
Source organism: Gopherus evgoodei (assembly GCF_007399415.2). NCBI lineage: Eukaryota > Metazoa > Chordata > Testudines > Testudinidae > Gopherus > Gopherus evgoodei. The sequence goes on along the minus strand of NC_044322.1, from coordinate 287,739,763 downwards.
AAGTCATTAAGTCATGCTGTGGACTCCACTACTGTGCACTAACTATTCTGTAAGGTGCGTTAACCCACTGCTGGCTACATGCACTATGGAATGTTTAGTGCAGGGTAGGAGGGTCCACATGGTAACTTAGTGTGTAGCAGGCTAATGGGTGTAGATTTATACCCTGGTTTGCCATGCACTAAATCACTGTTCAGACAACCCCTGAGAAAGAAGGATCATGATATCTCATATACCACTTTGTGTTGGATTTCGATAAATAATAACTTTTTTATGAGGATGGCTGTGCCTTGTTTCTATGACTGCCATGTTGTATTGGATTTTCACTTGTTATACTCATTAGATTGTACAAAATATCCATTGTATCACATCTTGATCTTTGCTATGGTCCTCTTTTTTCATACCCTCCGCTTCCTTATAAGCACAACATAAACTTTATAGACAGTCAACTATAGAAAATCCCAGCAAAATGAGAAGAGGAGCATTACAATTAGTATTTACAAATCAAACTTTCAGAAATATTGTTCTGATAATACCAGCCAGTAGAACTTGAAACTTTTTGTGCTTTTACACACATCCAGTCACTAAATTAACGGAAAACAATTGCTGTAGTAGGATCCCTGCTTATATAGAGATCTCCAGTTAAAATGTAGGAACATTTTTGTTCTCACATTTTGTTTAAATTAATGAAACAAAACACATAACTTAAAACTAATAATGTTCAGCAATGTAGTGTAGATTTTGCATCAAACTAAGAAACAAGCTTTATTTGAAGACTGCAACAGTGGTGAACTTCAACCAATGAGTATGTGTGTTTTGTACTGTTTCCCCCAAAATATTACTTTGCATTTTCTCAAATACAATTGTATTTTATTATTTTATGTCCATCCTTTCAACTACTTGAGAATGCTTTATATCAGGGATCAGCAACCTTTGGCATGCGGCCCGCCAGGGTATGCACCCTGGCAGGCTGGGCTGGTTTGTTTAACTGTCACATCTGCAGGTTTGGCTGATCGTAGAACCCATTGGCCACGGTTTGCCACTCCAGGCCAATGGGGGCTGTGGGAAGCAGAGGCCAACACACCCCTAGGCCCGCGCCACTTCTCGCAACCCCCATTGGCCTGGAGCAGTGAACTGCAGCCAGGACGGGTGCTAGGGGTTTTAGCGCCCTGGGCGCACAGCAATTTTGCCGCCCCGCGCCCTGGTCCAGTGGCTCCAGTGGAGCTGCCGCAGTCATTCCTGCGGAGGGTCCGCTGGTCCGCGGCTCCGGTGGAGCTGCCGCAGTGGTGCCTGCGGGAGGTCCACCGGAGCTGCGGGAGCAGCCGACCGTCTGCAGGCACCACTGCGGCAGCTCCACCGGAGCCGCCTGCCACCGCCTCCAGCAAAACGCCGCCCACCAATAATCCTGGCACCCTAGGCAATTGCCTAGGCCGCCTAAATGGAAGCGCCGGCCCTGACCGTAGCCAGTGGGAGCCGCAATTGGCCAAACCTATGGACATGGTTGGTAAACAAACCGGCGTGGCCCGCTAAGAGGCTTACCCTAGTGGACCGCATGCCAAAGGTTGCTGATCTCTGCTTTATATTATTTCGTTGCTCTAACTGGGGTGCCCAGCCCGTACACTTAAAGAACCTGACTGGGAGAGAGTTAGATCTGTGAGGTTCTGTGCTTCCTCACCTCCAACTGATTAGAGTGCTGAGCAACCTGGCAGTTGCAGGTGTGTAACACCTCACCAAATCAGCTCCTATATTGAGTGAGGTTATGAACAATTGGGCATAAGAAAGATTTAGGTGGTACAGACTTTCTGACAGGGTGAAATTCAACCTTTACCATTTTTGTAAATAAGAAAAATACCCAGTCCAGAATATCTCACATGTAAAATCAGCCAAGTTTGGGGCAAGGAGACTCAGAAGTTCAGCCAGATGTAAAATCAAGAAAAATCCACATTGAATATAATAACCGAACCCTGTAGGTAGGCCAAATTAGCTGCAATTGTTATTTCGTTAATTAACTCATTCAATTACTAACATTTTTTTTTAACACGGCAATTGCTACCTGGGGTTCAAATGTGGCCAGCAATCCAATTCCTTCAAAGAGCATGTCCCCCATTCCCGGGACAACACTGATGCCTGACCAAATATCCATTGCTTGAAAAAGTCCAAGTAGAAAAAGGTTTCAATCTTCAGTGGTCACAAAAGGCTGCAAATGCAGCACAGCATTGTTAATCTGATAGAATTTTATGTTAACTAAATAAATGTTGATAGTACACAAACCACATGATTGTGAGAGACCATAAACTAGATGCCATTTGATTCCTCTCACATCTGTAGTTTATGAAATGACAACATCAATGCAGAAAAGGTGAAAAGCCCCAATCCCAGCATTGACAGAATGCATTGCTCTGGTCAGGATTAACCACTGTTGCATGACAATCTTCCAACAGTATGTAAAGTGAATTCAATTACCACAATAGCAACAGAGGTAGGTACAAAGCTAATCTTGTGCAATGTACTGAATGACTGCAGATCGCATGAAACCAGTGACCCAGTACAGTAGCCATCACCATCCAGACAATGGTTGCATTGCATTGCATTGTTTGACAAGTCTGTAAAGTCCTGGAGGCCATATTGTTTTTTAATGTTACAGCTTTCTAAGTTTAGTACCATTAGTCACTCTCATGTATGTGAACCCTGAAGTTGCTTACAGAGCATGACTTTGCAAGTCTAGTCTTCACAAGGCTGCTGAAAATTGTGTGTTCATTTCCCCTAGATTTGGTTATGTAACAGCACCAAACATTGGCAGAGAATGAACAAATAATAAATTAATAATAAATACCTCCTTGCACTTACAAAAAATATTAATGGGAGTTGGGTGCCTAAACCCTGTAGGTTCTTACCCCCTCCCTTTCCCAACTTTCTTGCAACCTTGTTTTTGAAAATGAAATTTTAATGAATATTATGCTGCACTAGAGCTGTTTCTCTATGTAACAAATTCATATTATTTTATAATCTTATCCTATGTATTTTAAATGCAAAAATAGCTGATTTAGCAAAGGAAAAGCAAAACCATCTAAAATAACACATAAAAGGGTCAGCTCTAGCAAGGTACAAGTTAACTGAATGAGACCGCTCACATACCTAACATTAAGGCTATGGTTAGGTGCTTCACTGGATCAGGGTCACAGTTCTCAGTTTGCAGGACTGATCCCCAGGTGATTAAGTTATAAAAAACACAATACTGCTGATGATGAGACTGCTAGAGCCCTACAGGCCCCTTGACGTACAGGGCCTGATTCAAAGCCCATTGAAGTCCATGGGTTTGGGTTCAGGCCTCCAAATAATAGGGTAATGCAATCTTAAGCATTGTAGACCATAACAGGGTTCAAAAAAGAACTATTGGTAGATAAATTCTTGGAGGATAGGTCCATCAGTGGCTATTAGCTAGGATGGGCAGGAATTGTGTCCCTAGCCTCTGTTTGCCAGAAGCTGGGAATGAGTGACAGGGGATGGATCACTTGATGATTACCTGTTCTGTTCATTCTCTCTGGGGCACCTGGCACTAGCCACTGTTGGAAAACAAGACACTGGATTAGATGGACCTTTGGTCTGACTCAGTAGGGCCATTCTTATGTAAATACAGATATTGGAATGATTATAAAAGATACTGATTTGGACACAGATATTACAGCTTGGTTTTGCCAAGACAATACCCATCCAGGAAACTGCAGAGCAGGGGTAGGCAACCTGTGGTACGAGTGCTGAAGGCGGCACGCAAGCTGATTTTCAGTGGCACTCACACTGCCCAGGTCCTGGTCACCGGTCCAGGGGGCTCTGCATTTTAATTTAATTTTAAATGAAGCTTCTTCAGCATTTTAAAAACCTTATTTACTTTACATACAACAATTGTTTATTATATATTATAGACATAGAAAGAGACCTTCTAAAAACGTTAAAATGTATTACCGGCATGCGGAACCTTAAATCACAGTGAATAAATGAAGACTCGTCACAGCACTTCTGAAAGGTTGCCAACCCCTGCTTTAGAGATTTTCTTCTAACAAGGCTTCAAGTAATTATTGTGGCTTTCAATTATTAACTTAAAATTGCAACAACTCATGATACAGTAGTGTTCTGCTTATATTTCACATGTCATGATGTTGGAAACAATGTTCTGCAACTGTAGTAACAAGTAGCCTTGCATTATTTCCTGATCATGCTATTAACATACCTCATAAGTGTACACTACGTACATAGAATGAAATCCTGGCCCCAACTTCCCATTGACAAGCTTCCACTGACTTCACTGGGGCCAGGATTTCACTCAAGAAGTTTTAAACTAGAAAAGAGAATTGTGTATTTCAAAATTAAACTGTTTGAATCTGTAGAGTTATTTTTCCCAAAAATAACAACAGACCACATGTAGAAGGACTCAAATGCTAAAATCACTGATATATACTGGGTTCCATGACTTGAACATGGAATAAGCATGGAACATCTTAATAAGCAATCAGCAGAAAGGTCATATAAACTAAAATCTCATAAGTTGAGCACTCAAATTGCTCCATACCTTGTGTATCTTGATTACTTTATAAATTCTCACTTTAGTCTATTATTCGAAGTCTCTACAAGATTTTAAAAAACAACAACCAACCAAACAAACAAACAAAAAACCCCTCCTCTGTTTTTACCTTTTATTTCTAAGCAGGCTGGTTTCTGAATATGAGATATTGCCTGCCTAGATGTCACTTGGCATTTAAAATAATATGATTTTAAGAGAGCAGTAAAATGCTGGTTCCCTGGAGCCAAATCTTCCTCTCCCACCTTAAAACCTGCAGTGGTGGGCTATGGAGCAGGAGATCTCCATCAGAATTCCCTGCTGAGATCCCTTAACATCAGGGAGGCAGTTTTTTATCACTGCAGAAAAGACCGTGAGGCCCATTTACAAATATGAAGGACCCATGAGAATTTGCATAAGCCCTATGCTTTTCCACAAGCATCTCCCTCTGCTTCCTAGCAGCTCAGCTTTATTGGAGCCTTGTTATCAGAGATTTCCCCATCTGGGACTGTATTATCTTTTCCAGGGAATCTGTATGGAACTGAAGGGAGGAGATGTGCTCCCAACCCCATCCATGGCCTACCCACTTCTCCCAGATCCTTCTAACCTCTACTTTCTCCCCCAACATGGACTCTAGACCCATAAAGAATGCACCACAGGTGTGTGTGGAGGGGAGGGGAAAGTGATACCACAGATAAGCCTGGCCTTTCCACAGCACATGAGATCCACACATGGATAGGGCCCCTTTCTATGTACAGTTGTCAAGCGGATGAACCAAGCCTTCATTTGTATCAGTATATCCTAAGTTCACAGTCACTTAGTTAATAATTGCTCTCAATCTTTAAATAATGAACTAAATTCAATTAATTAGGAAAGAGTTCAAATTCACTTCAAACATATACCAACAAGAACACCTGCTCCAGAAGAAACAAGGATTAGACTTGTAAACTCAACTAAGTCCTCTAGGTGTATAAAAAAAACTTTCACATCATTGAAGTCTCAAATGATTTAATGGCTACAATTAATAGCACTTTTGAAAAGTGGTTTTTATTATTATTATTCATTAAAAATTAAGCTGAAAAAAGTAGGTTATAAAAATATTTGTACCCAGCAATGTCATAGAATAGACTGTTTCTTCTCTGATAGCTTCAACACTATGTTATTTAATATAATAACAGACCAGACATGTAACAAACAGAATTATTATGATGACCAGGGAAGTATGATTCACAAAGCAATTAATCCTCTGTAAAAAGGATTTCTTTTAAAACCCTGTGATTATAGCCTCTTTGAAAATATAGGTGGTTTTTTCGTTCTGTTTTTCTTATTTTCTTCATTCTGTTAATGTATCTATTTGAATCTCACTCTGCAATTTTCCTGCTTATCAGAAAAGATGCTTAATACATTGTGATTAGCCCATTGGATGGAGATTTATAATTTATATTCTGTGAAAGAGTTTCATGCTGCCCTAAACAGTTATCTCCTTTATTACATTTCCAGTGTATGCTAATAACCTAGGAGTGAGAGTATTTATTCTTATCACTGAATAAAAGCATCATATTGGTTTATGAAAGGGAAAAGTGCATTTTAAATGTGATATAGAGGGAAACTGTGAGCAGAGATATACAAACCAGTCATGGGTAGCACATTAATAGACCTGTCCAAGCTTGACAAAAACTTCACAGTGAACAAGCTTGCTTGGTTTCCAAAAGCATACCAAGATTCTGCACTTAGCCTAATTAAAATCTTACTGTTAATTTATTTTCATTCTCTTATTTGTAATAGCCATTCAGGGAAGGACATTCTTTCTCTTTCGAGTCTTTTTTTTTTTTTTCATTTATGGAAACAGATGATTTCCTCCTTTTTTTACATTGGAGAAGAATATGTAACATGGTTTTGTTACTTTGTCTTGTTGACTTCCTCCATTACAATCATGCTTTATGTCTTTTATACACAAAAATCTTTATTTTGCTTTGCAGAACCAACCATGTGACTCTTTTAGGATGCACCTGTCATTTTAGTAAATGATATCAGCAATAGTTGTCAGACCTTCAACGGTGCATTCAAAGACAGATCCAAATCTTATGCAAGTCAATAAGCATATTTACACTAACTTCCATGGACTTTGGGTCAGGTTTTCAGAACACGGAAAGGGAATATTTCTTGTTTGTGCGCACCGGCAGCTAACATTAGTATCATGCTGTGCTCTGGAAGATGTTCACTCAATGGACTGCGTGTACGTGACACTAGGCAAAAGAAAATCTTCACAATTTTCTGCAGCTATAACTACATTTTTATTGACTTTCCATAACTTGAACAGCTGATGAGAAATAGGATTTATTGTGAGTTTAGGAAACCATGACTTCTCAATCATTTTTATTTTTCATTATATTTGAATCTTGAATGAGCATTTGCCCAGAACAGGTTAGTAGTCTTAGCTGGCCATCTAACATAATGAGATTTTACAATAAAAACTTGTTTTATCCAACCACAGTCAAGAAATTGCAAATGTTACCTCTTCAAAACCTACCAAAACCTTTGCTGACAATGTATGTGTCAATTTAGATCACTTCTTTCCCACTCAGATTACTCCTACAGCCAATTATTGATGCTAAGAACTTGCTCCCAATCTGTAAATTTCCCAGACATTCTTTTGATCTATTTATCAGTATTATACCTCACCCATTCACTGGCTGATCCTGTACCAGATTTCACAATGATTAAGTGGAAGAGTAGCAGCACAGTACCACAGAGCAGTACAAGCTGACATAGCAGGAGTGTAAAAAAAATTCTACGTCCTGCATTGGTTTGATTACCATGTTCTCACTCCTCCTCGTTCTCCCTGTCATTGCGGTTAAAGAGAGTACAATGGAAAGGGGATGTGTTTGGGAAAGTGAATGCATTTGACAAAGAGGAAATGGTCTTCTACAAATAGACATAAACAGACCAACAATAATCTTCTATGAAAATTCCTGTCCTGAATTTGAGTAGGAATATGTACACTGCAAGTTTATAGATTCATATGAATGGTATTCTTGCTGCAGTAATTGACAAATGGGATAGCTACTGGAAATAGGCGCAATGCTTAAAAACAAGGTAACACTACCATCTCAAATTGATTTGTGGATTTGGTTACGTTTATTAGGCCAATATTTTATGTATACCTTGGTAACGCTGGAAAGTGGCTAACTGAATAATCCAGTGTGAATTTTGGCAATACACGTTGCTGGAATACTTATATTTTCCAATGCTCGGGGCAGGATTTTGTGGGCTTCTATGTGCAATGCTGAAGGTGGAATTTGCATACTTGTATTATTCATAATGATTATTTTATATTGTTGTTGAACTATAATCAGAGTTAGAATTATCTGAGTTTTTTATAGTTAAAGATTATTAATTTAGAATGATTCTGACTCAAGCAATCAGGGGAAACTTGGAAAGTATAAAATACTCCATATTCCTATAGGCCATGATTCCAAAACAAAAACCAAACTTTTACATGATTAAAAATTTATTAGTTATATATTTTCTATGTTTTGAGTTCTGCATAGGTTTACATATGGTAATAGTGACGTGATTTTACAAAGAAAGTAGGATAAAAATAGTCCAAACATATTTTTTTCCCCCATAGAGGCTTTGTGACATAGTCAAATTACACAAAAGAATGACCTGATATGAATGCTTCATGGGCACTTGCTTGGATAACTTCTGTAATTTTTGCTGTCTTGGCCAAGAACGAGTTGTGTTCTCATTCTATATTCACTGTGATTAAAGCTTTATACCACACCATCACATATTCTCCCTCACACTCTATATACATGCACATGCCTAATCACACAGCTTCCAATCCTTCAGTCTGGGGTAGGAGCCAGTATTCTGCCTCTGTCTTATTTACCAGTGGTCGAATCTTTCAAACAATTAGCTGCAAATCCGCTCAGTATTCACTGGCATAAAGGTGGGGTTATTTTCCTGTGATCTCTATTAAAATATACAACATGCCAAGATTTTTAAATAATGCATATAAACACAGGTGGGTGTTTGCAAGAAATTGCTAATTTCATTCTTCATCTGAAGCACCTGAATTTGCAGAAATTTAATATTCTTATTGTACATTTCTAGACAGCCCATTTTTCACAGATGACAGTCTTGATTAATTAAGAAAAAAATCATGAAATGCCAATATTTGGATTCCATTTTTAAAATTTTATTTGGTTATAAATATAATTAAGGTTGAGAAACATATAGGAAGGAAATAGGATAAATGTATTTTGACTGCCTCCTTGCAAACACCAGGTCTCTTCTCTGCAAAACTTAGCTGGAGAAGCAACTTCAGGGCAAAGGGCAGTCCTCATTTAGCAGATTTGATATGAGGTAAGAATCCAAATGCTTACTGTGAAACAGACAGAAATTAGTTTGAACAGATGAATTAGTAAAGATTTCAAACTGTAAATTATTAAGAAGGACTCCAATTTAGTGGATGAGACATCAAAAACAATTTAAAGCAAGGTCTGAATTAATACAGAACAGGGAGAATAACACCACTTATCTTTTAAAATTATTTATGACGAGAAAATGAAAGCGAAGGGATGTTCTCTTAAATAATATTTGGCAATCTCAATTTAGAATTTATTGCACTGATATTATGGTACTGTACTCACATTTTTACAATATGGCAGCTTGTTGTCTTTATAATGTTCAATATCCTTTAATAGAAGAGGAGAAGCCAACACCAGTATCCTCAAAAGCCCAAATAACTTATTATATTAGGTCCACTCAAAATCTGCAGGAAATTTGGTCAAATGCTTGAGAAATTTTAGGAAATTCTGAAATGTGTTTTCAAATTAAATGGTCTCAGAACTGAAAACACTATTATGTTGTCTTCTTTTTTTTTACTTTTACTAGTAGCTGTAAATAAAATTACTTTTTTATTTCAGTCTATTTTTCCCAAAATTTTTCCCCAACCCTAAGAAATATTTAATTCCCCCTTAAAGTCTTCAAAAATTTATAGGCCTTCTTTCTTCCCTTCCTTCCCTTAGTCTACGATGAGGACACAAATAAATAAATAAGATAAACCACTGAATAATTTCCAACTTGCAACCTTATTCCTATAGACTGTCCTTGTACATTAATCTAGCTACACTATATAGAGCAGTTACTGGATGTTTCTACCTATGCTATTTGCTGTGGAATAACTAGCACTGTAACCTCTCTGAAATATTGTTTTGGTTTCTCTGTAGGTGAGAAATGGCCATTGCTGACCATTGTTCCTAGTAGGAACAATGCCAAGGTTCGCTAAGGGAAAAGGGTGGCTCCTAGTTTGTCAGGAAGCAGAGAGGAGCCACCGTAAGGAGGAGAAGGTAAATAAAGGTAGTACATATCTTTGGCTACATCTACACTACAGCATAAAATCGAAATTACTAAAACCGGTTTTATAAAACTGATATTATAAAATCAATTTTATGCGTCCACACTAGGGCACATTAATTCGATGGTGTGCGTCCATGGTCCTAGGCTATCATCGATTTCCGAAGCGTTGCACTGTGGGTACCTATCCCATAGTTCCCGCAGTCTTCCCTGACCCTTGGAATTATGGGTTACTACCCCAGTGCCTGATGGGGCAAAAATCACTGTCGTGGGTGGTTCTGGGTACAGCCTCACCCCTCCCTTCCTGAAAGCAGCAGACAGCCATTTCGCGCCTTTTTTACTGGGTGAACTGAGCAAACGCCATAGCACAGCAAGCATGGACCCTGCTCAGCTCGGTAGCGCAATCGTGGACGTTGTAAACAGCTCACGCATTCTCGTGCTGTCTATGGTGAACCATGAACTGCAAACGCAGGAGAGGAGGAGGCAGCTATGGCAGCTAAGGCAGCTGCGGCAGCGCCGCGACGAGAGTGATGAGGACCTGGACACTGATTTCTCCCTAACCGCGGGCCCCCATGCTTTGGAGCTCCTGATGGTAATGGGGGAGGTTCTACCCATTGATCACCGATTTGGCGCCCGGGAAACAAGCACAGACTGGTGGGACCGCATAGTTTTGCAGGTGTGGGACGATTCGCAGTGGCTGCGGAACTTTCGCATGCGTAAGAGCACTTTCTTTGAACTTTGTGACTTGCTTTCCCCTGCCCTGAAACGCCATAATACCAGGATGAGAGCAGCCCTCACAGTGGAGAAGCGAGTGGCAATAGCCCTCTGGAAGCTTGCAACGCCAGACAGCTACCGGTCAGTCGGGAATCAATTTGGAGTGGGAAAATCTACTGTGGGGGCTGCTGTGTTGCAAGTAGCCAAAGCAATCAGTAAGCTGCTGCTACGAAAGGTTGTGACTCTGGGAAACGTGCAGGTCATAGTGGATGGCTTTGCTGCAATGGGATTCCCTAACTGTGGGGGGGCCATAGATGGAACCCATATCCCTATCTTGGCACCGGAGCACCAGGGCACCCAGTACATAAACCGCAAGGGGTACTTTTCAATGGTGCTGCAAGCCCTGGTGGATCACAAGGGACGTTTCACCAACATCCACGTGGGATGGCCAGGAAGGGTTCATGACGCTCGCGTCTTCAGAAGCACCACTCTGTTTAAACGGCTGCAGCAAGGGACTTACTTCCCAGACCAGAAAATAACAGTTGGGGATGTTGAAATGCCTGTCGTTATCCTGGATGACCCAGCCTACCCCTTGATGCCATGGCTCATGAAGCCATACACAGGCAGCCTGGACAGTGGTCAGGAGCTGTTTAACTACAGGCTGAGCAAGTGCAGAATGGTGGTAGAGTGTGCATTTGGCTGTTTAAAAGGTCGCTGGAGAACTTTACTTACTCGCTCAGACCTCAGTCAAACCAATGTCCCCTTTGTTATTGCTGCTTACTGTATGCTCCACAATCTCTGTGAAAGTAAGGGGGAGACTTTTCTGGCGGGGTGGGAGGCTGCAGCAAATCACTTGGCCGCTGATTACACGCAGCCAGACACCAGGGCGATTAGAAGAGCACACCAGGATGCGGTGCGCATCAGAGAAGCCTTGAAAACGAGTTTCATCATGGGCCAGGGTACGGTGTGACTGCTGTGTTTGTTTTCCCTTCATGAACCTCCTCCCTTTATTGACTCCTCCTGCAAGCAACCTACCCCCCCCTTCCATTACAGTTTGCTTATGGAAATAAAGTTACTATCGTTTAAAAAGCTTGTATTCTTTATTAAAAGTCATTCCCTGTAAGCAACCCACCTTCCCACTTCGTTTAAAAAGCATGTAATTATAAAAAGAGTAAGACAAATAACAAGGTATCCCAGGAGTGATTTGGGAGGAGGATAGGAGGGAAGAAAAAGGCCATTAATGTAATGTCAGCCTTTTGGTTGGACTGTCCACGGGGGTGGAGTGGGCGGGTGCAGAAAGCCTTCCCCCACGCGTTCTTACACGTCTGGGTATGGAAGATATGGAACATGGTGAGTACTGAGGGTGGTTAAACATGGGCTGCAGCGGCATTCTGTGACCCCGCAGCTCTTCCTGAAGATCCACCAGACGTCGGAGGATGTCAGTTTGATCGCGCAGCAGCTCCAGCGTTGCATCCCGCCACCGCTGATCTTCCTGCCGCCACCTCTGATCTTCCTGCCGCCACATCTCATCTCGAGCGTCCCTCCTGTCCTGACGTTGGTCCCTCTTGTCCTCACGTTCACTGGCATCTTTCCTGTACTTTGCTACCACGTCCTTCCACTCCCCCAGATGAGCTCTTTCATTGCAGGTTACTGCCATGATTTCTGTGAACATTTCATCTCGTGTCCTCTTCTTCCTCCGCCTTATCTGAGCTAGCCTTCGGGATGGAGTAGGGAGGCTTGAAAAATTTGCAGCTGCATGAGTGGGGGAAAATAGTGATAGAAGGATTATAACAGATACATTTCACAGAACAATGGTTATACTCTTTCACAGTGAACTACACTATTCGCCTTACGTAGCACGTCATTTCACTACAAGGTCGCATTTGGATTCTTTTAGTATTTAGTGCCTGCGGCTGTGGTGTAACAGATCAACACAGACGCAGGTCCGGGGATCACAATTCAGCTTGCATGCGGTCATGGTAAGGCCTACATCTAATCACCCCCCCTTTCTCCTCCCCCCCCCTCCCACTGCATGACTAGTAGCTGGGAAGATTCCTGCTGGCCAAATGCTAAAAAGCTCAGCGCCATTAAGCCACCTCCCCTCCCCCCACAGGGCTACCTGCAAGGAAAGATTTCTTTTAAGCAGCAGGCAAGCAGCCCCGTAGGAAGGGTTAGGGTTAGGGTTAGGGGCCTAGATGATCAACTGGACCTTAGTTCTCAGGCTAAGGGAATTAGATGTCTAATCACCCCTCCTTTCTCCTCCAACCCCCCCCCCACCGCGTGGCTAGTAGCTGGGAAGATTCCTGCTGGCCAAATGCTAAAAAGCACGTCTTCTCCCTGTTGTTCTGCTTTTACAAGGAGCAGCAGACGACATACTCTACCCCTAAGGGAATTGTCTGTCCCCTTAATAAAATACATTAATTTTAATCAGGTTACCATGAACGATATCACTCTCCTGAGGATAACACAGAGAGATAAAGAAATGATGCTTCTTGAATGCCAGCAATCACCGGGACCATATGCAGATAGGCTTTGTCATGCAATGATACCCGATTACTTGCTACAGGCATGGCGTGGTAAAGCGTCCTACCATGGTGGACGGAACAAGGCTGCCTTGCCCAGAAACCTTCTGCAAAGGCTTTTGGAGTACCTCCAGGAGTGCTTCATAGAGATGTCCCTGGAGGATTTCCGCTCCATCCCCAGACATGTTAACAGACTTTTCCAGTAACTTTAATGCCAGCTAATGCATGCAAGCCCTCATGGCAAATCAATCATTAAAAAACTCTTGCTTTTAAACTATGTTTTATATTTACAAAGGTACACTCACCAGAAGTAGCTTCCATGGCTTCACTGTCTGGGCTAGTGGCTTGGAAGGGCAGGGACGGTAATTCCATCTGGGTCACAAAAAGCTCCTGGCTGTTGGGGAGAATGGAGTGCTGTGTGCTTTCAGCAAGCTCGTCCTCCTCTTCCTCCTCCTCATCTTCCCCCTCTGCTGAATCCTCACCCATGGGTGAGATTATAACCCCCGCCTCGGAATCCACAGACAAGGAGGGGGTTGTGGTGGCGCAGCCCCCTAAAATTGTATGCAGCTCAGCGTAGAAGCGGCATGTTTTTGGCCCTGATCCGGATCTGCCGTTTGCTGCTTTGGTTTTCTGGTAGGCTTGTCTGAGCTCCTTGACTTTAACTCTGCACTGCACTGAGTCCCTGGTATGGCCTCTCTCCCTCATGGTATTGGAAATTTTTTCAAAAGTTTTTTCATTTCGTCTTCTGGAATGCAGTTCTGATAGCACTGAAACCTCTCCCCATATAGCAATAAGATCCAGTACCTCTCTTGCGGTCCATGCTGGAGCTCTTTTTCTATTCTCAGGAGACTGCATTGTTACCTGTGCTGATGAGCTCTGCATGGTCACCTGTGCTGCTGAGAGCTCCATGCTGGCCAAACAGGAAATGCAATTCAAAAGTTCGCGGGGCTTTTCCTGTATACCTGGCCAGTGCAGTAGAGTTCAGTTACCTGTCCAGAGTGGTCACTGGTGCACTGTGGGATACTGCCCGGAGGCCAATAACTTCGATTTCCGTCCACACTAACCCTAAATCGATATAGTAATATCGATTTTAGGGTTACTCCTCTCGTTGGGGAGGAGTACAGAAATCGATTTTAAGAGCCCTTAAAATCGATTTAAAGTGCCTTGTTGTGTGGACGGGTACAGCATTAAATCGATTTAACGCTGTTTAAATCGATTTAACTGCGTAGTGTGGACCAGGCCTTTGTTAAGGGCAGCCCAGGGCCTCAGTCACATTGAGAACACTGGGAAATGATGACCATTTGAAAAGAGGGTAATTTTTCTTGAATTTTTACAAAGGAGATTATTATTCTTCCACCTTTACTGAAGGAGAAACTTTCAATAATGAAGTATGATGGGGAAAATGTCAAGTCATCTTCAACATTTCTTACCAAAAAATTACTCGCTGTACCATATATACTCAAGTCAATGCCTGAGCTGAGATCATTTGGACCAAAAAAGGGTCTGGGCATAGAGTGCTAAATTTCTTAACATTAATTTTAAAAAGGGTCCTATAAATCAATTTCATTAACAAATTTACCTGTAAGTTTTCAGAAAATTAATTTTGTACTCAAAGAGTAAGTGCTTTAATTTTGGGGTGGATAGGATAAATAAAGTGATTAAATCCCTGCTTTAAGAACAAAAAACTCAATTCAGACTCCACTATGTCGCTGTTATCGACATCTTCATAATATGCCAGTATATGCTGACCATGCCCAACAGCATTCTTCCCATGCTAAAAGTTTACTTTACTAGTTATTTATCTTCTACAAGGAACAATCAGACAATTATTATAATCATCCTGCTCAGTAAGCCATTGCTGACTCAATACCAATCTAGTTAAATGAATATTACTAAAGTTAAAGGAACATTTTGTTTATTGGGCAAGGTAAAAATCTCTTGCAATCATATGTAATTTTTTTTAATTACATTTGAATTTCTTAACCATTGCTGGAGGCAGCCATTGGGCAATTTCTGAAATAGCTAGAAAAATAGATTGGAGTTAGTATGGGCAGCTCAATGAAGATGTCTGCTCAGTGTATATTCATGGTCAAAAAGTGACTGAACTCTTTAAATTCTATCAAATGCTTCAGGATACAAGTAATTCTGCAGCCAAGATTAAGAGATAAAGTTAACACATGGAACAGTGGTGTACAATTATGTGTATTGTATGGATTTCAGAATGTCCACTAAAGCAACTAGCACTGGCCACTGTGTTCATTGGTCTATTTCCACTCTGTCTTGCTATGGAAATCTGAAGGTACCTATCCTACAGAAATGGACAGGGGAACTCATCAAGAAAGCCTGTTCTTATTGGAACACTGGAAGTTTAGAAGACAAAAGTACAGTGGATGTTACTGGCTATTGGTGCTGCAAATTATCTATCACCTAATAACAAATCCTATTGCTTTTGATTGCCTGCCTCAGGAATGATTTAAACATATTCCATTTACTTCAGCCTTGGTTGCTGCTTCTGCCTGGATCTTCAAACACACCAAAACCGTGGAAAAAACCACAGAAATTGGGCTTGTTTTTGGTTTAATTGGCTTGTGAGTTGCTTGTTGGCTAGTTTTTGGCTTGTAGCTTGTTGCAGCTTGTTGCTTCTTTTTTTGATTGGCTCCCAGCAAGCAGGGACAAGTGGGGAGAGAGTCAGGGGTACACAGCGGGCACACCACAGTTCCACAGGGCAGGCCGGGGGGATCTATTCACATAGAGTGTTGGGATTCTTAGAGATTGGCTTGTTTTGGCCTTGTTTTGAAATGGGATTAGCCTGATTTTTGGTTTATTGTGAAAATCAGGGTGCTTATTTACTGCGTGAAAGTTGGCAACTGTGTTGATCTTCCTTGCAACTTTCTCCCCTACTCTGAAGCACTAATAAAAGTGATGGGGAAATGAGTATTCTTGTCATGCCTCATTCTTCTTTCTGCTAGTTCTTTTGTTCTTACCCTTCATTTTGCACATTTTATTTTCTGTCTCATATTCACAATCCCAAAGCCTGTTCTCAGCATCATCATCATCATCATCCTGAGAATTCTCCTTCCAAAAAGAACAGAATAGAAAAAAAATGTTTATGTACAGTATTTTATTTCCAAATCCAGGAACAAGTAAAATACCAGCAGCTAAATTGTAGAAGGCAATTTCTGCCTCCTAACAGTGAAATTGTTTTCCAATTTATTTCTCAAAGGTTTTCTCTAGAGATATTCACCTAAACTTCCTTTCTTCTCATTCGCTAGGAGAAGGCTTCTAATGGTAGCAAATCTATTTCCCTGATGGTAATCCCAATAGATATTTACATTGTGAAGTTTGGTTTCAGTCACATTACTGAAAAATGCGTGTCTTGAATGCATTGAAAAATTCAGAAATTAAATCTGAAGCATTATTGTAAGGCTGCACTTATGGCTGTTATGATTCACCTGCAGAAAGCATATTCTTCTCAATGTGAAGCATAGTATTATCTCCATGGTTATCAGATGAAACTGCCCATTTTAACAAATAGGGGCAGTTCAATTTTTCCCTCCAGGGGGCACACCACACTCCTCTTGAGCCAGTTATTGAAATCCTCTGCATGTAGATCACCCTACTTGAAAACTTTGCTGGATCCTGCAGATCCCTCTGCATGCAGCCATGTGGATTTAGGAGCTCAACTGTAGGCCACCATTTTTTTAAATCTTGGCCTAATCATATCGGGTTAAGTACCAGCTATTTAGCTATAAAAATTAAAGGAATTGTTTAGCATAGAAAAAGAGAGTATTAACTACAGTAGTTAGATGAATTTAAGAAAAAAAAATGTAGCGGAATATCAGGCACACTTTCCAACAGCAGCACAAAGGCACAGGGAAGCAATGGAAGCTAAAGCACTGGGCTTTAAACTACAGTAGTGCAAATGTACAATAAGCGAGCAATCCAGCTCTGGCAGGAGTTTGGCCTAGAAAGATTTTGTCATCTTAGGCTCTGTGATTCAAAAATCATGAGTCTCCCAGGCACGCTGTGAGAACTCGAGAAATAGGCATCTGTCACACCTGACTTTTGCAATTTCTATACTTTTATGTTCTTAAGCATTTATATATATATATATTCCTTTAAAGTACTTAAAGTATATATTTCCTAGAACACAAGATATACGGTTTCGCTCTGCTGTTGCAACAAGAGATGAGGAAGGAGGATTTCCCCAAAAGTAACAGTTACAAAGACTGAATCCATTTAACAGAATGATGATGTGATGTGAAATGATTGCAAATTCCAGCAGCTTCTGGAATGGAGTCTATGCTATTCACTCAAGCATAGTGATAGCTTTCCAGGGTGGGGGGAGAGGAAGGGAGAGAAGTGAAAATTGGTATGTCGTGATGGCTTGGTGGTAGAATACAAAATAAATTGTTAGCCACAGTGTTCAAAAACCCCTTCAGGACTAAAAACATTACCTCTTCACTGTCTTTGTACAACTGGACAAAGCATATGGGAAATCCTAGCAATATAAGCAATTAGCAGCACTTTGCTTGTATTCACTTCATTCTAGGTGATAGATGACACTCAGAGGGAAAGTAGATCCATAAACTCAAAAACCCACAAATTAAAAACATGTGATCATTAATTTAATTAAACAAAGTGATCTAAAACTACCTAAGCTAGCGTTTTGTGTTTTTCACCATGCTTACATACAGGGACTAACTCCACTGTGGTTATTACTTTCTGATGGCACTGCAGCTTGCCATTTCATTGATACGAAGAATATATGCATACACATTGTACTATTCTGTATTTTACTAAAGCTCTCCAAAAAAAAAAAAAAAGATCCTACTTGAGTCTCCATGGCACATCTTTAGAAATGATCATTCATTTTTCAAAAGAGCTGGGCTTCTCAAAGAACTGTTTAAAAAAGCAAAAGTGGGAGGAGTTCCTTTCTGGTGTTGAAGTCTCCCAAATTATTACAAAGACAGAATGTATTAGCAAGGTAGCTAAAAATTCCAAGGATCTTCATGTATTCATTTCATACCAGACAGACACCACTCCATGACACTGGTAATAAGTTTCCAGTAGCTACCTACATGTAAAGAAGTGTCAGAGAGTGAAGAGCAAAGCATCATATGAGGAATATGGTTTTACAATAAAGAAAATTTGCAGTGGAAAAGGGGGGAGGGAAAGAATTAAAGGAAGCATGGAGACAAAATACTTATGCTCCATTGTTTTTCTTTTAGACTTTTCCCATTCCACCTACTACACCATATTGAAAAATGGAAATCACTGATTTCGGATTGACTTTAAAAGTACAAACTGTAGTCGAAAAATTCATTCAAAATGCTAACATTGTAATACGAAAATGCTTTGCTGAGTGAGATTTCTTTCTTTGTGAACAGACACTGTAGCTACTGAAATGCATAGTTAAGCTACCAGAGGTTTCTAAATGAAGAAAAATATATAATTATCTTTCCACATAAGGAATGTTTAATTGGCCCTCGATTTGTGGTTAAAAACCAACCAACCAACCAAACAAACAAACAAAAATACAACACAGCAACAGCCACAAAAATGAGTATATTTATTCCTTCAGAACAAAGAACCAGATACTCAGCTACTGTAAATCAGCATAGCTCTACTGAAGTGAATAGCGCTACACTGATTTCCAGCTGAGGATCTGGCCCCATATGCCACAATAATGTAAGAACAGAAGATCTTCCATACCTGATCATACCAATTCATCCATCAAATCTAACATTTTAGCTCCAGCAATGCCTATCAATTAATTATTGAGAGGAAGATGAACCTCCATCCCCATTCCAGTTGTTGGGAAAGAACTTCCCTCCTTGCCCCGGCAGGTAATCAATGTATGCCCTGAAACATAAGATTTTAATATCCACATTTTAGCTTACAGCACTTTACAGTTATCCAGAACTTTTGCCCAAAATACAATAATAGAAACTTTTTTTTAAATGGAGGGGGGAAATGAAGGTAATTGGTCTACAGCAAAATTTTAGGTGTGCATAATCTATGCCAGAAAAGCTCATGACACTCATGGCTGCCATTTTCCCTCATGAGTTGTCAAACTTTTTCTGCTTCATGACAGAATGGATTACAATAATGCCATGAATATTTTACTGCAGTTATGTACTTTAACTCAAATCTTATTAATCATCAAGAAACAAATATTTAATATTAGAAGCACTAAAATAAATCTTGCTCTGTCAAGAGTTGACTTTTAAATACATTTGGAAGCATGGTCCAACAATGGACTCAGATGGGCTCTATCTCTTGTAGTGAGACCAGTATGCATTCATCTCTGGCATGGCTCAAACGAGCTCCACAGAATTCTAAATGTAGCTGCTGATTTGGATTAGATTACTTTGAGTGAGATGAAGGGAGGGAAGGAGAGAGTGGATTTTTAATAGAATCTCAGTTAGACACATCGGGGGAGCTCAACTCTGTCAGTTTAAATGTACAAATCTACCCTCAGCAAAAGAACGTGTGCCAAGAGGATGAATGAAACCTGGTAAACATTATAGTTAATTTATTGCCTGAAACAACAGTCCTTTTAATTGATTGACAAATGAACAGAAGCATGGAATAAGAAAAGTAAATGAAAACACTGCAGGAATGGACAGCTTTGTAATTGGAAATGGAAAAGGTCACTAAATGTGGCTAAGTGTAATTTATTTGAATTGAATCATTATTTTATGGAAATCTTTATTTGGAGCCTAAATATGGACAACACTAACTTTAATGCATTTTATTTTGAATGCTTTAAACATGAGTCGACACAGCAAAAGTGGAGCTGTACTATTCCTGAAACCAAACAGTGACCAGGCTACTACACAGTGGTAGTGATAATTTGGAGCCAATGTGAGATCTTTCAACAAATGATATTTCTTTGGAGCACTGTGTCCTTTAGCAGTAAATAATAATGTGTATAAGATACAATTTTCAAAATTGCCTAAGTGACTTAAGAGCCTGAGTCCCATTTTCAAAAGTCACTTAGGATTTTTCTACATGATCGTTTAGTTTGCGGCAAGCTGCGGTGTGAATCTATCCCACACTAAACTGGCACAGTCTAACTGTCCACGTGGACCCTATTTATGATGCACAAACAGCTGGTTAAAGCACTTTAGCCCATTCCTGTTTTAAAGCAGAGTAGATCAAAGCACACTAAAATACTGTTAGAGTATATCAGAAGAGTCCACACAGACTGTGCATGGCAGACAAGCACAGGGTAGATTCACAGCCCTGCTTGCCACAGACTAAATGTTTGTGTAGAGAAGTCCTTAGACAGTTAGTAGCCTGAGTCCCATTGACTTTGAAAATGGGACTTAGATGCTTTAAAAATTTTTACCTATTGTTTTTATAAATTCTCAGATGAAATAATCACTTTTTAAAAGAAGGTGATAATATTCATGATTTAAACATTAAGAAACCATGTAGGTAACATGCAGAGATGTGAAGATCACAAACATACACTGGAATAAAAGCTAGATCCTCCGACTTCTAGTCCCTGCTTTACCTACCAACTAACATAACCTCAGTATCTCTTAAGCAGAACACTGTTTCACCACATGCACCATTACTATATACAATTATATAAATTAGAGATGGGAAAGACATATCACATCCTCCTGTCAATCCCTCCCTCAGCTGAAGATTGTTCTCTACTGCAGTGGTTATCAAAGCCAGTCTGCCGCTTGTTCAGAGAAAGTCGGGCCAGGCCAGTTTGTTTACCTGCTGTGTCCACAGGTTCGGCCAATTGTGGCTCCTACTGGCCGCAGTTCACTGCTCCAGGCCAATGAGGGCTGCAGTAAGCAGCATGGGCTGAGGGATGTACTGGCCGCTCTTCCTACAGCCCCCATTGGCCTGGAGTGGCGAACCATGACCAGTGGGAGCTGCGATCGGCCAAACCTGTGGATGCTACTGGTAAACAAACTGGCCCGGCCCACCGGGAGCTTTCCCTGAACAAGCAGCGGATCAGCTTTCAGAAGTCCAGGGCTGACTTTACGCCGATTCCGATTCCCCGGAATCAGGCCCCACACCAAAGAGGGCCCCACACCCACGCTTCAGGGGGGCCCCACTCCAGTGGTCTGTGGCAGCATTTCGGTGGCAGGGGGTTCTTTGGTGCTGCAGAAGCCCCGGAGCAGACCCCCCCCACAGCCAAAGTGCTGCCGAAGCCCTGGACCACTGCTGAGTATTCCCATTGGGCCCGTGGCTCATAAAGCCGGCCCTATTGAGAACTACTGCTCTACTGTACATTTTCTAATGTTATAGAGTCATAGACTTTAAGATCAGAAGGGACCATTATGATTGTCTAGTCTGACCTCCTGCACAATGCAGGCCACAGAAGCTCACCCACTCACTCCTGTAACAAACCCCTAACCTATGTCTGAGTCACTGAAGTCCTCAAATCATGGTTTAAAGACTTCAAGGTGCAGAGAATCTTCCAGCAAGTGACCTGTTCCCCTCGCTGCAGAGGAAGGCGAAGATCCCCAGTGCCTCTGCCAATCTGCTCTGGAAGAAAATTCCTTCCCAACCCCAAATATGGTGAACAGCTAAACCTTGAGCATGTGGACAAGACTCACTAGCCAGACACCCAGGAAAAAATTTTCTGTAGTAATTGGCTCAGATCCACCTCATCTAACATGCCATCACAGGCCATTGGGCATATTTACCACTAATAGTCAAAGATCAATTAATTTCCAAAATTAGGCTATCCTATCATATCATCCCCTCCATAAACTTACCAAGCTTAGTCTTGAAGCCAGATATGTCTTTTGCCCCCACTGTTCCCCTTGGAAGGCTGTTCCAGAATTTCACTCCTCAGATAGTTAGAAACCTTCGACTAATTTCAAGTCTAAACTTCCTAATGGCCAGTTTATATCCATTTGTTCTTGTGTCCAAATTGGAACTGAGCTTAAATAATTCCTCTCCCCCCCTGGTATTTATTCTTCTGATATATTTATAGAGAGCAATCATACCTCCCCTCAGTCTTCTTTTGATTAGGCTACACAAGACGAACTCTTTGAGTCTCCTTTCATAAGACAGGCTTTCTATTCCTCGGATCATCCTAGTAGCCCTTCTCTGTACCTGTTCCAGTTTGAATTCATCCTTCTTAAACATAGGAGACCAGAACTGCACACAGTATTCCAGATGAGGTCTCATCAGTGGCTTGTATAATGGTACTAACACCTCCATATTTCTACTGGAAATACCTTGCCTAATGCATCCCAAGACCGCATTCCCTTTTTTCAGGGCCATAACACATTGGCGGCTCATAATCATCCTGTGATCAACTAATACTCCAAGGTCTTTCTCCTCCTCTGTTACTTCCAACTGAGGGTCCCCAGCTTATAACAAAAATTCTTGTTATTAATCCCTAAATGCATGACCTTGCACTTTTCACTGTTAAATTTCATCCAATTACTATTACTCCAGTTTACAAGATCATCCAGCTCTTCCTGTAGGATATCCTGGTCCTTCTCTGTACTGGCAATACCTCCCGGGTTTGTGTCACCTGCAAACTTTATCAGCACGCTCCCACTTTTTGTGTCAAGGTCAGTAATAAAAAGATTGAAATAAGATTGGTCCCAAAACCAATCCCTGAGGAACTCCACTAGTAACCGCCCTCCAGCCTGACAGCTCAACTTTTAGTATGATCCGTTGTAATCTCTCCTTTAACCAGTTCTTTATCCATCTTTCAATTTTCATATTGATCCCCATCTTTTCCAATTTAGCTAATAATTCCCCATGTGGAACCGTATCAAATGTCTTACTGAAATCGAGGTAAATTAGATCCACTGCGTTTCCTTTGGCTAAAAAATCTGTTACCGTCTTGATTTGGCCTGATCTACCTTTTGTGAAACCATTTTGTATTTTGTCCCAATTACCATTGACCTCAATGTCCTTAACTACTTTCTCCTTCAATTTTTTTTCCAAGACCTTGCATATTACAGATGGCAAACTAACAGGCCTATAGTTACCTGGATCACTTTCCCCTCCGCTTTCTTAAAAATAGGAACTATGTTAGCAATTCTCCAGTCATACGGTACAATCCCAGAGTTTTCAGATTTATTAAAAATTCTTGCTAATGAGCTTGCAATTTCATGTGCCAGTTCCTTTAATATTCTTGGATGAAGATAATCTGGCCCCTCTGATTTAGTCCCATTAAGCTGTTTAAGTTTGGCTTCTACCTCAGATATGGCAATATCTACCTCCATATCCTCATTCTCATTTGTCATCCTGGCATTATCCCTAAGCTCCTCATTAGCCTCATTAAAGATTGAGGCAAAGTATTTGTTTAGATAATGGGCCATGCCTAGATTATCCTTAACCTCCGCTCCATCCTCAGTGTTTAGCAGTCCCATTTCTTCTTTCTTTGTTTTCTTCTTATTTATATGGCTATAGAACCTTTTACAATTGGTTTTAATTCCCTTTGCAAGGTCCAACTCTACATGGCCTTTGCCTTTCTCACTTTATCCATACATGTTTGACTTCAATAAGGTAGCTTTCCTAGCTGATCCCTCCCATCTTCTAGTCTTTGTAGGCTTTCTGCTTTTTCTTAATCACTTCTCTGAGATCCTAGCTCATCCAGCTTGGTCTACAACTCCTGCCTATGATTTTTTCCCTTTTCTTGGGATGCAGGATTCTGATATTTCTGCAATCATGACTTGAAATAATTCCAGGCTTCCTCCACCTTTAGATCCACAAGTTCTTCAGTCCAATCCACTTCTCTAATTAATTTCCTTAATTTTTTAAAGTTAGCCCTTTTGAAATAAAAAACCCTAGTCACAGATCTATTTTTGTTTGTCCTTCCATTTAGTTTGAACTGAATTAGCTCTTGATCGCTCGAACCAAGGTTGTCCTCTACAACTATTTCTTCTGTGAGGTTTTCACTACTCACCAAAACCAAATCTAAAATGGCATCCCCTCTTGTTGGTTCAGCAACTACTTGGTGAAGGAATCCATCAGCTATTGCATCCAGGAAAATCTATATCTGGGAAGTGAAAGTCTCCCATGATCACACAATTCCCATTAGTATTTACTTCATTACAAACATTAAAGATGTCTCTATCCATATCCAGATCAGATCCCAGTGGTCTATAGCAAACCCCAAGCACTATCTCAGGGCAGGCTCTAGTAGCTTTCTTCCCCAATGTGATTTTTGCCTAGACAGACTCTGTCTTATCCATTCCATCACTTCTTATTTCTTTACAGTTAACCTCATCATTGATATAAAATGCTACTCCACTACCTTTGCCTTTATTTCTGTCTTTCCTAAACAGCACATACCCTTCAATACCTGTACTCCAATCATGACTACTATTCTACCATGTTTCTGTTATCCCTATAATATCTGGCTTCACTTCCTGCACAAGCAACTCTAGTTCATCCATTTTGTTACCTAGGCCCTTGCACTAGTGTACAAACATCTTAATTTTAGCTGTTTGGCTTTGCTCACATTCTTTACGCGATTAGGCACAGACATTCTACCACCAGTATCAACTATTAGACTGGTATCTACCCTTCCTCCTTATGTTCATTCTCCTACCCACGGCTGTATCCTTTCTTACTTCGTTTTCTTCCCTCTCAATGCTAAATTTTAAAGGAAAAAATGAAATGTTTCATTCCAAAAATATTGAAACAGAATGTTTTGACCCTCTCAGAACCCTTTTTTCCTTTGCTTTCCTGCTAAACATAATTCCAGGAAAATCAAAATAATTTCATAAAATGTCTTGGTTTTGATAGAACTGCCTTTTTCCTGGAAAAATGTTCTGTCAAAGTTTTTCTGACCAGCTCTATTTAGGATAAGGAACTGAAATCAAGCCAAGTAACAGACTTCCTGGCACACAAAACCACATACTTAATTACAAATGCAGATAATTTGAAAGATCACTTGATACAATTGCGAAAATCGAAACAGAGGAAAACTCCATCAATTTGTGAAAGATCCATTCAGACATTTATGAAAAGCAAACACAGAAATTCTTTAAAATCATAAGTAGTTCTTGGGTAGTTCGCACACAGGAAAAATGCTAAATTCATAGGATATATTGTTCAGAATATATAGTTAGCCCAGTTCCACCCAGAATGCACCAGAGGGTAAATGTATAGAGTGGATGCAGCCTCTATGCCAGCTTCTCTAATCCCTGCTCTTTAGTAGCAAGAAACAGAGCAGAATATAGAAACAGCCACACCTACTGGCAGGAGTCACCAAAAGAGCAAAATTTTATGCAAATACAATGTCCTAGCCAAGAGTAAGGAAGACGTGCAGCTTTCTTCTAGGAACAGTACCACTCCTCTTCAATTTTGTTGCCTTTCTCTAGTTAGTCAATATTTTCCTAATAATAAAGTGTACACATGCATGAAAGTAGCACTCTATTTGTTGTCACACCACAGCAGTAGCCAGGGACTTACCTTTCTACTCCATGATGTGATATTTCCGTGTAACAGATCAAAACTGCAAGGGCCTTTTAAATTTATTTTTGCTGCTGAATTGCATCAGAAACTGTTTCCTAATTTGCCATCCCTTATTAGCGCTAAGACTCCTTTTGACATTTCTCCCTTCCCAGGTTCCTCTCTTTCTGGATTTTGGATTATTTTCTCCAAGTGCCTTCACTTTGTATTTTTCCAAGATGTTTCCATGTTATAATGATTCACGCTCTCACTGCTTCGCACAGCCCCAACAAGGCTGTAAACTTCTCTCAGCTGGCCAGCTGAGGTGAGTTTATGGCTATTATGTGTCAACAGAGAAGTGCAAAGCTGCTAAAGCCTATCAGAGGATCTGGCCCTTGAAGTCCATCTGTATTAGTTCTCTGTATTCAACTGTATCTGCAGCTCCTCACAGTTGATTAACATCTGCAGATGGCTTTAGCAAGATACTTATTCCCTTTGTAGATCATAATGAAGATGTAAAATAAGACCAGTCCTAACTTCATTCCTTTATTATGCCCCTGAGGTCAATTTTCAGTCTTTCTGGTAGTGCTCCTAACCAAGCTGATATGACTATTGAGAACAAGATTTCCCAGGACATGGAATAGCATGCTTTATGAACACTATAATGTATAATATATACCACCTTCTTTGTAGTCACTAAGGCCCAGATACTGCATACGGTTAACTTTATGCACTGCAAGTAGCTCCATGGACTTTCCCGGAATTGCTCAGTGTGGAAAGCTAAGCACAGGCATAATTCTATGCAGGATTGGGACCTAGGAACAGATTTTTAAAGGTTTTTAGGTGCCTAAAGATGCAGATCAGTACCTATTGGGATTTTCAAAAGTGCTTCGGCACCTAAACCTCATTTAAATCAATGGGAGTTGAGCATTTAAATCTCATTTAAATAAATGGGAGATAGGAGCCTGGGTACTTCTGAAAATCACACTATGTGCCTATCAGCATCTTTAGGCATGTACATACCATTAAAAATCTGACTCTGTCTTTGAAATTCTTTTTAAAAGGTGTTCAGCTTTGTCATCATGTTAATTATGGTTTCACTGTCCTCTTCAACTTCCCCACCCCTTATCATATTTGATAATTTATTTTAGAGTGATGGAAGCTAGACTTATGGAATGGCAATTGGCAATAATTCCCTTAATACCCTAGGATATTACCATCTGGAGTGCCTTTTGTATACATGTTCAAATTGTTCAACTATTCCCTAACCTCCTCTTTACCAACAAATATTGTACAAGGTCTTCCTTGTCTCTTAATTGCCCAAACTTCTTTTCTTTATTTTTCAAGATTTCCAGAAGTTCTTTAACTCAGCTGTTTTTGAATCATTAATATACTCCACCTCATTTATAAATTGACTTATTTTCCTCTAATCTTCTTTTATCTCTGACATATGAATAAAAACCCTTTAAATTGACATTAACTCCTACTTTCTTGATGACTTTACATTTTTCCTACAAACATTAATTGACTGTATATTCTTCTGAAGTTAATGCCCTTCTTTTCAATTTCTGTTATGTGTCTTTTCCCTCTTGTAGGCAGACCTTTCTGCAATCCCTTGTGAAGTCATATTTTTTCCTTCCATTCTCCACCATTGTGACCACAGCAAAACTTAGAATACAGTTGTTGTACATGTTTACTACTGCCCACATGTGGATGGACTCAGAAAATTAAATTGTTTTAGGTCTATCATAAACCTAGTCCCAGATTTGGACCTTAGCGTCCAAAATATGGGGGTTAGCATGAAAACCTCCAAGCTTAGTTACCAGCGTGGACCTGGTAAAGCTGCCACCACCCAAAAAATTAGAGTGTTTTGGGGCACTCTGGACCCCCCAAAAACCTTCCCTGGGGACCCCAAGACCCAAATCCCTTGAGTCTCACAACAAAGGGAAATAAACCTTTTCCCTTCCCCCCTCCAGGTGTTCCTGGAGAGAGACACCGAAGCAAGCTCCGTGAATCTAAACAGAGGGACTCCACCCTCCCCGTTCCCAGTCCTGGAAAACAGAATTACTTCCCTCTTCACCCAGAGGGAATGCAAAGTCAGGCTAGTAAATCTAACACACACAGATTTCCCCCTGACTTCTTCCTCCCACCAATTCCCTGGTGAGCTGCAGACTCAATTCCCTGGAGTTCCCCACTAAAGAAAAACTCCAACAGCTCTTAAAAGTAAGCTTTATATAAAAAGAAAGAAAAAATACATAAAAATGGTCTCTCTGTATTAAGGTGACAAATACAGGGTCAATTGCTTAAAAAATATTGAATAAACAGCCTTATTCAAAAAGAATACAATTCAAGAATACAAAAAGAATACAATAACTCTTATTGTTTTTATGAACTCTGTACTCACAACTTGGAAACAGAAGATTAGAAAGCAGGAAATAGAAATCCTCTCATAGCTGAGAGAGCATACAGGCAGAAGACCAAGAACAAAGGACTCATACACAAACTTCCCTCCACCCAGAGTTGAAAAAATCCTGTTTCCTGATTGGTCCTCTGGTCAGGTGCTTCAGATACTTCTTTCCAGGTGAAAGAGATGTTAACCCTTAGCTATCTGTTTATGACAAGGCCCTTCATTGGTAAGAGATTATGGAGTCTCTTTGAGTTCAAGTGTTACCATTTTTGAAGTAAGAATTAGAGCTGGGTGAATACCTGAATTTTTTGTTTTCTGGCAATTCCAAAAAATGGGGAAGGGTCAAGCCGAAACTGAACATTCTGATTTTTTTCCCCCATGAATCAAAAAGAACCAATTGAAATGTTGCTACAGCAAATTAAATGTTTCTTTCAGTGCTAGCTAGAGTCACAAAAATGAACTATTAGGGAACTCACTTCTCTTAGCCCACCATTTAGGGCACTCACCTGCAATGGAGGAGACCAGGGTTCCATTTTTCTCTATGCCTGATGTAGAAAAGGGATTTAAACTGGCTCTTCCACCTTTCAGAAGAGTGTTCTAATCATTGGACTATGGGATATTCTGGGGCTGGTTGCTCCTGTTCCACAAAATTTAAATAGGTTTTAGAGCAGGAGAACTGGAACCTGGGTCTCTGAGATGAGCAACCTAACCACTAGGCTAATGGCTATATAGCAGTCTTCCCCTCCTCATTGGCAAATGGCACTGGGTCCCAAAAAAACAAAATTCATACCAAATTCATTAATCGTTTTGGGTCAACTGAAACAGCATTCTTTGTCAAATATAGCATTCGTCAAAAAAAGAAAACATTGTCTAGATCTAATAGGAGTGTCTGAAATCTATTCTCATCCTTGCTTTGAAGTCCCATGTAGCCATTCCATGTAGCATCATGGTGGCTAGGATGTTTTCTGATGGTCACTAACTTGTCATAATAATTATTTTAAAATTTTTATTTATAATAACATAACACTGGCCTCTTTTGCCTATTTTTATTACTGTTGTATAGTTTTAGTGCTCTACAATCCTTAGGTGTCTAAGATACCATATCTTTTTAATATTTTCCTGCTTCAAGCAATTTAACAAAAACACATAACTAATACCATAAATGTTTTCCCCAGCCTCATTTTAAATTAATTATTATTATTAAATATTTACTTTGCAATAGCACTCAAATGTTCCTACCAGGATTAGTTCCCCATTGTGTTAGGTGATGTCCAAACTCAAAAGTGGAACATATTCCTTACTCAGAAATCTTGTGGGTTTATCTTAATAGAGAACTGATTCTTTTATGAAACATTCTTCTGTTTTTTAAATAGAAAAGACATTAATTCAATATAAAATGTCTTTTAACTTTAAAAAGTGTCATTTTTTCATGAATAATGAAAACTATGTAATACTTGTTATAAGGAGCAGTATGTCTCTATGTTCAAGATAACCCTATACCTGATATGCCATATAAATGCTAACTACTGTTATTACTTTTCACCTTGAACATGGACAGCAGTATGCAACGTTACATGGTCTGCAAAATGAAAACTGAACAGCTTTATAAAAAATGGTTATTCCTATGCATTGTTAATGGAAAAACAGACCATGAAGCAGACCTTTGCAATCACAGAAAGAATGAATGAATGTATTTCTAAAGGACTTCATACATTATGTATCCTACATTATAGATCTTATAGATGCAAAACAATGGAATAAAATGTTATCTAAAAACATATGCACAAGAGAAAATTCTAATCCTTATGCATATTCCATTATGCTTACTAAGCTTGCTGTATCTTTCAGTAACTTACTGAGATGGGAATCAAAATGTGAAAGTCCATAATGGAGACTGGCAAAGAAGCATAAAAATTCTAGGCACTGTAAAATTAATAGACTCAATAGCCAACCTGATGTAATCCAAACATAAAGTTCCCCTGTTTTGCTTTCAGAGTTAGAAGAAATGAAAAATAACAGTAAACTATTTATCAGTTATTAGGTCTGTCAGAGTTCCTCCTCGTCTCCAGAAGTGCTGCAGAAATTAGCATGACTAGAACGATAACAGCATATATTAAGAAGCAGAGAGAGTAAAGAATGGCGAAAGAGGATAATAGGAGGATGACTCCACCTCCAAACTACTCAGGCTGTTCCAAGGAAAAAAACCCACAAAATATTCAATTTAAGACATATACTGTGAGGAGGAAGGGAAGTGTAAACGTGGGCAAACTCACCCCTGCAGCACTTCCTGCTGGTTGTCCTTGAGAATTAGCTTTTTTTCCAGCCAGGAGCACCCTCTGCAGGCTGATGATCCACTGCCTCTTGGCCCCCGAGTTCCTCCCAGGACCTAGTGCCTCTTTATCTGGGGTGCTGCCCCCTGGTAGTAACCCCTTTCTCTTTGGGTCTCCCTTCCCTGGAGAACCCTCACCCACTGTCCCCACTTTGCCTCAGTTTAAAGCCACTGCCAGTCAGGGTCTAGCCCCTGTGCCTTGGGGCAGACTGCAGTATCCGCCTACTCATTACTGGCAAGGTTGGGTTTGTACCTGCTGCCTTCGCTAAACCTAGGGTTGTGAGTTCAATCCTTGAGAGGGCCCTGTAGGGATCTGGGGCAAAAATTGGTCCTGCTAGTGAGGGCAGGGGGCTGGATTCAATGACCTTTCAAGGTCCCTTCCAGTTCTAAGAGATTGGTATATCTCCTATTATTATTACCCCTGGGCTGCCCTCCACAACCCCCAATACCTATTTGCCTTCTGCTAGGCTGCAGCCAGGGGCTTTCTAGGAGTCTCTGCTTTTCCCCAGTCCTGCTTCATTGAGGTACCCTATCTCTAGCTCCCTGCAGCCAGGCCCATCTCCCTCTACAAACAGAGAGAGACTCTTGAGTGCCTGGCTCCCAGCCTCTTATATAGGGCCAACTGAGGCCTGATTGGGGTGTGGCTGATGCAGCTTTTGGCAGAACAGTTCTTGACAAATAATTCTGCCATACTGCCATTGAAATAATGCTAAACAGATGCCATCAAGTTAAAGAATAACCTTGTCCATTTCAGTAGACTTTTTTACACACACACACACACACACACACACACACACACACACACACACACACACACACACACACACACACGTTCATGTATGCACATGTGCGTCTGTATTTCTTCTAACATTTGTAGATTGAAAACAGCACTCCTGTTGCTTTACTTCAGTGAACATTTTGGGGAAGTAAGGACTACTCACCTAAGTAAAGGTTTAAGCTTCATACTCTCACGCCATTTGGGATATTTTTTTTTTACTTCCTCTGAAGTATCAGGTTGGCCATAACTGAATAAGGGATACCAAGTAGTGTGGACCAATGCTCTGAATTCTCTTTTTGGATGCCTCGCTGATGTGTTTTGCTCCCATGCTCAGAGTTATACTGATTGCCAAATCTAGGGTTGGAAATAGAGCTGGTTGGAAATTTTCCAACAAAACTGCTCTGACTCTGTTTTTTCAGAAAAATCCCAGTTTGGTGAGCCCAAAATGTCTAGCAAAGTGGGTTGAGGTTTGATGAACTTTCAATGAAATGAAATGAGATTCCCAAAGAAGAGACAAGGGGCAGACAGCGAGAGGAGGAGAACAGAAGGAAGCTACTAGCAGTGGTAATGGCTGTAGTGGCCAGAGATACATTGGGTTACAACACTGCTAAATGCAGATAGCCTGGCTGTGCCATCTTGAGCCACAAATAAAGTCAATGGGACTATTCACATGCTTAGACGTGTTTAAGTACCTTGCTGAATTGGGACTTGAGGAGAGGGAGTGTATAGTGCCTTTTCTAGCCACAAGCTTGAACTTAATACATTTCACATGTAGAAATTGGAATCATTTTCTTCCCCTGAAAGCAAAGACCCAATATACAGTTAAGATTTTATTTGACTTTTCTCATCTACGAACAGTTTCCTACAGTTACAGCAAATATTACAAAACTTAATAATATGCAATGCATAATATAGTTGGTATGGCTCATATTTTACATTACCATTATTGTACATTATCAGTGGCTTTGACTCTAATTCTTCTTAATATAGGCAGTAAGCTTTTAATTGACGTTATGTTAGTATAATGTCAAGATAATTTAAACATTAAAAGTAAGTAAAATAAGATAAAATAACTTGAGACTACTCTCACTAAAAAGTTCTGAAAAGGATAATAAAGATAATTGAACATTGTGATTTTCCATTACTAATGCCTTCAAAGCCATCACCTTATTAATATTTATGAAAGCCACTAAAAGTTTCTTTTTGTCACAGAGGAATGCAAATGGGTAGGTGGCATCTAACAGCTGACACACTTTACTGGAATATGGTATTGTTTCAGAATAACAATGGATGTGTCCAGTCCTATGTGACACCAGACAAGTCCCTGACCCTCCCTGTGACCCAGAGATTCTCCATCCGTATAACTCTTATCCACCTTAAAAAAGATAAATTGAAAGGACAAAGTATTGATATTACATAGATGAAGACTGGGATACCAGTATAATGAATTATGAGTATGATGATATTGGCTTCTCAAGTCTACATTTCAATGTCACTACTAACATAAAATCCAAGAGTGGAGGAACAATACAATCTGAAATGCAGGATACCTTTAAGGTGACAACAGAATCCACTTCCCAGAAGATAACAGGCCAAATGATAGGGAGAAAGTCTTCTCTAACTGAAATTATTGAAAGATCTGCCATTGACTTAAATGCAGCAAGAATTTCAGCCACTGTGTGTAAATTAAACATTTTTACCACATGTACGTATCAGTGTCTGAGAGATTCTAAGCTACGGTATTAACCAAAGAGATGGAAGAATGTATGAACTCACTTATAGACTCACTGGGCAAAATTTAGCAGTGATATGTAAGAAGGCATTGTAAATTACAACACTATTTGAGAGTCTAAATGAGTCTAGGTGAGTGTTACTGTAGGGGATTCTGCACCAAAAATTTAAACATTCTGCACCAAAAATTTAAAAATTCTGTGCACAATATGTTAAAATTTTGCAAAATTCTGCATAGTTTATTTGACAAAATAATGCAATATAATCATTTTGGTTTCAATTATTTGATATTTTATTTAAACTACAATACAATGGATGGAAAATGCAAGTGGGGAGCATTGGAGGAAATCCCCAATTTCCCTTGCCTAATAGTAATGTAACTAAGTTTGACCTTTTATTTCTAGTTATTAATCAACAGATATATTCAGCCATATGCTCAATGTTTCTATAACAATTGAAGAGCAAGTGAGGGCTGGGGAATCAAACTCACAATTTATATTGGCTACTGACCATCTCCAGAAAGGTCAATAGCAAAAAAATTCATGGAGCACATTGTGATAAGAAATTTTTTCACTCCAAAATTTTAGACCAGTTCTAATCACGAAAGCACCATAAGCATTTATAAAGTCATACTGTCCTTTACATCCCTTTGGCAAAGTAAAAGAGCCTTAAAACTTTTACACCTGTTTTATACTCCTGGGGGAATTTACAAAGGCAATGGGAACAAAAGAAAGCAGGCTGCTACATTCTGCTCGATCTGAGGGGACAGAGCCTGCCCTGTGCCTATCTCCTCAGAAACATCCTGAAGCCCTGCCCCTCCATGCCAAGCTTTCTGCAATAGTGAGCGGGAGGGACAGAGGGTCTTTCTCTCTCAATTGCATGACTGCGCAGCCCCCCACCTCCTAGAGGTGATTTATGTCTCTGCTGGCTGCTCCAGGCACCTGATCCAACCTGACCGCTACTGCAGCTTCCCTTTGTTTTCCCATCAAAAGCTATTTTTCTGTGAGGAAGCGAAGAATTCTGTGGGGGACATGAATTCTGCGCATGCACAGTGATGCAAAATTCCCCAGGAGTAGAGGGTGTAGAGAAGGTCTAAACTGGCACTAGAAGAAGGTTTACATTAAAACAACTTAGACTCCCTCTGGGCTCATTTAAATTCATCTCTGAAATGAGCCAAATCATAGTCCCTACCTCTTTCCTAAAAAAGTCCACTAAGAGTGAAGATATTCTATGAATAATTCATACATGAGGCTGTGATAGCTATATCTAACACTATCAATAAGCTCTGAGCAGGCAAATCCATGCAGCTTCTAATTTTCAGCCTAGCACAACAGCTACAATTTAGAATTTATTTTTGGCTAAGTCTTCCAACTGCTGCATAAACACCAATTAATTTATCTTTTCAACACCTCTGTGAGGTAAGTAAATAAGTAGGATATCACTGCACAAGTGGAATGTGAGGACTAGAGCCCTTCAGAAGATTTCAAGTAATGACACATCTATACACATATATTTATAGTGTACTATCATGATTAAATAAAAGCATTGTTGCTTAGCAGTACATAGAGCTGGATGAAATCATTATCCCATTTAAGGTGGCAAACAAATACAAGTACTTTTGAAACTATCTGCCTTTAATTAACACCCTGTTTAAGTAAGATAAGGCAAAAAGCTGTTAATCACCATTTTGAACTTTCAAGCACTGGACTTCTAAATCAAAAGTTATTTATGTAAGTGAGCACATTTAGATACACATTTCTGAAATTTAAATATGTCAGTGCAAAGGACATTTTTGCTAACAATAAACTCTACATCATATTAATTGCAGATAAAAGGAAAACTAGGCATGAGGGGTAAAATTTTCAAAAGTGCCTAAGTGACACAGGAGCCTGACGCCCATTGACTTTTAGTGAGACAGAGGTTTCTAAGTCACTTCTGAAATAGACAGAAGATTTACACTAGACTATTAAGTCAACCTAAGTAAAGTCGTTATACAGCCACCACAATAATTTAATCAGTTTTACACGTCCGCACTATGCAGTTTGTGACAGCAGTGTGCATACTCACCATGCAAACTTGCACTGATTTAACTGCCAGTGAGGGACATTGTGGAATGGATTCTGAAAAGCAATATTATGGGGTGGGGGTTCCTGTCCAGTCTGGGATGACTTCACTCTGGCCTTCAAACTGTCCTTTTTCTCGAGGTAATGAGACCTAAGGATGAGAGTCAATAGGTTACCCTTGGCCACAGGGCGTCAAGGACTAGTGGCCAGAGTCAATGGGTTACCCTGATTCCCAGGGTGGCAAGATCTAGTATCCAGAGTCAATAGGGTGGCTCAGATTCCCAGAGCAGTAAGGCCTACTAGCTGGAATCAATAGGGTGGGCCTGATTCGCAGAGCAGTAGGGTCTAGTGGCCAAAGTCAATAAGATGGTAGGCAGCAACCAGGAGGCAAGTAGCAACCAAGGTAGGGGGACTTGGACCCTTGCTGCTCCACTGGGTCCCAGCCCAGGGCCCTGATAACTGCAAGTGCATTCACCATTGAGTCAGCAGGGATCCAGTCACAACATGCCAATTACACTCGGGACTATGGCTAGTCCCTCCCCTGGGCTACTTCCTAGCATGACTCCTGAATCTATGGTCTGGGTGGCTTCAGGGTTATTGGGTTTCCCTGTCTGGGCTGTTCCCGGTGGCTCTAAAGTCCATGGGGTGTCTGTAGTACTGGGGTGTCTGCCGAGGTCTCGGAACCTCTGGCTTACACAGTCAGGGTCTGCAGCAGCTCCGAGGCTGGAGCCTGCAACAATCAGACTCAAGACTGAGCTGATCTGTTTGCTTTTATACTGGTAGTGCACTTGGGGCATGCCTAGTAGGGTCGTAGGGGCAGGGCTTCCTCAGTCCACAAGGAAGGGTTGACCCTTTGCTGTCTAGTGCACGGTAAGTTCACACCATCACAGGGAGCAACAGTAAACATAAGCAATGCTGTGTCTACACTAACATTGCATTACTAATTGCTACGTCTTAAATGCTACATCTCTAACGGAGGTGGAGTTATTAAGTCAGTGTAGTGGGCGAGTTATTTTGGTTGGAGCCACATTTTAGTGTAGATGCTTACAGTTAGGTTGACATATGTAGAACAGATCAGATCAGAAACTCTTAAGTCACTTACATGCTTAAAAAAAAATCAATTAGTACTGCTGAAGTGTGTCAGGTGGAAGAATTCTCATCTAGCCCATTCAGAATAGGTCTATAATCTTTGCCGTTAACAAAACTGAAAAAAGGTGTGTTTAATTTAAGAATGAATTAGAAATGACTCTACATGGATAGTTGTGTCTATCAGGTCCACGTGCCATGTCCTTACTTCTCCATAGCTGAATTAACAGGTCATTAGCCGTATGTGCTAGATAGTAAGATAAATTTGTGGCTCAAGGACATCTTTGTAATTTACTTGATAGTCTTGCCCTTCTGGTATCTGGCATTACTGATCTAAATTGACAGATCAATCAGGTTACAGAAACATGCACTTGTATGGGTCCATCCAGCAGTGAAACTGAGCCCTTCATTGTTTGCACAGAACTGCTATGCTCTCTTTAGCTAAGGTCAGTCCCACTGGGAATCTGAAGAACAGACTGATCATTTGGGGCACAATGGCTGCTGCAGTTGAATCCATTAAGGAAGAAATTCAGACTGGGAGGCAGAAGCAAGATAATAAATATGTGTCTTTATGTCAAATCGAACTATATTAAAAGTGACATGGTAGATAGATGTGGCTGGTGTTAGCATGCTGTGCTGTAATGGTGTTTTATGTAATAGATGTTACCTTGTTTTCTAAACTAAAATTAAATAAAAACATAACTTTAAAAAAGCTATGGCTATTGTTTATTTCCTCTGTGTTTTTGAAGAACCACTCAAATTAACATGTATACTAAGTACAAAGTATCAGACTTTAAATAACTGAACAATCCATACTTATCTTCCAATATGGTTACATGATCCAAAGTGCTTCTCCCCCCCTCCCTTTTATATTTCTTTATCCTTGGCTTCTAATGTTATTTTACTCAATACTTAAAACATCTTATACACATTAACAATCTACTCT
Source organism: Gopherus evgoodei (assembly GCF_007399415.2). Classification (NCBI taxonomy): domain Eukaryota; kingdom Metazoa; phylum Chordata; order Testudines; family Testudinidae; genus Gopherus; species Gopherus evgoodei. Next base: position 287,702,872 of record NC_044322.1, on the reverse strand, counting down.
TGCACTAAGCCTGTCTTGAGACTCTTTCTGTCAAACTGGAACTTGTTAATTTCAAACGTGATTTTCCATGTGCAGAGAGATTCCCTCTGGAACTATAGCAAGAGGTAGAATAAATAATATCATGTCAAGAAGATTAAACTTCTCTATCCAAAGTACAAAACTCATGTGAGTGTTACTAGAGCAGGTAAGAGAGTTAGGACTGAAATAATGTTTAAACACAACAGATTTACTCATATGGAATGAACAGTTTTAAGGGAATTATGTGATCAACTGTCAGTGCAGCAAAAGTAACCCTCTGTTACACATGGCTGTGTTTGCAGCTGCTGGTGCTGCTTCATTTATAACACTCTGTAACATCCTATAACATTTATTTATGATACAACCTGCTACATTCTGTTGGAGATATGACACTGGAGTCTACTGCTATGATCTATTGCTGTCAATATCTGGGGGGAAATCAACAAGCTGTATTGTCTCTTTGAACAGTTAGCAATGTGCTACTTGTAACAATGGCTTTTCTTGTCAATTTACTAATGTCCAGCCTTAAACCACAGAAAAATCAAAATAAAAATCTATACATGAGCTATACTCTGAAAGTCTTCCACATGCAGGACCCCAATCAACCCAGGGATTTTAGCCAGATGACCAGTCCCAACCAACCCAGCTTGAAATTTTAAATACAAAGCAAAGAGCTGCCTTGATATTTTTACAGGTGTCTGGGTACTGAGAAATTATCTTGTGCTATTATGATGTTTTTGTTAATGCAAAAAAAAAATAATAATAAAAATAAATAAATTAAAAGACAGAATGCAACACATTTGCAACTGTAACTCAAACTTACCTAAAGACTGATTAATAGTACTCTTTAATGTTGAGCCAAAATTTATGCCGTTTTAATCAGAATGTATTACTGAAACAGCATGAACTGAAGTTTAGCATAAGCTCCTTAGGGTATGTCTACACTGTGATAAAAGACCCATGGCATGGCTGTAGCTGGCCCAGGGCAGCTGTCCTGTGCTGCAGGGCTGTAACAGATCTTGTAGGGTCTCAAAACCCAGGCTGTAGCCTGAGACCCAAATGTCTACACTGCAATTTTATAGCCCCACAGTTCAAGCCTGGCAAGCTGAGTCAGGTGATACAGGCTCAGACTTGGTGGCACAGGCTTGTTATTGCAGTGTAGACTTACCTGTACATTCTTTTACAATTCAGCTGCAGCTTCTATCAGGCACAATTGAGTTACAACCCCTAATTATTGCATAAATACTCCACAGTTTAGACTACTGTGATGCAAGAAAATAAGAATTGTACTCACAAGACATTACTGTGAAACCTACGGATCATTATTTATTTTTAATATACATAATTGTTCTATATAAAGAGTATCTTGGTTCACTTAAGCATATAGGCCTAAGTTAGACTGGTATCACATTTACCAGCGCTAAGAGCTTGAATTCTTGTTAGTATCAGCAAAGTCAAACTAGACAAACAGAAAGTCTGTGAACTGACTGAATCCTCCGGGAACTGTCTTCAGCTAGCTTGTGAATGTTTATCAGAGATTACTAACTCCACCAAGAAAATGTGAATTTGTGGTGTCTGAAGGGATCAGGAGATGCATGTAGATATGGTGAGAGAAATAATTTTCCAATGCCTTTCTTAACATGCTGCTCTCCAAATAACAAGTGTTACCTACAAATTAATATGCAAGTATAAACATTCATGATGATAGGATTTCATTAATTATAAAGCTAAAAAGACCAAGAATTTAGTCATGTCAGAGAAATGCAACAGAACTAAGGAACAATGTATATAACGTTCCCTATTCATTATTACTGTCACCCCTTAAAAAATCCATTTAACAACACAGTGACCCAAAATATCTAAAATGAGAGATGTAATTTTAATGTTTGCAAAAAATCTAAGGAGTGACATTTAGAACATCTTATAAATTTATTTCACCAGATAAAAGTCTTTCTTTATGATGTACCATAAGGTCCATTTTTTGCTGCTAGTTGAAAATGAAAGTTGGGTGTGTGTGTGTGTGCGCGCGCGCGCGTGTGCCCAATATCCAAGGTTAATGGACAAATATTTTTCTTTGACCTCCTAGTAAAAAAAATAGAGATGGATACAGTAATCCATATTAAAACATGGACCCGGAGGAATAACTGTAACTTCACTGCTTTTTCAGCAGTATAATGTTAATGTACACTGTGCAGAAGGTTATTCTCTGGTTATCATTTAACGTTTCCTGTTCAGATGTAGAGTAGCAGTAAGCCACTGCAGTAAGCTAATATATTGTAATACAGATTGGTTCCATATACCACAAGGTCAACTGAAATGCTTTGGTTTCAGTGTCATTTAGTGTATAATGCAAACAGAATTTGGGGTCCCTTAGACTGATATGCGAGATTTTGTGGAGAGAAGGACATGATAAATCTTCTCCTTACTTACCTTCTCTCTGAACATCCTCCCACTACCCTGGGTCACCCACAGCCACACGACTCTCTTTTGTATTTTTGGTTCTGGTTATATCTGGAGTCTTCAAGTGGAAAGGATAGAAAGGGGAAAACCTATGTGTAAAATGGAGGAAAACTATTTTTGGAACTCAGAAAAGATTTACATTTTGGGCACAGAGTCGAGGAGTTTTTTGGGGAGGGAGAGGGCTTTTTTGTGAGGGAGGGCACATGTTGACACCATGAAGTTCTTATTTGATGTCATCTAGTTTACGCATCAGCAAGCAAAATGTGGAGACTTTTCCTTGCTAGTGATTACAACATAACAAAAAGAACTCATTTTTGGTATACAGCCAAACCTCTCGTCTTGGACCAAGAGGCTGCTTTAGAGAGCATAGAGAAGTTGCTAGTCCCATAAAACAGTGTTAACTATTAAGAGCTAGATTGTGATTTAAAGGCTGTTATGGAGAATCAATGTGGTGCATCTGCGTTGCTCCCCATACTGGTGAAGTAGGGGGGTGGCAGTGGGACTACTCAGAGGACCGATACTATCATTTGCTCTTGTGTAGGCCATGCAAAAGGGAAGAAGACAGCTTGCACAAAGTTCCTTTATGCACCTGCATAGAGCAGATCATAATTTGGCTTTATGTATTTTTGCACTTTGAGGGAGAAGCTGGGATTTATCAATACCTCTCCCCAGAATACCACTAGACCATTGCAGTAAAAAATGGCATCACAACAGAGAAATGGGCATTCTTTCTGTATGTCACAACCATGCCGTTGCTTTTTCCCATTGTCACAAGAGTTAACATTTCCATTTCTCATTGTTTCAAGTGAAATCAAGAGCTCTCGGATATAACTGGCTGGCAGGCACCATTATACAGTAACCTTTACAGCATCTTGTAGAATAAAGACCTTGTCCTGTCCCCACTCTATAGTCACATATTAGTAGAGCTGGTTAAAAAAAAACAAAAAACTGACAGAACATTTTTCCATCAGAAAATGTCAATTCTGCAGGGAATTATTGCCAGTTTATTTAAATAAGGTTGAAATGTTTCATTCTGACATTGTGTGTAGTGTATTTATACCCGTGTCCGTCCCAGGATTTTAGAGAGACAAGATAGGTGAGGTAATATCTTTTATTGGGCACAACTTCTCTCATCAACAGAAGTTGGTACAATAAAAGATATTACCTCACCCAACTTGTTTCTCATTTTGACATTATTGTGGTTATATATTATAAGATACTTTGATCATATCGAATCAAGGTTGAAACTAGGACTGGCCAGAAAAAGAACTTCATTTCAAAAAAAATGTTTGAGGTTTCAGGATTGGTTTTCATTCTCCACTGGAACAAAACTCAGACCTTTTAGAAATTTTCATAAAAATCTCTCTTGAAAGAGAGAGAGCCCAGAATATCTAAGAGCCCAGCAGATAAGGCACTCAGCTGGCAAGTAGGAAATGCAGTTTCAAGTAACTGCTTTACTTGACTCAGAGCAGGGACTTGATAAGTGCCCTAAGTACCTGGCTATAGAGTCAGTCTCTCTGTATCACTGAACATTCAATTATTTAAGCTCCAACAGGAGATATTGAGAGTGTGAATCAGGTAAAGCAAGGACTTGGCCCTTGGTCTCATATGCTAGTTGAGTGCCCTAATTACAAGGCAATAGGCTTTTCCTTCTCTCTCTTCCCCTTTCCCCTCAAAAGACTTTCACTGAAACTTATTCATTTCCAGGAAAATGTCCACTTTCAACTCAGTATTTTCAAAAAAACACAGCTTTTAGTCAAATTTTTACATTCTGCTCCAGTTTGCAAAATAAAATAATAATAATAATAATAATAATAATAATAAATAAAAAAGTAAATCAGAGATATCTACTTGTTGTCCTGATTCAGGACAAAACAAAATTCTGAAACAAGTGGGGTTCCGCAGGGGTCTGTTTTGGGACCGGTTCTGTTCAATATCTTCATCAACGATTTAGATGTTGGCATAGAAAGTACGCTTATTAAGTTTGCGGACGATACCAAACTGGGAGGGATTGCAACTGTTTTGGAGAACAGGGTCAAAATTCAGAATGATCTGGACAAATTGGAGAAATGGTCTGAGGTAAACAGGATGAAGTTCAATAAAGATAAATGCAAAGTGCTCCACTTAGGAAGGAACAATCAGTTTCACACATACAGAATGGGAGGAGACTGTCTAGGAAGGAGTATGGCAGAAAGAGATCTAGGGGTCATAGTAGACCACAAACTTAATATGAGTCAACAGTGTGATACTGTTGCAAAAAAAGCAAACGTGATTCTGAGATGCATTAACAGGTGTGTTGTAAACAAGACACGAGAAGTCATTCTTCCGCTTTACTCTGCACTGGTCAGGCCTCAGCTGGAGTATTGTGTCCAGTTCTGGGCACCGCATTTCAAGAAAGATGTGGAGAAATTGGAGAGGGTCCAGAGAAGAGGAACAAGAATGATTAAAGGTCTTGAGAACATGACCTATGAAGGAAGGCTGAAGGAATTGGGTTTATTTAGTTTGGAAAAGAGAAGACTGAGAGGGGACATGATAGCAGTTTTCAGGTATCTAAAAGGGTGTCATCAGGAGGAGGGAGAAAACTTGTTCACCTTAGCCTCCACTGATAGAACAAGAAGCAATGGGCTTAAACTGCAGCAAGGGAGATTTAGGTTGGACATTAGGAAAAAGTTTCTAACTGTCAGGGTAGTTAAACACTGGAATAGATTGCCTAGGGAAGTTGTGGAATCTCCATCTCTGGAGATATTTAAGAGTAGGTTAGATAAATGTCTGTTAGGGATGGTCTAGACAATATTTGGTCCTGCCATGAGGGCAGGGGACTGGACTCGATGACCTCTCGAGGTCCCTTCCAGTCCTGGAGTCTAGGAGTCTAGGAGTCTATGAGAATCTCAGAATATCCCAGGGGACTGGAATTTTGTTTTTCAACCAGCTTTGCATATTAAACAAACTTCATAGGAAACCCTTTTTGGTGGAGAATTTCTATCAAACAGTTCCTGTCAGAGATTTTGAAGGGACAGTGTGTTTGTAGGGGAAGCAGGTCAGAAAAAACAACAACTACTACATTTTAAGTGATAGATGTGTCCATATGTCCCAGACTGTTTGGAAAAAAAGACTGATTTAAAACATTTTGCAGAAAATTAGTAAATACTATACTGTGTATAGAAAAAGCCTCCCTGGATAGCTTTACTTTTTTGACCAAATTTAATGCTGGTACGTGTAAACTTTTTATCCAAAATACAAGCATGAACAGTGTGCTATTCTGCTACATTATTCATCTTTGTTGTGACATTTTACAATAACACTCTCTTACTCAAGAAGCTTGATCACAGAGGAAGCCTGGGCGTCTGTCATTGAGTAGACAATGTTAAAAAAAAAAACATGGTAATTGCTTTTGCCATATTTGTAGTAAAAAAAAATCTCTGAAACTTTGACCTTTATCAGATGCCTGCCTGCCTCAGCCACCTTTATTTTGACTTTCTTCTTAATTTATGTGTGAAGTGGGGAAAAGGTATTTCCATTAGATTATGAACAGGTCATCTCCTCCTCTGGATGTCAGCAGCTGTATTTCCTGAGGGTCAACACAATCACAGGCAGTAATGGATAACTGTACTATAGTTGAGGAGGTAGACTGACCTGCTGAAAATGAAACAAAACCACGTCTAACAACATTGCCTAAAGTTTTCAGTGCTATAGATAGCCCTATTAATCAGGTGTAATGCATTAGACATCTGGGCAGCTTATAGAGCAGATTTTTTTCCCCAGCAATGTTTTAATTCATTCCCTTCAGCGAATAATTTGTTCAAAAGCCAGGAAGGGATTATACTTCCAACATAATGTATTAATAAGACAGTTTTCAAGCAACAAGATACATTAACTGTAAACGTTTGTAACTAAAGATGAGATTCATTAAAAACTTTATGACCCATTTCTTTGGAGTACACGTGTACTACATGAGGAAAATGTACGAGATTTTTCACTTCACTATCTCTCTGTGTTGAACTGGGAATCTGCCAGTAACACAATATATTCTAAAATGGGTAGAAAAGGTGAATGATATTTCCCTAGTCACTGGCATAAAATTTCCATTTAAACAAAAACAAAGTGCTGTGACAATGAAACACCAATTACAGAAGAATCAGAGCTGCTATGCTGATTACTCTCATGTGTGCATGTGTTTATTATTTAAATAAGGTATATGGTTTCAACTATGCAAGGAATACAGTAAAGAGCTTCTCACATTGTCTGGGTCCTTGTGCCATCTAGATGAACCCAGGGAGTTCAGAAATGCACAGCAATTAAAAAATAAGGCCAGAAGGGATCATTGTGATCATCAGATTTCCTGCAGAACACAGGCCTGAATTAATTCCTGTTTGAATATATCTTTTCTTTTTAAAATCCAATCTTGATTTAAACATTTACAATGATGGAGAATTTACCACAAACCTTTTGGTAATTAATTCCAATGGTTAATAATCTTACCTGTTAAAAATGTGAACCTATTTCCAGTCTGATTTTGTCTAGCTTCAACAGCCATTGGATCAAGTTATACCTTTGTCTGCTGGAGTGAAGAATTTCTTATCACATTTCTCCCCCAATGTTTTCTTTTGTTAAGCTAAATATATGGATTTCATCATAAGGTATGTTTCCTAACCCTCTCCAGTCTTCAGCATCCTTCTTGAATTGTGGACACCAGAACTGGACACAGTATTCCAGTAATGGTCACACAGGTGCCAAATACAGAGGTAATATAACCTCCCTATTCCTATTCTTTATTTCACTGTTTATATCTCAAAGGATCACATTAGCCCTTTTAGTCACAGTGTTACACTGATGTTCAGTTGATCATCCACTGTGACCTGCAAGCCTTATTTTTAGAGTGACTGCTTCCCAGGATAGCATACCCATCCTATTCTTTGTTCCTACATGTATTGAAACATATACAATATTCTTGCACCCAGCTTACCAAGAGATCCAGATCACTCTGTATCGGTGAACTGTCCTCTTAATTATTTTCTGCTCACTGGATCTTTGTGTCATCTGCAAACTTTATCAATAATGGTTTTCTGTTTTCTTCCAGGTCATTGAATACAAAAATAGCTTAAGTCCAAGAACCAATTCCCTTGGGACTCCTCTAGAAGCACACCCACTTCATGATGATCCCCTAGTTACAATTACATTTTGAGACCTATCTGATGGTTGTCAGGATAGCAAGTCACATTGTTACACAACCCTGCCTGCAGTATGACAAAACTTGCTTGTGCTAATCTGGATGTCGGTTCCCTGATTGGCATTAATTTTATAATTCTCCTTTAATTCTTTATTAATCGAGTCCCATATCAGTCATTCCACTATGTTGCCCCAAACTGATGTCAAGTTGACAGGCCTATAATTACCTGGATCACCCTGTTTGCCCTTTTTAAATATTGACACATTAGCTTTCTTCTAGTCCTCTGGAACTTGTTTGGTGTTCCAAGAGTTACTGAAAATCAACTCTAACAAGTTAGACAAACATTTTCAGACCCCCAAAATATTCAAATTCACTTAATTTTAATATGAAGGGCTTCAGTTTTCAAAGCTAGAGACCCACCTTCTTGGGAAGCCAATTTCCCAAAGTGAAAAGTAATTGTGACCCTTCTACAGACATGAGAAGAAAGTCTACCCTGCTCTGCCCCTGCACAAAGCCTGAATAATTGCACTTTGTGTAGGGAACTTCAAGGTGCTGAGGAGACAGAATTCACCACCCATATATCTGCAAGCAGGACATAGTGCTGCCATGCAGCCTTCCTGTTGTTCCAGCATACCATTTCTTGTTGTCCATCTGTGGGTTTTGGACCATTTTCCCAATCCAATGAGCATACTCTGCTCTTCATCAGCCTATTTAGGATCAGCACAGAACGTATGTCTGTATGTGTTAGCAGTATGGAGACCTTCCTGTGTGTTTGGTATGCCTACAACCACCTTCCCCCCTACCCTCCAAGAGCATCACCATGGGGCCTATGTGGCACAGAGGGCTTTGCACAAAGTTTTCCACACAGGGAAAGTTTCACCTACAATGCATATGTTACTGTAACACAGTTCAAGAAAACAATACAACCACATCCACAGTTTATATGAATCTGTGTGATTGCAGTAACATTTTGTAGTAGGCCTGTTTTGACTGGGGACATTTTTTTGTAACCTATTTGTTTTCTTTTTGCCTTTTACTTACTGATAATAAATTGCCATTTTTAATGTCAGCAAAATAAGTGTTTATCACAGTCCAAGTTATGTTGGGAATTGCATGCAAGTCTCTGTGCATCTGACAAAGAAAATCTGATTTTTCAGTTTTAGCAGATGTACATATAAAATTATCTATCATCATTGCTTGTTCCCTGCATTAATTAGATATGGGTTCCATATCTTAATCATGAACAATGAGAATCAGATTATTTCACCAAAAAAACAAAAGACTTCTAGATGCTATGTTCAAATATAATTATTTCTATGCACTGTACACAGTGATGACAAAATGTTATCTTGCATTAACACATGATAATGTTATTGTTATCTTGGGCCAGTGCTAGAAAATAACTTCTCTTATTACTATAATACAGCTATTTTATGGTCAAAAACAGTATTTTCATGGATCAGATAAGATGAAACTGGCTATATTTAATAATGGGCTTTTAAACCATGGCTGTAATTCACTAGAGAACCTGCTTCAAGGAATTTCAATCCTCTCAGAATTCACAGATATGACATTTCCCAACAGGAATGAACTTTTAGAGGTTTGTATCCCATTATAAATACTCAACCAATGAAGTGTTGTTAAAATTAATGAAGTTGAAACTTTGTAAGCGACAGCAGTATTTGGCCAGCTGTCCCAACGAAACTGAAAAGCAACCTTTAATTTTCTTTTTAAAGAATTAAGGCACCCAGAGAGGAACAGAATATGAAATTATTTGCATTTCAATACACAACATTTTAAAAATCAGCTCATCATTAATTGGCCTGTTAAATTTTAAGCTCGTGATAGCATATTTCTCCCAAAATTATTTATCACGTCACAAAAAAATCTGAAGCAGAATATGGAATTTTGGAATCAATAGTTGGGACCAAATTTTAGTCTAATTGGATTTGGATTTCAGTGAGCATTAGCTGGTTTTCAGTAGTGGTTCTTCAGAAGGCAATTCTTTCTATATGTGAGAATTTCAACTGCATCTCTCTTTCACCTTTCTTACAGATTAAATGCAGTGAAGTAAATTGTTATAGCGTGCTGACAGCACCTTGCAATTCTTGCATGAATGCCTTTTTCATTTAGCAGCTGAAACTAATTTCTTACTGAAGTTATCATTTTAAAGTTTGTTTTTTTTCAATATTCCTGACTTCTGGACTCTGCAAAAACTTCTTAGATCAGGTTTGGATTCACTAAAGATCCTATGGGAGGTGAGATGTCATGATGTATACATTACAGAACTACACGGAGAGAAAGGACATGGGGATAAGAGTTGATTGTGTGAACTACATTTCTCTTTTCAGGAGATATTGACAGAGGATTATATTGCAAGAAACTTAAAAAGACGGGCGATTTAACTGAAGTTATTCTCAGAAAAGAATGATAGGAAATATAAGATTCACTGCACATTCTGGGCTATATCTTATTTGCTTTATTCATCAACACAGTCTCATTGACTTAAGTGGGACTAGTTGCATAAGTCAAATGAACAGGATTTGTCTGTTGTCACTGATGTCACTAATGTAGGATGGATATAATTTTAATAAATTGGAATCTTCAGTAGAACTGGAATTTGTATCTAGGAACCTTTTCCTGAACTTCAGTTTCTTCTATTTGTTTTGGTTATCACATGTTCTGTTATTTGATACAACAGTCTAAAAGAAGAAAGACAAAATGAAAAAACTGCCACAAAAATATTGAATGAAATTATATTTTCCAACGCTGTGTAAAATTATATTTTAAAGAGGAACAAAATAGTATTCGTTCCTAGCTTCTTAGGTCACCAACATGACTATGTTTGGGTGCACACTTAGTATGTAGTACTAGGCAACTAAAATAAGAAATAAACACTTTCAGAAACATAATAGTATTAATATAATGTCTTACAACTGAGGCCTGGTCTACTCTAGTCTGTTATTTTGGAATTAGTCAAGTTAATTCGAAAAAAAAAAATGATTCCATCCACACAACCAAACCAATTTTTTCAATTTAAAGGGCTCTTTAATCTGATTTCTGTACTCCACCTTGGCATGTAGAGTAGTGCTTAAATCGAAATCACAATCCTGGATTAATGGTATTATGGATGAAATTCAATGTTATTGGCCTCCGGGAACTATCCCAGAATGTTCCCTTGTGATCTGTCTGGACAACACTCTCAACTCCAACGCACTAGCCAGGTGGGCAGGAAAATCCCTGGGAACATTTGAATTTCATTTCCTGTTTGGTGACCATCAGCACAGTCCACCATCACAGGAGACCATGCAGAGTCCACCATCACAAGAGATCATGAAGTCCTGGATTCGCAGATGAGCTCCAGCATGGTCTGAACATGAGGTACTGGATCTCATTGCATGTTGGGGAGATGAATCTGTTATGGCAGAACTACGTTCCAAAAAAAGAAATGCAAATACATATGCTAAAGTCTCCAGGGCCATGACAGAAAGAGGCTACTCCAGGGACACAGAGCAGTGTCATACAAAAATGAAGGCACTCAGGCAAGTGTACCAAAAAGCCAGGGAGGCAAACGGGAGCTCTGGGTCACAGCCCAGTATATTCCACTTCTACCATGAGATGCATGCAATTATGGGGGGTGACGCCACCACTACCCCACCACAGTCCGTGGACATGTGCAAGGGGGGAGTTGCATGGAGCCAGGAAGAAGAGTCATTGGACGACAAAGAAGAGGAGGAGGAGAAGGACAGTGCACAGGCGGCAAGTGGGGAATCCGTTTCCCCCCCTAGCCAGGAACTATTCTTAACACTGGAGCCAATAGCCTCCCCCTACTCCCAAGGCGTGCTCCTGGACCATGAACCTGGAGAAGGTTGGGGGAGGGGGTGGAACCCAGCCATGCTGGGCTGTTCACGTTTAGTTTGTTAAAGGGCTCATCCCTGCTCAGAGGCTTCTCGGAGCCATGCAGTGTGTGTGTGTTGGGGGGGGGGCAAGGCGCTGTGTGAAGTGATCATCCCAGAGAGCCCACAGGCCCTCTTTTTATATGGCAAACCCACCAGGCATTGCTTGCTATGGGAAAGGAGGCCCAGCAGTTTGAAAGCATTGAAATGAATGCAGAAGCAGCAGAACCCCACATGCCCCTAAGCTGCCTGCAAGCTGAATTCTGTTGCCCGGCTGTGTGTGATGGGTTATTCACACCAAAGTGTCCCTTTGTATCTTTTAAAATACTACTTTCCCTTTTTCTCCTCCCACAGGTGCAAATGTTTCAACGAGACCCCTATCTACTATCCCAGAGGCTGGTCCAGATTAGAAGGTGGGAAAAACAAACTCAGGATGACATGTTCACCGAGTTCATGCAGTCCTCCCACACTGATAGGGCTCAGCTGAATGCATGAAGGCAAACAGTTGCGGAGTCCCTTAAAGCAATACAGGAACATGAAGAGAGGAGGGATGCATGCAACGAGAGCAGGAAGGACGCTACAGTCAAGCTCATGGGGGAGCAAACTGACATGCTCCGCTGTACGGTGGATCTAATGTGGGAAAGGCAGCAAGACAACAGACTGCCGCTGCAGAACCTGTATAACCGCCAGGGGCGGCTCTAGACATTTCACTGCCCCAAGCACAGTGTCATGCCATGGGGAGTGCTCTGCCACTCGCTAGTCTCCCGGCTCCGGTGGACCTCCCATAGGCATGCCTGTGGAGGGTCCACTGGTCCCACGGCTTCGGTGGAGCCGTGGGACCAGCAGACCCTCCACAGGCACGTCTGCAGGAGGTCCACCGGAGCCACAGGACCAGCGGACCCTCTGCAGGCATGCTGCCGAAGGCACCCTGCCTGCTGCCCCCCCCAGTGACCAGCAGAGTGCCCCCTGTGGCATGCCACCCCAAGCATGCGCTTGGCGTTCTGGGGCCTGGAGCCGCCCCTGATAACCGCCCTCCCTCCTCCCCAAGTTCCATAGCCTCCTCATCCAGATGCCCAAGAACATAAGGGGGAAAGCTGCAGGAACCCACACACTCAACCCCAGAGAATCGTCAAAGCAGCAGAAAGCTGGCATATGTGAACTTTTGATTTGGTTTCTGGACTTGTCCTTCCCTCCTCCTCCACCCCCCTAACCCAATACCCTGCCTCCCCTGGTCTACCTTCTGATTTCTCTCAATGTGTTGTGCAACAAATAATAAAGAACAGTTTTTAAAACAATTTTGACTTTATTTCCTTTCATATATATAGGGGGTGGGTAACTTCAAGAGAAACAAACACAACTGTCACACCATATCCTGGCCAGTCATGAGATTGGCTTTTAAAGCTTCTCTGATGTGCAGCGCACCCTGCTGTGCTCTTCTAATCACATGTGTGAAATTGGCTGCCAGGCGAGTTGCCTCAACCTCCCACCCCACCATAAATGTCTCCCCCTTACTCTCACAGATATTGTGGAGCACACAAGCAGCAATTACAATTGGAATATTGGTTGTGCTGAGATCTAACCGAGTCAGTAAACTGCGCCAGCGTGTTTTCAAATGTCCAAAAGCACATTCTACTACCATTCTGCACTTGCTCAGCCTATAGTTGAACTGCTCCTTACTACTGTCCAGGCTGCCTGTGTATGGCTTCATGAGCCATGACATTAAGGGGTAGTCTGGGTCCCCAAGGATAACTATAGGCATTTCAACATCCCCAACAGTAATTTTCTGGTCTGGGAAGTAAGTCCTTTCCTGTATTTTTTCGAACAGACCAGAGTTCCTGAAGATGCGAGCATCATGTATCTTTCCTGCTCATCCCACATTGATGTCGGTGAAACGTCCCTTGTGAGCCACCAGTGCTTGCAGCACCATGGAAAGTACCCCTTGTGGTTTACGTACTGGCTACCCCGGTGTGCCGGGGCCAAGATAGGGATATGCCTTCCGTCTATCGCCCCCCCCCAGTTAGGGAAACCCAGAGCCATCCACAATGGCCATCCAAAGTCACTACCCTTGATAGCAGCTGGTCAATGATTGCATTGGTTACTTGCAGCTCAGCAGCCCCTGCAGTAGATTTGCCCACTCCAAACTGATTCCCAGCTGACCAGTAGCTGCTGGGTGTTGCAAGCTTCCACAGTGCTATGGCCACTCACTTCTCAGCCGTGAGGGCTGCTCTCATTTTGGTGTCTTCGTGCTTCAGGGCAGGGGACAGCAAGTCATAAAATTCCATGGAAGTGGCCCTACGCATATGAAAGTTTCACAGCCACTGGAATCATCCCAGGCCTGCAACACTATGCCATCCCACCAATCTGTGCTTGTTTCCCAGGCCCATAATTGGAGTTCCACAGCATGAACCTGGCCCAATAACACCAGGATCACCCAATCGCCATATACCGTGCTTCTAGGAATGTCTGTATCCATGTCCTCATCAGTATAGTAATCACACTATCGTCGCTTTCTCGCCCGGTTTTGCAGGTACTGAACATACTGCTGGATAATGCGTGAGGTAATTATAATAGTCAAAACTGCAGTGGAGATCTGAGCGGGCTCCATGCTTGCCATGCTATGGCATCTGCCCGGGTAATCCTGGAAAAAGGGAGCAAAACGTGGGAGAGCTGTTTGGTTCAAGATGGCCAATAAAAGGTGGTAAATGGTTGTCTTCTGTAGCTTTCATGGAGTCAGGAAGCTCGCTAGAGCTGCAAGAGCAGGAGAGCAGAGTTTGTGGCAGAAGCGTGAGCAGAGTTTGCGGTGGAGGCTCTGAGGCTCAGTTCACAACGGCCGAAAAAATGGCAGGGAATTATTGCTTTCTGTAGCTTTCACGGGAGCCCAGGACAGACAACATGTAAAAATTAGCTAGTGATGCAAGAGTGGGAGAGCAGAGTTTGCAGCACAAGCTGTGCTGCTCGGTTCACGGCAGCCGAGAAAAGATGGGAAATGGTTAGATAAAAGAGTAGATAGAAAGACAAGAGGACATGCGGGGTAGATTCATAGTAACAGGAGACAGGCAGTGCACCGTACTGCTGGCAATATGACGTCTGTCATAGCTTTCACGGAGGGAGGAGCGAGTGACAGCACATACTCAGAAACACCTGCGAAAATGTTTTTGCCCCATCATGCACTGGGAGCTTAACCCAGAATTCCAGTGGGCGGCAGGGACTGCGGGAACTGTGGGACAGCTTCCCTCAGTGCATCGCTCCAACATTCAGTGCTAGCTTTGGTACTGAGGACGCACTCCACCGAATTCACGTGCTTTAGTGGGGGGGGGAGGGGACACAACCCTGAATGTATAAAATGGCTTCTGAAAATTCGAATAGAATAAGTTCAAATTAATTTCGTACTGTAGACGTACCCTAAGAGAGCAGTATGAATTTCCAGTTTTGAGGCCTTATCCTAGGGGAGTTGACTCCTAGATAATGATAGTATTCTCAATGTGAATGGCAAACTGACTTTTTTCTTCTAGGAAGCAATCTTATGCTCAGAAAAGAAATGCCAAGAAATGCACAGAATTCCTCTAAGTGAATGTAATTACTTGTTTGTAAAGTTTTTGCCTGATGCAAAATGTAAAAAAGAAACATTACAGACTGTGTTGTTGACATTGTGATTGTTTGCAATACCTGAAGTGAACATTTACATGGTTTTAAGTGTGTGCTAGTGTATTTAAAAATTTCAGGAGCAAAACTGCCACCAGCCAAGAGTGAATAACACAAAGAGCTGCATGGGATTAGCCTAAGTACACAGTGCGTAATTCTGTTGACCAAAAGTGGCATTGTGCACTTACATGGCATCAGGTCATGAATGAATTCAATCTGAAACATTGAGCCAGAACCCTTGTTTTGTCTGTTTTCAAAGATGTAAAAGAAAATTCCCAAAGTTACCAAGGCAGATCACATCATGAGTGAATGCACTGTTGCACCAAAGAGGACCAAGTTCCTTGTTATTGTATAAGCAAGTGAGTCCTTGCCTTAAAATTCTGAGGGTGTCATGTCCCAGTACCAGATATGGACTGGCTACAGGGCTTGCTTATAGACACCATATGTGTTCATCATAAGATCCTTTCATGCTCTGCCAGGTATGGCTAAGGTTAATTTAAATAAGGTATTTACACAAAGTGCCAGCTAGTAGATGAACAATATAATACAGTTTACCATTCCATTACAGAGGGATCCTGATCATTTTTTTTGTGTGTGCATGCATGTGTGCGCATGCTGAAATGAAACCAAATCTTGTCCCATCAAAATCACTACATTATGCATGGGACAGGCCTCCAAATTTGGAAGAGGGGGAAGTGTCATAAACAGATAGCTAAGGGTTAATGTTCTTTTACCTGTAAAGGGTTAACACAGGGAACCAAACACCTGACCAGAGGACCAATCAGGAAACAAGACTTTTTCAGATCTGGGTGGAGGGAAGTTTTGGGTGTGAGTCCTTTGTTCTTGGTCTGTTCTTTTCTCGGCTCTGAGAGTGATCTTTCTATTTCCTGGCTTTCTAATCTTCTGTTTCCAAGTTGTAAGTACAAGGATAGTAAGACAATAGGTTTATATTGTTTTCTTTTGTATTTACATGTGTGTAGTTGCTGGAATGTTTTAAACTGTATTCTTTTTGGATAAGGCTGTTTATTCATTTTTTTCCTTTAAGCAATTGACCCTGTATATTGTCACCTTGATACAGAGACCCTTTTATGTCCTTTTTCATTCTTTTTATATAAAGCTTTCTTTTTAAGACCTGTTGGAGTTTTTCTTTAGTGGGGACTCCAGGGAATTGAGTCTGCAGCTCAACAGGGAATTGGTGGGAGGAAGAAGTCAGGGGGAAAATCTCTTTGTGTTAGATTTACTAAGCCTGACTTTGCATACCCTCTGGGTGAGGGGGAAGAGAGATTAGATCTCTCTGTACTTGTGTTTACAGGACTGGAAGCAGGGAATCTCCTAGGGTCATCCAGGGAGGGGAGCCTGGGAGGAAGTAACAAGGAAACAAGGGGAAGGGGTTATTTCCCTTTGTTGTAAGACTCAAGGCATCTGAGTCTGGGGGTCCCCCAGGGAAGGTTTTGGGGAGACCACAGCGAGCTAGGCACTGTATAATTCCTAGCTGGTGGCAGCAATACCAGGTCCAAGCTGGTAACTAAGCTTGGAGGTTTTCATGCTAACACCCATATTTTGGACACTAAGGTCCAGATCTGGGAAGAAATGTTATGACAGGAAGGTTACCAAGATGATGTTTTGGAAGAGACCACAAAACTAGTTTAATTTTATATAAAAAGTGTGTAGTTGGAGGGCTTCTACTCAATGTCCTAAGGCAAAATATGTAACACAGTTGCTTGACCTTTTCAACTCCAGCAGCTGGCTTACACAGTTTCATATTGTCAGTGCTATTTTTGCAAAGAAAGTGGCTAGATACATACTGTTCATTTAAATGAACACCACAACTTTCCTCCATAGAAGCAAAAGTTAATAAGGGAACATCTACACTGATAAAAGACCCACAGAACAGCTGCTGTAAAATTGTAGCGTAGATGTTCCAGCTTGGGCTAGAGCCCAGACTTTGAGACCCTCCCACCTCACAGGGTTTAAGAGTCCATGCTCCAGCCTGAGCCAGAAGGTCTACGCTGCAATGTTAGAGCCCCACAGTCTAAGCCCTGAAAGCACTAGTCAGCTGACTCGGGACAGCCAGGTGTCTCTTACGGTAGTCTGTTTCATAGCCTCCCCTAACATGCGGCCCGCTATACAATTTCAGAAACCTGATATGGCCCTCCGGCCAAAAAGTTTGCCCACCCATTTTAAATGGTCACTTTTTAGATGTCTAAACACCAGAGGAATTTCTCAAGACCTGTCGGGCTTTTCTGAAGAGCCTGTGGGAGGAAAGAAGGGTACACTAATGTATATTCTAAGAGAGTGCCCAGTGATAAATGAGTTCTGGATGAAAGGCTAGTGGAGTTAATGTAGGAGGTGATGTAGTGTGAACTGCCTCTGTCTTCTGAATAGATAATCCTGAGACATTTTGGGGAGCCGTGATTCTCAAGTATCAAACAGAAATCCACATATTTTGCTTCCTGATTTTGCCAGCTTTCCACGTTGAAGGTCACCTCTTCTAGATCCTCACGGATTATATTGCAAAGGAATTCTCATTGCCTTCTTAAGTTTTAATAATATTAACATTTAATATAGTGGAGCTCCACTTCAGTATAACTGCTGCCCTGACTAGCAGTCCATGCTCCTGATATATCATTAGAATAAAGACTCATTAATTCATACTAGGAGCTGGTAGACCCATCCTGAATCACTGAAATTTGCAACTTGGCAAGTAAATAAGGCTAAACCCTCCTCCCAAACATATAAACAACAATTGATTGATTGATTTGTGTCAATTTATTAACTGATTTGGTTTAACTTTTTTTTGAGGTTTAAAAAATGAATTGGATTTTAACAGAGTGCATAAATGAAGAGAAAGAGGACAAAAAATCACACAAAAGAGACAGAAGAAATTACCAGTAAGATAATAATAAATATGTGGGGGGTGCGTCTGTGCGTTAGATAAAGTATATCTCAGGTTCACTTACATAACTAAAATTTACAAAACACAGTTGTAGTTATAGAATTTGCATAGTTCTATTATGTATTTATACTGTGGTTCTGTCAAGGATCCCCAATGTGCGAGGTGCTGTACAAACACAGAACAAATAATCCACTTCAGTGTAGAGTGGATAACAGGATTTATAAATGTTTTTAATCTAAAATTAATTTTCAGTTATTTATGGTAGAGAGAGTGCTTCATGCTAGTAAGTACGTATGGTCGAGTACTTTGGAAAATTAAATGAGCACAAATGATCACTCCAATATGAAATCTTAACTGCAAAGTAGGAAGAGGTGACCATTGTGGGGTGCAAAGTATAAAATTAATCTTCACATCAGACCAATAACAAAGCAATATAAATAATGATAATAAAATACTTATTGTTGTAAACTGGTTGGAAAAGTATAGTAATAAGTAGTGTTTACTTATTTACATGCATAATAACAAGTTGCTGCAGCAGAAGTTTAAAAAACATCTAAAAGCTACAGACACTGCAACACACTTCAGCACTGACAATGAACTTATATCTTCCCTGCTCTGTCATCAAAGTCGGAGCAGTGTGGTTCCTTCCCTGCAGCAGTGACAGAACGAATGACTACAATTACCCTGGGTCTCTTCAAAGTAGTTCTCCAGGCCTGGACTCCCAGGTCATTCACAGCAGCCTCCTCTTGTACACTGTCTCCCATTTTCTTCCCCTTTCCTTTTCAATGGCTTCTCTGTCACACCCAGGAGAAGATTTCTCTTTCCAAGCAGCTCATTCCCACTTCAGGAACAGTAGCACCCTGGCTCTGCAGTTGTCACGTCCTGAGGATTTATTTGGTTTAACCTGCAGGAAATATTCTGAACTGCTTCCGTGGGCCTCCAGTGTCCCAATTCATCCATAAAAGCAGGAAAGATGGACTCCATTTCACTCTCACATATCAACTGTCCTTTCCAAAAGCCACAGACACTTAGAGTCCAACATTCCATCTGGCCCTGTTAAAGGGATTCACACCAGATAGTGCATGTATTTTTTCTAGATTATTGTGTACAAGATTCACACCAGATAGTGCATGTATTTTTTCTAGATTATTGTGTACAAGACTATTTTCTTTTCGTACAACAGAATTTATATCGATATAGCTAAAAACCTTGGAAGCATTTTAACTCCCTTTTATAGCTATATATAAAACACAGACAGACAGACAGATAGGAAGAAATTCCATGAAAACTTTTATTAAGTTTATTGTGCAACTAAGGGTATGTCTGCACGCAACAGGAAGTATGACTGAAGCATGTGTAGGCATACCGAGCTCACTTGCTAAAAACAAGAGTGAAGCTACAGTAACATGGGTGGTGTCATGGCATAGCCACTCAAGTAAGTACACAGGTTCCTTGTACAGCCCATGCTGCCACAGTTCCACTGCTATTTTTAGTCAGCTAGCTTGATCAAAACTAGTTTAGGTATGTCTACAATGTGCTGCCACAACACCTCGGATTGCACTGACATACCTCTGACATACCCCAAGTAATAACCAGTGTTGCCAACTCTCACAATTTCAGTATGAGTTTCATGATATTGATATTATCCTTAAAGCCTAGGGGACACTTGATTATGTTATAACCTCTGCTTTCATTAAAAATTAAAAGTAAATTTATATCCCTCTAAAACAAGTTTTTACATTTCAGGACAAAAACTTGAAAACACGACCCATGTGCACTCCAAAGAGTCAAAAAACAAAAGACAAATAAAAGAGAATCTAAATGTTATTATTTTCTTAAAATATGGTTTTAACCCAATTTGACCATTTTTGAATGCTTTGGGGTTGATGCTACTAAAGTGTTTAAAAGTCAGGTGGATGGCAAGAGAGTCAGTTGCTCCTGAGAGGCACTGCTCTGTGTAGAGGGACACTGTACTCAAGAGACAACACTAGGAGGCAAAATGCACAGCCCTCTGCCACTATATCCCTTCTCAAGGTGAAGACTGTTCCCCCAGCCAGAAGTTACATGGGAGGGACAAGCCCTTGTGCTCCACTAAGTGCAGATACTGTCAGTATGCTCAGCCCTTTGGCAACCCACATGGGGCTGGAAGACAAGGCTTCTTTTACTCTCCCCCTTTCCTACAGACCCTCATAAGGGGGAGGCAGAGTCTGGTCCAAAGTTGTTTGTATTTGCATCCTCAACTCTGCCCTCTCGGGTATATGCATTATGATGCTCTATTTGGATTATCCTATTAAATACATTTATATCTCAAATAGGGTGATCAGATAGCAAGTGTGAAAAATAGAGACAGAGGGTGCGGGGGGTAATAGGAGTCTATATAAGAAAAAGCCCCAAAATATTGGGACTCTCCCTATAAAATAGGGACATCTGGTCACCCTAATCTCAAGCAATATGTTACACCATTTTTACTACAACTTTGGGTACATATCTATAGTATTGTGCAGCACTGACTATGGCTCCGATCACTGAGGTTGCTGCAGCACAGAGAAGGCTGAAGGCACAGTTGGAATCAAACAACATGTTATTGGTGAAGATTACTGTTGGCCAAAGGAGGTAATTGGCTTTGTAATGGGGAGGATCTATAAGTGCAAGAAACTGAAACTAAAGGGAGGAGATCAGAGGGGAGCTGAAGAGGAGAGGAATACCTGCCTCTCCTCCTGCTGTATACCTGTGCTGTGGCCTAACATGTTTGGAAACTGAGGATTGAATAAAAAACAATGAGGAGTCCTTGTGGCACCTGCCTCTCCTCCTGCTGTATACCTGTGCTGTGGCCTAACATGTTTGGAAACTGAGGATTGAATAAAAAACAATGAGGAGTCCTTGTGGCACCTTAGAGACTAACAAATTTATTTGAGCATAAGCTTTCGTGGGCTACAGCCCACTTCATCAGATGCATGGAGTGGAACATACAGTAAGCAGATATAAATACACAGCAGATGAAAAGATGGGAGTTGCCTTACCAAGTGGGGGGTCAGTGTTAACAAGGCCAATTCAGTCAAGGTGGATGTGGCCCATTTCCAGCAGCTGACAAAAAGGTGTGAGTAGCAACAGAGGGAAAGTCTGTTTTTGAAGATTTTTTATTGAAGAATGATGACTTTTAAGTCTCTTATTGAGTGTCCAGGGAGACTGAAGTGTTCTCCTACTGGTTTTTGAATGTTACAATTCTTGATATCTGATCTGTGTCCATTTATTCTTTTGCATAGAGACTGTCCAGTTTGGCTAATGTATATGGAAGACGGGCATTGCTGACATATGCTATCTGGATTGACAACTTGACAACCTAGAACTTCTCCTTTGTTATAATATGTTAGGGATTTTTAGTAATGTTTCTTTTACAAACTATAGGAATGGCCCCCACATTCATCATCTAAACTTTCCTCCACTCCAAAGAATGTTTCATTCAAAGCTGTATTTATCATTCTCTATAATAAATTATGTCAGATAGGTCATCTCTGTATTTCCAGTATACAAAAATAACTCATTTAGATATTTAGACAGCCATTCCAGTTGTTTTTATAGTATTCCATTTATTCTAAATATCCTATTAAATACATATTAATCTCAACTGTATTTTTGCTCCACTATGCTTTCAAGCATACTTCTAAAAGCTGGAATATACCATTTCCCATCTAGTATTTCTGATTTAACATTAATAATAATTAGGAGGTCAGACTAGATGATCACGATGGTCCCTTCTGGCCTTAAAGTGTATAAATCTATGAGTCTAATTAGACTTGTTGATTGCAAGTCTATGGAGGATTTCAAAAGAGAATTCCCTTGATTGCTAGGATGCATCATGACCTAAGTTATTAACTTTCCTTCTTCCTTTTATAATGACTGACATCATGAGTCATCACTGCATACCAAATCTAGATCCTCCAGCATTAAAAGTATGAGCCTTTACTATCTGCTGGTCATTACAGTAGACCTATCTTCTAGGGACTAGCCAAAGAGGGACCCATAATACACATGCTGAACACTGGATTACATTTTCACATTAGGAAGATTTTTGCTACACTGAAAGTGACATAATACAACTCAGAACGGAAAACATTGTAGTTTTCTATTTATTTTTTCCACTGTGGCATATATTTTAGTTAATTTTAGAATTCTAAAAATTCTCCCTCCATTATATATTCATAAAACCAATCTAGTGATTAAAAATAAAAAAGTGCAAAGTTAATGGATTAAAAATTTTGTCTCCAGAAATAACTGTTCCATTATTGCATTAGTACTCACAATAATTGAACTTTCCACAGACAGAACAGATTATATCTATGTGTCAATGGAGCAAGGGCTCCCAGATAAAGCTAATCATAAACAGACACAATGAAGTTTTGATGTTTTCAACATGTTACTTGGGCGAAGTTTCTGGGTCTTACACCTACATATAAATGGGAAGCTACAAAAAGATTTCAAAGATTGTTGCTTTTGGACATATGAATCTTACTATATATGTGCTGAAATGATATAACCCATTGTGACATTATGCCCCATATTCTTCATAGTAATATTATTATGATAGGAGTATGGCATAATTATGACGTATTTTGTGCAATATAAGGCATGTGTGATATCATTGGAAAGGTTATGATTTACTGAATATGATTATCATATTTGTATACATTATTATTTTGTAAGTGAAATTAGGAATATTATCTATGCACCTATTAAAATGTGTTTACACCAGGGGAACACCCACTAGACATAATACAATCAGTCTACATTGCTGTCTGGAAACGGCAATTAGGAAGAACAATAGGTCTTAGAAGATGCTAATCTTTCACTGGGAAAGCCTTCCTGGAGATGCTGCAAACAGCCTTTGAGTTATGGCTGCAAGGTAACGTGATCAAGTCACCTGATACTGGACTCCATGAATATTACTAGTATTTTTCCACTGGCCAGGGATGGGAAGCACACTGGAAGACAAAAGTTTCCTGCCACATGTAAAATCAATTTAAGACAGAGGAGTGACATAATCATGGTTCATTCTTCACTGAATACCCTCCCAAGATGACTGCTGTAAATATCTAAGAAACAAAGACTGAATGAAGAGAAAAGGACTGAGCCCAGACTGGAAGGGTATCTAGCCTGTGAATGAAATATCTGAAGGCTTAAACTGCAGGCAAGTGCAGCTGGCCTTCAAGAATCTCTGTAATCTGCCTAAAACATCATTTAGGCTGAGACATTACTACTTGTAACCATTTTTTTTAGAATCTTAAACTTAGACTGTATTTTTGTTTTATTTGCAGGGTAATCTGCTTTGATCTGTTTGCTATCCCTTAAAATGACTTAAAATCTATCTTTTGTAGTTAATAAACTTGTTTTTGTTCTCCCTAAAACAGTTTGTGAAATTCATAACTGGGGGGCAAAAGCTGTGCATATCTTCCTCCACACTGAGGGAGGGGGTGAATTTCAATGAGCTGTATACTTCACTTTGCAACACAAGATGGTACAATTTTGGGTTTATCCTCTAGAGTAGAGTTCAGCAACCTCTGGCACGTGGCTTGACAGAGTAAGCACCCTGGTGGGCCGGGCCAGTTTGTTTATCTGCTGCATCAGCAGGTTCAGCCAATTGCAGCTCCCACTGGCCATGGTTCACCATCCCAGGCCAATGGGAGAGGTAGGAAGCCGCAGCCAACACATCCCTCGGCCCGTGCCGCTTCCCACCACCCCCATTGGCCTGGGATGGTGAACCACAGCCAGTGGGAGCCGCAATTGGCCAAACCTGCCACCATGGCAGATAAACAAACTGGCCCAGCCCGCCAGGGTGCTTACCCTGGCGAGCCGCACGCCAGAAGTTGCCGACCCCTGCTCTAGAGGGGAGTGTACACTTGAGTATTGGGAAATCCCTTAGCTGAGCCTTCCCATACAGAGCTGATCTCAACATCTGTGTGTATATAGCTGCAGCTGGGTGTGTCCCTACCTGTGTGTGCATGGGATGGGGCTCAAGAGCATGTCACAGCAGCACAGTGTAAAGGGAACCCAAGCTGGTTGGTCAGGCAGGCTCAGTGGTACCCCAGTTTCAAGTGGCACTCCAGGAGGAACCCTTCACACCCATCCTACAATGATCACTAATGCAGTATCGGAAGGATATAATACTTATGAAATAATTAGGCCCCATCCTCCAAATATTTATATGTGTTTGACTTTATACACTGTGCCATTAATTTAAATGCATGTCTTCGTAGGATCAGGTATTTGGACTCTAAGCTCTTTACGGCAAAAAAACATCTTTTCATTTTCTTTGTATGGTAACTAGTACCATAGGGCTCCAGTCCAAAATGGGATTAAGCTCTGACAGCCAGTTTTAAAGATAATCATATAGTACAGGTGGAACAATTTGCATTTGCCCAAGACTTCAGATTTGATTCCCAAACTCTAAGGCATTCCAGAGGCCTCATTTTATCTATATAAAATCTGTCTCAAATGCATTTAATAAAACAAGTATTCACCTAGTAAATCCTAAAAGGTAGTGTGGTTTTCTTGAAGCAATATTTGTATAATCACTTCCCTAAGAAGTTGGAAAGGTTGGCAGTGTACTTACAAGGTAAACAGTTTTCACATAATAAAACACCCCCTGGAATTGCCTCATCACTATTATGAATTTTATTAAAAACTCACAGAGAATTTAATTTATCTTATGGAAACTCCCAGGTAATATTATAATTTAGCAGCTGAGAACTCAACCAATAAATCCCTTCAGAGCATTAAGCAGTAAATCCAAATGTTATAGGGTAAATTCACACCTGTTGGCTCACGGAAGAACAGACTGTTGCCTATACAAACACAAGGGCACAGACATCAGGGGATAATATATAGTGTTTCCACTGCCACCTTCCTAGCAGGGTACCACTGATTGGGACAGATGTTTTTTCTACTGAAGACTTCATAGGAGCTACTTGGGTGGAGGTTACACAGAGGACATTGAAAATCAAAAATGATAATAGTGAGAGGAATCAAAATAAAAAATTAGTCTAAAATCTTGGGAAGGTAATTAAGCTTACTCTGATTTCACATCTTCTGTGAGGTACAAACCTGCCCAACACCCTGGGTATGTACACTCTACCCTGATATAATGTGACCCGATATAACACAAATTTGGATATAACGCAGTAAAGCAGTGCTCTGGGGAGTGGCGGGGGGGAGCTGTGCGCTCTGGCGGATCAAAGCAAGTTCGATATAACATGGTTTCACCTATAACACAGTAAGATTTTTTGGCTCCCGCGGACAGCGTTATATCGGGGTAAAGGAGTACTTGCATAGCTGGCCTGAGTCACCACCACTGACACTGCAGCCACCCTGCTATTTTTAAGCACGCTAGCTCAAGCAGAGCTAGTACATGTTTGTCCATCCATGCTGGGAAGCACACCCCAGCTACAGTGTAGACATACTCAGTGTAACTTTTACAAAGCTTATTTGTGCACAAAACAGCAATATTTATAAATTTATAAATCCCAGGAAGAACCAAAAAAAAGTAACCATGTATGTGAATTGCATCTCTTTTAACCTGTCGAGGTCCAGTTGTAAGATGAAAGTGGCACAAAGGAAAACACTAGGAACAAGACAAATAATTTATTAGTGGAGGTTGGATAAATGTCATCTTGGCTGACACCAGGGATTGAACTAGTGACCTCTTGAACTAAAAGTGTGAGTCTTCACAGACTAAGCCAAAGTGCCAGCCTGTATAACTAAGCTTATAATACATTCAGAATTTCCGTAGATCAGGAATAGAAGAGGACACATAACAAATACTGTCCAGCTGGTAATATATTTCCTCTGGACAGTAGAAAGTCATCCTGAGCTTCTGAGACCCAGCAGTTTAAATCCTAGACAAGACCGCACTTATGTGGTGGCTGCCATACTGTCTAATGCACTAGGAATTTAATCAGAGGCCTTCAGAGCTAAAAGAACTAGTCTCTACAGCTTGAGATACAAAACCGGATTCTGTAACTGGGGCTGTAACAGACTGTGGATCAAACAGATGGGATATGTAATGCACACTGACGAATGAGTTACACGCACCTGTAATGTGCTGTAAAGTTCATTTTTATATTTCTATAATGCCAGTTTCATGACTCTTTAATTTTAAGTAAATTATTTATAGGAGAAGAGAGGTTTGAAAGATATTCACAATTTCGTAGAGAAAATTTCATTCACATGATCTGAAGTTCATATTCAAACAAATCTGATTTACCTATGGGCAAATCATGTTGCAAAAACAGAGGCTAGGCAAGGATCAGATTATTATTAATTATTATTATTATTATTGTTGTTGTTGTTGTTGTTCTTCTGGTTGTTATTAAAAATAAAGTATATGGCACTGTAAATTTACAAATACAAAGAACAGGACCATGAGGAACCAAACAAATAGGGACTAAGGAGAAACATGAAGAGATGTTATATTAGATGCTGAAGAATAAATCATTGACACCACACTGTTACCACTATTATTTCCTAGTCTGAGCACAAAGAAAAAGTTAGTCTCTCATATAAATGTTGGCAAATCCTGTGTTGAATGTTGGCAAATCCTGACTTCTTACAGATGGCTACTATAAAGTTGTTTAGAAAGAACCAGATTGAATTCAGAAATGAACAATTTAATTTAAAGTGGAGACAATCAGCATAGTTGTATGACTATATGTAAGGACTAGGACTAAAAATGATGTTAGAAGGAGGAATTTAGAAGTAGTGAAATAGAAGGGATTATTATTAGAGCAGAGCTAATAATTGTTTTTTATGTTTCAGACCAAAATGAAAAAAAATATTTTCAGACCAAAACTGATTTTTTCTACAACAAAAACAAACAAAAATTCTTCATGTTGAATCAGCATTAAATTTCAAAGTCAAGCCAGAAGATGACAATTCCCCACTTATAATCAAAGTCATGCTAACCAACCTTTAGTCACATAGATTATTAAATTTAGCATTTTTAAATATTAGCAAAACTTTAGCTTTTTTCTAGGCCTCTGGAACTTCCCCCAATGTTCATTAAAAACAAAAATAATTGTTCAGAGAGTTCCTTGGCTAATACTGTCAATATTCTTGGGTGCTGGTTATCCAGTCCTGTTGATTAAAAATGTTCAACTTCAATAGCTGCTGTTTAACATCCTCTCTAGTTACTGAGAAAATATAAATTATTTCCTTGTTACAGTTATGATATGAATGCATCCTCATGCTTCTTTCCAAATACATTATAGAAATATGTTTGTATACTTCTGGCTTTTCTGCACCATGATTGACAATTTTACCATTCTTTTTGAGTATCGTATCTGCACCATTGTTAGAACTTCATTTGTTCCTGATATATTGAAATAATTCCTTCTTATTTTTCGTAAGTCTATTGGACATAGATTTTACATTGATACTTTAGTTTCCCTTACAAAATGTCTCAATTTCTTAGCTGTTGATTTGCACTATTGCTACCATCTTTCATATTTGTTTTGTTTTATTTTATATAATACATAATATGCTACTTTTACTTTCCTTTTTAATCTAGACAGAAGGACCAAGAAAATAAACAAGGGAGTTAGGTTGTGAAGCTGAGCCCAGTCATTTGAAGAAACCTCATAAGGGATAGAAAACAACAGTAGCCAAACAAGATGATGCAGAAGGTCAGAAATGAACAAGGGTGACATCAGAGGTTGGGGAGACTCTAGTTTTAAAATGGAAATACTATTACTGAAGCTCCCTTACTGCTGCTACACCAGTCCACATGGTCAGTGCTTCATAATTGTCATACTAGCTTATCAAGATCAGAAGCAAGATCAGCCTCATCTCTGATATGATAGAACATTACTGATGTACAGGAAACAAATTATACCCTACTTTTTGCCAGAAAAAATATTACATGTGCCAAAATATAAAGTAACACTGAACTATAGGGAGTTATAAATACAATTGTCTTCTTTCAGGTATATATTGAGATTAATCCTAAACTGTGATCTAGTAATAGAACTCTGTAATACAGGGAAAGAAGCCCATCACAAACTTTTCCAAATAACTGAAGGAATTAGAAAAAGCTATTGCCTGTTTAAGTCAGAAAGATAAGAGCTAGCAAAAAAAATTTTTTTCTTGGTTTCCAACTGGACTGGAGAGCTAAATGAAAATGAAATGGCTTTATTAGAAAAACAACAACTTAAAACTGCTTATTATATTGGATAGACTCAGTTAGTTAGTGAAAAAGAATAAATGGCATACGGCTCCTACCATCTGACCTACCATAATGAATTCACACACTAAGTTGACCATCTGTTTTATATTTTAAGATGCATCTCTTATCTGCTAATCTCTCATAACCTTTAACTAATAAGGAGATAATAAGTATTTAACCAGATAAAATGTATATTTTTGAAATATAACCATGTAAAGAATTCTACACTGTGATATCAATGTATGGTTTTGTAGCATGAGTAAAACGTTATGGGGTGATGTTCCCATAAAATCAGCTTTATCCTGTATATTTCAGACAGCTGCCCTTTTCCCCCTTGGACCATAGGAGATCATAGTAAGGCCCTGTGAACAATACATGTTACAAACCACAGTATGGTAAAGTTTGTCGAGGTCCAAATAGAGCACAGACATTCAGAAAAAAGGGTCTACTCTCAGTTCAAGAAGATGGAGAAAAAACAGGCTAGCTACTGCTGGTAACAGAAACAGAGTTCAAACTCAAACTAAAGCTGATTCTGAGAACTTCCAAGATTTAAAATAAACATTTCTCACAGATTATAACCAAGTGTTGATTTTTGGAAGCATGGGAGAGTACAAAGTAGAACATGCAGAAGAAAACATGACTGAGGAAAAATGAGATTTATGAATGAATAAATGATTAATTTCAGAAAAGAAGTGTGTGTAAAGTCTGTGCCTCTGGGCATATTACATTGAATTTATCTACACTTTTGCTTTATGCAGCTGGTAATCCATGCCAGCACCAAACACTGGCATTATACGGACAATATTTGCCAAAGAACAAAGAGCTTTTTGTAAAAGCTGAAATTATATTGCGATGATACACATTAAATTGGCAGCCTATCATGAAATCTCACCTGGTTTCTCATAAATCCTATTGAGCCTTGCTACCACAATAGGAGACCCTGAAGTGTAAAAAAAGAGAGAGAGAAAGAGGTGGATACCTTTAGTGCTTATTAATTATCAGTCATTAACATCACCACTAGCATTTGCCACTTGTCATGGTGCAAAGTCAAATGCTGTATTGAAGGGGACAGCCCTGGATTATTAGGATGAGATCAAAAGAAAACCAATCACATTCTGCAAAACCTACCTAACCAATCCACACTTTATTAAAGCATGCAACTAAACCACATTAAGAACAAGCCAGAGAGGCTGTGCAGAGCCCCAGCCAATCCTGGAAGGGATTATTGGAAGCCAATCAAGTGGAGGCTTGGAAGCAGTCAATCAGGCCAAGCTGGGTCCTATAAGAAGGCTGCAGGGCCGAGAGGAGCTGAGTCTCTTCCTGGAGGGCAAAGGGGGAAGAAAAGGCTCTTGGAGAATCACCTAAGAAAGAGCAGTGCTGGGCAGGGTTAGCAGATGCCGAGAGAGCTCTAGGTTAATGACTGCCAGAGTGGGGCCCTGACACACTGGGGCAGAGAAGGTGCTGGGGCTATGGGGAAGTGGCCCAGGGAAGTAGGCAATAGAGGCGACTTGGAGGAGGGCAGTAAGTAGCTGCCATTAGAGGATCCCTGGGTTGCAGTCCCAAGTAGCAGGCAGGCCTGGCCCCCCTCTATCCCTTTCACTTGCCAGTGATGAGAGTAGCTAAGCCAGACTGCAGTTTGCCTTTGGAGAAAGGGACTAGATTGAGGACTGCAGTGAGCCACTGAGGTGAGTGATTGAACCAAAAGGTGCCCCCACTCCCACTCCCAGAACAGGGGGAGAGCCAGCAGAGTGGGCAGAGCCAGAGGGCAGTGTCCAGAAGTGGACGCCGTGATTCAGGAGTGACATGGGTCTGACTATGAGGATGGTGGAGACCAAGAGAGTAATGGAGGGTGAGATGCTACTAGCGAAGTTGCACCTCTGAAAGAGCTAATTCCCAAACCTACCAGAAGGAGGTGCTGCTGTGGTGAGTTTTCACCTCCTTACAGGTTTCTTTTTCTCTCAGCAAAAATTAAACAACAGCAGTTGTACTGAGGTCTCCTACTAATAAGATTTCATTATTTTACAAAATAAACTGTACTTATGTACTGTGACATATACTTAAATAGTTAAAACTAAGGTACAGTTGACAAATGAACAAACTATATTCTGCCACATATTATCCTTACCCTTTTATTGTGTGTTCACCTCCTCCTAATTCACAGCATTTAGTCCTTCACAAAGGGTTTTCTCAATCATTAGTGGACTAAGTAATTCTACTACATCGTTATTTGCAGGTTAGAAAAAGTGAAATTAAAATCAACTGGGCACATATACACAGGCCTCATTTGGAGCCAGAGGGGCAAACCTTTGTGCCCACAGGAAGCCCACATAAACCAATGGCTCTGTGCAGTTGCAGACATCCATTAAACAGGATTAGGGTCACAGTCTTGCAATTCTAAAGCTTCTGAAGTATTTTTGTTAATATAATTATAATTTATTCTTTAGCTAAATAAATAACAATGGGTGATTTTCAAATGGATCAAGGATTTCTTTGCATTATTTCATAATAAAAAGGATGAAGAAGTGATTT
This sequence comes from Gopherus evgoodei, assembly GCF_007399415.2. Lineage (NCBI taxonomy): Eukaryota > Metazoa > Chordata > Testudines > Testudinidae > Gopherus > Gopherus evgoodei. The sequence goes on along the minus strand of NC_044322.1, from coordinate 287,672,051 downwards.
TATATTGTTTCTAATTAATATAACAGCAAGCTTAATGGTCATTTCTTTGTAATAAAACTCAAAATATCCTCATGAAAATCCTGGCTAATTTATTTTAAATACGTCAATACTTTTGGGAAAAAAAACACATTCGATTCCTCACACTAGGATAAATTTTGTATCTTCCAAAAACATACATAAATCATTTAGTAACAGTTCAGAATAAGAAGAAGCAACAATTAATTATTTTTAAATGTATGATGTGGCTCTGATAGAGTTTGGCTGAGTAATTAAAAGATACCATCTTAACACTGTTAATCTCAAACTGTTGCTTCTTTGAGTGAAAGTAAAATCTGCACAAGGGACCAGTAAATAGAAAAAAATCAATTTCAGGTCAATAGTTCCTAAGAATCTAGACTTTACCACCAGAAATTTGGCAGCATAAGTGCTGGGCCAGATTCTCTCTGAAATTCTGTTCATGGGCACTGGCAAGGCCAGCCTGATTCAGAAGACACAACAGAATGTGTACAGCTGTCGCAGAATGGCAGCCAACATTACCTTTCATAAATGAGTTAAAGAGGTAATGTCAGGTGAGGAGGGAAAAATCTTTCATTTCAAGAGTTTGAATTCTCCAGGTATACCGACTAGTGATTTGTTTTAACTAGCACTTGAAAACAAGGCTGCATGGAGGTGTGTTCCCTCCAAAATGTCTCCTCACTAGGGGTGGTGGTAAGGTTTTTTCCCCCACTTTGAACTTTAGAGTACAAAAGTGGGGACCTGCATGAACACTTGTAAGCTTAGTTACTAGCTTAGATTTGGTAACGCTGCCACCAGCCAGAATTTAGTGTCTGGCACACTTTCTGTTCCCCTAAAACCTTCCCTGGGGAACACAGATTCAAACCCCTTGAATCTTAAAACAAGGAGAAATGAACCATCCTCCCTCCTTTCCCCCCCACCAATCCCTGGTGAGTTCAGACCCAATCCCCTTGGATTTTAAAACAAGGAAAATTAATTAGATTTTTAAAAAGAAAGCTTTTAATTAAAGAAAGAAAAAAGTAAAAATTATTTCTGTAAAATTAGGATGGAAAATGCTTTACAGGGTACTTAGATTTATATAGACCAGAGGAACCCTCCACCCCAGCCTTAGATTTAAAGTTACAGCAAACAGAGGTAAAAATTCTTCCAGCAAAAGAAACATTTACAAGTTGAGAAAACAAACATAAGACTAATCCGCCTTGCCTGGCTATTACTTACAATTTTGACACATGAAAGACTGATTCAGAAAGATTTGGAGAGCTTGGATGTACGTCTGGTCCCTCTTTAGTTCCAAGAGCAAACAACACCCAAAAACAAAAAGCACAAACAAAGACTTCCCTCCACCAAGATTTGAAAGTATTTTGTCCCCCTATTGGTCCTCAGGTCAGGTGTTAGCCAGGTTTACTGAACTTCTTAACCCTTTACAGGTAAAAGAGACATTAACCCTTAACAATCTGTTTCTGACATGCCCCCAAATCTTAGACAGTGTGGAACCACACTGGCAGTGATTTTTTCCTAGAACTTTAGAATAAACAGATTAATAAAACACATGCACCTTTACATATACTACTAATTATGTAAAACTACAAGACTTTTTACATTTTAAGGACAATTTTTAACCAGTTGATTTTGGGGAACTTTTATGGGAGAGTGCATTAACTACTTTGTTAGAAGCTTCTGAAATGTGTTGAATTTTAAAATTAAAATTTTGGCGAGCTAAACTTCATTGAAGCAGTTTTTTGGGTTTTTTGGCAGTTTGAAGCCACTTTAGCGCAGCATGGTCAGTTTGTAGTTGTAAACGCCATCCCCAAAGGTATGGGCTTAGCTTTTTCAGGGCATACACAATGGCGTAGCATTGTTTTTTTACTGATTGACCAGTGGCTTTTTTTTTTTCAGACAGTTTTTTGCTGTGAAACACGACAGGATGAAATTTTTCATCCGCTCCTTCCTGCATTAAAACTGCTTCTACACCATGCTTAGACACATTTGTGGTTACTAGGAATGGTTTGTTAAAGTCTGGGCCCCTTAGCACAGGGTTAGACATGAGTGTTGCCTTAAGCTGGGTAAAGGCCTTTTGACACTTATTAGCCCACTTAACTGCATTTGGCTGAGTTTTTTTGGTTAGGTCTGTTAGTGGGGCAGCGATTTGGCTGTAGTGTGGTACAAATCACCTGTAATATCCGGCCAAGCCTAAGAAGGATTCGATCTGTTTTTTTGACTTTGGGACAGGCCACTTTTGGATAGCATCCACCTTGGCTTGTAAGGGGTTTATTGTTTCTTGACCCACCTGGTGTTCAAGGTAAATCACTCTGTTTTGGCCTATTTGATACTTTTTAGCCTTAACAGTTAGTCCTGCCTGCCTGATGCACTCAAAGACTTTTTCCAGGTGTTCCAGGTGTTTTGCCTATGAATCAGAAAAAATGGCCACATCATCGAGGTAGGCAACTGCATAGTCTCCCAATCCTGCTAGGAGACCATCTACAAGTCTTTGGAAGGTGGTGGGTGCATTTCGCAGCCCAAAAGGAAGCACATTAAATTTATACACCCCTGCATGGGTGATGAAGGCTGACCTTTTTTTGGCGGGTTTATTTAGCAGTACTTGCCAGTACCCCTTGGTTAAGTCTATTGTAGAGATTAACTGGGCACGTCCCAATTTCTCCAATAGCTCATCAGTGCGTGGCATTGGATAGTTGTCGGGACGAGTTACAGCATTTAGCTTACGGTAGTCCACGCAAAAGTGCATTTCCCCATCTGGTTTTGGTACTAGAACCACTGGAGATGCCCATGCACTGATAGAGGGGCGGATTATACCCATTTGTAGCATGTTTTGGATCTCCCGTTCTATAGCAGCTTAGGCATAAGGAGACACCCGGTAGGGTGGGGTTCTAATTGGATGAGCATTACTTGTGTTAATGGAGTGGTATGCCTATTCGGTCATCCTGGGGTGGCTGAGAACATTGGGGCGAAGCTAGCGCACGCTCCTAGATTTGTTGCTGCTGCAGACGTTCCAGGGCTGTGGAGAGGTTCACCTCTTCCACGCCACCATCACTTTTTTCTTTGTAGTAGACACCTTTAGGCCACTCAGCGTTATCTTCTTCCTGGGTGGTAAACCGACAAACCTTGAAGTCTCTGGAATAAAAGGACTTGAGAGAATTAACATGGTACACTTTAGGCTTTAGGGTTGAGGTGGGAAAGACTACGAGATAGTTCACAGCTCCTAGGCGCTCTTGAACCGTGAATGGCCCTTCCCATGACGCTTTCATTTTATGGGCCTGTTGCGCCTTTAAGACCATAACCTGGTCTCCTACTTTGAAGGAACGCTCTTTGATATGTTTATCATACCAGGCCTTTTGCTCTTGCTGAGCATCTTTTAGGTTTTCTTGGGCAAGGGCTAAAGAGTGTCGGAGAGTGCTTTGTAGGCTGCTTACAAAGTCCAGAATGTTAGTTCCTGGAGAAGGCATAAACCCCTCCCATTACTGCTTCACCAACTGTAATGGCCCCTTAACCTCGTGGCCATACACAAGTTCGAATGGTGAAAACCCCAAACTGGGATCTGGTACAGCCCTGTAGGCAAAAAGCAACTGCTGCAACACTATATCTCAATCATTGGAGTGTTTATTTATGAATTTATGTATCATGGCCCCCAAAGTTCCATTAAACCTCTCCACCAGGCCATTGGTTTGATGGTGGTAAGGGGTAGCAACCAATTGATTCACCCCATGAGCTTCCCACAGATTTTTTATGGTCCCTGCCAGGAAATTAGTTCCCAAATTTGTAAGGATGTTGGAGGGCCAACCTACCCTGGCAGAAACGTCTGCTAAGGCGTGGTACACAGTTTTAGCCCTGGTGTTGCTTAGAGCTACTGCTTCTGGCCTTCGGATAGCAAAATCCATGAAAGTCAGTATGTACTTCTTTCCCCTGGGGGTCTTTTTTGGGAAAGGACCCAGAATATTTACAGCTACTTGCTGACACGGGACCTTAATTATGGGGAGTGGCTGGAGAGGGGCTTTGACCTGGTCTTGGGGCTTTTCCACTCGTTGGCACACCTTACAAGACCGGACATAAATAGCAATGTCCTTGCCCATTCCCTCCCAGTGGAAGGACTTCCCCAACCTGTCTTTCATTCTGTTCACCCCAGAATGGCCGCTGGGATGATCATGGGCTGAGCTTAAGAGCTTTACCCAGTACTGAGTTGGAACTACCAACTGTTTTTGAGGATGCCAGTCTTCCCGGTGTTCACCAGAAAGAGTTTTCTTGTATAAGAGTCCTTGTTCTACAACAAACCGTGATCGGTTAGAAGAGCTGAGAGGCGGTGGGGTGCTCCATGCAGCCGCCCAAGCTTTCTTAAGGCTGTCATCTGCCTCCTGCTCAGTCTGGAACTGTTTCCTTGAAGCTGAAGACACCAGTTCCTCCTTAGACTGTGGACTTGGGCTTAGTCCCTCTGGAAGCGATGTAGGTGATGGGGTTGTTTTTGTTGATGGTGAACCGCTTTCCACTGGTGCACTATGCGATATTTCAGGCTTTGGCTGAGTCTTTTGGGTAGGGTTGTTTGCTGCTTCTGCCAGTTTAGGCCCGCTGGTGCCCTCTGGCATTGGGGCTGGAGATGGGTTTGCGAGCGCTGGCGTCAGTGCTGGCAACGGTTCTGGTGCTGGTGCCTTTTCCATTTCCGATTCTGGGACTGGATGCACTGTGGCTGTTGGAGTCATTGACAGGGGATCCAGGTCCACCACCTCTATCTGGGTCTCTGGTAACACAGACGGGGTCCTTGTGGACGGCTTAGGAACAGGGATGGGTGTGGAAGCTTGCTTGGTCTGGCTGCGTGTGACCATTCCCACCCTCTTGGCCAGCTTCACCTGGTTGGCCAAGTCTTCCCCCAGTAGCATGGGAATGGGATAATTGTCATAGACTGCAAAAGTCCACATTCCTGACCAGCCCTTGTACTAGACAGGCAATTCAACTGTAGGCAAGTTTACAGATTTTGACATGAATGGGTAAATTGTCACTTGGGCCTTTGGGTTGATGAATTTGGGGTCCATTAAGGACCCCAAAGTGGATAGCTGACACTTGTGCCCTGGTGTTTCTCTGCGCGATAACCTTCTTTCCGCCCACTCTCAAGGTTTCCCTTCGCTCTGGGGGTATTTGAGAGGCATCTGGGCCTGGGGATCTTTGGTATGATGGTGGACCTGGGGATCTTTGGTGTGATGTACTCGGTTGGGGTTCTTGGAGCAGTTGGCCTTTCTATGTCCCAGTTCATTACATTTAAAACATCGCCCAACTGACTGGTCACTAGGCCGAAGTGGGTTGCGGGAGACTGGTGAAGTGGGACAATAGGGTGTCTGGGGCTCTTCTTGGGTTGTAGGTGGGGTCTTGGGTTGCCCCCGGTGATAGGGTTTATTTTCAGTTTGCCCCCTCTGATATTCACTCCCCTTGCTAGTAGCTTTTTTCTTTTCTGCCACTTCCACCCATCTGGCTCCAATCTCCCCCGCCTCGGTTACAGTTTTGGGCTTCCCATCTAGGATGTACCTTTCTATTTCCTTAGGAACACCCTCTAAGAACTGCTCCATTTGCCTTAGGAAGGACAGCTCTTCCAGAGATTTAGCATTTGTTCCTGATATCCAGGCATCCCAATTCTTTCCAATGTGGTAGGCGTGTCGGGTAAATGACACATCTGGTTTCCACCTTAGGGCTCTGAACCGCCGACGGGCATGCTCAGGTGTTAGCCCCATTCTGATTCTGGTTTTGAAAAAATATCATAATCGTTTATGCGTTCCTTAGGCATTTCAGCTACCACCTCTGCTAAGGGTCCACTGAGCTGTGGCCTCAGCTCTATCATGTACTGGTCTGTAGAGATGTTGTACCCATGGCAGGTCCTTTCAAAATTTTCTAAGAAGGCCTCAGTATCATCACCTGCCTTGTAGGTGGGGAATTTCCTGAGATGGGGAATAGTACCTGGAGGAGGGTTGTTAGGGTTGGCTGTTCCATCCTGCTTAGCCTTTTCTAATTCCAGGGCCTGCTGGTGGGCCTACCTCTGGAGCTCCAAAGCCCTCCGGTGGTCAGCCTCTTTGGCTTTTTCTTTTATCTCTATTTCTTTTTGTTTTATCTTTATAGCTCTCTTGTGGGCCACTTCTTCCCTGGCTATTTCTGCATTAATTAGTTCCATCTGTCTCCTATGTTCGTTGTCTTTCTCTGTTGCTTACAGCCTAGCCATTTCTAGTTTGTTAGTTGCTCCACTGGTACTCATTTTTCTTCTTTCTTGTGCTGGCCACACCCCCCTCTGCAGCTCACTGAAACCTGGGATGCACTCCGCTCAGGGCTGCTTGGTTAACAGAGATTTTCTAACTAGCTATACCCGAGAGGTAGAAAGAAAGAAAACAATTCAACTTGTAAATTCCTTTTTGCTGTCTGCTTGCTCACAGCTTGAAGCCTCCTCTTAACAAAGACCCTTGTTAAAAACTTAACACCTCTGCCCTCAGGCTGCTTTCCCAGCAGCTAGAAAGGAGAGAAAAAAATCATACTGGCTTTTGGTTCCTAAAAATCCCATCGCTGACATCATGTCAAGGTTTCTTTCCCCACTTTGAACTTTAGAGTACAAAAGTGGGGACCTGCATGAACACTTTTAAGCTTAATTACTAGCTTAGATCTGGTAATGCTGCCATCAGCCAGAATTTAGTGTCTGGCACATTTTCTGCTCCCCCAAAACCTTCCCTGGGGAACACAGATCCAAACTCCTTGGATCTTAAAACAAGGAGAAATTAACCATCTCCCCTCCTTTCCACCCAGACTTTCCCTCCCCGGGTTGCCTTGAGAGGCTTCACACATATCCAAACTTCTTGGATCTTAAAGCAAGGAGGAATTAACCATCCCCACTCCTTTCCCCTCACCAATCCCTGGTGAGTTCAGACCCAATTCCCTTGGATTTTAAAACAAGGAAAATTAATTAGATTTTTTAAAAGAAATCTTTTAATTAAAGAGAGAAAAAAGTAAAAATTATTTCTGTAAAATTAGGATGGAAAATGCTTTACAGAGTACACAGATTTATATAGACCAGAGGAACTCCCCACCCCACCCTTAGATTTAAAGTTACAGCAAACAGAGGTAAAAATTCTTCCAGCAAAAGAAACATTTACAAGTTGAGAAAACAAACATAAGACTAATCCGCCTTGCCTGGCTATTACTTACAATTTTGACACATGAAAGACTGATTCAGAAAGATTTGGAGAGCTTGGATGTACGTCTGGTCCCTCTTTAGTTCCAAGAGCAAACAACACCCAAAACCAAAAAGCACAAACAAAGACTTCCCTCCACGAACATTTGAAAGTATCTTGTCCCCCTATTGGTCCTCTGGTCAGGTGTCAGCCAGGTTTACAGAGCTTCTTAACCCTTTACAGGTAAAAGAGACATTAACCCTTAACCATCTGTTTATGACAGGGTGTCATCATTCAACTTCAGCTGCCTGAGGAGACCGCCCCTTTTTGGGGTTTCATTATTACATTTAACTTGGACTCAATGTCTTTCCCTGTTCTAATGACAAATCAGCTGTAAACGAGCTTGGGAACTTGATGGCCCCTCCTCTGTGAAAATGAACTTATCCCTGCCCAAGAAACAAAAACCACCAAATATCTACACCTTATATATAATCATAAAAATATTTCTTTTGCTTTACAGAAGAAAGGCCTTAAAGTGGTACTAAAAGAAAATATGTAAGGGAATGAGGTGGTTGAATAAGCTATTTAGGTAAGTTTTCAGACCTGCCTAAGTAACTTTTGTGCACAAGTCCCACGCACTTTCAATGAGACATATGCTCCTAAATCACATAGGCAGCTTTGAAAATTTTTCCCTTTTACCCAGTGGTGCCCAACTCCACTAAGTTACCTCTTTTCTAAGTTTCCAAAACTCACTTTCAATGAGACATATGCTCCTAAAAAACATAGGCAGCTTTGAAAATTTTTCCCTTTTACCCAGTGGTGCCCAACTCCACTAAGTTACCTCTTTTCTAAGTTTCCAAAACTCTGAGGGGCCAACCTTGTCTGGAGAATGTGAAAGATTTAAGGCAATTTCCTAGCTAAAACAGAGCTAAATAGAGCTTTCCTCAGTATTCCAATGTGTCCAAATTACAGAAAATTAATAAGGCAGTCTGAGAAAGGAGTGTTTTAATAGTTTAATTTAATTTAAAAAGGCACAATTTTCAGTCTTTGGATTACTCCAAAGACATCTGTCTGGCAAGAACCAATCAATTATTTGCTAATGTCTTTGTGGTTAAAACAATTATTTATATGGATAATTTTTTAACTGTAAAAGTCAGAAGATTGCATATTCTTGTCACAGTACTTTGGGACTTTGGAGTCTGTGTTATATTTAGCAAAGTCCATTCCAACCCCTTTCTCTTAGTTTAACATTCCTGGAGGTCACAGTGCATACTGCAGTGCTGATACTAAACATTTCTAGGTCCAAGAGGGAATTCATTACAAGTGTGCCAGAAGTGGATACCTCCTTATTCCATCACAATGAGGAAATTAATAAGCCTACTAGGAACTCTAGTAGCTCTACTCCCTGCTTTTCTTGTTGGTTGCCTCTAAATTAAAGGCAATCTAAAGGTCTCTGTTGGATGCAAGGAAAAAGTTACACAGCTGCGCTTCCTGCAGCTCCCATTGGCCAGGAACGGTGAACCGCGGCCACTGGGAGCTGCGGGGGGCCGTACCTGCAGACGCTTAACATCAGCAAAATGTCTCATAGCCCGCAATAAACTTACCCTGACGGATAGGCAATGGTGGAGTCAGGCACTAGAACTGAGAGCTCTAGCCTGTCTTTCCTGTGCTCTGTTACCTCAGTACTGGCAATGCTGAGAAGGAAGTGGTGAGAAGGATGCAATCTGATTCTAATGAAGAGGGGATAAAAGGCAAACTGAGGAGGGGAAAGGAGTAGGTTGGGACAAGGAGTCTGGTGAGACTGGGACTGGAGCAAAGGACAGAAATTGTGACTGGGATCTGGAGGCGTAATCTGGAACTGACTGGGCAAGGAGACCATGACTGAGAGACAGAAGGTGGAAGGGAAGTTGAAACTGGGAGTTTGGGGTAGTGGAGGCTAAGGCTAATTGGGCAAGAAGACTGGGACTGTGGTTGGGATTAGTTGTGAATGTTTAGAGCCACTATTCAGGATGGCAACTGGGCGGCATCTAGCAAGAAGGTGAGGGTCTATGTAGACAAGAAATAAAGACAATTGTGCAATCACCCTGACCATTGTGTCCTAGGTCTCTGTAATCTCTACATGGTGTCCAACTGGAATTGTATACGACCCAACAGATCACAGAACATCCTGGCAAGGGAAGAGGGGAAAAGAAAAGAGAAAAGTAAGTCCTCCCCCACCCCGCCAGCCAGAAGCTGCACAGAGCTAGCAGCAAAACAGGCAAGGAAGTAGCCTACACACACACAGGACCAAGAAAGATCTGTTATGCTGAGTCACAGGAGTGACTGCAGGAAAGTAAGTGACACTGAAGGTGAGACTATCACCAGTTTGCTGCTTTAAGGGGCCACACTACCTTACTCCACAGAAAGGCAACAAAAACAACAAAAGAGAGGTGGGGGGAATCTAGTTTGGTAGAATTGTAGTGAGGGCTACATTTATTGCAGCTTTTGTCCCAAACACCACCTCCAGGAAAATTTGATTTCCAGGATGCTGAGGGACAGAAAGACCCCAAAATTATCCTAACCACTAACTAGAGACATCTAAAACATAGTACTTCAAAGTTACTACATAAAGAAGGAATTTTTCTGAGGAATCACTTTGAGGTGGAATCCACTATAGAAGCCATAGACATGGGGAGGAAAATATCTCTGGATGCCCAGAAACAATACCCACCCAGACAAGTACAGGCATGAATGAATCCAGGGAGGACTATGCTAACATAGAATAAAGAAAAGGTGCCCAACAAGAATGTGAAAGAATGCCCATGGTGTGGCAAACTACCTCATAACAAATAGCTTTATTCAGCAATGAAGAACACATGCAAGAAATCTCTAAAAAGGGTACATTATGCAGTAATCTGCCTGTCTAAATGCATGACAATGATAGTTTTTCAAGAAAAGGACCAAAAGGATACACCTTGGAGCCATAGGAGATGACAAAAAAGAACCAGAATCTCCTTGAGAAATTATTAAATAGACTTCAAAATAGACACTGGTAAACAAAGCATCAACACTTTAAGTGCTAAAAAAACAAAACTGAAAGGTTCATGACAGTCCCCATTAAATGTGAAAGGAAAAATTTTGGCCACCGTAAAATTAGGAGAGAAGACTACATTCTAAGAAGTCTATGTTGTAGATGGCCTACATACCACTCTAGCTGGCTGCCCCGCAGTCACAGTTTTAGGCTTGGTTAATAAGAGTACAACCAGTGACTATGGACCTAGAACTTGAAATCAGGAAGAGGTTCCCCAAATAATTCCAAGGATTGGGAAAACTATTGGGATATTATCACATTAAACTTAGACCAAGTGCAAATTCATTTGCTCTGTCTAAACCTGGGACAGTCTCCTTCCCTTTACCACCCAAGATGAAAGCAGAGCTCAGCATCAAAGAGCAGATGGGTACAACTTCCAAAATAGACAGACTGAACAGGCTGAATGTTGTGCAGGGGCATGGCAGTGGTCTCAAAACCGACTGACAAGGTTTGGATCTATGTAACTTTGCTAAGTTCAGTGAGAATGTCAGTAGAGGATGACATGTGCCCCATGTGTTGAACACGCCCTGGAACACCTTAGAGAAGCAAAAGTTTTCCCAACATTGGATGCCCAGTCCAGGGTCTGGCAGATACATCTGCAAAATCAGCACTATTAACTATTCACCACACCTTTTACAAGTTTTTGTTTCAGTTGACTAGCATACCACCTGCTCCTGAATGCGTCCCAAGAAAAATATTGCAATTCCTGGAGGGTCTGGTAGGGTTCTCTGTCAAATGGATGATATCCTTATTGACCAGCATCTCTTTGTAGTCCTGGAAAGACTAGAGAAGGCAGGCCTATCATTTACCAAGGTGAATTTTCAAAAGATAGAATCAAGTTTCTAGGCCAGATCATTGATGGACCAGAGATGCAACCCCATCCAGAGAAAGTGCAAGCAATTACTTGGCTGAAGGAGCCTCAGAGTGTGAGTGAAGTATTTTGATTTATGTGCATGGTGATACAACCAGAGAAACTGATACTTCATCTGGTGGAGAACTAAAAGCCATTATGAGATCTCCTAAGTCCACAAAATTCCTCGTACGGGGGGATAAAAAGAGCCAGGCATACAGAGAAACGAAGCTATATCTGAGCACTCCATCAGTTTTGGTCCAGTCTAAGAGAAATATAATGACTGAAGTTTCAGCAAATGTCTCATCCTATAGGGTAGAGGAAGTCCTCCTTCAGAAAGAGTCTCCTCTCAGTAGTATATGCTTCATGAGCATTCACCATTACAAAGCAATGCTACACACAATTAGAAAAAAGAAGTCCTAACCATTACAAGGGCTTGAGAATGTTTCAGAGACTTTCTACTAGGCAAAAAATTCCACAGGGAAACTGACCACAAACCACTAGTTACTTTTCTAGGTTAAAAAAATGTAGATGAGTTACTTCCTTGAATACATTTTTGAATGAACAAAACCAGCCCCAGGACCAACGCTTGGCACTCCATTTAATACTGGTTGCCAGCTAGACATTGAGCCATTGATCACTACCCATTGTGTCCAACTATCTACCAGCCTTCTATCCACATTACAGTCCATTCATCGAATCTATACTTCTTTAACTTGCTGGCAAGAATACTGTGGGAGACTGTTGTGATGTTGCACTCCATATGTTTTAAGGAAATATGCTTATACGTGTGAATATAATGTAACTGGAATATGCTTTATGCAAAAGGGTTCTTGTAAGGTATCATTAAAAAGCTTATAATCTACTGAGTGTGTTCATCCTATCTGCATGCATGTACTATTCTTGTATCTGAAGCTAGAAATATAAAGTTTAATGCTAAGGTTCTATTGTAACTATGCAAATTGTGTGCCATTAATGGTGGTTTAGAATCTTGATGTCATCCATTAACTAGAGAGATTGGTTGTAGCTGGTTTATTTACTTGTAAGCCTTCCTGTGGACATGTGGGCCTACCTGTGGGTAATGAAGAATGAGGTCTTACAGTGACATGTCACATGAAACTGGAATCCATCTTAAACCTGGTACTTTTCCATTTAGAAGGAGGAGTGGGGACCCAGAGAGATGAAAGAATCCCGCCTTGTGTCAAAGCTATAAAAGGGGGTGGAACAGAACAAAGAGGGAGGCCAGTCATGAGAAAACCCCTAGTTACCACCTGAGATGGAATTAACAAGGATAGTACCAAGGGAAAGGACTGGGCCAAGTCTAGGAAGGAGTCTAGTCTGTGAAAGAAGTGTATTGGAACATCTCTGGGGGTGAGATTTTACCTGTAAACATTTTCTTAATCTATTAGGTTTAGGATTGCATTTTTTGCTTTATTTTGCTTAGTGACTTACTTTGTTCTGTCTGTTATTACTTGAAAACACTTAAATCTTATTTTTATACTTAATAAAATCACTTTTGTTTATTAATGAACCCAGAGTAAGTGATTAGTATCTGGGGAGCAAACAGCTGTGCATCTCCCTCTCTGTCAGTGATATAGAGGGAGAACAATTTATGAGTTTATGCTGAATAAGCTTTATACAGAGTAAAACGGATTTATTTGGGGTTTGGATCCCATTTGGAGCTGAGTGGGTGCTGGAGATAGGAAACCTGCTGAGCAGCTTTTAGTTAAAGTCTGCAGCTTTGGGGGTGTGGACCAGACCTGGGTCTGTGCTGCAGCAGGCTAGCAACTCTGGCTCAACCCAGCTTGGTTCAGGGAATTCCAAGCTGGCAGGGAAAACGGGCTCAGAGGTAATCTCAGCATGTCAGGTAACAGTCCCAAGAAGGTCTCTGTGACCAAAACTGTCACAACTGTATCAAAAGCTTTGCTAAAATTAAGGTATATCATGTCTACCACTTTCCCCTTATCCACAGAGCCAGTTATCTCATCATAGAAGGCAATCAGGTTAGTCAGGCATGACTTACCCTTGGTGAATCCATGTTGACTGTTCCTGATCACCTTCCTCTCCTCCAAGTGGATTCCTTGAGGACCTGCTCCATGATCTTTCTTGGCACTGAGATAAGGCTGACTGGTTTGTAGTTACCCAGATTCTCCTACCCTTTTTTTAAAGATGGGCACTATATTTGTCTTTTTCTAGTGGTCTGGGCCCTCCCCCAGTCACTACAAGTTTTCAAAGATAATGGCTAATGGCTCTGCAATCACATCAAACAACTCCCTCAGCACCCTCAGATGCATTGCATCCAGCCCCCTGGACATGTGCATGTCCAGTTTTTCTAAATAGCACTTAACCTGTTCTTTCACCATTGAGGGCTGTTCACCTCCTCCCCATACTGTGCTGCCAAGTACAGAAGTCCGGGAGCTGACCTTGTCTGTGAAGATTGAGGCAAAAAAAGTACTTCAGCTTTTTCCACATCAACTGTCACTAGATTGCCCACTCTATTCAGTAAGGGCCCCACACTTTCATTAACCTTCTTCTTGTTGTTAACATACCTGTAGAAACTCTTCTTGTTACCCTTCACATCTACTGCTAGCTGCAACTCCAATTGTGTGTTAGCTTTGCTGGTTACACCCCTGCATGCTCGAACAATATTTTTAATACCTTAATTCTACCTTAATTCTGGCATTTCCCTATTTGTTGAAGGAAATGTTGAGCTCTTATTTACTTTATGGAGGGAAGAAGAATCTTTGTTCGTAGTTTTACTATTGATCATAGACAAGACATTTATTTTCCATGTTTCTGCCCAGTTGACTGGCCTATCTTTTCTGCCCAGGATGTTAAACCTGTTGTGTTTATGCAAGCACCTTTCACTATTTTTCACATTGGCCTTTGGTTCAAAATCAGCAATGGGTTGAAGTGAGCTCCTTGTGTAAGACGACTGATTGAAATTTTTGTCGTGTCAGATCTCTTTCTCTGTTACCTGATATTATTGTGAAGATGTGTGTTGATTCATTCATGAGAAATCATGCAATATTATTACTTCTTGACAAACAGAACTGCCTATTCTTAAACTCAAAAGTAATCTTTTTATTCCTCCTCCACTATAATGACTTTAGAAGGTATATGGAAACAGCTAAACATGCTCAGTGGTCATGCTTTGTTTTAAGTGCAAACTATAGCATATAAGAAGTTGTGTATTGGACTAATGGTGAGCTAACAGTCAAGTAGCAATGGAGTCCTCCCTTCATCCCCTCAACCTGTTCCCCTCTCAAAAAAAATAATACCCCTCCCCCCAAAGAAACAGTGTGACATGATATTTCTGAAGGGAAGATGCATCTCTATGGTTTGGCAGGCAGAATTTAGCTTCCTATTAAAAGCAAAACTTAGAATTCATTTTCTCTGCAGTATAAAAACTGATGAGAAACCATAAACTGATTCTCCGTTGATCTGAAGAACAGAAAAATGCTTTGCCCTGACTGAGTTTGACTGTACTAGGCACTTGGCTATCGGGACTGTAAGATCAACAGTTTTCCTGGGATTTCAAAAGGCTATGTGATATAATAATGCACGGTAACAGGTTTCCCACTCACCAGTAGGGCATCTTCTTGAGTCCAGGTCTGGGAAAGTAGCTCTTTTGGCATCAGATACCCCCTTGTGCTTCCAGTTCACTCTATGATAGTCTCTCTTTGGATAACTTGGCTATTTGGCTGCGTACCCATCTAGTCCACCTCTTCCATGGTTACAAAGTCCAGCAGGAGCACTGTCCAAATGCCTTGTCTGGATAGTGTTCAACCCCTACTCGGGGCTCTGTCATACACCATCAGCAGCCAGCAGGGGAACGTGGGTCCACCTGTTATACCTGGTTACAGTCTAGGGATCCCATAACTATCAGGTCAGGTCTGCTCAATTTCCCTCCCCATTACTGTTTCCCTCAGCTCCTTCCTACCCAGCCTCTATCTCTTCTGTTGACAATTTCTGGTTTACAGCAGGCGTCTACTCTACTCCCTGTGGCTACTTTACCACCTCCTAGCCTCTTGCTAAATTCCTTGTTCCAGAGCAAGATCCCAGAGCTTATGCTCGCTCTCTCTCTTTCTCTCTGGAATTCCTCCTTGTCCATGACAACCTTCCTCATCCCAGAAAGTGACTGCACCTTCCTTCCCCTGCAGCCTCTTTTCGGCTTTCAGCCTCCTGGCTTCATAGTGCTGCTCAGCCCTTCCTCAGCTAGGCTTCACTCAATTAACCCCTCCCTCTCCCAGGTCATCTATTTGGCTTCACAGGTCCTCATTAACTCTATCTGGGGTGATGTAGTGTGCACACCCTATCACATCCACTCACTTTTAAATTCCTCTAATAAGTATAAGCAATAGGTCTGATACAAACCCCCTGAATATGAACTGTCTGAACTTGTGGGGGTTGGACTTGGGGATCCAAACTGAGTAGAATCTCTAATTCCCTGAGCATTTTGGCAATGCTAAGAGCTAGTTTCTTCATATCATACATGACTTTTGTCTATCTGGGAGGCTGATTTACTGTATGCTCTTATATTAATTCTAGTAATGATAGGCAAACTTCATGGAACTGTACAGTGTGTAAATTTGTAATGCTGATGCTAAGGACTGTGTACTTTTATTTTATTCCTCTCAGTCTCAGGGACTAAGCCCAGTTATTTAAGGAGGGGGACAGAAGATTAGTGCAACCTGTTAACGATACAAGCAAGCAGGGGAAACTCAGAAAACGTAAAAATTTCAATCTGCCTATAGGCCATGATTTTCGAACCTTAATCAGGGTGCTTTGGGTTTTGCCATTGAAAAGACAATACAGGGTAATGGAGATTTTGCCCTAACTAAAATATATCATATCAAGCCCCTCTATAATATCTATCTATCTATCTATCTATCTATCTATCTAACATTTGATTCAAGCTTGGACACATATTGACTGAAAGCTAAAACAAATGTGGTAAATATTAAGAACTGCAAAGACAGGACTGCATTAGTAAAAATGAAAAAGTACAACACAGCTGAGAAATTCTCTGTATTTAAGTTATGCTTGAGCTGAAAATGGCTATTATTTGACAAAAATACTGATTAGCACAGACCTAGACAACTATTCATAACTAGACTGAATGACAAGAAGTGTGAGAATTGCAAGCACTCATAATGCTTGCAACATATGCAATTATTTAAAACTTTTTATTGTACGATCACAGATTATTAAAATAAGTGCAGCAAGATAGGTAAATTATAGATATTTAGTGAATTCCAGTCTTTCTCAAATAAATAATTGTCTCACCAGCTTTTAAATTAACTGTAGTCTGTTATTCATCTCCCATTATATACACTACGTGACTAGTTAAACAGGTTATTGGATTCTTCATACAGTAGCCCCTGAACTCCTTCAGTCAATTAAATTCTTTATTGTATCTGATTTGTCAGTGCCAGAGTCACTGCTAATCTCCTAAATCCACATCAGTTCGCAAGCGTTAAATGTACTTATTCTGTGGCAAAACTGGGAGGCTATACAAGCAGAACCCCCTGATATGAACCACAGTGCTGCTAGCTCTTTGAAATAGATAATCACTTCTCTCTCACCTTAGATTTTGTGCTCTATAATTGGGGGAAAAATTTTATTAATTGAAAAGTACAGCTATTTGTGCATAAAATGCTGTAAATCTATTACCAAGTTCCTTGTCCTTTTAAATGATAACCAGGAACAAAGTAACCACAACTTATTTCAGAGTCTGTAACTTGAACAACTAAGTATCAGTCTCCATGACTTTGGAATACACCTCCACAAAAGTATTTCAAAACATTTTTTTTAAAGTTTTATCTGATATTAAAGTCTCTATCCTTAACCTTCCTCATCTCCTGTTTGCCATTAAATACTTGATTTTTATAGAAAGAAGGAAAAATACATGCAATAAATTATTGTTCAGAGTAACAATCTTGTCAATCTAATGATAACTTCAGTTACCATAAAGTTAAACATTGGTAGCAATACTGTTTATTTTATATTGCAAAGTAAAGTTTATCAGATAAGCATACACTTGATTTTCCTTTGAAATACATCCTTTCCTACAGCATCTTTCTTTCAATAAAAACCACTCTTTACATATTATAGCTTCTGTAACCCTCTGGACTAAGAAAACAATTCCCTATACAGGTTGGATGCATCACCTTTATTCTGAAAGAGAAGATAAAATAGAAGAGACTCTTACCAGAGACAGAGAAAACAATTCGTTCAGCTAAATCCAACAGTGCTCTGTGCAAGCAGGCAGCATGAGTGATTTTTGGGCCTTACACAAAAGCAAGATAATTGCCTCTCAATGAAGAGATGTAAACATCCATCATAATGGCACTGGTGCTGAGGCTGAAAGCTACCTCGGCTGTTCTATGTACTCTGACTGTAAGATGATGTCACAAACATCAACTGGGTGTATTCTCATTGGTTTCTGTTACCTGGAATCATATCTTAACCCTAAACTGTCAGCTGCAAATTGAAATGTGGTTTTATATATATATGGGGTGGAGTGTGGGGGGGGAATGGAATGTACTGAAAGCTCCCACTTTGGGTGACAGGTGCAGGCTGTTTAAACAGTTAAAATAAAAAAAAATCCAAAACCTAATTTGCCTAATTTATTAAACAAGAGCCCTAGGGAATTGCATTTTCATAATGTTTGCTAAATGACAGTAATCATCAAAATATTGTACAGAAGGGGTATTAAATGAAAGGTTAATGCATACAGCATCTGGAGAATTCACTTTTTTAATGATTTTATATTGCCTCCCATTAAGCTATGAGATTTCTCAAAGATACACATAAAAAGGGAATTTAAATTTGAGAACATTGCATATATATCTATAATTAGGTTAGCTACAGGAAGACACTGGTATTTTAAGAATTTAAAAAATAAAATAAAAGTAAAGATATGCACAAATGTAAATGTGCTCTTATTCTTTGAATGTAAAGTAGGATCTCAGACATTGTGTGGTGAATGAGGCATGAAACACACTGTCAATAATCTGATGTCCTAAATATAGTGGCACTATATATTTTATGTTACCAGAAATATTCCACAAATCATGTGAACTTTTAAAATGAGCCCCAATCCAGCTATTAAAGAACTGTTTCAGAAAAAAAACAAGATAGAAATAATAATTTGATTTTTCAGTATTAACTGATAGAACATCCTATTGATCTATGCAAAGAAAAAAATCACAGGTCATATATGTTACATGTTGTATATAGAGCTTTTGTACTACTTTATCTACTATATTCATTTCCCCATCACTTTGAATTGTGCCCTTTTGCTTATTTGACTGTATAGGAGCTTGATTTGATGTTTGTTTGGAGTAAAATGTATAGCCTATTCGTTATTTTGCAATTCCGTATTCCTAATACTAAAAGTAAGGGTTGTGTTTAAAATTCCTTCTGTTCAGTTTATTTCCCAGGAAAGATATATACTCAGAAATGTTGTTGCTTAATATAGAATGTGAAACATATCATAAGATTTCTCAAATAAGTTTGATAAACAGCTCTGCCATTGCCTTGTGGTCCTTTCACCAAGTTGTAGAGACCTAGAAGATTAAATTCTAGGGACTTAATAAACAGCAGCTCTATGTAGGGATCTGGAAGCAAGCCTATTAGTCAAAATGTACTTTAGGCCAAAATGAAAGCCCCATATCATTTATTTCTGCCTAGAAAACATAGGAGTTTAGATGGAAATGTATATTTAGAAAAAAAAGATTCATTACCATGCAAAGTGACATAAAACTGAATTACAGATCAGAAAGATGAATTTGGACAATAGGAAAGGCAACTTTGCTTTTCTATGATTAATGATAAAGGTAAGACATAGTAATTGCTAAGAAGATATGAGTCATATATTTATGAAGTAAAATATGCTTAGACATATCACATTTAAGTTATATTCTTCTGAAACTTTACTGCTATAAATAGCCAAGATCAAACAAAGAGTCACTGTTGATAAAATCTGATTATGTAGGTTGATTTGGTCTGTAAAATGTAGAGTTCCCATATCTAACTAATCTTAACATGATGAATTCATGTCCCATACATTTGTTATTCTTACACACACAATACTTCACTTCCTTAACAGGATGATTTATTCTTATGTGAACTGGTAGATACTCTATGTGGATAAAGTACAGTATGCTGGAAAAAAGCCTCCATCGACACTAACACATGAGAGTCCAGATTTTATATTTTGGCCACTGAATAGTCATTTATGTTAGTAGTTTTACTCATGAAATTAGCACACAATAAGCAATAGAGGACCATTGCGAATTTAAAAGAGGAGAATATTTCCCCAAACCTATCCGTTAAATGGAATTTTCACTTAAACTCCAGCATACTTTCATTAGCATGCCTTTTTATACTGTAAACTTGTGGTAAGTTAGTATCTTTAAGTTGAGTGGCTTATGACATATCTTAATGATAGTAAATCATCAATTTACACATACATTTGACATTAAAATTAATATTGCTGTATAGTCAATGTGGTAGAAATTGGATGATTATAGAGAGATGGTCAGACCCAACAGGTAATAGCTGTGAAGCTGTCAGTGAAATAGCAGCTCCATGATCATAATAAATGTACTTATTATCAACACTAAAACAAGCTTTCCAGTGTGTTAAACATAACTTTTCCCATTGGCTGTACAAATAGCAAAATAAAAAAATAAATTAGATAATGGACCACTAAAGCTCTCTTGCATAGACAGTAATTGCAAGCTAATATTGCAGAAATAGCTGTCAGGTACTTCCTTGAAATGACCATCTGAGTGAAAAGCATATAAAAGACACAAAGTAGCTCAAATAATGTTTTACTCATATTATCCCTGTATTTTGAGGTAAAAAAAATGATAACCAAAGTAAATAGCTTACCCTAATGCTATAAAAATGCATATACTACTTTCTCAGAGTGTGTTACTATGATAAGAGTGGTCTGTTAGCCTCCCTTGTTATATGAGACATACAGTATGGCATCCATGGCACAGGCAATGAGCTACTACTGAAGGTGTCTTTAGTAAAATACAAATCACATTTAGCAGAAGAAAAAAGATGACTGACTCTCAGTGAGTAAGCATGCTGCTTTCTCCCAGAATACAGTATTAATCAACACAGAAATAATTCTGATGGATCAAACAGATGATGAGATTTTAGAGCTCAAGCGAAGTGAAACTCAGTTTCATGAATACATATTTCCCGCAAGTTGAAATAATTACTGCATTTAATTGCCTGACAGTTATATCTGTCAAATCAATTTAATGGTTAAACCAATTATTTATATTACAAAACACAGCAAAGACTAATTGAAAAACACAAGTCTTTCGATGTAGCTTAACCTACACATTATTAATATGGTTGGGGTGAAGTCTAAAGATTTGGGGGAAAATTAGAACTAAGATGATGAGGTTTTAGAGATTAAATGTACAGACTCAAAATTGCTGCTCTCAGAATTCTATTTCAGAAGAGTTCCAAGTCAGGAAGAGTTAATAATTATTACAAGCATTTGTCTATTTTATTCTTGCAGCATCAGCAACTGGCTCATTACCTTGTTATCCACAAGATGGCAGCTCTGTTTACATTGTCACTTACTCTTGCAATATCCAATTTGAAGAACTTTCAAATTCATTTTTCATTTTAAAGTAGCTATTTTCATATATCATGAAGAAAACTTGAAAAAAATCCTGACAATTCATTGATCAACCCTAGTACTGAAGTACAGATGGTTATGAAGTTCTTGCAGAAGTGTTGAGAGATGGCAGAGCAAGAGATGGTACAGACAGAATAGAAGCTTCATTTTAGGAGTTTTAAATATTCCCTATTCACAAACATATGCTCTTCAATCTCTAGCAGGGCAAGCCAGCAAAGCCCTTAAACGTATGCTTAGCTTAAAACAAGCAAACAATCTCATTAACTGCAATGGGACTACTCACATGCTTAAAGTTAAGCATATGCTTAGGGCTTGAGCTGGATAGTTGCCTAAATCCTTCACTCATCTCTAAAATAATGGAACACACCTCCTATCCTCAGTAGTGCTACTAAAAAATGTAACAGATATATTTGTTTCCAAGGTAAAATTCTTTGTCAAGGGTAAATGCCAGACTGATTAAATAAATGTAATGAATGACTGATGTTAATTTATACCTCACAAATTCACTGAAGTCCAAAAGAAGAGACACAAATTAGGTCAATTTGAGTTTAGGTGATTGTGAAAGGTTTCAGTTTCATAATGAGAGTGAAGGTATAAAAACTCCCAAAATGACTTCTCGGAAAATAAAACCTAGTCAAATATTCAGTCTTATCACACTTGACTAGCTTTCCTAAAAATGTGCATAGTCTTGCTACCTTACATGTGACTACAATGAAAAACAAGAAAGTAAGGTTCTATTATTTTTAAAGTCTTTTAAAAAGATGTCATTTCACTGGGATTACAGCTATTCCTTCAAAGGAGAATGTAAGTATGGGATTCTAATTGCAATAAAAGAAAATATCACATAAAATAATGTTAGACTAGGTAATTTGCAATATTGGCACAAAGACCGTGGTACATTTAAGGGTTTAAGTTTTAGCAGCATTGAAACTTGATTTTGAATACAATTTTCAAAAGCACATAAGTGACTTATGACCCCAAGTCCCATTTTCAAAAGGAACTTAGGTATTTAGTTGACGTTGTAGGATTTAGGGTCCCAAGTGTCTGAAGTAGAACTGGGCACTTTTCTGGGGGACAAAACTCATTTTGGCCATGAAATACATATTTGGGTCCACTGAAACATTGTGTGAACTCATATTGAATTCACTGAATTGTTTGCACTGAAAAATAAAAAGAAAATTCTGAAACAGTTAAAATATTTAGTTTCTAATTTTTCAAAAAATAAACTTTCATTTTTCTTCATTTTTAAACAACTTTGTATTTAGAAATTTACTTCTATTATGCTTAAAAAAAGTAAAAAAGAAAAAAACCACAAAAAATGAAGAGAGAATTTTATTTCAAGTCAAACAATATGTTTAGTACAACCTGAAACTTTTGTTGTGTTTCATTTTACTAAAAAGTTTTTAAAAAATCATTTTCTTTCCTGTTTGGTCATTGAACCAAAAAATCAGTTATGTACACAGGTCTAATTCTAAATCACTAAAGTGTTTTTGAAAATTATATCCTTTATTTAGTGGTTGATTTTGTTTTTTCTTGTTTAGTGGCTCTAAATAGATTTAGTGTAAAAAATAATATGAAAAGCAGCTAACTGACTAAATCATATTTCCATTGTCTTTTACTAGCAACTTACAAAAAAAAAAGGTTACTTTGAAAGAAATAATTGTTTTTTAAAATTAAAGGGAGAAAAAAAGTTCTACAGACAGCCTAATTTGTGTGCATGCCAGATGCTAATCTCCATTTCACTACTTTTGTGTGGCAAAATCTGTGCTTAATTAGTGCCAGGGCTGAGTACCAGTACCTCTGGGCTTTGCAGAGCATAGCTCTGGCATCTCTGCACTTGCCACATGACAATTAAAGGGAGCAACACAAACTGGGTGGAACATACTGCATCACACTGTGGTTAGAGTGGATGATTCCATGGGGAGCAGTTCACACGGATAGTGGCCTGTTCCTTTCACTGCAAGCTCAGGAGAGGCACAAGTCACATAATAATATTTGCTGGACATTTAATAACAATGGTTGTTTTCACAGCCCCTGTAGATTCAAGCATGCATGCAAGATATGCTATGGGATCCATTTGGCCCGTTCTTGCCAGAGTGGTAGGGGCCAATCACAAAGGGAAAACAGGATTGGGGGTGGATGAAGTGCCAACCACCAGTTTGGCTCGGCTGAGCAGGTCATGGGGTGCAGAACACAGGCTGGGTGGAGGGGCAATCTGGGGGACTGTCCAATGGGCATGGGCACCATTGTTAGGCTTAAGGTGTTCAGGATTTCCTATGGGATTACCTAATAAAGCACATGTGGCATATATGGATGTGGGGGGGTTAACTTTGGGATTTCAGATCCCTTTTCGGGAAGTAGCACCCAGGTATGGTCCAAAAAACAAAAATAATCAATTATCTATAGAGAAGTAAGGGTTTCCCCCTGCCCCTGGGTTTGGTCCCTAACTGCACTCAAGGGAAAATCGAGTAATACATCACCTTTCATACCTATGAGGTGGCTCCATTACAGTACAATGAACCAAGTGGCCTGGCAAAACATTTGGGTGTATTCCTGGCTGAAGATGAGACAGAGGGCCTTTCCACATTAGCATACCTAGGTATCGTGTGGAACAGAAGGACAGGTATATTAAAGCTCCCTTCCAATAAACGTATGTATTTCTGGTATGACAACATGGCAGGCCAAACTTTCACCTCATGCAGGGTTTTGAAGTTAGAGAGGGAATTTGTGTCACAATGTTTAAGCCTTAACATCTCTTTTTCCTTCCAAGCATATGCCCACGATTGGATGATGGCATAGCAGATGCTCTGCCTCATTTGCAGTTCAACAGAGTGCAGTGGCCTGCATTAGGAGCTAGCAACTAACTCAAGTAGATGCTGCTGTTGCTATGGAGCTTTGGCATTTGAGGAACTGGGCGGCTGGTCACCTATATAGCCCATCAGGAAGGGGCTGGTGTTGCGGTACATGGCATTGGCATCCCAGCTGCGGGAGTCCGTGATGATCCTTGCGTAGTGCAAAGGGCAACCAAGTTAATTGGGGGACAGGAGGGTTCAGCTATCAAACTTGGGGGTAACATGTTTTGATCTGCTCTACAAAAGGTCATTAGAAGATGTCTGGGACCCTGATTGGTGTGTGTGGAGGGGGTGGGGGGGTGGTAGCAATGCTAATTGCTGGTGCCCCCTTGTGGCGGAGGTCCAGTGCAGGTACTCCATGGGAAGACATCCGGTAACCAGATAAATGGCCTGGTAAAGGACTTAAAAAGGAGGTGCTGGTTAAAGGAGTGGAATGGTGTGGGGTTTGAGGCTCCTATGGTTGGAGCAGCAGGGAGCCAACCCCCTTCCTTATAGCCCACCTTACCCTCCTTACGAGGGGGGTGGATGGTAAGGTCCTGACAACGGATTTGCTGGAGGTACCTGGATGGAAAAAAAGGGGGAGCTGGTAAACTCCCCACTTCAGGTATTGTGAAGTCCTGGCAATGGATTTGCTGAAGGGACCTAGATGGAAAAGAGAGGGAGCTGGTGGAAGCCCCCCTGGGTAGTTACATAATAAACCACGGTTACCTGCACTGTACACTTTTATCTGCCGGGTTGTCCCAGATATTTAATAATAAAGTTGCGGCCTAATTACATCCATATCAAGTGTCTCTTGTTCTTCTTTTGGCATAGCTGGACAAAAAAACACATTCCACACATAGCCTGGTTTGTGTGCGTGCCAGATGTTCATCTCTATTTCACCACTTTTGTGTGGCAAAACCCCTGCTTTATTTGTGCCAGGGCTGAGCTTCAGCACCTCTGGGCTTGGCAGTGCATAGCCCTGGCATCTCTGTGCTTGCCATGTCAGTTATGAAAGTAAAACAATTGCTTGAGCCCCAGCACCTCTTTCATTAAAAATGTAGCACTGGGCAAAACTAATCTGGAAAGCTGGTGAATCTGGACAGCTAAGGATTTGCCTAGCATGGAGAGATGTAGAATTGGCATACATTAACGTTGGTTTATATCAGCCCTGCAATGTTGTTGATGCAGTCCTGTGGGAGAGGCCATGTAGCATTGTACTCTGATGCTTCTTTGCCATCAAGGACAGCCCCTTTAATAGGAAGCCACAAATGCAGCATAAAGCCACTACTCTACATTTTCAATAGAACATTTCAATGGCCAACTTTAATTAAACTAACTTACTTTCATTGAAGTCATGAAACATAGGGATTACGTTGAAACTCGGTCTTAACTCTCTGTCCTCGTGTTTAAACTTTAAAACACAGCCTCTTTTTATAGGATTATAAATCTTGTCATCAGTACAGCATGTAATGAAATAGAAACTGGAGATATAGTAGAGTCTTCAGATTTGGCTTGCCCAAGGAGATCTACAGAGAAAGCTATGTTTAAAGTAAATCAGTTAATTAATAGAGCAAGTTGAAAATTTTCACTAGTAAATCTAATAACATTAATGTGTACATTGGAGCTCTTTCAATGGCCAAAGTAAACCATCCAGCTTCATGACCAGCACTATCTATATCTAGGTTGAAGCCTGTGTGGAAGACTAAAATACCAGTTACCAACAACGTTTCAATCATTTTGGCCAAAATTGGGTGATTGGAGACCAGAAAATGATAAGTGGGCCTGTCAGAAGATAGTCTTTTGAATATTGGATAGACTAATGTGTGTTTAAGGGTTACTTATCCTTCCTATAAGACACAAACATTTTCAGTCAACAGTGGACCAAGGTGCTTTTCATTCATTTATATCAAGCATAGTAGCCACACGTGCATCTTGCAAGATTGTTTCTCAGCTCTTACTCATTACTTTCAGAGCCTCAGATGCATGGCCAAATTCCATCAGGAAAGGAGAGAGAGGACTTATTTCCCTCAAAACTAGAATTGCTATCCTGAATTCAATTTAATTAAAAATTAAAATGAAAGCTCCTCAAAAATAGAGATATTCAGCAAAAAGATGTCAGTATTATATCAGGAGAAATTGAGATAACATAAGAGGAGGAGGTTGTTTCTGCAGTTAGCATGACAAGGTACAAAATTAGGTTATTCCACAAAAGGAAGGGAGCACTGGTGAACAATGTATAGCACTGTGCTGAATGACCAACCAGCCTTTCAGGCATGTAAAAGGCTCATATTTAATTGAATTTATACACAAGTGGATTTATTTTCCTTATACTTGCAAAGAATTCCATGGTGTTTTACTGAGTTATTAAAAGAGGTGATTTTACAAGCATCTGCATGAGGATCTTTAATATTGTTATTGTTCTTAAGAAAATAATACATCAACAGGTTCTGACAACATAAAAAATCCTTCTGTGAGAAGTGGCAATCTTTCACCATTTGCTGCAAGCTTAGCGATAATAAAACCAACTGAAAGAAAGACCTTGGGAAGTATAAGCCAGTCATTGATTTAGCCTGGCTGTTTATCTGCTATGTTCACTCGCTGTCTTTTAAAAACCTATAAGTACAAAGGGCAGCTTCTTTTCAAAAGTCACTACTGGTGTCTGAGAGAGATGATTTTTAGAATGACATTCAGTGAACTATTATCATGATCTTGTAGTTAGTTATTTTTCAGTATACAGAGTTTAAACTTTAAACTGATCTGCAATAACACAATATCTTAATTCTTTTCATTATTATTAATACTCAATTATATTTAATGGAATTCACCACAGAGGAAATTCCCTTATAGAAGAGGTAGCATTTTAGGTCTTCAGGAATGTATCTGACAAATGAAGATAGTTTATACTCTCTCTCAATGTTTCCTTTAATTACCATTCAATAAAGCACACATACAACATTGCATGGACTACAGAATACACTCAAAATGGTGTGCTAACCATGAGTCGATTAGCCATGATCTACATTACACTATTAAAATAACATTTTAGCTTTTCGAATGGCTGCAATATTTAAGGTTGGGTGAGCCATTCTACAGAAGATAAAAATCCAACTGAAGCAGATTTAATGGGCTTTAATTAGCCAAATTAGATTGAGACATTATAGGTTTAATGCTGGCAGGATGATTCAACCCTGTGCTGATATTGCAATAGGACAACTGAAGTGAAATATCATCAGTTCTACTCAGGATTAGTCTCCCCACCAGGAGCAAAACTGCTGGCAAAGAAAAACCCTGCCCTCCTGTAGCTCATCCCTGAATTATAAACAGAAAGCTCACTACTGTATGTATCCTCTTCTTCCACTCACGATCCATTTGCAGACAATGAGTGGAAGTTAAACTGTGCATTATAAAACTCGTCCAGTCAACCTGCACACATTTGACTCTCAAAAATATTTCTTTCTAGACCAGATTTTAGTTGTATTATTATCCAAATGGAAAATTTAGACACGATCTGTCCTCAATGTCTAAATTCTTAATTTGCATAATAATATAAACCACAGTCTGCTGTACATGGAAATGCTTTTGAAAGTCAAATGCATTCACACTGATTGGCTGAAATTTAACTAGAGTGAAACAAAATTCATAATTTCTGTCCCAGGGGAATTTCTGAGATTTCAACATTTGTTTTCAACACCGAAAGGACAAAAGGGTAAAATTTCAGAATTTTAAAAGAATGGTAATTAAAAAACAAAAACAAAAAATCTGTTCAAGAATGTGAACATCTTTCACTTTGACATTTTTGATCAAAATTAAATGTTCTGAAGATGAAATCAAATCAAGATGTTCTACTTTGTTTGGTAAACTGATTCAAAAGGGTTCAGTTAGGATCCTATTAAACTGCATTTCCTTAGCTCATTGCTTTACAGAGGTTATAGCTTGGATGCTCATTGTCTCCTATGAGCTAGACTCCCTGGAGGACTACAACTCCCACAATGCAATGTAGATGCTGGGTGGAAGATAAAGTTCTCAAGGGAGGCTGGCTCAGAAGAGACAATGGGCACTCAAGCTACAACTTCCATAAAACCATGTGTTACAAAAATGCAGTTTATTGGAGGATTTGGGGTGGGAGGTTGGGTGGGGGGGTTGGTTAGTTTTGTTTCGCTTTTAAACTGAATTGAAATGAAACATTTCAGATCAATTCAATAACATGAAATAGTCTGTCAAGACAAATTGAAATGAACTACTTCATTTCCACTTTCCTCAGAAAAGATAAAAAATAGCAAAATTGAAATTCCCACATGGAAAATTTCAATTTTGAAGAAACTACATTTTCTCTTTGGAAAATTCCTGTTTTTTTTAATTCTCAGTTCTAGTGCTCTCTTGCACATGGATTTGTATTTAAATTCTCCTTTTCCTTTTCTCTTTTTAAAAATGTTTAGTCCAGATACAAAACAAAGAAATGCAGGGCTAGGATGTTTTAAGTTATATGTGCATATCTGTATACATGTATTTGCATGTGCCTAATTTATGCACAAAAAATATTATAGAGTTAAAAAAGTGATAAGACTGAAAACTTAATTAATCTCATAGACTACCTTTGACTTTATATGGACTCCATGCAGGCATAAGGATTTTCTCATGCAGAGATCTTTGCTGGATCAGGCCCATAATTCAATCTTTTCCCACTTTTAGAAATATGAACCATTTATTTCTTCCTTCCTCACCTAGATTTAAATTAATATATTCTGTATTACATACACACCTTTCTTTGGTTTCAATTACTGCTAATGATATTGTTTCAGATTTGCCTTGATTTAAATTGATAAATTAAATATATTACTATTTTCCATTCTGTGTTTCCTTGTTATAAATTAATGAGCCATATATTCCATTTTATTATTCCCTGGAAAAAATAATAAAGTTTGAATCTCTTTTAGTCATTTTTCTGAAAATAACAACCTGCCTGACCCCTTTGACCTTCCCTGAAATTAAAGCAGTAATCTTCAGATATCTTTTTGCCTTCTTGAGTCCTAAATTCATACACACAATGGATCTTCCTCCTAGAATAAAATTAGCAGTTTCTTTAAACCAATCTATCTTCATCTTTATTTTACTGAAGGAACTGTGTACTGAAGTCAGTTCCATCATTTCTTGGTATGAATCAAGGTTTACAACAATGAATTGCATAGGAACCAATCACTTAAAACAATTAGTGTTTATATCTAATCCCCAGTATATTGTATGTAATTTCTTTAATGACACACCTTCTCCCTTTCCTGTGTCATATTACTTTCTTAATCTTCTAAAAATATTTTAATATTCTTTTCCTCTGTACATCTCTACCCTGATATAATGCAGTCGTGGGGAGCCAAAAATCTCTACCGTATTATAAATGAAACACCGTTATATCGAGGTAGCGGTGGCAGGGCTGCAGCGGTGATTTAAAGGGCCCGGGGCTCCCCGCAGCAGCCAGAGCCCCAGGTCCTTTAATCACTAGTAAGCTCTGCTGCCGCAGCCCCTGGGGTAAAGGTGGCAGGACTCCAGTGGTGATTTAAAGGGCCTGGGGCTCCCTGCAGCAGCCCTGGGCCCTTTAAATCACCGGCGAGCCCCGCTGCTGCAGCAGCAGGGCTCCAGCAGTGACTTAAAGGGCTCAGGGCTCCCCACAGCAGCTGGAGCCCCAGACCCTTTAAAGCACTGCCCAAGCCCTGCTGCTGCAGCCCCAGTGTAGAGATGGCAGGGCTCCAGTGGTGATTAAAGGGCCAGGGGTTCCCCACAGCAGCCAGAGCCCCGGATCCTTTAAAACGCCGCCGGAGTCCTGCTGCTACCGCGCTATATGCGAACCCGTGTAGTTCTGTCACTTCTCCTGTGAGTTCTGAATAAGGCTCACCTCATACCTTCAACTCCATTAACTTTCCTCCTCTAGCATCTGAGCTCCTGATACTCCAAAAGAACACTGCACAAAAGCTTGAAAGCTGCCCCTGTGAAAAGGTTGCATAAGGCCTATGAATCATATAAGTCCCACTTAAATTGTTAAGTAGGATTTGTGCTGGCCCTCCTCAAAGAGATGAATTTCATGCTAGGAAAGTATCTCTCCACAATTTGTAGGGAACAATTAGATGCTCACTCTCCAAGAGTGGCCCTCTGAAAATTGATGGCATCTGGCTTGTCTGTACTTTCCAAATTTATGTTGATGTTTTAATCTAAAAAGAAAAATATATCGGCTTCTTCAAGTTAACATTGCATAAATCATGCATTCATTGCTTATTGAATACTCGTGGTTTTCTTCATAGTACATGTTAATTTTTTCTTAGTGTAATCCTTATACAAAATTTCATACTCCGAGAAATAATTCAGTGCACATGTGAATGTACTGTTTAAGGAGTTGTGGTAAATTCTGAGCAATTGTTTATTTTCTGAGCTGCGGGAATTATCTGTTTAGCTCAAGTTTAACAGCATGCATCTGGGATACCATAGGGTCCCTGGGCTGTCTTCCTTTCCTCAGCTCACCCACATCATTTTCTCATTAAAGCTGAGCAGAAAACCCATCCTATGAAAATGTCCATTCTGAGTTGAACAATGATATTATTAAAAACAAAACCAAACCAAAAAACAGAGAGACCCACCCCAGAATAGCTAATACATCAGTGGTTAGGGCACTTACCTGAAATATGGGAAACCCAGGCT
Organism: Gopherus evgoodei; assembly: GCF_007399415.2. NCBI lineage: Eukaryota > Metazoa > Chordata > Testudines > Testudinidae > Gopherus > Gopherus evgoodei. Next base: position 287,641,780 of record NC_044322.1, on the reverse strand, counting down.
CCAATCCCTGCACTGTGTGATTCACATCAAGGACTTGAAACTGTGTCTCCCACATCCCCATTGAGTGCCCTAACCACTGGGTCAGAGAGTCAGTCTCTCCCTCAACCCAATGAAAGTTTAATAATTTTTACAAAATGGAACAGCTCCAACAGGAAAGATTGAGAAAGACACACCCAGAAGAGTAGCCTGGTGGTTGAGGCACTCACCACAGATAGGGGAGAATCAGGCAGAGCAAGGACTAGCACATGCATTTCCTATGTCACACATGAGCACACTAACAACTGGGCTACTGGCTATTCCAGGCTGGGGGGCGGGCGGGTCCTTCACCAGAAATTCCATCCTGGACCTGAGAAAACTTTCCAATGATATTTTAGTTTAAACTGATACATTTCCACAACAAATTGTGGATTCAGAGAATCGTCATTTTCTGACAACAACAAAATTTAGTTTAGTTGAAAAATTACTGACCTGTTCTATTTGTCAGCCGCCATGTAATACCTTTTTGCAAGGCATCTTGTTTTTGAAGCATAGGTACACAGCAAATATTATTAATGTGCCAAAAATTAACTATGATAAAGTTATAAAAGTTTTGCATTGTTCGTATCAGATGGTTATGGAAGTGCTATCAGATAATTGTTGTTTACATTGATTATTCACAGCTGTTGAGATAAAGTTACTAAATAGAAGAGAAATTCTTCTATGTTGGGTGGATGTGTTGGGGAATGGAGAAAGGAAATGAAGAGTGGAAGATTAAGGGCCTGATTCAAAGCTCATTCAAGTACATGGAAGGACTCCCATTGACTTCAATGGACTGTGGATTAAGACCACAAAGAATGTGTAATTAATAAGACAATTACAAAATACTACTTTGAAGTTACCCTGAGCCAGATACTCACCTGGTGTAAATTGGTGTAGATCCATTGATTTAAATGTAGGTATTCCAATTTACACCAACTGAGGATTTTTCCCACTATAGTTAGAAGCTATCATTGTTTATCAGAAAATATTCAATAGGAATATTTTTATTGCAGGGTGGTGCAAGTGATTTTATAACAAAATGGAAGTTTACTGATGTAATATTTATACATTTGTACTGGTGAAAAATAAGTTGGTAATGCTTGCTTGTTCATTATGAAGACACCTTCTTTTGGAGGTACTTTAATAAGAGACTAATAATTAGTGCATATTATTACAACACTCATCTAATCTGAATAATTTAGCTACAAAGTATTTTGCATGCTGGGCCTGGTATAATGGGTCACATACCCTGCTTTTGCACGCTGGCTCTCTCAAGAAATCCTCTCGCAAAATCCAGCTGTTCTATTTCTGCATGCATTACTCAACACCTTGTGGCAATAGTTATAGCCACTCATTATGCAGAAATGATTATGTATCTAAAACATTAAGAGAAAGGATTCCCACTTGGTGGATTTTTTCTCTTGTGTTAAGATGTGGACTTTATTTATTTTGGTTTCTGAAATGACCCTTTCCCCATGTTCTACATAAATACACAAAAAACATACACCAAGATTATACTTGATCAAAAAGAGGAGCAGTATAATCTCTGCACACCAATCCATATAGACTAATGACTTCACCATGAATCCTCAAAAAATATGTTCTGTCCTCAGCACACATCCTCCTCAGCAGTTTGGGAAAAGAGCAATGTACTATGATGGTCAGACTTGGACTCTACTGAAGCAAATATGAGAAGGTGATTCCAGATTCAGGAGTCTTTCAGTGAAAAGCACCTTGCCACCGGCGCCTTACCAATTTAACGTGGGCACTGTTAGCTTGAAGGTTCCATCTGATGATAGACACATGCTATCACATGTAGAGAGAAGCGGTTCCTAAGGCAGTCATGACCCAAATGTTTTAGGGTTCTCTCACTAGAGTAGTTAAAATTTTCTGAACTTCCTGACAAAAAAATTGAAACATTTTAGTTTTTTTGTTCCCTCTTTCTCTACTTTCCATCACCTAAGGATAGACAAACAAAGAAAAACTGTTTGCACTGTTCATTTGATTAAAAAACTGGGAAATGACATGTTAAATATTTCATTTCATTAAAAAAAAATCATGGAAAATATATATCATTTTTTCCCACCAGCTCTATTTCTCAGCTGCATACTTGACATATAAAGCACCAGGTAACATCTGGTGATATCAGATTATAGCTTTATTTTGTGAAGGAAAACATGAATTTAGATTTGGAGAAGTCCCTGTTTATTTTTACTTATGTCTAGGGCTTTTGGACTTTTTTAATCTCTGTGTAGCTATAAGGAATTTGATATTTGATAAATTAAATTTGATATTTGATAAATTAAACAGCATTAAGTCACCAGGACAAGATGGTATTCACCCAAGAAGTCTGAAGGAATTCAAATGTTAAATTGCAGAACTACTAACTGTAATCTGTAACCTGTCATTTAAATCAGCTTCTGTACCAGATGACTGGAGGATAGCAAATGCCAATTTTTAAAAAGGGCTCCAGAGGTGATTCCAGCAATTACAGGCCTGTAAGCCTGACTTCAGTACCGGGCAAACTGGTTGAAACTATAATAAAGAACAATATTGTCAGAAATATAGAGGAACATAATTTGTTGAGGAATAGTCAACATGGTTTTAGTAAAGGGAAATCATGCCTCACCAAATCTAATAGAATTCTTTGAGGAGGGGTCAACAAGCATGTGGCCCAAGGGGATCCACTGGATATAGTGTATTTAGATTTTCAGAAAGCTTTTGACAAGGCCCCTCACCAAAGGCTCTTAAGCAAAGTAAGCTGTAATGGGATAAGAGGGCAGGTGCTCTCATAGATTGGTAACTGGCTGAAAGATAGAAAACAAGGGGTATGTATAAATGGTCAGTTTTCAAAATGGAGAGAGATAAATAGTGGTATCCTCCAGGAGTCTGTTCTGGGACCAGTGCTTTTCAACATATTCATAAATGATCTGGAAAAGTGGGTAAACAGTGAGGTGGCAAAATTTGCAGATGATATGAAATTACTAAAGATAGTTAAGACCTAGGCAGACTGCGAAGACCTACAAAAGGATCTCTCAAAACTGGATGACTGGGCAACAAAATGGCAGATGAAATTTAATATTGATAAATGCAAAGTAATGCACATTGGAAAGCATAATCCCAACTGTACATATGAAATGATTCGGTCTAAATTAGCTGTTACCACTCGAGAAAGAGATCTTGGAATCACTGTGGATAGTTATCTGAAAATATCCACTCAATGTGCAGCCGCAACCAAAAAAGCAAACAGAATGCTGGGAATAATTAAGAAAGAGATAGATAATAGGACAGAAAATATCATGTTGCCTCTATATAAATCCATAGTATGCCCACACCTTGAATACTGTGTGCAGATGTGGTTGCCTCACCTCAAAAAAGATATATTGGAATTGGTAAAATGTTCAGAAAAGGGCAACAAAAATTATTATGGTTATGGAACGGCTTCCATATGAGGAGAGAATAATAATAGTGGGACTTTTCAGCTTGAAAAAAGATAGCTAAGGGCAGGACCGGCGCTAGGGGTTTGAGCGCCCTAGGCGGATGGCAATTTCGCCGCCCCGCGCGCTGGTCCTGCGGCTCCGGTGGAGCTGCCGCAGTGGTGCTTGCAGAGGGTCTGGTGCTCCGTGGCTCCAGTGGAGCTGCCACAGTCATGCCTGCGGGAGGTCCACTGGAGCCGCGCAAGCAGCTGACCGTCTGCAGGCACGACTGCGGCAGCTCCACCAGAGCCGCCAAGCACCGGACGCTCCGCAGGCACCACTGCGGCAGCTCCACCGAAGCAGCCTGCCGCCCCCTCCGGCAAAACGGTGCCCACCATTTATTCTGGCACCCTAGGAGATTGCCTAAGCTGCCTAAATGGTAGCGCTGGCCCTGGCTAAGATCTATAAAATCATGACTGATGTAGAGAAATTAGACAAAGTATTGTTTACTACTTCTCATAACACAAGAACCAGGGTTCACCAAATGAAACTAATAGGCAGCAGATTTAACACAAATAAAAGGAAGTATTTCTTCACACAACACAGTATCAACCAGTGGAACTCTTGCCAGAGGATATTGTGAAGGCCAAAACCATAACAGGTTTCAAATAAGAACTAGATAAATTCATGGAGGATGGGTCCATCAATGGCTATTAGCTAGGATGGGCAGGAATGGTGTCCCTAGCCTTTGTTTGCCAGACGCGGGGAATGGACAACAGGAGATGGATCACTTGATGATTATCTGTTCTGTTCGTTCCCTCTGGGGCACCTGGCACTGGCCACTGTTGAAAGACAGGATACTGGGCTAGATGGATCTTTTGTCTGACCCAGTAGGACCCATTCTTATGAAAGCAAATATTCAGAATTCCTAGTGAAATCTCTTTTGGCACAAGAGAAAAAGGAGACATTTTCCACTGAAAAGAGGTCATTATAGGTACCCTGCACAAACCATTCAGAAAGCATTGATTTCTATCAATGCTCTTTATGTTCCCAGCTAAAGAGAGCAGAATAACAGATAGGGTCTTGGAGATGTGATTATAAGAGACTGCCTAAAAATAATTAATAATAAGGTCTGCAGAATCTGTCATATGTACATATGAAGCCCTTAAATTAACAGCAGTTTACATTGTCTGCATTGTTTTCCACAAAGACTGCTGTTCCACTCTATTTGACCTTAATTAGTATAATTGATAATAGTTTTAGAGCTGCATGCCATTTTAATCATGTAGTTATAGTTTTCCTGAAAGAAGAAAAATGAAACAGTAGCTGGGAGTTATCTATTAATAGTGAGGGAACCGAAAGGTAAAAGTAAAGAATCATCTTTTCTAGGACTTCAGGGCTTTTATGGCATTAGTAATGAATGACTAGTGCATTCTAAAGAGAAGCATGCTGATCTCCAAGGATGTAATGAAGCACAGCAGGAACTAGGATCAATGTAAGGTGGGAATTGTATATTGTTAGGAAGGTGCAAGGCTAGAAGTGTGTATGAATGAGCCAGAAAGATAGAGACTCAAACTTTTTTTTTGGTCAGGAATTCAGACTCTAGCAAATATGATGATTATATATAGTTTCCCTTAGAAAAAAAAACTTCAAAACCAGCTGCTATTCACCTGTTTGACTCAAGATTACATGAAAATCCAGCAAGCTACCATATGTCTATACATTTACTGGAGCTTCAGCTGTTTGGTCTGAGTTTCAGACAAGTGTGGGGGTCAGAGAAAGAAAAAGAAAGTGAAGGATTTTATGAACCAAGATCAGAAACACATTTAAGTGATGAGATTTTTTAAATTTATTATTAATTATAATTATTTCTATTTTCTTGAATATTTCTCTGCTGACTTTAATAAAGTACTCCCTGGATTTGTGAGGTTGGGGAGATTTTACAAGAAAAAGAAAGCTTGCTCACATGGCAGACTTCACAGATCTCTCACAGATCTAGTGAACAAAAAACAGAAAACAAAACAAAATAAAAAACAAAAACCCTGCTCACATGCACTTTCCTCACACCATACTTGGAGAAAGAAATGTCAAGCTGCCTGTCAATTATGGGTAAATCTATATATTCCATTCCTTTTCTTTCTAGCAGTATAGCTTGGCACGTCTCTTCCACATTTATTATAAAAATACAATGTAATTAATGCTTACTAAAAACTAAACTATAAATAATACATTTTATATCTCACATACTTAATAAGGCTGAATTGCTTTCATTTTCCTCTTTGTAAGACAAAACATGTCAACATATAACAGCTTGTTCAAAAAAATTGTAGAACAGAATACCTACATATTTGTCAATAAATTATGGGATTCACAGAGATTTATAATAGTGTACATATCCAGATATGAGATATGTTTACTTAGTTATAAGAAACTTGAATTTTTAAATAGAGTAAACAAGGAAGTATAATTCTCTATGAAAGGAATGCAATTAGGTATGGATATTTGTACATATTTCTTTTGAGATTATCCTAAAAATGTTAATTTTGTTCTTATGATATTAAGTTATTTCCATCTTTATTTATCTTTGTAGATTTTGTGCCTAGAGACCTTTATGAATATTCAAAATAAAACAATTTGTCATTACATTTATGGGAAGATTAAGGTGGCAGGATAAAGTAGTATGATATAAAGGCCTGTGAAATACATTTTCACTCAGCTTTTTCTTCTGCTTTGTGGAATGGTCATCGACTATTTTTATCTTTCTCTTCTTCTTTCCCACATACTAGCACAAGGAAATGATCTTCAACAGCAGGATTCTAGAACTTTTGCTGCCTTGGAAAAGTGAAAAAAACATGCAGCCTGCAATTACTCACACAATGAATAGTCACTGAACCTTTTGTTGTTCCGGTTAACAATGTGCTCTGGCTATATGACAGAACAAGTTCTATCATTGTAACTAACCAGTGTGGAAAAGACGTGTGTGTTATATATGTGATGTTATGTCATGTCATATTTTAATATGTTCTAAATAAAAAAAATGTTAACAGCACAGTAAGCTTGCACGACCAGTGAGTCAAAAGTTAGGGAACAGCAAGTTATGGTTGCTCATGATTTACTAACTCTGACCCTGTGAATATATGCCTTTCAATAGTATTTATTAGATGGATGCACACTATTTCTCAAATAATAAGATAAGCATCTGTAAATCTTAAGTACATATATTTGGAATCTTATACTACTTGTTATATTTTTTATATAGACAATAGTTGCACTGTCATATTAGTCCATTTGTATTTTAGAGTTAAATTTTAGAGTTAAATTTTCAAAAGCACCTATGTGACACAGGAAAGGAGCTCAGTGAAATTTTTCAGCTGAAACTTTTTTCAGTGAAAATTCAGCACAAAAACACTTCATAAATTTGTGTTGATTTTGCCACAGTGTTTCAACAGCAAAAAAGCAAAATCTAAAAAAAAGTCAAAATCTATTTTGTGATTTCAATATTTTTTTTTCCTGCATTAGGATGAAACCAAGAAAGAAAGATACGTGAACCTAAGTCTCCCACATCCCAGGTTTTGAGACTACCTAATTGACTAGTTTGAGGTTACATTCTGTAAAATTTTTATCTGGGACCTGAGAAAACATCCCAAAGAAAGTTTTGGCAAAACTAATACATTTCTGCCAGAAGTTTCAGTTGTGGACAAATCAACATTTTCCAGTGAAAAATACTGTGCCAAACAAGCCTCCATCAGTTCTAGTCTTATTTAATGATTTTACAGTGTCAGGTACAATGAGGCCTCGATGTACCTGACACTGTAAAATCACTTGGAGCCTTTAGTGCTACCGTAAAACAAACAAATAGAGCTGAGTTCTACATAATCAAAACGTTCCACTGGAAAATTTAGATTTTGCTACAATTATGTTGGACAAAACCAAAATATTTCCTTTTAGCTCAGTTCAACATTATTCCATCCCTGAGTTGCCACAGTGTGTCTTTGTAGATTTGGTGCTGTACACCCCCATTCTCTCATATCACCTGGCCTAAATGGCCAGACTACACCTCACGATACACCACAGTCTCTCCTCTTTCAACAAAATAAAATTAAGTATTTTAATGATGATAATAAAAACTGCAATGGAAAACACACACACACACACACACACACACACACACACACACACACACACACACACACACACACTCTACTGGAAAATAAACACTCCTAAACATTTCTTTAAAATGTTTTGTCTAAACCTACACACTGGCAATTCACATGTTAAAACCCACAGATGCAAAAAAAAAACAAAACCCATGCAATTCTTACCTTTCTTATTGTGTCTTTCAACTTATGTAACTTGTCTGTTCTATTAGAATGATTTACAGAAATGTGATCTGTGGTGGAATATTACACAAAAGGGTATTTAATCTGGGTACTCTTCACCATGAGAGCTTGTTCTATTTGCAAATTTATTTTCCAAGTCCATGATTACAATGCACTTTGGCATGTATTTTTACAGAAAGAGAATGCTGATCAACCTCTAAACATCAGTGAATACCAAAGTTCTAAACTGTGTGTTGCTATGTGTTATTGGAATACCTAAAATGCTGAGGATATTGTAAAAGCAGCAAAGAGTCCTCTGGCACTTTACAGACTAACACACGTATTGGACCATGAGCTTTTACCCACGAAAGCTCATGCTCCAATATGTCTGTTAGTCTATAAAGTGCCACAGGACTCTTTGCTGCTTTTACAGATGCAGACTAACAAGGCTACCTCTCTGATACTTGAGGATATTGTAGTGGTATTGCTCTACAGGGAGACTGATAAACCAGGAAGGAAGAGAGGAAGTATGTAAGGTAAGATATAGATATGAGAGAACTGAAGTAATATTTTTACATAGGAATGATATTTTTAAGGCTTTCTTGCTTTTGAAGATGAAAATAATGATAAATGGAAACATCTATGTTAAAATTATAGTTAAAATTACAAATAAAAACAAAACTCGAGTTACCATTTTCCTTGATCTCCACTGTGTACTCAGAACACAATTAGAATTTTCCTGTAATCTGGCTTCAATAATATATCTGTAAAATTAAAGACACCATGATAGCATGCACCAGAATCAGGGGTGACATTAAAATAATTAGTTTGGGGGAGCACAGCTTTTATCACATATACTTTATAGAATGGGCATAAATAATGGTGATGACAACAGCTCTCTTCAGAAAGAGGGACTTTAACTTTTTTTCCAACAGCCATGATAGCCAAGTCCCTTACTGGTCACTTGTCACGTGGTTCCTCAGGTAATCTTTCACACATTGAAGGCATGAAAATATTTTTTCATGTGCAGCATTTGATGGAGGAATACTCACACCAATCACACAATTTATGCAGTTTATGGAAGGCAAGTTAGTATTTATCACCCCTCCTCCCCTCCAAAAAAACAAAAATAGCAACTGCAGCAAAATGTCAGTCTTGGATTAACTCACTTCTTCATAGCATTCAGTTACTTTTGGCAAGAGTTTTACCTCAGTCTCCATACTGTCTATACTACATTCATAGTGTTCTGTGAACGGTTTTAATTTTAGAAAGTCAAGTATGTTCTCAGACTTCAGGTTAATGCAATTGATACCAACAAGAACAACTCTATTTTCAGAAAATCTTCTTTGAAGTTCTCCAGTTTTTGATCAAGCACTGGCCAAAACACGTTTTCTGAAGTCTCCTTTACCTAAAAGTGTCTGTTCTTCACTTGACTTCACTTCTTCAATCAAAATGTATTTCTGAAGTTTTTTAGGCAACTTTTTGTACACTACTGTGTATCCCCAAAGTTCAGGCAGCTTCATATAATTTTCTGAAGCTATGATAACAATTTCATTCCATATTTCATCAAATGCCTCTTCTGAATCACTCATGTTGAGAAATTCACTGATTAGTGTTCAGAGATAGGCATGCCAGAGACGAGTCACACTCAGCTGTTTGCAAACAGTCAGGTATAACTAAGAAACTGAAGAATTTTTGTGAACATGCAAAAGATGACAATACATCAGAAACTAACACTGAACAAAGACCTTGTGCATCCACTGTCCTGTCTCCTCTTGACATATCTCAAGATAGTACAGTGAGTGTCACAGGAATGGATGTAATTGTCTTTTCCACAGCATTACAAGCAGAAATATGGCACACCCATCGAGTGTCACAAAGCTTCTTCAATTTAAGGATTTTATTTCTCGGTTGTACTTTCTTTTGAATATCGATGAATTTAGTTGAACCAAAGACAAAAGTGTACAATTTCTCCAGAATAATGAAAAAAATTCAGTTCATGTTTGTTTCTTTTGCATAAATCAACAATAACTACATTGAGCCAGTGGCTGAAACAGTGAATGTACAATGCTTGAGGTAGTTCTTCCCATAAGAGAGCTGGCACACCATTACGTTTTCTACACTGGTGCCATCAGAAGTCTGAGCAATACAGTTCTGTATATCAGTACCAGACCGTGACAATGTGTTCTTCACATACTGAAAGAGAGATTTTGCATGAAGTGTCTCAGTAGGATGGAAACCAAGAAGCCCTTCATATACAATGCCATGCAAATAATCTCAACACAACTTACACTTGTTCTACTTTGCTAATGTCTTTGGTTTCATCAACCATTACAGAGAAAACATTAGCCTCTTTCACTTCCGGGCTAAAACCCTTTCTGACATAATATGAATGATGTCATTTTGTATTGACGAATTGGTGTATTTCGCATGGTCTGATCCATTTTCAATTTTCTTTCACATCATTGTTTTTGGCTGTTAGAGTCAGGAGCTCCAGGAAGTTGCACATGTCATTACTGCTTTAACTTTCTTCTTTTCCTCTTTGAGCAATCACCTGGGCTCGATGATTCACAGGACATCTGACACAGCTTCAATATACATGCAGTTCTCTTGCACTAAAGCAAAATATGCATCAGTAATAGGAGATTGAGCTGAAAGACCGTCACCTTTTTAATAAGTATCTTTAAATGAAGCCCATGCCACTTGACAGCTTTTGTGATTCTGACTATTTTCAAGATGTTGGAATACTGCATCCTTTCCCATACATTTTTTTCCAGTTGCTGAAGCCATTACTAATGAGCACAGATATTTCTACAGCAATGCATGTTGAAAAACATCTGCATGGGAAGCAGTAAACTACATTCATTATTTTTCAGTATTTGACCCATGGATATAAACTGAATCCCTCTCTTTTGAAACTTCTTCACTCACTCTTGTATTTTGTTTGAGGATAAGATCTTAGCTGTATTTTTTCTGGGACCATCAGGTACAATTTGTGTAATACCACTTGGTCCTGGTGGAATCTTACCTTATTAGATGTACCTTATTACCAGGTGTGTTCTCTTCCAGCTTTTCATGGTACCATATTGCCCAGTCATTTACTTCCATTTCTTTTTCATTTGATGAAGAACCTAATCAGGAATATTCCACTTCTGATTCTTCTACAATATAATCTTCTTTATCATTGTCTAAGGTGCAGAGTTTGGAGGGAATACTGGCATAGCACTCTCCTACTAATATTTCCAAAATTAGACGTATTTCTGAAGCTAAGGGTATGTCTTGGTGAATTTCAGAATACTTGCTTTTCTTTGATAGATGTAGCTTGCTGAAAAGTTCTGGAATTGTCAACCATCATTTGCTTGACAGTTTTAAAAAGATTTTTTTAGCTACTTGTATTCAGAAACAGGAGGGCCTCAGGAGCAGTGCTACTGTTTTGGACTAGTCTAGGCCAAAGTTCACATGCTACCTTCCTCTTCCTGACTGAGTCCATGCAACAGGAAGGATGATTTTTTTTTGCAGGGGTGGGGGTAAAGGGATTAGTGCCAGCACATAGGTCAAGCTTGCATGGGTAGATTGCCTAAAAGAGGAAAGGATTCATGCACAGCACCTTCATGCATATGAACTTGCCTGGCCAGGCAGCTACAGGGTCTGGCCTGGTGGGAAGCAGTCTTCCTTCAAACTATCTTCTCTGGCTTCTGCTTGCTGGAGTGGGGAAAAGTGACTGAGAGGGAGAAGGAGACACAGAGAGTGTGGGTACATGTGTATCTGAATTGCAGCCACATAACCTTCTGGGATATTTTCCGAGTAATCGGGAACACTGGATGAGCATCAGTTTGAATTTCACTTCTGCTGGTGTGTGTCCTGTAGGCTGCACATTTCTGGAGCAATCTCCCTGCTGCCTGAGTTAAGGAATTACCTACTTTTATTTTACTAATCCTGTCCTCTGCTGTCCATGCCTTGTTGTGTCGGGACAGCTTGCGTGCTCTAATGATCTCCAGAGTCTGTGTCAGTGAGGGATTTTTGCTCCTGTTAGGTTCAACCATGCCAGATTGGTCTGCGGGGGAGGGGCCAGACAAAACAAACACCCTGGTCCTCTAGGTTGAAGGTTAGTCACAAGGCTACCAAACCTGTCCCATAAAAACCAAAATATGTTATGGAAACAGCAATGGAGAAATCGACTATCACTGTGTGTGATGGCCTTCAGGAGTCAATGACCCATATCACTACCAGCAGTGAAAGCTGAAAGAAATCCACTGGCATGAATACTGAACACCAAGACAAAAGACAAACTTGTTTTTGGGAATGTACTGACAATGAATGAAAAAGGGAAGCTAGCTCAGGTCACAGCAGAGATGAGATGCTACAGCTTGCACATCCTGGTTGTCAGAGAGAGCAGACAGACAGGATCAGGAAGATTAACAACAGCCTCTGGAGAAACTGCTGTTTTCTGGATGGGATGATGAACAACACTATGAGGATGTTGCCATACTTTCGAAGAAGGGAGTGGAGCATTCCCTGCTTGAATGGAAATCCATCAGCAGCAGACTTATGAGAGCCGGACTGAAAGGGAAAAAGACGGTTACTCACCTTTGTAACTGTTGTTCTTCGAGATGTGTTGCTCATATCCATTCCAGTTAGGTGTGCGCGCGTCGCGTGCACGTTCGTCGGAGAAACTTTTACCTTAGCAACCCAGGCGGGTCGGCTGGGCGCCCCCTGGAGTGGCGCTGCTATGGCGCCCCATATATATCCCAGCCAACCCGGCCACCCTTCAGTTTCTTCTTGCCGGCTACTCCGACAGTGGGGAAGGAGGGTGGGTTTGGAATGGATATGAGCAACACATCTCAAAGAACAACAGTTCCAAAGGTGAGTAACCGTCTTTTCTTCTTCGAGTGATTGCTCATATCCATTCCAGTTAGGTGATTCCCAAGCCTTACCTAGGCGGTGGGGTCGGAGTGAGATGTGGCGGTATTTAGAATTGCTACGCCAAAGGCCGCATCATCTCTTGATTGTCTGACTAGCGCATAGTGTGCGGTGAATGTGTGGACCGATGACCAGGTCGCTGCACGTCATATCTCCTGGATAGGCACGTGCGCCAGGAAGGCTGCTGACGATGCCTGAGCTCTCGTGGAATGTGCCGTGAGGTGGCCAGAGGGGACACGAGCTAGGTCGTAGCATGCACGGATGCATGCAGTCACCCAGGAGGAGATCCTCTGAGAGGAGATTGGTTGACCCCTCATCCGTTCTGCCACCGCCACAAACAGCTGAGGGGACTTCCGGAATGGCTTTGTTTGCTCAATGTAGAAGGCGAGCGCTCTGCGTACATCTAAGGAGTGTAGCTGCTGTTCTCTCCGAGAAGAGTGGGACTTCAGGAAGAAGACCGGGAGGAATGACGGGAGCGGGAGCCTGTTTAGGACCAAGTTAAGGTCCCAGGTAGGAGCGGGGCGGCGTGCGGGGGGGTAGAGACGCCCCAGGCCTTTAACAAATCTGGCAACTAGGGGGTGGGAGAATACGGAGCGGCCACCCTCCCCTGGTCGAAAGGCGGATATGGCCGCTAAGTGCACCTTTAAGGAGGATGACGCCAGGCCCTGCTGCTTAAGGTGCCAGAGGTAGTCTAGGACCGTGGGAATCGGGGTCTGCGTAGGGTTCAACCCCTGAGTAGCACACCAGCAGGAGAAGCGCTTCCACTTGGCCCTGTACGTTGAGCGAGTGGAGGGCTTCCTGCTGTTAAGGAGGATATGCTGGACCGGTGCAGAGCAGCTGAGCTCCGCCGCTTTCAGCCATGCAGGAGCCACGCCGTGAGGTGCAGGGCTCGTAGGTTCGGGTGACAGAGCCTGCCGTGATCCTGCGTGATCAGGTCTGGGTGGAGAGGAAGGGGAATTGGAGGGTCCACAGACAGGTCCAGCAAGGTGGTGAACCAGTGCTGTCTGGGCCACGCAGGTGCGATCAGGATTAGATGCACCTTGTCCCTGCATAGTTTCAACAGGACTCTGTGCACCAGAGGGAACGGAGGGAAGGCATACAGTAGGTTGTGGGACCATGGTAGGAGGAATGCGTCCGTGATCGACCCGGGAGAGAGGCCCTGAAAGGAGCAAAACTCCTGGCACTTCCTGTTGGACTTGGTCGCAAAGAGGTCTATGCAGGGAAATCCCCACCTCTGGAAGATGGAATGGATGACATGCAGTCTGATCGACCATTCGTGGCATAGGAAGGATCGGCTGAGTCTGTCCGCCAGTGTGTTCTTGACCCCTGGGAGGAAGGATGCCACCAGATCTATCGACTGGGCTATGCAGAAGTCCCAGAGTCGAATGGCTTCCTGACATAGGGGAGACGAACGGGTTCCCCCCTGTTTGTTGATATAGTACATGGCCGTTGTGTTGTCCGTGAGTACGGAAACACAACGGCCGTGCAGACGTCGTTGAAATGCCTGGCAGGCGAGGCGGACTGCCCTCAACTCCCGGACATTTATGTGGAGTGACAGCTCTTGGGACGACCAGAGGCCCTGGGTACGCAGGTGCCCTAGGTGGGCCCCCCACCCCAGGGATGTTGCATCGGTTGTTAGAGTCATCGACGGTGGCTGCGGTTGGAACGGCATCCTCGCGCATACTAGGGATGGGGTCAGCCACCAGTCGAGGGAGCGGAGAGGGTCGGGGGGGACCGTTACCAATACATCTAGGTGGTCCCTGCCCGGGCGGAATACGGAATGAAGCCACGTTTGGAAGGGCCTCATTCGGAGCTTGGCATACTTCGTCACGTAAGTGCCTGGGGCCATATGCCCTAGTAGTGCGAGGCAGGTGCAAGCCGAGGTGATTGGGGTGGCCTGCAAGCTCCGTATGATCAAGACGATAGTCTGGAAGCGGGGCTGAGGTAAGTACGCCCTGGCCTGAGTAGAGTCCAGGGTCGTACCTATGAAGTCCAACCTCTGTGTGGGGACCAGGCTGGATTTCTCGGCATTGAGAAGCAGGCCTAGCTGGGAAAAGAGGTCCATAACCACCTCGACATGTCGCCGCACCTATGACTGGGAGGACCCCTTTAGGAGCCACTCGTCGAGGTACAGGAACACGTGGATTTCCCGCCAACGGAGGTGGGCGGCCACAACGGCCATGCACTTGGTGAACACCCTCGAGGCTGTGGAGAGGCCGAAGGGTAGGACTGCGAACGGGAAGTGCTGATGTCTGACCGTGAATCGAAGGTACTTCCTGTGCGGTGGAAAGATGGCGATATGGAAGTACGCGTCCTTCATGTCGAGGGTGGCATACCAGTCTCCAGGATCCAGGGATGGGGTAATGGTTCCCAGGGAGATCATGCGGAACTTCAACTTGAGCATCCATTTGTTGAGGCCCCGCAGGTCTAGGATGGGTCTGAGACCTCCCTTGGACTTGGGGATCAGAAAATATCGGGAGTAGAACCCCTTGCCTCTCTCGCCTAGAGGTACCTCCTCAATAGCTCCTGTTGCGAGGAGAGAACGAACCTCCTGCAGAAGGCTTTGCTCATGAGAGGGGTCCCTGAAGAGGGACCGGGAAGGGGGGCGGGAAGGGGGTGAGGAAGCAAATTGCAGGTGGTATCCTTGCTTCACTGTGCGCAGCACCCAACGGTCTGAAGTTAAACGGGACCACGCCAGGAGGAAGTGGGAGAGGCGGTTGGAGAAGGTAGGGGAAGGATCCTGTCTTGCGTCTGGTACGCCGTCCCTGGGCGCACCTTCAAAAGCCGGACTTGGAGCCCGGTGGTGCCTTGGAGGGCCCTTGGTTTTGGCCTCCCTGGGAGCCGGACTGGTGTCTGCGGCCCCCCCGACCACGCCGTCTACTGAGGTCCTGCCTCTGGCGGGGTGGGAAGTATGGGCGTCGTGCTTGGGGCCTGAAGGGTCTACGCTGGGTGGAAGGTGTATGCATCCCCAGCGAGCGTATGATGACTCGATTGTCCTTCAGGTTTTGCAATTTGGAGTCCGTCTTGTCTGAGAACAACCCTTTCCCGTCAAAGGGTAAGTCCTGGACAGTATATTGGAGTTCCGGAGGTAGGGTGGAGGCCTGGAGCCAGGAAATGCGCCTCATGGTTATTCCCGAGGCCAAGGTTCTGGCTGCTGAGTCAGCCGCGTCGAGGGAGGCCTGGAGAGAGGTCCTGGCCACCTTCTTACCCTCCTCCAGGAACGCATTAAACTCCGGGCAGGAGTCCTGGATTAGAAGCTCGGAGAACTTACTTATAACAGCCCAGTAGGGCCTGTTGGTTGGCCACACGGAGTTGCAAGGCTCCAGCTGAATACACCTT